>NC_080687.1:4149742-4773697 GCF_030445035.2 Dasypus novemcinctus | reverse complement strand
GCTTTGGGTCTCTGACTGGCCGGGCTAGCGATCATCCCTGCTGTTAGAGTAATGCGTGTCTCTTGGGTTTGGCCTGTTTAACCAAAGTGAAAATAAGGATAAAATGTAAGATCTTGTATTTAGTAATGCTTTACTTAAATTCCCATAAAAGACCATCATCCCTTGCCTTTCTGATACTGTTTCCTTTTTTTTCTCTTGTTTTCATTCTTAGGTACTTTCACCTGTGCATCCAAAGGCATTTCTCACTCACTTTAACCCCAGACAGCTTTGACTCTTTTCTTCTAATTACAGAGAAAGAAAAATTACCTGCTGCAGTGTGTGTAGGAGATTGGGGCCTTCACTCTCTTTTATAATAGCACTAATGGCGAGCCCTTGCTGAGCGCTCTTCAGGCCTGGGGCTGTGCTCACTGCTTTGGATGCTTTCCCTCTCCTCAACCCCACGGGTCCTGTGAGGCCCGTAGCGCTTTACAGATGAGGAAACTGAGGTTGACTAGTTTTTACAAGATGTCATGGCTAATCAGTGTTAAATTAAGATTTAACAGAGGCGGGGCTTGCTATCTTAATGTCTCTTTCTCAGAATTCTTAAGAATTTAATTTGCCACTGGCTCAAGTCCTAACTGGTCTCATTAAGCTATGGAAATAGCCTCGTGTGTTTTTAGCGTTCTGCTTGCAGGAACTGGCGCTGACGAGGGCGCGGCGGCAGCGCGTACTGAGGCTGCGGGCTCGGTTTGTCGCCTCAGGAGTGTTTGCGCCAGGCCGTTCCCCCTTGGCGGGGCGGACCAGAGGGCCCTGCGCGGCAGCCAGCCCGTGGCGCGTCGCCCTCTGCCCTGCCTGTGTCCGGGGCATCTGTCACCTCTTCGTAGGCTCTCCACACGTTAGCCAAGACAAGCGAGACTTACCCTTCCACATCACGGCTCTCCCCATGGCTGTTTCATAAGAAATTAAATGAGAAGGTCTCGGGAATTTTGTGGAAGCCACAGATGACACGCAGAGGCCAGCAGATGACAAAAAAATGTTTATAGACTCAGAAATGCATAAAATATATCTAAGTATTGTATCATCCTTAACCTAAAATTTTATAATAAAGTTCTATAAACAACCCATAAAAGAGAAAGAAAAAACTCGGACTTCTGTGGCATGAAGGGAAGGCCAAACAATTCCAGGTGGGTGTTCCAGATGGGGGTGCCCGCCCTAACCCCACAGTGTGGAAGGGATAAGCGTGGCTTTTTCCTGCGGCGTGGCGGCTTCTCGTGGCTCCCGGCGGCTGTGCACGCCCCGCCCTGGTTCAGGAGCTGTGTCACCCGCGCGGTGGGCCAGGCTGCCTGCCGGCCTGCTGGCTCTGGTCTCAGAGCTCCTGGGAGGGATGCTGGGGCCCGAAAGGTCAAGACGGAGACTTGGCAGGTAGAAGGGGCCCCCCTGCAGAGCTGGAAAGGAGGGGCACCTGAGGGCACGAGGTCCGCACCCCGGCTGGGTGGCCCACGGGTGGGACGGAGCGCGGGGTGCCTTGAAGCAGTGCCCAGACAGGACGGGAGGCCCTGAGGACGTCTGCCTGGGACGGCGCTGTGCGTGTTCCGTCGTTGGTGCCACTTGCTGTCCACCCTCAACATTGTAGTGCTCTTAGCTCTCACGTCTAGTGCGACTCCTTCTCTAACTCACGGGCAGTTAAGCTTTTCCGTTTTTTGTGTTCCTTTAGCTCCCATCTCTCAACACTCTCAAAACGTAGCATGGCTAGCAAAGCTGCAGTCGCCAAGAACGAGGTCTCCTGGACAGCCAGGGGTGGGGGGAGGAGGAATAAAAATAATGTGTTAAACATATGTATTTATAGATAAACACGGAAGAAAGTTCTGGAAAGGACCTGTTTTCAAAACAAGCCAGATTCCTCTCCTATTGCTTGTTTGTACCAAATTTCATAAAATATCACAGTAGTTAGAAGTTTTTGTCAGATTTGGTGCTAGGCTGTTGACTGTTAGTGATTGAACAATAGCTGTTGGTGGGGAAAGAAGAAATACTACCTCATTAAATGTGCACATCAATTATGAATATCTGTTGATTTCAGAAATATTAAAATGTGAAAATTGTTTCTTAGGATAAAGGAAATATGCTGTTACCAGTTAATAAAACAGCTTCATGACAGAGGCATTTCTGCCCCCGTTTTAGATGGAGAAACTGAGTGTGGTTGAGCCTTGAGGAAATGGAGCAGGAAGTGTTGTTGGAGGGTTTCAGAGCAAAGCACTATGTCCAGTGTGGTCCCACCATGTGCGCTGAGCCTTTCCCTATTGCTTGGGTTTCTCTCCTTAAAAAACAGGACAGCCTGTCTTCTGGATTTGTTTGTTTGTTTTTTAGGCCTTTTGTAACTAAGAACCCACATACCTAGCTTTTCTTGTGGAATTTGTTAGAGAATGGCTATATAAACCTACAATTATGCAATGACATTTAATATTTTAATGTGTAAAATTTGTGGGGAGCTCAGTAACCATTTAGAAAGCTACTGGAACATCAGTGCAATCCAGTCATTGTCTAACATTAGCTAGTAGCTGGTATTAGGTATATGAAGTAACTTTTCATTGCAAAGGAAGGACTGAGGATTTACCTTCTTTTTACACAAAGACTTTGTTGTATAGTTTCTCAGTGAGTACAGTTAAATAAGAAATAAATTAGTTTTATAAATTAATGTCTGAATGCCGTTTGAGTCAGGTCCGTTTTTAGTCCTGGCTTTCTGTGAGGACCTCGGCCTCTGTGCTGTGGCTGATCTGAATTCAAATCCTGGCTCTGCCTTTTCCTTGCCCAGTACACGAGCCAAGTGCTGCGTCTCTCTGAATCTCATAGTCTCTCTGTGTGCCTGTGAAAACAAGAAGTAAATGATGTTAATTTCCCTTTCAGTGCCCCTCAAGTGGGAATTGTGTGTCTGAGAGAATTGTATATATGACAGATCATTACATTAACAGTTTCTACTACTATGCTGAATGTTCATTTAGAGCTGTGCTATTTAAAATGTGGCCTGCAGACCAGGTTTGCATATTTTGAAATGCTTGTTGGTTCGAGAAGAGATGAGGAGTTTGTGCCAGCATGCAGTTCAGCTATGCCAGTAAACATACTGTTTATTTCACCTAGCTACCTTTTAGTTTTTAAGGCAGGACGCAGTGTGGTGATTCACTTCCTGGCTCAGTCTCCCCCTTGGTTGGTTGGCCCTCTGAGTAGTGTTATTGAAAAGTATTTTGGGGGGACTTTTAGAAAGAAACTTAGTTTTATTCATAATTATTTTTACTTTCTTTGTGATGTTAAAAAGGTATACTGGGAAGCAGATGTGGCTCAAGCACTTGAGTGCCTGCTTCCTACATGGGAGGTCCTGAATTCAGTTCCTGGTACCTCCTAGAAAAAAATGAAAAAACAAACAAGCAAAACAAATGAAAAAACCAACTTGGGGAAGCCAATGTGGGTCAGTGGTTGAGTGTTGGCTTCCCTCACATGAGGTCCCGGGTCCAATACCTGGTCCCCGGTACCTCAAAAAATAATTGCTATTGTTAATGAAAAGAATATTGATTCTGGACTTGGGTTCTCATGTTGTCTTTGTTACTCATTAGTTGGGCACCCACTATTTTAGCAGGAATGAGAGGGTGTGGCCCCCACTTATGAGTTCTTAGGAGGTGTGGCTTCAAGTGGGGGGCCTGAAATACATGCAGCAGTGAGCATGAGAATGAGGTTAATGGAGAGCAACCCCAAAAAACAATTCAGAAGAGCAGTGTAGAGCTCATTCTTTCTGTCACTAGCTACAGAAGAGTTAGTGGCAATATCTTTAACTATAAAGGTCACTTACTTAAATGTGAGTGGACCACAGCAGTAGTCACAACACATACCTAGCTTGTTCACCTGCCCTTTCAAGGATTTATTTGGGGACCGCCTCTTAATGTTGTTGGCACTGAGTTAGGCCTGCTGGAGGTGATACTAGAACCGGAGTGATAGTTTTCACCAGCGGTTCCTGCATGATGCGAAGCCTGCGACCCTCACAGCAGCCCAGGAGCTGTGGCACCGTCGCCCATGGGCCCGCAGACAGTGCCGTACCCCTGATACTGGAGCGTGACTTTCTGAGGATGGAGAGATGCCACCTTATTAAGGGAACATGTCCTCGGGAAGCTTCCGGAGGAGGAAGCGGGGCGCTGCCTGGCGCCGACGCCTGAGGCCATGCCATCCCTTCGTGGTGGCTCCTGGAAACCTTTCCGTGCTGTTTTTCTTCCAGAAAAGGGGTCGGGGGTTTGAGGCTTTCTGGTTAGTGGTATTTTGCTTCCGAAGGGCTTCCTTCCTGGATGGGCTGTCAGTGCTTATGTGCTCAGTTGTGATGTGAGTGGATGCGGGCTGTATGTAATTCCTGTAAACGGAACAGTCACCACCTTAAGTAATCCCCATCACCTTCAAGCGTGGACTCCTGGCCCCCTGCAGATGAAGCTCAGGGGTTTCAGGAGTTGCTTCAAGTTTCCTGGCCTGGTATACAGTAGGCATTGTCAGCCACTCTTTGTTGAAGGAGGGTGGCAAGGATGGAAGTATATGCTTTTAATTCAAAGTTGTTCTTTAACAATTTTTCCAACTTACAGATAGGCATTTTAAGCAGTGTCCATCAAAAAGTGAGTAAAAACGAGTTTTGGGGAAATTCTGAAAGACTCCGAGTTGGCCACGTTTATTAATGGCAAGATTTGGCAGCCAGTGCACATGCCTCTGCCGATCAGTGTTTGTTGATAGGATTGGACAAGTCTTAGCATGGACACTCATGTACTCACCATCTTGACTTTACAGTTTACATTTTACTAAGCTTGCTCTATCACTTATATCTTCCTCTGTCCATTCATCTTTTCATCATTTTTTAAAGAAAAATTTTATTATGGTACCATATATATATATAACACAGAATTTTCCAGTTTAGGGGAATGGATGTATCTCAAGTGGTTGAGTGCCTGCTTCCCAGGTACGAGGTCTTGGATTCAGTCCCTGTTTCCTCCAAAAAAAAAAACAGCAACAAAAAAACCCACAAGAGGGAAGCGGCTGTGGCTCATCAGTTGGGCTCCCGTCCACCACATGGGAGGCTCTGGGTTTGCATCCGGGGCCTCCCTGTGAAGACAGGCTCGCCCGCACGCTGCAGAGAGCTGACGGCCCACAGGCGCCATGGAGCACCGACTCAGCAAGGTGACGCAACAAAAAAGGGAGACAAGCAGAAACAAGGAGAGTGCACAGCAAATGGATACAGAGAGCAGACAGCACACAAAAAACCACAAGGGGGGATAATTAAAAAATATAGTTAAAAAAAATTTTAAAAAAAACCCAGGAAGATGAAATCCAGTTTAACTAGTTTTAAGTGTACAATTCAGTGGTATTAGTTATTACCGTAGTGTTGTGCTACCGACACCACCATTGGTTACCAAAATGTTTTCATCGTTGTAAACAGAAGCTCTATCCGTTCAGTGATAACTCTCCAACCACCCTCTTCCCTTGGCCCATCGTAACGGCTCAGCTCTTCTCCATCTCTACAAAAAATTTTTTTTAAAAAGATTTATTTATTTATTTAATCCCCCCCTCCCCCGGTTGTCTGTTCTCTGTGTCTATTTGCTGCGTCTTGTTTCTCTGTCCACTTCTGTTGTCATCAGTGGCACGGGAAGTGTGGGCGGCACCATTCCTGGGCAGGCTGCTCTTTCTTTTGCGCTGGGCGGCTCTCCTTACAGGTGCACTATTTGCACGTGGGGCTCCCCTATGCGGGGGACACCCCTGCGTGGGGCGGCACTCCTTGCGCGCATCAGCACTGCACATGGGCCAGCTCCACACGGGTCAAGGAGGCCCGGGGTTTGAACCGCGGACCTCCCATGTGGTAGACAGACGCCCTAACCACTGGGCCAAGTCCGTTTCCCCATCTCTACAAATTGAGATTTCTAGATTTGGCCTTTTTCATTTAGGCATAATGTTTTCAAGGTTTGCCTGTGTTCATGTGTGATGGACACTTGGGCTCTGCCTGCCTTTTGGCTACTGTGACTCATGCTGCTGGGAAAGTGGGGTACATGTATCTGAGTCCCTGTTTTCACCTAATTTGGTTTATACTTCAGAGTGGAATTGCTGGGCTGTGTGGTGATTGCATGTTTCACTTTCTAAAGAGCCACTAAAATACGTTTCATTGCAGCAGCACCATATTATATTCCCACCAGCAGCATACAGGGTTCCAGTTTTTCTGCATCCTTGCCAACATATGTTATTTTCTGTTTTTTAAATGATACCTGTCCTAGTGAGTGTGACATGGTATCTCATTGTGATTTTGGTTTGCATTGCTCTGACAACTAAGGATGTTGAGTATCTTTCCATGTGTTTACTGGGCATTTGCAGTCTTTCTTTGGAAAAATGTCTGTTCAAGTTCTTTGCCCAGTTAAAAAAATTTTTGTTGAGTTGTAGGAGTTATATATTTTGGTTATTAAACCCTTATCAGCTATCTGGTTTGCAACTGTTTTCTCCATATTCTCTAGGTTGTGTATTATTTTCTTACTAATATTCTTGGATGCACCATCATTTTATTTTTTTAAAGATGCTTTTCTGACCATTTTATGTAAATGGAATCACACAGCATGTAGTCTTTTGTGTCTGGCTTCTTCTGTATAATATGTTTGAGGCTTATCCATATTGTAGCTTGTCAGTATTTTGTTCCTTCTTATTGCCTATAGTATTCCATTGTTTTTTGCCACTTTTTTTTTTTTTTTTTTTTTTGCTTTATTTCAACTTCAAAAAATAAAATAACAGACAAAAGACAGCTCAACAAATCATGGAAGCATGATTTCAAAAAAATCCTGCCCAGGTGCATTTATCTTACTTAATCCTCAAAACAAACCCAGTTTCTCCAGTATTCTGAAAGATGAGTAAATGAGCACAGATTGGTTAAATGACATGACCAAGGCCTCCTTGTTAATAAAGAAAATGAAAAAAAAAGCTTGATCATATTCACATCTCATAATTCACATCTCATAAAACTATATCCCACATTCTTTTTTTAATTTGACTCTTAGCATTGATATAATTCCGTCTTTGCATTTGCAGTAAAAAGAAAATGATATTACTGCTAACCACAGTCCGTAAGCTGCATTAGTTTTGATTTTCAGTTCACCAGAGATGGACATGCAGATTGTGTCCAACTTTTGGCCTTTCTGAATGAAGCTGTGAACCTTTGCGTACACATCTCTGTGTGAGCCTGTGTCTTCATGGACACCAGGGCATGATATTTCTGGGTCATGTGGTAAATCTATGTCTTTTTAAGAAACTGCCAAACTGTTTTCAGAATTTGTTGTACCACTTTACATTCTACCATTGTTACATTGATTTTTGAATATAAAAACAGTCTTAAATTTTTAATTACAACCCCATGAAGTATTTTCATATCACATAATGCTGAATTGAATTTTGCTAAAATTTTTAAAGGACTTTTGTGTTTGCGATCATGAGAGATTTTGGTGTGAAATTTTATTTTCTTACAATGTCCTTGTCAGTTTTTGACAAGGGTTATCATAAACTAGACTGGGGACATATTCTCTCCTCCTCTGTGTTATGAGTTTGCTATCATCTAGTTTTTGTCAACGTAATTTGTAATGGTTGCATAGTGTTCTACTTAACTGGGTATATGATGCATTAATATGACTTTTCTAACTGGAAATTTAGGTTATTTCCAATTGTGCACTATTAGAGACATGCTGCAGTGAATATTTTTGTACATAAATATGTTTCCTTCATTAGGATTATTTTTTGAAGCTAGATTTAAAAAAGTGGAACTCCTAGGTTAAAGTAATGGCATTAAAGTAATAGAATGCTTTTATGGGTCTTCATACATATTAAAATTTACTTTACAAGAGCATTATGCAGTTTTTAAAGGAATCATTTCTTTTATTTTCCAGTTTGAAACTGAATTTGCAGTACTTTTTGGTATACTTATTTTGATAGAATTAGTTCTAATGGTTGAAGTTTTGTTCTTAATTTTTTTTCACCTCCTGATTGTGGAGAAAACCCTACCTTTACCTTTATGTAATGACAAAATGAGGTTCATCATCATTACTTCTCTAAGTCTTGACCACCCGGTAACTGATGGGTTGACAGAGGAAGGGCCCTATGCAACAGAGAATTCAGCTGACATCTGCACTCTTGACAGACTGCTAGAGGTTCCAGTCCCCGTAGTTGTGGGATTGCAGGCTGGCTCTGGGGTATGGCACAATGAGAAGTATGGGCAGATGAGTTGTTGATGGCTCAGTGGTCACGAAGACGACATGCCACGCGTTGACATAGACGTTTTGTCAGTGGCTGGAGATGAACGTGCAGCTCTGCACGCTTGTAGGTGCCAGGGACCCCTGACATCGTGGCAGAGAAACTAGAGATGGCTTAGGAAGCCAGGTTTCCCGAACTAGGTAACGCCAGGGAGTATTCGGGGTTAAACGTGCCCTTCCAGAATATCAGAATTGGAGTGAAGGCAGACAGACCCGTTCTCAGCCCCACCTGCCCTTGGCCTGGGCCCCTAAAGTCTCCTGGGCTCGGCCACGTGATCGGCTCGGCATCTGAGCATTTGTTTGCCCATAGCTTTTGGAGTTTGGAAAAGTAGGGATTCAACCTCCAACGCCACACTGCTAAGAGGAGGTGGTGTCAGGATTGGAATCTAGGTCTTATGTCTGCTCCTGATCTAGCGCTCTTTCATCTGTGTAACACTCCTTGAATGCTGAGAGTTACTTCACCAAGTGTGGTTACTGCTATAAAGTCTAAAAACTTGATACTTGGAGGAGCCATTCTGAATAACTAGATACATCGTGATATATAAAATAAAAAACACAGCTCTTGGTATGAGTCTTCAGTGTTTGTTTTCCATTCATGTTTAACCTGTGGTAATTAACTAGATCCATTGTCCCTTTAGCAGTACCAGGGTTAATAAATGTTTGTGGAAAGAATGCTCATACCTGATAAGTTACTCAGAGGATTTGGCCTTTCAAAGAGTTCTTTGTAAATAGAAGAAATAGATATAAATATAGATATGCCACAGCCATGATGGGGTATATACCATAGTGACAATTAATTTGAGTTTAGAAATGATCTGTATTAGAGTTTTACTTTAACATTTGATATCGAGTTGTCATGGAAATAAGTTAATGAACATAAAAGTAAAACCAATCAGTGCCATTGTTTTATGAGTGAGGAAAGATTCATAGAGGTTATGAGAATGGAATTATAGGTGCCATGGGAAAGTCATACTTCTGAACATGATGTATGTATTTAAAAGGTTTGGGTTTTATGAAGAATTACTCTTAAATGTGTATTTTTTTCTTTAATATAATAGCAAATATGCTTACTGCAAGTCATTTTGTAAACATGTGAAGAAGAAATTAAAAATTATCAGTAACCTTACCACTTCATGGTAAGCACTGTAAGCATTTTGTTACTTGTAAATGCCATTGGTGTGTCCTACTTCCAAAGGACTGTGGTGCCAGGACCCCCGGGCTGGGTCCAGGGACGTCCTTCAGGAGCCTTGGTGTGGGGGCTCAGGATTGCCGTTTCCTTGTCTCATCATTACTGTCTTTTGTCTTCTGAGTTCTTCTAAATGACATTTTAAAAATAAGCGTTACTTTGATTTCCCCTAAAATAACTACACAGCACTGCATTCATCTACAGTAAGCAAAGGACACGGAGCATGATACCTAGATTATTTCATGTAGTTTTAGCTTTCTGGAAATACTAAAAGTAGGTTAATCGGTGACCATTTGATTCTATAAAGGCTGTCGATGAAGGGAGCAATTGCAGTAGAATATCTAGAAGATGTTTTTCAGTTGAAAATGCTGATGCTCTGATTTCATTGCACATTGGTATATAAGATCATACTGCCTTGTTATTATTCTTAAAATGGTAATTATTTTGCTTCCTGAAACAAGCTAATATGTAAAAAATTCTTGTATATAAACATGGTTATTGAAAAATATTTGATGTATAATGCAAATAATTTGAGTTATAGACATGATGTTACTCAAATTTATCATGTTCTTTGTGCCTACTTATCCATTTTTAGAAAAAACTGAGCATGATGTTTTTCTTTCTATTTTTACTAACCTTTTTCCAACCAAATAAATATCTCTGAAACTACCGTTTAAAAAGCTTTTTGCTTTGTAAGGTTTTCACTTTTGGGGCTGATTACTGTGGTGCCAGTGTTCATATTTGCGTTCATTTTTGCAATTCCTGGCAGCTTATCCACTGGCTGCTGTAGGTGCTTATACATGCTACTTACTAAGCACTGACAGAAGGGTTTTCTAGTGTCCCAAAGCATTTGTGTTTTGCTGCTGGGGCAGAGACCACTGGGATGCCTGCCTCATAATACCTTTTTTAGAGTCCCGGTTGGCTTATTTTTACTCCTGCTTATGTACAGGTACCCTAGCATTGGGCTCATAAAGTATTTTTCAATATGGGCTTGGTAACATTATATAACTTATTATTATAAAGCATGCGATTACCTTACTGTAGAACTAGAGAAATATTATAAATGCTTATTCTGACAAAAAGCAAATAAAGTTGGAGTAAGATTTAATCCTGCATTGATTTTTCAATAAATATTTTATGAGAATAACATTTAGTAATGTTTTTGATCAGGGAGTTATCTAACCCATTGCTTGTTTGTGTCCCTCACCGACTCAGGGGTGACAAAGCTAATTATCAAGTGGGCAGAGAAATGACTTAGTTTGGTTTTTTAATTTGAAATTAAAATGCCTGAAGTAACTGAATTGTCTGATTAAAGTTTGCTGCTGTGCTCCTTTACGTTAGGCACCTTGAGGTTACTTCCCTCTGGTAAGCACCCCTGCGGCCAGCTCTGCTCAGTGACCTCAGCGTAACCCAGTGGTTCAGCTTGGGGTCACCGGTCACGGAGTGGGTCAAAGCAATTAATACACTGTGGTTCCCACCAAAGTCACATTACCCTGTTTGGGGGCAGGGGTATGATAACCGTCACAGAGGGGTTAGGCTGTCGTCAGGACCCGCGTGAGGTGAGCGTGTTCAGGACAGGGCACTGACCTGGGGCTGTAGGACAGAGTGCTTCCTGCAGGAAATCACCTGCGCTGACCGGGGAAAGGCTCAGCTGCAGGGGCTGGACTGCCGGGGATGGACTGAGGGCACACGCTAGGAGGTGAGCCCCGGGGCCGCGTCTTCTTTGTCCTGTTTCTCCATCACTGGCTTCTTTCCTATAAAAAAAAATTTCTTTGTATCTCACCCATTCTTTCCAATACTCTTTTTTTACCCCCTTCCTGGAAATCTAGATACCTTACGTTTCCTCAAGGCCTCTCTCTGTACCTCAAGACAAGCAAAGAGCTTGGCATTTTCCTAATATTTGGCTTCCAGACCACTTTTTTTTTTTTAACGTGTCACCTTCTTTCCACAGTTTCTTGTCATGTTCAAGTCTGTGTTATGCTTCTTTCACTTCTCTTCCTATATGTATTGCACTGTGTTAATTTATAGGATCCCACTCAAGGGCTCTGGACGCCCGGCTCATGGTTTTCCTTTGTGTGCTGTCTCGCCCTAAGCTTCCTAAGGAATGTCACCTCGTGGGTACACTTCCCCTGTTCCAGCCTGGACTGCTGTTGTTAAAATCTTGAGTGCTTTCTAATTACCCTTCTGATATCAGCATTCTGCCTTTCTACATCCGCTCCATTAACCTGCCTTTTGCTCTTATTAAGAACTACCAGGTTCTTAAATCTCCTGACTTCATTTTTCTTTATGCCAAACACAGATCTAGTTACTTAGGTTATTCATATACGTAAGATTCTTTGGCATTTTTGACCTCACCCCCCTTTTAAAAAAATAATCGCCTGTAAACATATACATGTATGTGCTCTGCATTGCCTGGCAGTGCCGGGGAGGGGAGGCACGTGATGGTGTTGACTGGGTACTAGAAACTCGTGTTCTCCAGTCTCAGCTAGAGGCTTACTGTGTCTCCATAATTCTTTAACGTTTGCCTTCTATCTGCATAAGTAGTATGTTTATTGTAGAAAATTTAGGAAATACAGATAAAGCAATAAAGTAAATAGATCTCAAAATAATATTAATTCTCATTCCATTACTGAGAATTGCTACTTCTAGCTTTTTGTTGCATATCCTCTGACTTTTTCCGGTGCACTTAAAGCCTTGTGACCTAGGGTGCTGTGATATTAATTCAGGCACTATGCGTTTGGTGGTTACCTTCTCTTCCTTCTCCAGGTGTCATTCTCAGTGGTAATGCCCGCGGCCTGCCCTCCGACTCGGGCTCTAGAATCCTGCCGTGTTGTTGAGGCCCCTTGGGTGGCTGCCTAACCCCATCCTTCTCATCTCCCGTACAGGAACTAATTTTGTGAGTTCTTTTTATCATTCTCTTCCTTTTCCCATGGCTTTTAACATGTTTTCTCAGCCATTTGCTGCTTAGTTATGATTTTTTGAATATAAGCTTTATAAAAATGGAAGCCTATATATGAATTTTTCTGTGATTCTTTTTCTTTTTTGAGTCAACATTTTGTGTTTGAAGTCATTTGTTTATTTCCTGTAATCCTCCAAGAACCCTATGAGATGGATACTGTTATCACCCAAACCTTACAAATTGGAAGCTGAGTATAGATGTGTGTTTCAGTAAAACTCACTTAAAGATGTCATTGTCTAGATTTTAACCCAGGCTGTATTCATCACCTAGATAGTTAGCCACTACCTAGTACTCACTCATATCTACTAGTAAGCAGGGCAGTGCACGCGGTATAATCACATCCACTGGTAAGCAGCGTAGTGCACGCAGTATAGACACATCCACTAGTAAGCAGCTTAGTGCATGCGGTATAGACACATCCACTAGTAAGCAGGGCAGTGCATGCAGTATAGACACATCCACTAGTAAGCAAGGCAGTGCACGCAGTATAGTCACATCCACTAGTAAGCAGCGTAGTGCATGCAGTATAGACACATCCACTAGTAAGCAGGGCAGTGCACGCGGTATAGACACATCCACTAGAAAGCAGGGCAGTGCACGCGTTATCGACACATCCACTAGAAAGCAGGGCAGTGCACGCGGTATAGACACATCCACTAGAAAGCAGGGCAGTGCATGCGTTATAGACACATCCACTAGAAAGCAGGGCAGTGCACGCGGTATAGACACATCCACTAGAAAGCAGGGCAGTGCACGCGGTATAGACACATCCACTAGTAAGCAGGGCAGTGCACGCGGTATAGACACATCCACTAGAAAGCAGGGCAGTGCACGCGGTATAGACACATCCACTAGAAAGCAGGGCAGTGCACGCGGTATAGACACATCCACTAGAAAGCAGGGCAGTGCACGCGGTATAGACACATCCACTAGTAAGCAGGGCAGTGCACGCGTTATAGACACATCCACTAGAAAGCAGGGCAGTGCACATGGTATAGACACATCCACTAGTAAGCAGGGCAGTGCACGCAGTATAGACACATCCACTAGAAAGCAGGGCAGTGCACGCGGTATAGACACATCCACTAGAAAGCAGGGCAGTGCACGCGGTATAGACACATCCACTAGAAAGCAGGGCAGTGCACGCGTTATAGACACATCCACTAGAAAGCAGGGCAGTGCACGCGGTATAGACACATCCACTAGAAAGCAGGGCAGTGCACGCGGTATAGACACATCCACTAGTAAGCAGGGCAGTGCACGCGTTATAGACACATCCACTAGAAAGCAGGGCAGTGCACGCGTTATAGACACATCCACTAGAAAGCAGGGCAGTGCACGCGGTATAGACACATCCACTAGTAAGCAGGGCAGTGCACGCGGTATAGACACATCCACTAGAAAGCAGGGCAGTGCACATGGTATAGACACATCCACTAGAAAGCAGGGCAGTGCACGCGTTATCGACACATCCACTAGAAAGCAGGGCAGTGCACGCGGTATAGACACATCCACTAGAAAGCAGGGCAGTGCACGCGGTATAGACACATCCACTAGAAAGCAGGGCAGTGCACATGGTATAGACACATCCACTAGAAAGCAGGGCAGTGCATGCGTTATAGACACATCCACTAGAAAGCAGGGCAGTGCACGCGGTATAGACACATCCACTAGAAAGCAGGGCAGTGCACGCGGTATAGACACATCCACTATTAAGCAGGGCAGTGCACATGGTATAGACACATCCACTAGAAAGCAGGGCAGTGCACGCGGTATAGACACATCCACTAGAAAGCAGGGCAGTGCACGCAGTATAGACACATCCACTAGAAAGCAGGGCAGTGCACATGGTATAGACACATCCACTAGTAAGCAGGGCAGTGCACGCGGTATAGACACATCCACTAGTAAGCAGGGCAGTGCACATGGTATAGACACATCCACTAGAAAGCAGGGCAGTGCACATGGTATAGACACATCCACTAGTAAGCAGGGCAGTGCACGCGGTATAGACACATCCACTAGTAAGCAGGGCAGTGCACATGGTATAGACACATCCACTAGAAAGCAGGGCAGTGCACATGGTATAGACACATCCACTAGTAAGCAGGGCAGTGCACGCGGTATAGACACATCCACTAGAAAGCAGGGCAGTGCACGCGGTATAGACACATCCACTAGAAAGCAGGGCAGTGCACGCGGTATAGACACATCCACTAGAAAGCAGGGCAGTGCACGCGGTATAGACACATCCACTAGAAAGCAGGGCAGTGCACGCGGTATAGACACATCCACTAGAAAGCAGGGCAGTGCACATGGTATAGACACATCCACTAGTAAGCAGGGCAGTGCACGCGGTATAGACACATCCACTAGTAAGCAGGGCAGTGCACGCGGTATAGACACATCCACTAGAAAGCAGGGCAGTGCACGCGGTATAGACACATCCACTAGAAAGCAGGGCAGTGCACGCGGTATAGACACATCCACTAGAAAGCAGGGCAGTGCACGCGGTATAGACACATCCACTAGTAAGCAGGGCAGTGCACGCGGTATAGACACATCCACTAGAAAGCAGGGCAGTGCACACGGTATAGACACATCCACTAGTAAGCAGGGCAGTGCACGCGGTATAGACACATCCACTAGAAAGCAGGGCAGTGCACGCGGTATAGACACATCCACTAGAAAGCAGGGCAGTGCACGCGGTATAGACACATCCACTAGAAAGCAGGGCAGTGCACGCGGTATAGACACATCCACTAGTAAGCAGGGCAGTGCACGCGGTATAGACACATCCACTAGAAAGCAGGGCAGTGCACGCGGTATAGACACATCCACTAGAAAGCAGGGCAGTGCACGCGGTATAGACACATCCACTAGAAAGCAGGGCAGTGCACGCAGTATAGACACATCCACTAGAAAGCAGGGCAGTGCACGCGGTATAGACACATCCACTAGAAAGCAGGGCAGTGCACGCGGTATAGACACATCCACTAGAAAGCAGGGCAGTGCACGCGTTATCGACACATCCACTAGAAAGCAGGGCAGTGCACGCAGTATAGACACATCCACTAGAAAGCAGGGCAGTGCACGCGGTATAGACACATCCACTAGAAAGCAGGGCAGTGCACGCGTTATCGACACATCCACTAGTAAGCAGGGCAGTGCACATGGTATAGACACATCCACTAGAAAGCAGGGCAGTGCACGCGGTATAGACACATCCACTAGTAAGCAGGGCAGTGCACGCAGTATAGACACATCCACTAGAAAGCAGGGCAGTGCACGCAGTATAGACACATCCACTAGTAAGCAGGGCAGTGCACGCGTTATAGACACATCCACTAGAAAGCAGGGCAGTGCACATGGTATAGACACATCCACTAGAAAGCAGGGCAGTGCACGCGGTATAGACACATCCACTAGAAAGCAGGGCAGTGCACGCGGTATAGACACATCCACTAGAAAGCAGGGCAGTGCACATGGTATAGACACATCCACTAGAAAGCAGGGCAGTGCACATGGTATAGACACATCCACTAGTAAGCAGGGCAGTGCACGCAGTATAGACACATCCACTAGAAAGCAGGGCAGTGCACATGGTATAGACACATCCACTAGTAAGCAGGGCAGTGCACGCAGTATAGACACATCCACTAGTAAGCAGGGCAGTGTAGGCAGGGCAGTGCAATTTAAAAAGTGATGTGCACTATCTGTGGATGGGTCTGCATCTGTCTGTATGTCTGTCCACATTTATATGGATTTATGATACCAAAAGTTTACATCACATTTCTCGTCAGCAACGTTAGATTCCAGAAGACGGGGTTATGTCTTTAAAGCACTAAGGGAAAAGAACTTTGAATCTAGAAATGTCCTATTCAGACAAATGAACATTTTAGAATAAGATAGAAATTAGACATATCAGAAAGTCTATTGTCTGTATATTAATGCTGAAAGAATTACTAACGGATGTACCCTAGCAAGAAGAGCAGTGAACTGAGATAAAATAATGTGATACAGGATGTAATAATGCATAAAGAGAGCAGTAAAACGTTGTTAAACTGAAAAAATTACATAGGAAGTGAAGAGGAAGAACTAGAAGAGAGTAAGCTGAGGTATTGGTTCCATTTGGGAAAAGGATAAGTACCTTGGTAACATTAGGCTTGGCTAGGGAAAATAAATCTACGTATAAAACTGCCGATAACAGTAATGACACCACTTACATTTACTAAGCACTATTATACCAGATATTTCATAAACGTTTTGCTTGGATTATAAGATGCTTGTGTGTGAATGTTTTCAATGGAGAACTCCTTTGGGAAATGTAGGGGAAAGGATCCCGATGGGGAATGTAAGGACCCTAGCTTAATCTGTATAAATGCTTTTAAAGGAAAAAACATGTTTTTGTTTTTTTTTAAGAAAAAAGTCTAGGAAAATATGCCAAATATATAATTACCTGTTTTTAACATTTCTTTCTTTTAGCTTTTGTGTAATTTTTAAATTTCAAAAATAAAAATAAAAGCCTCTAGAGAAACGTGGCTAGATGTAGCCGTGGTAGCCTGGTTTTTAATATCTTCAGATTTCTTATGGAAAACGAGCACCTAACAGATGAAGGAAGGAGGAAACGGGCATCACTTTCAAGAGAAGTGGGTGACCGTGCTCCGTGCTTCACTGAGGGGCGTGGAGGAGGCCCGAGTGGCGGCAGAGCGGCTGTGAAGGCACGGAGCCAGCGCCCAGGGACCCGTGCAGGAGGACAGGCCATGGGGGGCCTGCGGGGGGACCCAGAACCGCCCGCCAGGGCTCTCGCCCAGAGTCTGATCTGAGAGCAGCAGCTGCAGTTGGGAAGTTTGTGTGTGCAAGGGGACTGTGGAGAGTTCTGAGAGCACAGAGATGCCTGAGCCTCTGGAATCCAACAGGACTGATCCTGAAATGAGGAGAAAGGTATGGAAATAGAACAGAGTTTTACCCGGGCTGGAACTCTTTAAGTAAAGGAGGGAGAGGGTTCAAATACTAGTCAGCCGGTAATCAGAGCAGAAGCATCTCAGAAAGTGCTGGAGATAAGCTAAACTCAAGAGGCTTTTAGTTTTTTGTATCTCTTGGTAATAATAATTAAGCTAGAAAATCTGTCCTGTTTCCCCAGCTTCCTCCTTCTAATAGTCTAATAGGGTGAAACAACTCACTTAAACCCATGCATTAGAAGATGGTTGCATTTCCAACTCCATAAAATGATACTCTAAAATAAAAGAGAATAAGGACGACCTAGCTAAATATCGACATAAAACGAACATCAGAACGTATATACGGTCACAAGCAGAGGAAAACACCATCCCAAATCACAGGGTGAGATAGTGTGCACTGAGAAAATTAAGATGGTCTGAAGAGACTGCATAGGGGAGAAGGCTCATAAATGAGATGGCGACGAATGGGTGAGAAAAGTTACCTGGCAGGACCCTGGACAGAACTGAAAATAAAAGACAAGTGGAAGTAAAGACTCAACTAGATGGAGGCAGGGCTGAGTGGACCGAAAGTGCAGTCAGGCTATCATGGATGAAAAGGAAAAGAACAAAAAAAAAAAATCAAACTAAATGGAAAGACAAGCAAAGAAGAAAATACGGATAATAGGAGTTCCATGGAAGAAAATTAACTGGAACAGAATAAGTTTTAAAACTATTACAACCCAAGAAAGCATAACTATTAGATGATTTGACTCTTTGTATTGAAAGAGCAAGAATCGACAAGACAGATACATTTTAGTTCAGCTACTAGAGTACAAAGAAAAAAAAGTACTTTGGGCATCCAGGCAAAAAAGACAGTCTCTTCTGAGGGACAGAAAATCAGATTTTTTGATTTCCAAGGCAGTGAAGCAGTGTATTTAAGATGCACTAATAAAGATGATAGAAGCCAAGGATTTTATGTCTAGTCAAATTGACCTTCAGGTATAAATGCCACAAAGTTATGAATGTGTAAGAACTCAGATTATTTTTCCTCAAGCCCTTCCTGAAGGAATCAACCAGGGAACAAGCTTTGGATGAAAACTGAAAATGACTACAGCATGAAGACTGGTGATAAGCACTGAGCGGAAGTAACTGAAACCTGAGATGGACTAATGAGACAAAGGTTATAGACTAGTTTACCAGAACTGTTAGGTCTTCTGTCAAGAACTTCACATAATTAAAAAAAAAATGGAAAGAGATGTATGTGGAAAAGGGAGTAAGCTTGCCGATTGCGGTAAGGTATTTCCTGGGATTAAATTATATTATTTTAAAATAGATGTTCTGGGATAGGGAGAAGAATGGAAGAGGAAGTTACTAGCTAATGTGTAAAGTATAGTGGAAATCACTGAGAGTACCTATTAGATGGGATTAAGGATATTACAGAAATATAAAGATTAGAATAAAGGAGATTGTTAGAACAAAAATACAGACCTTTCTTAAATACCACAAGAAATGCAAAATAGAGGCAATAAGTGGACTATAGTTTGAAATTCTTCAAATACTTATAAAAAGACATTATAAAATTATAGGATAGGGATGCCAAAGTAACTTGAGTGATTAAGCACTTGCTTTCCATGTATGAGGTACACGGTTCAATCCCCGGAACCCCGCCCACCCCCCAAAAAACACACAAAGAACTATAAGATAGAGGAAAAGAGTCATCAGTAAATTTAATGAGCTTAGCTCACCTATTAAAATAAAAGATTTTCAACTTGGCTAATAAGAAAATTCATATCTGTGCCTTTAAGACATGTATATGCAAAAAGTAAAGTGATTGTCAAAGGTAAATTATACAAAGATAGTCATAGAAATACTGGACAAATGCAAATAGAAAGGGGGTTATAGTCTTGATATCTAAGGTAGAATTAAGGTAAAAAACCATTTTTTAAGAGACAAATACAATGTTTAATCTAAAAGGTATAATTTCCAGTGACCTGTAACGGGATTATTCTTGTACCTAGTAAGTCAAGTCAGCTCTCACAAAGTATGAACTATAGGACGTGCAAGGAGAAAGAGGTGAGCCTGCCTATAACTGGAGACTTTCTCCACCTAAGACTGATCAAATTCATGAAAAATTAGCAAGTCTGTAGAATGCCTTAAAAACTGTAAACACTTGACATGAGAGGACCATAACTTGATTTTATGTGCAAATGGAATGGACACATAGAGTGGTAATAAAAACACAGTAAGTTCCAAATAATAGAACTAATAAAAAAAGCTTTGTTCTTCTACAATCCGGTGAATTAAGAATGAACAAACTCAATACAAAAATGGCAAGAAAGGAAAAAAACGATATATAGAAAATGGATGAAAAACACAGATTGTAGGAAAATTTGCAGTCTTAGTAATATCAATAAATAGTAGTGCACTGCATATAACTGTACATGATTGAGGTGGTCATATAGGAAAATTCAGGTGTGTCTGCCTTTACAAGAAAGAAAAGTGGGAAAATGCTGGAAAGCAAGCCAAGTGAGTTTGCAATCCCACTGCCCCCTTTCCCTCCAAAAAACTTGGTAACAATATTAAAAGTATACAAGTTTGACTTTATGATAATAGGGAAATCCCCGTTTTTTTCCCTGTATAAAAAATGTCATTGCACTTATTTAACCTGCACATTAACTTAGTTCTTACAAATTCACAGCTGTACAGAATGGTTATGCTAAATGCACTCGGTGCATGTCATTATAAAGATTCTGTCTAGTTGAAGATCAGAAGTAAAAAATTAGATTAAACAATGTAATAAACAATACTTGCCTGGAGTTTAGAAGTTGATTATCTAATCGGAAAGTAATAGAACAATGTCAGTTTGCAAAGTTAATATAATGCAGATTATGCACATGATCGAATTAAAGTAGAGCTTTATTTTTTAAAAAAACTTAGGCCAGTTAAAGTTACTTAATCGTGCATTTGTTGTCCTTGCCAGTTTTTCCTTGCTCAGTTTATTATGTTTCTTTCCTGCACTCACCTGTTATGGAGCATCAGCTATTTGCCAGGCGCCGTGCTAAGTGTTCCCAGTGCGAGCGGGGTTTTAGGAGACAGTGCCCCATGGCGTCTTTGCACAGCTGTGTCAGCTTTTGTTCCAGACTGTATGTTTTCTTGGCTGTTTGTTCAGCAAACAGCACTGAAAGATAAGAGGTGATTGGGGCAGAGGGCAGATTTGTTTCCTGGCCATGATGATAAAAGATTAGGTCTCCTGCTGAGGTAGAGGTTGGAGAGGTTTGCTAGTGGCCTCTTTAGTGAACGGTTGGAATTTTCTATCCAGTCTACCTCCACCTGGGCTTGCCTCTGCCACCCCGTGGGACCCTGTGCTGCTGCCTCTGCTTGAGTGATGACGTCCTTTGGCTCTGATGGGAGCCCGAGTCTGCTGCCAGCATCTGTGGAACTGTCAGGCCGTTTGCTAGCAGTCTGTCCTTGTGCCTTGACCTAATGGTGTGTCTTTGGAAGAGGAGACTGATACTGAGACAGTTTCTTAACACCCTGCCCAGTTCCAGGCCCTGTGATGTTTGAGATGCCCATTAGCCATCCTCAGCTGGACGTGTGGGTTGAAAATGCACCTTTTGAGTCAGCAGTATCTGATTGGTATTAAAAATCATGAGATTGAATGAGGTTACCAGGAAAGGGTATGGATGGAGGGGACATGCATGTAATGGGACCAGGAGCAAGTTAACTTTTAAGTCCAGTGGATGCCGAGGTTATGTTAAGAAGAGCAGAGGGGGGAGCAAGTAGCCGAGGGTGTAACGGGCCAGTGGATTTTTTTAAAAAGTTGGGGTGGATTTTAATGTGTTTGCATGCTGGTGGGAGTGAGCCCAGTGGAGGGGCAGCGAGGGCAGGAGGGACTCAGAGAGGGAGCAGTAGTTGGAGCTGCCTTCTCCAGGGCCTGGAACCTGAGGGCGGGCGTGCAGCCTGGGGAGGCCGCTGGGGAGGAGCCCAGCAGCAGGCAGCCCCCTGGCTGAGGGCGGGTGTGGGGAGGGGTCTTCCTGAGCAGAGGAGAGACCTGTAACTAGACCAGTCGGTGGGGGCTGGGCCAGCAGCCACCTGCTCCCCTCCGTGAGAGGGTTTAATGGATCTGCCTCTAACACTTTTAGTAAAAGTTTTGACTACCACACCCTGAATAATAGAAATTATTCCTGGTTTTTGCTCTGACTTGATTTTCAGACTGCAAAAACAACTGTGATAAGTACTAAACAGCCTTATTTACAAATATCTATTACATTAGTTACTGTAACTGTGACATTAAAATGCACGTTTTACTTCTGGTAGAGCCCTTTGGTATTGATTTCTGTGCGTGGTTTAAGGCTCCAGGTCAAGGAGAGCAGGAGTGGCTCCCTACTTGGGAGCTCCCGTCTGAGCTGCACACTGACGGATAATACTCCTGAGAATTTCTAAGAGACATCTGTGAAGCTGAGGGTAGGGTACGCATGTTCATTTGAGGGACTGTTCATTTCAGGTAGATAAGTCTTTACTCAACCACAATCCTTCACAGTTGTATTACAAGGTGAAAGAAATTACTCCATAATATTGTAAGCATAATATCCTTGTATGACATATTTTTATATAAAAAAGCAAAACACACACTTTCTTTGTGAAGTTTTACTATCTCTAAAAGTTTTTCTGTAATTTTGTTTTCTAGAATAACATTGTTGTGGTACGTAGTGACTTTTAAATCGCTTGCCACTTAGCTCTGTTGATCAGCACGGGGCGCTGTGAGTTCCCGTCAGGGGTGGTGTTCCCGTGGACCCTGTGTGTCCCCTCCTTTGTTTCCTGGCTTCCCACCTCGCAATGAGACACACGGGCACTTGCGGCTCCTGAGGACCTCCTCTGAGCTGCTCACAGTTGGGTCTTAACACGAAGCTTTTTCTGTGGTCCTCCAGCTCCCTAGTGAGGCAGAGGTGGTGTGACAGGCCTGGATGGAGGAATTGGCAGAGCTGGAGTTCAGGCTCAGGTTAGCCTGACCCTGGAAAGACGTGGACACAACCAATGTGGGTCAGGAGGAACCTTTTTTATATTTTTTAAAGATCACATTTAAAAATAAAACATTGAGATCTTTTTTTTCTTTTTGGTATCATCCTTAATCGGTATCATCCTGGATTCAGTTACCTTCCTTTAAATATTTTTTAGTTTCTAATTGGGAGTTTGATAAATTTCTGTGCTATTTAAAGAAGAAAAAATTGTATAAAGAAGGATATTATGGCTAAGATATTATGGAGTGGAAAGTTAAATGGTGTTAGATTTGCTCCTGATTCTGTACCTTAGGTATAGGTTATTTTGGTAGAAGGTTAGCAAAAATGGGTAGTTAACAGGCTATTGGGATGGAAAGTTGAAAACCCTAATTTTGTAAATGTTACTTTAAACCTACTTTTTCATATACAGAAAGTCCCAAAACGTACTTTGAATAGTTTCAGATAGATGGGTACTTGAATGCATCCTTCACAGGTGCTGCTCACCTGGTCAGCACGCAGCTGTGGGCTGTCCAGGGAGGGTGTGGAGAGCGCTGACACACAGTCCCCACCCCCCAAACCCAGGTTTCTCTTTGATTATAAGAGTAAAAAAATCTCTTTTTAGAAAATTTGTAGAATAGGGAAAAAAATATAACATTAAAAGATTGATAAATTCTGGGAAATTTTTCTTTTAGTTCTGTTTAGTCTTTTTTCCTGTAGAAATATATTAGTTCAGATTGAATGCATGTTTTATGAGAAAAAGGTCTACTTTTTGCCATATCCTGCTTTTCAATTGTTAGTTTTAAGTCTTTTTTTTTTGGCTGTGGATTGTGTATATCATTCTTTTCTCCCTGTAAATCACTTTATGGATTTATTTACACAGCCTACAAGTTTTATTTTTACTTTTTTAAAAATAAATTTGTTTCCATAAGTGTAACACATATAAGGTTCCCAGGTAGTAAATGTACCTCTTGGTAAAATTTCACTAAATGAATATGTCCACGAAACTGTCATCCAGATTACTAAGTGGAATATCACAGGTACTCTCATCTTACCTCTCCTGCCCCTTCCCAGTTTTCTGTTTTCTAATCCATGAAATTCTGCTTAGATAGTTTACAGTTTCATTATTCCTGATTTTATCAGGCTGGCTTTTTGTGATTTTCCCAACTTCTTGAGTTAAATGCTTGAGTCATTTTTTTTCTTTGTTGCTCAATAAAAAAGGCATTTTAAAGTAGGAATTTTTATAAATGACCTCTCACGAGGATACAAATTCAGTCCTTTAGTAAAAAATGATGGGGAAGTGGACTTGGCCAATGGATAGGGCATCCGCCTACCACATGGGAGGTCCATGGTTCAAACCCCAGGCCTCCTTGACCCGTGTGGAGCTGGCCCGTGTGCAGTGCTGATGCATGCAAGGAGTGCCGTGCCATGCAGGGGTGTCCCCTGCGTAGGGGAGCCCCACATGCAAGGAGTGTGTCCTGTAAGGAGAGCCGCCCAGCGCGAAAGAAAGTGCAGCCTGCCCAGGAGTGGTGCCACACACACGGAGAGCTGACACAGCAAGATGACGCAACAAAAAGAGACACAAATTTTCGGTACCGCTGATAAGGATAGAAGCGGTCACAGAAGAGCACACAGCAAATGGACACAGAGAGCAGACAACTGGGGGAGGGCGGGGACTGGGGAGAAATAAATAAAAAATAAATCTTAAAAAAAAAAAAGTAATAACTGACATTCCTTTCCTGCCTGTTGTTACCAAAAGCAAAGCAAAACAAAACGAAACACCAGTCTGTATCTCTCAAGCAGCTTCTGTGAATTGTAGGGTTCAGAGAGTCATTCTTTATTGTTTTGGTCACATATTTTTTACTTTTTTCACACAGAAGGTTTGAGCTGGTGAATCTTCTCTTTTGCCTTTACTTCATCTGGTAATCTTTGCAATTTATCCATTACTATACTTCATGCATTTAAAAAATTTTGCCATGTTTTGGGTTTTCAAATTCTAAAATCATTACTTGAAATATAATAGCTATTTCACATGTAACAGCAAATAAACAGTGGATTATTTGCTTTTCACCCTGGAAATCATAAGCATCACCTAGTTTTGGCTCACCCGATTGTTTTTAAGGGTATAGAAAACTGGGCTCAGAGGAGAAGTAAGTTGAGGTACTTACTTTATTAGTAAAGCACGCTGAACTGACGCATTTCTGCCAGAGTATTAGCAAAGCCTTGATGTAAATCAGGGGGCTGACTCTTTCCATTTGACTACTTTGGACCTGCCCATACTTTGGTGGTGAGAGTACTGTAGGATTTCTGAACTTGCTATTTATTTAGAAATAAAGACATTTCTTGAGAATCTGATTAATGTGACCTAGTGTTGTTTTAGGAGGGTAAATTTGACAGAGGTGTCCAGGAATGACTTGAAGTAGAAGATACTATAAAGAGGAAAAAAAAAAAAAGCTATTTTCAAACTGCTTGGGATACCAGTTAGGGAAAATGAAGACGGTTCCCTTCTGGAATATCTGAGTAAGAAAAAGTATTAGGGCTTGATTATTAGAATGGAGAAAAAAGCAGAGGAGCCAAAGGAAATATGAAGGTGTCACATTTCCATGGCTGGGTGAAGTGGCTAAGGAAGGAAAGGGTTTAAATTTAGGGAGATATAGTACCTTTCTTTTTTTTAAAGTAACGGTGTGCTTTGTAATAGATGATAGTCCTTTTCTAAGAAGTTGAAGTTTTGAGGGTCATGCTTCATGTCATACATGTGAATTCTGTCCCTAAAAGTCGACCCTTGTGTGTGTGCTTCCCTCCCCCTTTTTAAGTTAATGCATTTGTAGATTTACAGAGAAGTCATTCAGAAAGTAAACTCCTCCCAGCTTTCTCCATTATTAACCTTTTTGTATTAGTGTAAAAAGTAGTACCCCTGTTAAAATTGACGAAACAGTATTTTTAGAATTATTCTATTAACTGTAGTCAGCAGTTTGCACAGTTCACCCTTTGTGTTGTAGAGTTCTGTATTTTTCAAATTTTTTATTCTGGTCGTATATGCAACTTCAGATTTGCCATTTGAGCGATGTTAATTGCATTCACAGTGTTGTGCTTCCATCACCGTCATCTAATACCGAAACTTTTCCGCCACCCAAACAAAAACTCTGTACCCATTAACCTTACTTCCCCTTTGGCTACCCCAGCCCGACCTGCGACCTGGTGTCTGGCTCTCTGAATTTATGTATCCTGATATTTCATGTGTGAAGCCATGCAGTATCTGCCCTTTGTGTCTGCCTTATTTCACTTAATGTGAGATGTCTTGAAGCTTCGTCTGTGTGGTTGCGCAGATCAGACCTCCTTCCTTGGTACAGACTGTTTTCTGCTGACCTCAGGTGTTGTGTTCCACGTCTTACATTGGTTAGGTCATGCTGCTTGGTGTCTGTATCTGCAGTGATCTTTATTTTTGTGTGTCTGTTTAATATACTAATAACTGAGAGAAGAGTGTCATAATCCTCATCTTAAATTCTGGACATGTCTATTATCTTTTCATTTGTATAAGGTTTTGCTTTCAGGGTTTTGAAACTCTTTTATTAGGTGTATTTACGTTTAGGATTGCTTGGTCTTCCTGATGAGTTGATGCCTTCGTTCTAAAGAAAAGTCCTTCTTTATCCCTAGTTATTTTCCTTCTCATGAAGTCTACTTTGATATAAAAATAGCGGTTCTGTCTTTCTAATAATGTTGATACTTTGTATTTTTCCCCTTCTTTTAGCCTGTCTATACCTCTATATTTTAATTCAGGGTTTGGCAACCTACAGCCCACATGCTGGCTTGCCTGATTTTTATAAATAGAGATTTATTGGAACACAGCCGCATCCTGTCGTTTACATATTGTCTGTCTGCTTTCCAGCTACAACAGTAAAGTTGGGTAGTTATGATAAAGACCATATGGCCTACAAGTCTAAAATCTTTACTATCTAACTCTCTAAGAAAATATCTGCTGACCCCTACATTTTTTTGTTTTGTTTTATTTTTAGTTTTTTGGTAGACAGAATATACTTAGGTCATGTGATAGTTTATATATTCTTATATTCTTTGCCTTTTGCATGCTGGTTTTAGATGATTTACATTTAATGTAATTATTAATATGGTTGCATTTCATTGTGCCATTTTTGCTATTTTTTTTGGGTCTCTTCTCTTTTTCCTTTTCAGTGCCTGGCTTTGGAATAATTGAATATTTATTATGCTTTTGTTTCATATCCACTATTGATTTATTTACTGTGCCATTTTTTTTCTTTTTTAAGTTCTTAGTGTTTTTTTCTAAAATTTCCAATATGTCATTAATATATCATTTGCTGTCTTAAAGTAATAAATGTTATACCACGTCACCCTTAAAAAAGTATGCCTCTGTTTCTGCTTTCCAGTTCTTTGTGCTACTGTTGTCACTACTGTTCTTATTTTTCACATACGCTGTAAACTCCATAATACATTGTTGTTATTTTTGTTTTACACCGTGAATTATCTTTTAAAGAGATTGCAAAATGAGGAAAATATGTCTTTTGTATGTAACTGCATACTAACCTCTTCTTAAGCTTTTCCTTTTTTTGCACAAATCCAGATTTCCATCTGGTATCATTTTCCTTGTGCCTGAAAAACTTCCTTTAATATTTCTTGTGGTAAACATCTGCTGGTAGTGAATTCTCTCAGCTCTTCTTTGCCTGCATAAGTCTTTATTTTTATTTTATTTTTAAATGGATTAGGGTTTTCAGTATTAGACTATGAGTTAGAATGTAAAATCATATAGTGGTTTGGCAAGTTAACTGATTTTTACTTATTGTCGATTAGCTGCTAGCATCCAGGTGTGCTTATTATATCTGTTACAGTTATACACAGCAGTTACAAAAATGGTTATACTGCTCTTAAACATTTTAAATACATTTTAAAGATAAATTTAAAGTTGTATTTTGAAGTAGGCACTTGTTGTTTGGTAGAGACTCCCTTTGTTTTCTCCTCTCTTCCCTAGAGTTTTTATGGCCTGTATTTGTAGCAGCCTTTGTTATACTCTTGGGTATTGTTATTTCTGTGCCACAAAAAGATTGCAGATTGGAATTATTTGTAGAGAGGACTGCTATGAAAGAGAAAGGAAACAAGTAATTTTCTATCTTGCTTGTCTTGGTTTGTCAGCTGGGCCCAGGAGCATTAATGTTTATTATGGTCACGTACAAATTATAAAATATTTTCTTGTTATTTAATAAACAATTATTCAAAAGTCATTTATTATATGAGTTAATGATTAACAGTGACTGGTTCTGAAGTTTAGGGACTGGTGGAGATCCGTAGTTAATTCTTGGAGCCGGTAGTTTCCGGCATTGATACACTTCTTAATTCTTCGTGATGTTGACGAGACATGGTTTCAAATTCTGATGCTGACACTAGCTTTGGGATCTTGGGCAAGTGAGTGAATTTATGTTAAACTCCATCTCACACAGTTGTGAAAATTAAATGAGGCAATATACATAAATTATTCAATACATAATAAATATTCACCAAATGGTGATTCTTAATTATGTTTCTTCTTAGATTTTTTCTTTGTAAGATTATATAGAGATAAGCTTTATCTTGAAGAGCCATATAATTCATGAGCTTTTAATTTAGATCATGTCTATTTCTAAAAATAATTTGAATCGGTTCATGTAAAAGATATCTGTATTCTAAGATGAAAATATTAACAGGAAGATATGATAGAGGAAGGAGATGACTGAGATAAATATTGTTACCAAAGTTGATCATCACTACTTTTATTTTTGGACTTCCTGGCAGCCAAGCCAAAAAGGATAATGCACAATGCCTTACATTTTTCTTATTGTTTAATAAAACAAAAGCATGCTAGTTTGTTAGTGCCTGTAACATTTTTACCCAATTTCTATGATAGAAGTATATTTATAAAGGGACGTTTTTCAATGTAATAAATGATGTAAGTCACATAAAATTTAAGTGTCCAAAAGAAAATGATAAATCATACCACTACCTGGCACTATTCTTAAAAATCTTGTATTTTGAAGGGCTTTCATGTGTATTTTTCATTTTATCTGATTATCCTGCATGATAGCTAATTTTACATACTACATATTGTGCAGTCTAAACACAGTGTCATGCCATAAGACAGGTGAGCACTGTTGAATTTGCAAGGAAATGTTTCAGAAGGCCTTTCTGAGGAAGCAACGCCTTCCAGGATTCCTGTGGTTTTGAGAGACAGGAAAGAGTATTTGGGTGTGCGTTGATGGACACGAGTGTGTAAATGTTCATGCTACTGCATGAGGGAAAGTGAGCACGTGAGGGTGACGAACCCCAAGCAAGCACCTGCCGGTCTCTGCCTTCTCTGAGCTTGTTCCTTGCAGCCAGGCTGTGCCTTCTCTGCTTTCTCTCTCCTGGGCTCCCTTGACTCCAGCTTCTTGATCCGATGGCTCTCTCTCAGCTTCTGGGGCTCCTCTCTGAGCTCCTGCCGTCCTGGCCTGCCCCTTACTGAAGCAGTCTAATCAGATGGGCCTTAGCTGAGTCTACTGAGAAGGACCCGCCTACAGTAGGTTCACACCCACAAGAGCGATTAATTTAAGAACAATTTTCTAGGGTCCACAAAAGTCTCAGACTATCACACCACGTTAAAAAAGCAAAGGAACAAGTAAAAATAATGTTGATAATCTATTTTATTGAACTTAAACTCAGTAGATCCAAAATTTTATCATTTTCATATGTAATGAATATAAAAATTAGTGAGATTTTAAATATTTTCTTTTCAATACTAAGTCTTTAAAACTTGTTTGCATTTACATTTAGGAGCATCTCTCAGTTCAGAGTGACCACACGCAAGTACTTTCTTGCACACGAGGCCAGTGGCTACTATGGTAGACAGCACAATTCTAGAATGTGTAAGGACCATATTTTATTCTACTTTGTTTTCTTCAGAAATTATACGTACTCAGAATACTTTTTTTTTTAAATCATTCTTTCTCGTCTAACTTGAATTCTTTGGGTTTTATTGTAAAAGCCTTTGCTTGTTTAAACTTTTTCCTTAATTTACAGACATGAACTGTACATCATCAATTTGTATATGATGCTTTCCTTTTCCTGACATGCATTCATATATACTATATATATACACACATACATTAGCCCATACCAGTGTGGAGCTACTGTCTACATGGAAGAAGTAGTAGTTAAAGAGATGAAGCAGTTTGCTCCAAATCATACAAATGGGAAGCAGATTTGGCTTAAAACTAGTCTGTAAATACTTCATATGTAATGTTAAAATGTAGCATGCAGAAAGGGTCATCTATTTTGATTAAGTTAAATTTTTTCCATGCAGTTTCAGAAACTTTCATATAAACGTTAATTTGTGTTCCAATGAACTATGTTGGTATTGACACCATGATTATATTTCCACTTTTTAGCTTGCTTTCTCAATTTATAGTAAAAATATTTTATATTTACTTTAGTTTGCAAACAAGCGGAGAAAGTGAATATACTTTTTTTTTTAAGATTTATTTATGGTAGGCGGGATCCCGATTGCTTGAGCCACATCCACATCCCTAGACTCTTAACTGAATCTGCAATTATTATAAAAAGAAGATATCTTTAGCATCCAAGAACTTCACATATTTTTATAGTGGTATTGATATCTGCGGTAATTGGTGAACTCCATAGTGACAATTATTCAAAATTTCCATTTCCTGAATTTGTATGAATAGGCTTATCTTTTTACATTTTCATATTTCCTGTGGGTGTTTATAAAATAATAGTATATTAACTGTGAAAATGGGGATGGCCCTATAGCCAGAGCACCTCTTGAGAGCTCTCCTGTTGTCACTCTGTCATTAGATTGTGCTGCTTGCCTAAAGGGATGGTATAGTAGGTTCTTACTTGGAGTTTTACTGGATGTAAAGGAAATCATAACTTGTTAATTCGTGTGTGTTTTATAGAATAGATACATTTAAAAAAAGATTGTGGTAACATGAAAAATATGAAACTTCCCGTTTTAATCACTTTTATCTGTTCCATTCAGTGATGTTTACTCTCGCCATATTGTGCTACGATCACTGCCATCCATCCATACCACAGCTCTTCATTACCCCAGACAGAAGCTGTGCCCATTAAGCACCAGCTCCCCATCTCCCTCTGCCTCTTCCTGGCCCCATCCTTGGTGGCCTGTAATCTACTTTCTGTCTCTGTGAATTTGCTTGTTCTAGGGATTTCGTATCAGCGAGATCATATACTATGTGTCCTTTTGTGTCTGGCTTATTTCATGCGACATAATGTCTTTGAGGTTCATCCATGCCACGTGTGTCTCTGGACTTCATTCCATTTTATGACTGAGTGCTGTTCTGTGGCATGTGTGCACCCCATTTTGTTTATCTGCTACCTGTTGATGGACATCTGGGTTGCTTCCACCTTTTGGCAGTTGTGAGTGTTGTGGCTGTGAACATTGGTGTGCAAGTATCTGTTTGAGTCCCTTCTTTGAATTCTTTTGGGTGTGTACCTATGAGTGTGATTACAAGGTCATGAGGCAATTCTACAGTTAACTTTATTAGGAACCGCCAGACTTTTTCTACAGCAAAAATAGATTTTTAACAAGTACTTGGCAATTAAAGTGTAGTAGAGGCACAGAGTGATTTAGTCAGAATCAAGGAAAAAGCAGGTTCACGGGGCCTGTTTCAATGTTTTTTTTTTTTTAAGTGTCCTTGACTCTTCCAGCAACTGGATTATTTTTTCCCCATTCTGAGTCTATAAGATTAGTTTGCACATCCATTGAGTTGGGGGTCTATGTACTCATTTTTATCTCCCTGGAACCTAGCCAACCAGCTGACACAAAATAATCAGTAAATGTTTTTTGCCTTAAATATAGATAATCACTCTTTTTTCCTAAATGTTTTTCATGCAATTTAGAGAGTCATGATTTTTTAACATTCTGTTTGTGTAGTCAAAAAGGAAAATTTTCTCCTAGAAGTTTTATTAGTAAGTGGTTTTTGTATATTTCCAATTTCATTCTATGATATTAGAAAAATTAGTACTATAAAATATTATTAAGATAATTGATTCCAACCTTGTTTTTGATTCTTATTTAAGGAATTTTTTGAAAGGTTAAAAATTTTTAAAAACTTTTTATTTTGAAATAGTTATAGATTCAGAGGAGGTTGCAAGGATGGTGCACAGAGTTCCCGTGCCCCCTTCTTGTACTTTCTCCTAATGGCTCCGTCTTATAAAACTGTCGCACCCTGTGAAAACAGGGACTTGGACCTTGGCACAGTGTGTGCACTGGTTATGTCATTTCATCGTGTTCAGATTTGCCACCACAGTCAAGGTGGGGTATGCTCTCCCTCGGACTCCCTTTGCGGCCCCCGTACTCACCCCTCACCCCTACCACCCCTTGCCCCTGGCAACCACTCACCTGTGTCTTTTTTCTCAACCAGTCTGAGGCTGTTGCATGTATCAACAGTTTGTTCCTTTTTATGGCTGAGTGGTATTCCGCGGAGGGTGCACCACAGTTGGTTTAACCATTCGCTTATTGAGGGCCATTTTCATTGTTTCTAGTTTTTGGTTATTCCAGATAAAGTTGCTGAGAACAGTCACTCTGGCATTTTGTGTGGATGTATGTTTCCGTTTCTCTGGGATAAATGTCCCAGAGACAGTTGCTGGGCTGCATGGTAATTGTATGTCTAGTCTTATAACAAAATGTCATATTGCTTTTTGGTATTGATGTACCGTTTTATGCTTCCACTAGCAGTTGTATGAGACCCAGTTTCTCTGCCTCCTCACTGACGTTTGGTATTGTCACTGGCTTTTATTTTAGCTGTTAGAGTAAGTGCATGGTGATACCTTACTATGTAATCCATAGATCCTCTTGGGTGAAATGTCTCTTCATGTTTTCTACCCATTTTCTAATAAGATTATTTGCTTTTATACTATTGAGTTTCAAGAGTGCTTTATATAGTCTAGACTTTAGTCTTTGTCAGTTATATAGTTTGCAAGTATTTTCTCCTAAACTCTTAACATGGACTTTTGTAGAGCCAAATTTTAAATTTTGATAACATCCAATTTACTAAGTTTATCTTTTTTTTTTTTTTTTAAAAAGATTTATTTATTTAATTCCCCCCCCCCTCCCCTGGTTGTCTGTTCTTGGTGTCTATTTGCTGCGTCTTGTTTCTTTGTCCGCTTCTGTTGTCGTCAGCGGCACGGGAAGTGTGGGCGGCGCCATTCCTGGGCAGGCTGCACTTTCTTTCACGCTGGGCAGCTCTCCTTACGGGGCGCACTCCTTGCGCGTGGGGCTCCCCTACGCAGGGGACACCCCTGCGTGGCACGGCACTCCTTGCGCGCATCAGCACTGCGCATGGCCAGCTCCACACGGGTCAAGGAGGCCCGGGGCTTGAACCGCGGACCTCCCATATGGTAGACGGACGCCCTAACCACTGGGCCAAAGTCCGTTTCCCGCTAAGTTTATCTTGCATGCATATTTCTTTTGGTGTCAGACTTAAGAATTCTTCACCAACCCCTTGTTCCCAAAGATTTTCTCCCATAGTGTCTTCTAAAAGTTTTATAGTGTTACATTTCATATTTAAATCTATGGTCTAATTTGAGTTAATTTTTGTATAAGGTGTGAGATTTAGATCAAGGCTCATTTTTGTGTGTGTGAGCTTGTTTATTAATAACCATCAGTTGTTGAAAAAGTTAGCCTTCCTGCATTGAATTGCTTTTGCATCTCTGTCTAAAATCAGTTGACCATACTTGTGTAGGGCTGTTTCTGGATTCTCTCTTCTGTTCCACGATCTGTGTGTCTATCTCTCCACTACCACAGCATCTTGATTAGGTATCAATCTAGTAAGTCTTGGAAATGTGGAGTGATTATTTTTTATTTTTCAAAAAAAATTACCTGTTCTAATTTCTTTGTGTTAGCATGTAAATTTTAGCATTTTCTTGTTTATATATACAAAAAGTTTGCTGGAATTTTGACAAGAATTGTGTAAGTTGCTGTGTCAATTTGGAAAAGACTTGACGTCTTTTCTGAGTCTTCCAGTCCCTGAACACTGTACGTCTCTCCGTTTATTTAGATATTCTTTGATTTTTTTCTGTCAGAAATTTTTTCATTTTTAGCACACAAGTCTTTGTTAAATTTACATAAGTATTAGACTTTTTTTAGTGATTGTAATGGTGTTATATTTTTAATTCCAGTTTCCATGTGCCCATTGCTAGTACATAGTAATATAGGTGGGTTTTGTACACTGATCTCAGATCTTGCGACTTTGCCGTGCTCACTTATTAGTTCTAGAAGTGTTTTTGTAGATTCCTTGGGGTTTCTATGTAGCCTGTCATAACATAAGGAAATAGGGACAGCTTTATTTTTTCCCTTTGGATCAATAAACCTTTTATTTCGTTTTCTTGCCTTACTGTGCTATATTGAGAATTTCCTGTACTATTTTGAATAGTGGTAGCATGAACAGATATCCTTTCCTTGTTTCCAGTCTGAGGGAAATGCATTCAGCTTTTCAACATTAAGTGTGATGTTAACAGTAGGATTTTGATAGGTGTTTTATAGTAAGTTGAACAAATTCTTCTGTATTACTAGTTTTCTCAGAGTTCTTTTTTTTTAAAATCATGCATTGGTGTTTGAGTTTGTCAAATGCTTTTTTTCATCAAGTGATAGGAGCATGTGATTTTTCTTCATGTAGCCTGATAACCTGGTGGGTTTTACTACTTGGCTTTTGAATATTAAAGCAGTTTTTCATTCCTAGAATAAATCCTGCTCAGTTATGGTATATAGATTCTTTTTATATATTGCTGAATTCTCTTATCTAATATTGTGATGAAGATTTTTGTGCCTATATTCATGAGGGATATTGGACTGTAGTCCCCTTTTCATTTTCTTTTAAATACAGCCTTTTTCTGGTTTGGTATCAGAGTAATACTGACTTTATAAAATGCATTGGATAATCAGTAGCTGAGGTCAGTGGACAACAACAACAACAAAAAAATGCATTGGAAAGTGCTTCCACTTTATTTTCTGGAAGAGATTATGTGCAGTGGGTGCTCACTCTTTAATTGTTGGGCAAAAGAAACCATTTGCGCCCATTCAGGAATTTTTAAATTATGAATTCAGTTTCCTTAAGAGTTTAAGGGCTATTCATACTACACATTTGATATTAAGTGAATTACAGTAGCTTGCGCTTTTTGAGGTATTGTTTCATTTCATTGCAGTTGTCATATTTATGCATTGAGAGGCCTTCGTAGTATTCCTTTGTTATCCTTGTGATGTCTGCACAGTCTATAGTGATACCGTATATATCATTCCTGATATGGGTAATTGTGTCTTCTCTATATTTTCTTCTGTCATTCTAGCTAGATTGTTAATTTTATTGACCTTTCAAAGAACTGGCTTTTGGTTTCATTGATTTTCTTCTATCCTTCTGCTTTTTCTATTTCTAGTTTCTTGAATTGGGAGATTATATTTCTAGATTCCTGAGGTGGGAGATTAGATTGTTAGCTTGACACTTTTCCTCTTCTAATGTAAGTATATATTGCTTTAAGTTTCCCTCTTACCTCTGGTTTATTTGCATCCCATAAGTTTTGATAGGTCGTGTTTCCTTTTCCTTCAGTTCAGTGTATTTTTTTATATTCCTTGAGTTTTCCTCTTTGACCCATGGCTTATTTAGAAGTGTGTTGCTTAGTTTCCATGTGTTCAATTTTCCTGTTATCTTTCTGTTTTTGGTTTCTAGTTTGATTCTGTTGTGATCAGAGAACACACTATGTATCATTCTAATTCTTTTAAATTTGTCTAGGTTTGTTTTATGGCCCAGAATATGGTATATTTTAGTATGGTGGCATAAGAGAAGACCAGTGGACTTGACTCAGATACAGACTGACATGTAAATGGGAGCTTGCTATATGGTGAAAGGATAGAAGTGGCATTGTGGTCACTGGGAGAAAGAATGGTGCTGGGACAGTTGTGCTCATATGTGTGTGTGAGCCTGCGCATGTAAACATGCAGAAATCAGTTGAATTCCTACCTCATACCCTACACAAAAATCAAATCTAGGTTAAGCACTTAAACATCCATGTCAAAATTTTTAAAGCTTTTGGAAAAAAAATATTTTTATGATTTTGAAGTAGACTGAGATTAATCTTGAAATGAAAACTAACTACATTAAATTAAAGACTATTGTTAGAAAAGTTCACAAGAAAGTACATGCCAAATTGGGAGCAGGTGCTTACCCACATGATTGACCAGCCGAGGGCGGTGGGACGCCCACGAGGAGCACACTGACCCAGCACAGTGTGGGCTCTGCAGAGATGGGTCCTTCCCTTTAGGTTCCTAGAGTCAGAAACGAGATAGTGAAGCTAGAAATAAGCCAGGCTCACTAATAAAAACCGAGTTCAAGAATGCTGGCATGCTTCCAGTGCTAAAGAGTAGATAAGGATGTGATGGGCCAACACTGTAATTAAATCACCCCAGAACAATTCATATATCCAGTGAAATTCTGACATTACTTCTGTAGGGTTGTGTTCCCCACTGCCCCCCAAATGAAATGTAGTAAGTAGATCCTGAAATTTATGTGAAGTATTAGAGGTCCAAGGATATACAAGTCCATTTTAAATAACAATATTAACAATATGTGTGGACTTGATCTATGGTTAATAAAGTTTAGTATTAATCTTTATTAAGTAAGCAGTGCACTTTTGGCCTGCTTTTTGTTTAACCAAAGCAGTGGGAAGGGGAAAAGCAGAGGACTCCTGATTTCCTTATGACCCTTTCTAGTCTATTTGATTTCTTTAAAACCGTATTTATGCTTTACTTTGATAAAATTTAGAAAGATATTAAAAATGCAGCTTTTTTTTTTTTTTTTTTTGAAGAAAAGGAAGTTGACAAAACGTGACATCATTTTTAGGCATCTCAGACTGTGGGACCCTGTCGACCTGCCTTCCGCTCTGCCTGTTCTCTCTTCTGCCTGCTCAATCTGCTGTTGACCTCTGCAGGGACGCTTTCATTTCAGTCTTTGTCAAGTAGGTCTAATACTTGGGCATCTTTGGGACAGTTTCTATTGATTTCTTCTTTTTCCTATGAATGGGTTGTAGTTTGTTTCTCTGCATGCCTTGCCGTTTTTTGTTTTACACTGGATATTTCCATGAGACAAATCTGGAAATCAGATTCTCCCCCACTCCCTGGGGTTTGTTGTGGCTACCAGTTGTGAGTTTGCTTATTTAGTGGCTTTTCTGAACTCTTTTTATAAAATTGGTCTTTGCCACGTGTGGTCACTACAGTCCATCTTCCCTTAGCTTTGTGGACACTCGGTGCTTTGAGAGGATTACCGTTAATGTCTGGGACTAAGAAAAAAGGGGAAAAAAAAGAGAAAGGAACAAAGAAAGTCCCCTGCCGGCCGGTGTGGGGCTCTCCTTTGAGGCTCTGCCCGTTCAATTGGCATTTCCTCCTGGCCGAGCTTGCCCGGGCAGGGTCTTCTCGGCTCCACTCCATGGGGCCCGTGGGGGCCTTTAAAAGCCTTCTTCTACCCCTCTGTCTCCTCTGCCAGCCCCTCGCCTCCCTGGGCCTTAGGGCTTTCTGTTGCCCTTCCTACCTCTTGTCACCTGCCCCAGGTCACTCAGCTGATCCCTGCGCCTGTAAATGCCTTTGTCAGAAGGTGTAGGGAGGTCTGCCCAGCCCTGCCGTGCTCCGGCCTCACAGCCAGGTCCTCGGGGCACCGGCCACTCGGGTGCAAGGACGCCTTTGCCCCTCGTGGTGAGGGCTGCTGGACGCCCTCACAGCGCAGCGGCTGCTCTGTCCCCACGGCTCCCCTGGTTGATCCCGTGCTTCCCAGAGGTGGAGTCTGACAGTCGGTGCCGTTCCTTAGGTGCTTTTGGGGAGGGACGTCACCCTGGAGCCCCCCTCGGCTTTTTCCGTGTATCGCTCCTGGCATTCCTTTTCAAAGCAAGATCTCATACACTGGTTTCATCTGCAAATAGTTAGAGGCCAAAAGGAGAAATATACGTAAGCTGGATTTTAACAGCTGAAAATTGTGCGGCGTGTATTTAGTACTCGTAGGAAATTGCACCTTGCTGAGCCAAGAGTTCAGGTCTCCTGAATTTTATCCAAACGACCCAGTATCTAACTTTTCTCAAGTTGTCACAGCAGAAAAGTACGGCAACCGAGGAGTGTAGTGGTGATGGGAAGAAGTTTCTTTGGCCTTGTGATTATTTCTGGAGCACTGTAAAAGCTGTGTGGCCGCAGGAGAGCAGTGGGAGTTTGTGGGTTCACCCAACCCCCCTCCTGCCCAGCAGTGAGTCGTGCACGTGTGCTAGACAGTGTGACAGTGGGCTGGGGGAGCTCTAGCAGTGGGTAAGATAGAAGGGCCCTTATCTGGAAGAGTCCACCGTGTTGTTGGGGCTGGAGAACGTTTGCAGACAGCGGTGATGTCGTGCCGCCACACTGTGGTGTGATGAGTGGCAGTTGGAGTTCTGATAAAGGCCTTCTTTGTGGGTCCCGGGAATGTTTTTAGATTAAGTGATACATCAGCTGAGATAGGGAGATTAATGGAGGTGGAACAGTCTAAGGGTTGGACGCTTGGGGACGGAGTACAACTGGGGGGTAACACCTGTGAAGGGTTAGATGTTTTATTTAGAGGAACAAAATGTTTCTTATGACAGCAGCGGAGACATGGGAAGTGGGGGAAGGTGAAGCTGGGAGTTAGGCTAGAGCTTTATATAAGCAGAGCTAAACCAAAAGAACTGTGCAAAGTAATCCAACTAGTTAATAATTGTCCAGTTTGACTTAATAAACTGAATTATCCCATATTATCCATGCTAATCTGAGACTTCACATAAAGATTTTTAAAAACTACATCTTTTAAAAAATAAGCAAAAGATAGCCTAAATTGTTAATTTAGAAACCTTAGTGCTCTCAGAAGGCTTTAGTTCAAAGCTAACATTTTATATGCTGAATTTATTTTTAGAAACTTAACTCCAAAAAATAAAATGACAGACAAAAAGCAGCTTTTAACAAATTATGGTAACATTACTTTAAAAAATCCTGTCTGGGCACATTTTCCTTTTTAATACAAAAAACAAACGCACTTGTTTCTCCAGTATTTCAAAGGATGAATAAATGAGCACAGATTAGTTAAATGACATGACCAAGGTCTCCTTGTTAATAAAGAAAATGAGGGAAGTGGACTTGGCCCAGTGGTTAGCGTGTCCACCTACCACGTGGGAGGTCCGCGGTTCAAACCCCGGGCCTCCTTGACCTGCGTGGAGCTGGCCCACGTGCAGTGCTGATGCTCGCAAGGAGTGCCGTGCCACACAGGAGTGTCCCCTGCATACGGGAGCCCCACGCACAAGGAATGTGCCCCGTAAGGAGAGCCACCCAGTGCGAAAGAAAGTGCAGCCTGCCCAGGAATGGTGCTGCACACACGAAGAGCTGACACAACAAGATAACGTGGCAAAAAGAAACACAGATTCCCGTGCTGCTGACAACAACAGAAGCGGACAAAGAACAAGCAGCTAATAGACAGAGAGAAGAGACAACTGGGGCGGGGGGAAGGGGAGAGAAATAAGTAAAATAAATAAATCTTAAAAAAAGAAAAAAGAAAATGAAAAAAAAAAGCTTGATCATATTCACATCTCATAAAACTAAATTCCATATTCTTTTTTTTACCTTTAGCTTTGATACACTAACTTCTTTGCCTTTGTTAAGAAATCTGTAATATTACTGTTAGCTGTAGTCTCTAAGTTACATTAGTTGTATTTTTCCCATGTTTCCCATATTCTTAACCCCTTATAATAGAGGAACATTCCATTAATCACAATCCTAATCTACCACCAGAATCACTGTTATACAGTCTCTAGATGATCCTTTAGCTGTCTTTCCATTAAAGACCTCTCTAGACTACCCCTTTCAGCCACAATCAGATTTATAAATCAGCAGTGTTAGTTATACACATTATAATATGTTACCAGCAACTCTGTCCATTTCTACATATTTACAACCGATTTTATTAAACATTCTACATACATTCAGCATCAGCTCCCCCTGTTCAACTCACATTCTGTTTCCTACTAACGTAGACTTTATAGTTCAATTCCATAAGTTTACTCATCGGATTTAGTTCACATCAGTGAGACCATATAATATTTGTCCATTTGTGCCTGGCTTGTGTAACTCAACATTATATCCTCAAGGTTCATCCCTGTTGTCAAAAGCATCCCAAGTTCATTTCTTCTTACGGCTGAATAGTAGTATTCCATTGTGTGAATATATATATGCACGACATTTTGTTTATCCATTCATTGGTTGATGGGCACTTAGGTTGTTTCTACATTTTGGCAATTGTGAATAATGCTGATGTGAACATTGATGTTCAAATACCTGTTTGCTTCCTTGCTTTCAGTTCTTAAGAATATATTCCTAGGAGCAGGATTGCCGTAATATATGGCAGTTCTACATTTAGCTTCGGGAAGATATATGCTAAATTTTAAATTCAGACATAAAGTAAATAAAAGTTCTTGTCATTATAAAGGCTCAGCTATGGTATTTACTTTATATAAATTGACCTGAGATTGATTCTTGAGTGGGAAGCACCACTGTGGACCACTTGTCTTAGAGTGGCAATACGTTTTGGAATTTTGAGGAGAAAAGCATGTAGGATAAGCTGTAACTCTTTTTTTTTTTTTAATTAAAGATTTATTTATTCATTTATTTCTCTCCCCTTCTCCCCCCTCATCCCGGTTGTCTGTTCTGTCTGTTTGCTGCGTCTTCTTTGTCCGCTTCTGTTGTTGTCAGCGGCACGGGAATAGATGTAACTCTTAATATAGGTTAATGAATGTCACATTGATACATTCAGATTTGTAGGAAATTTCAATTGGTTTATAAATCTCTTATAAAATAGTAACAGTGATTTGGCACACTTTTTCTAAGAAGAGATATTTTGTTGTCTTCGTAAGGTAGGATTTAGCTTTGTCATGTCACTTTCTTTGCTTTTTAAATTTTTTCCTGTAAGAGAGTTTCCTTCCTCCTCCCTCCCTCCCTCCCAGGTCTCTTGTAATCTAGCATTCAAAGTCTTCTGTTTTCTTACTGAAATAACTTTCAACAAATTGGTTGCTTTCCTTTACTATAGTTTACTACCTCCAGAGGTTTCAGTTATTACCTATAGAACTATTTTTGTCTTCCATCCACATTTTATCCCACTCAGTGTTCCCAAAGTGCTGATTTCTTCAGAGCTGCCATAAACCTGCCCCCTCTGTTGCCTTCTCAGAACTTGCCCCTCGGACCTGAGGGCACTTCCTGTCTCTGAGCTCCAGGGCCTTGCCCTGCTGCCCGGCTGCCCTGCCCTCCTCCTGTGGGGTGGGTGCCTTACCCTCCTGGGATTGCGGGACCGAGAGCTGTCAAAATAGCAGAGGTTGGCTCATTCTGCTTTTGGCTCATATGCTTTGACTGCCGATGAATATGGAGCCGTTCATTACCGGTGGGAAATACAGGTTCCCCAACCTTGGGATGGGGATGGCACCCAGCAGTGGCCTCTTCATCATGTCCTAAAGCGGGGATAACTGCTGGAAAGGCTGGGCTCGCTTACGACATCTTCCCTAAGGACTCCTTCAGCTTCATGCAGAGCAGACAGAGCGCCATGCCTTCCCCTGCTGTGTACCTCAGTGATATGTGAAAGGGACATTGTGTTTTTGATTGTAGAAATGGAACTTCAGGATTCACATAACAGACTGTGATTGTTAGAGCTACAGATACTGTTAAATAATTTAAACTTTTTTGGCCTCCTCCCTGAGACCATCTGTGTTATTCTCACATTTCATAATGGTACTAGGTAATACCAGAGTCTAGAGCACATAGAACTACCCAGTTTGGGAGTGCTCTGACAGGTTCTTCCATGCCCTCCTAACTTCATGTACACCGATTCCTACATAGATTTATTCTGCTTCTGTTAGTTCAATCAGCAAGTGCCCACATCCCTTTTTTTTTTTTTTTTTAAGATTTATTTATTTATCTCCCCCTGCCACCCCAGTTGTCTGTTCTCTGTGTCCATTTGCTGCATCTTCTTTGCCCGCTTCTGTTGTTGTCAGCAGCACAGGAATCTGTGTTTCTTTTGGTTGCGTCATCTTGTTGTATCAGCTCTCCGTGTGTGCGGTGCCATTCCTGGGCAGCCTGCATTTTCTTTTGCACTGGGCAGCTCTCCTTCCAGGGTGCACTCCTTGCACGTGGGGCGCCCCTACGCAGGGGACACCCCTGCGTGGCAAGACACTCCTTGCACGCATCAGCACTGCACATGGGCCAGCTCCACACTGGTCAAGGAGGCCCGGGGTTTGAACCCTGGACCTCCCATGTGGAAAGCTGACGCCTCAACCACTGGGCCAAGTCCGCCGCCCCCACATCCCTTTTTATTTCTCTGTTTGTCTAACTTCTAGAGAACTGCTTCCCTGTTCCTAATTACTAGCCTACAAGTTTCGTCTTAGTGACCCAGGCCAAATGGACTCGCAATATGGAATAAAGAAGCAATTCTTCACTTAGACCGTGGCATGAACATGATGCTTGAGTTGCTTTGGTAGAGTAACGATGCTCAGTCAAACTCTTGTTTGCTGGAGCACCAAGACTAGAGCTGCCGAGTTTCAGGGTTCTTCAGAGGTGGGGTCCGGTGGCTGGGTTGTAGATCTTGGGCCCAGGACATGAGAGGTGGTAATCCCTGGTGTCAGCCAGATGCCACCCGAGGGTCTGCCATGGTGCCTGCGCCGGTGAACACCACTGTCTCCTTCAGTCTTCACAGCAGCAATTAGTCAGACCAAGTAACACATGGAGAGACGTCGCTTCATTAGGGCCACGCGCTGGGGAGCGGAGCGACTGGAATCCGAACCCAGGACCCCAGCCTCAGAGCTGTGCTCTCAGCTCCAGCCGTGGTATTCTACAGGCCGCTTAGCATAAGGGCCAGTTGTTTATCAAGTTGAAATTTGGGTCTGTTACAGAGAAAATATGTAGGGTGTTAATTTATATTTTTTTAATTTATTGAAATATATCACTTATAAATAAACATACATAAACAATAAATGTATAATAGTTGTGAACTTACAAAACAAACATATATAATATTAAACAAACATATATAACATCTCACCCTCCCACCAATAACTTGCATTGTTTTAAACCTTTTTAACTAATGATTAAAGAGCATTGTCAAAATATTACTACTAAACAAAGTATTTTTCCCCTAACCAATCTGATTATTATCTTTATATCATTTATATATGAACATACATTAACAATTAAGCATATTGTAAAAGTTGTGAACTTACAAAGCAAACATGCATAGCATCATACAGGGGTCCCATACATCAACTCTCCACCAACACCTTGCATTGTCGTGAGACGTTTTATACAAACTGTGAAAGAACACTGTCAAATCTTGCTACTAATCATAGTTCTTATCTTACATTTGGTGTGTTTTTCCCCCAGCCCACCCTATTAATATTTTTTAAATGTATTTTTTTATAACAGAAGTTGTAAACTTATAAAACAATCATGCGCATGGGCAGAATTCCCAAACAACACCCCTCCATCAACACACCACGATGTGGTGTGTCATTTGCTACAGATAAAATAATATCATCTGGTTATTGGCCATGTCCATAGTGTACATTTGGCTCACATTTTCCATACTGCCTCAGTATCAACACAGTACATCTTTTGCATAGATGGAAGAATATTATATATTACTACTAACCACAGTCCATAGTTCACTCCAGCTGTATTTTTCCCATGCTTCTCCGCATTCCTAACACCCTGTAGTAGTGATATACATTTGCTCTAGCTCACAAAGGATACTCTTGCCTCTGTACCATCAACCACAATTCTCACCCACCTCTTGCCACCTCTTGGTTTACTGTGCTATCCAGTTCTTATAGATTATTCTCAAGCATTCTGTCAGTTGGCATTTACATAACTAGACTACCATTTTCAGTCACATCCCCGTTTATAAACTAGCTGTTAATCACTGTGTGTTACCATCCACTCTATACATTTCCACAATTTTACAGTAAAGCTAATTAAAACTTCTACATACATTAAACATCAGTAGTCCACTCAGCCCTTCTCTTATCTCCTTTAAGAATCCACCACCTACCACCAGATCTTGAAGATATTTTCCAGTAATTTCTTCTAGAAGTTTTATGGTTCTTTTGTTTTTAGTTTTTTGATCCATTTTGAGTTAGTTTTTGGATAAGGTATGAAATAGGGGTCCTCTTTCCTTCTTTCATCTATAGATGTCCAGTTCTTTCAGCACCATTTGTTATATGGATTGTTCTGCCTGAGCTGTGTGAGTTTGACAGGCTAGTCAAAAATCACTTGATCATAACTGTGAGGGTCTGTTTCTGAACCACAAATTTGGTTCCATTGGTCTAAGGTGTCTGTCTTTAGGCCAGTACCATGTTATCTTTACCACTATAGGTAGGTATTATGATTTAAAGCCTGGACATGAGGGTTCACTTTTCCTTTTTATGATATTTCTAGCTATTCAGGACTCCTTACCCTTCCAAGTAAATTTAATGATTGTGTTTTCAATTTTTTCTTTAATGTTAGTGGAATTTTTAGTGGTATTGCATTAAATCTGTATACCAATTTGAGTAGAAATTGACATCTTAATGATATTTAGTCTTCCAATCCATAAGCATGGAATGTTCTTCCAGTTATTTAGGGCTTTTTTTGATTTGTTTAACACTGAGTTGCAGTTTTCTTATCATTGGTTAAATTTATTCCTATTTGAGTTTTATCTGTCATATTTTATTTTTACCACTCTTTTGATGCTTGTAGTTACTTTTACTGATAAAATCTTCAGTTCTAGACTCTCTTCCAGGCCCCTCTCCCTGTCTTCTTTTTAGGCTCTAGCACACACTTTAGTATTTACTGAAAATCTGGTCCCTTGCTTAGAAATTCTCTCAGTTTCTGTTTATCTGTGACTATTCTAATTTCGCCCTCATTTTTGAAAGACAGTCTTGCTGGATATAAGATTCTTGGCTGGAAGTTTTTCTCTTGCAGTATCTTAACTATATCAGACCACTGTCTTCTTGCCTCCATGGTTTCTGGTGAGAAATCAGCAGTTAATCTTCTTGGATATCCCTTATATGTTATGCATTACTTTTCTCTTGCTGCTCTCAGAATTATCTCTTTGTCTTTGGCCTTTGACATTCTGATGAGTATGTGTCTTGGAGTTGGTCTATTTGGATTTTTTCGGATGGGAGTATGTTGTGCTTCTTGGACATGATATCTTTGTCCTTCAGTAGGGTTGGGAAATTTTCTACCATTATTTCTTTAAATATTCCTTCTGCCCCTTTTCCCTTCTCTTTGCCTTCTGGCTCACCCATGACACATATGTTTGCATACCTTTTGCTGTCATTTAGTTCCCTGAGGCCTTGTTCAATTTTTCCCTTCTTTTCTTCAACTCTTCTTTTGTATGTTCACTTTGAGACCATTTCTTCAAGCTCACCAATCCTTTCTTCTGCCTCCTCAAAACTATTATATGATTCCAGTGTTTTTTAAATTTCATTCATTACACCTTTCATTCCCATAAGATCTGCTATTTTTCTATGTATGTTTTCCAGTTCTTCTTTGTGCTCATCCAATGTCTTTTTTTAAAAAAAAGATTTATTTATTTATTTGTTTGTTTGTTTGTTTATTTATTTATTTTTTCTCTCCCCCCCCCCCCCCACCCTGGTTGTCTGTTCTCTGTGTCCATTTGCTGCGTCTTCTTTGTCCGCTTTTGTTGTTGTCAGCGGCACGGGAATCTGTGTTTCTTTTTGTTGCGTCATCTTGTTGTGTCAGTTCTCTGTGTGTGTGGCACCATTCCTGGGCAGGCTGTACTTTCTTTTGCACTGGGCGGCTCTCCGTATGGGGCGCACTTCTTGCGCATGGGGCACCCCTGTGTGGCAGGGCACTCCTTGCGCACATCAGCACTGCACATGGGCGAGCTCCACACGGGTCAAGGAGGCCCGGGGTTTGAACTGCGGACCTCGCATGTGGTAGATGGACGCCTTAATCACTGGGCCAAGTCCGCCGCCTCAGTGTCTTCTTAATATCCTTAATCTCTTTAGCCATCTCATTGAATTTATTAAGGAGATTTGTTTCAACATCTATAATTAGTTGTCTCAATTCCTTCATGTCATCTGGAGGCTTATCTTGTTCCTTTAAATGGGCCATAGCTTCCTGTGTCTTGGTGTGGATTGTGATTTTTTTGTTGGTGTCTTTGGATCTGGCTTACTAGAGTATTTTTTCTGAGTGCAGTTTTTTCTCTACTTAGGGCTTCCTATCATTTCTCCCTTGCTGGTTGTGCAGTAGGAGCCAAGCATGTAGTTGGTGCTGTAAGCTGTGGAGGCTCAAGGTGCCCTCATTGCACCAAGGACCAATGAATCTTCTTCCAACTTTCTCATTTGCCAGGGGTAGGGACAGAGTCATAGCTGTGTGGAATAATCCACGTGCAGGCCTAGACTGCAGTTGCCCAGAGAAACTGATGGAACTTCACATCCCTTTCTCCCCTGCCTGGGGTGGGGATGGAGCTGCAGGTGTGGGCAGCCATCTATGCAGTGTGGGTCCAAGATGACCGCAGTTGTCCTGGTAGACTTCTGATTTTCAGTCTGTGGCAGCCACAGTTCCCTGCAGTTACCTGGATAGGCTGGTGCAGGGCTCTCGGCCTCCTCCCCGCCAGAGGCAGGACTGAAGCCTAGGCAGGCTGCAGGCTGATCTGCGTGAAAGAAACTGTCAGCCCGGCTTCCCCTCAGGCTGGGGGTGGAGTCAGAATGGCAGCTACTGGCCTCTTTTTTAAAAAAAATTTTATTGAAGTATATCATATATGCATAAACATACATAAATAATAAATGTATAATAAAAGTTCTGAACTTACAAAACAGCAATGCTTAACATCATGCAGTGCTCCCATGCATCACTCACTCCACCACCAAGACCTCTTTCCGACTTGGGCTGGTTCTCACCCCAGCTGTTCCCAGGGTGTCTCTTAGCCAGCCAAGTCTCCCAATCAGTAGCTGAAATTGGCAGCCAACCGTCTCCTCCTCCCCTTTTCCTGGGAAATGGAGCTTCCATTTCCCATCACAGAGCAGCTCCTGGGGTGACTCGTGTTGCCAGAGCAGGACAATCACCAGCCTCCACAGCTTGGCTGGCGCAGGTCCCCACAGCTTCCTCCCTGCTGGAGGTGGCGCTGGGGCCTAGGCTAGACCTGCATCTGGCCTGGATGGGAAGAAGCTGGGCCCCCTAGCACTGGGGTCCTCAGTCCGCCCCGCTTCTCCTCGTGCCAGGCGCAGAGTTCAGATGGCGGCTCCCAGCCTCTTTCTGACCTGACAGGCTCCAACCTTAGCTGTTCTCAGGATCATCCTGCAGCCGCTGAATTTCCTCATCAGTAGCGGAAGTTGGTGCCCAGCAATCTCTTCCTCCCTGGTTTTGGGGAAGTGGAGCTTTCACTTCCCGCCGCGGAACAGCTCCCGAGGCGGCTCGTGCCTCCAGTGGAGGATGGCACCGGCCTCCGGGGTGTGGAGCGTCTACTTATGAGTCTTCTCTGCAGATGGGCATCTCCTCCTTCCACTCCTTCAAGGACGTTGCAGGATGCTCTTCTGGCCCCTGGAACCCCCAAACAGGTGCTTCGGCAGCTCCGGAGAGCTCTGGGTGTTTGCTAACTGCCCTTAGCAGGAGCTGACTCTAGGAGCCCCTTACTCCACTGCCATCTTGCTGGTTCTCTAGGGTGTTGTATTTTACAATTTGGGACCAGAACGGTTTTTAAAAATTTTCAGTTTAAGAAGACTTTAAAAGCATGCCTTAGCAAGGTTTTGTTGCTTGTATGGTTTGCGTGAGGGCAGACTACTCGGGTTTGACATTTTGAAGTTCTTTGACTCTTCGTGCCTCTGTTTCCTTATCTGTAAAATGGAGGTTGGGAGTGGTTGTGGCTCAAGGAATTGAGAACCTGCTTCCCACATGGGAGGTTCTGGGTTCAGTTTTTGGTACCTCCTTAAAACAACAAAAACAACAAGCAAACAAATGAAAAAATCAACTCAGGGGAGTCAACACAGCTCAGGGGTAAGGCTCTGGCTTCCCACATACCAGGTCCCAGGTTCAATCCCCAGCCCTGGTACCCAAAAAAAAAAAAAAAAAAGGAGGGAATAGTAACTTCTTTCTCATAAGGTTGTTAAAAGAATTAAATTATTTAATACTTAGGAAACACTTAGAATAGATTTAAAAGTCGGGTAAAGGAGTTGGCGATATTGTTGTTATTATTACTATACTCATTATTATTACTCCTATTTATTTTATACCGTGGGTCGCTCAGTGATTTGTGAACACCTTCAGCCATAGGAAGTTCCTTGGTGTTAACTCTGCCCCCTATCTGTGCCTGACTGCCGTTTTCCTTTCCTTCCTCTTACCTACCCAAATCAATGTCCTTTTTCATGCTTCATGCATCGTTCTCAGCCAATTTCAGTCTTTTTGGAATAGGGTAGGGCAGACATACGTGCTGCACCTTCATTCCTGTAGTCTGGTGCTGCTGGTGTGTGGACTTGTCCACTGACACAGCCCTAGTGCCTGGGACAGTGAGTGGGGCTAAGTCTTTAAGGAGTCAAATCCTTGCTGAAGGGATTACTGACTGCATGACTTCAGATTTGTCAGGCATTTTGTGTGTGGTTCTCATTTCTTTTCTAAACCGTCCATTCTCCAGGCTAAAAGGATAGCCAGCTTGTCAGTGTTTGTCTTTAAGAATGATGCTTACCCCAGAATGTAGCACTTGCTGTGTGGTCTGGTCAGCTGAGAATGGGAGCACCACGATTTCTGTGCACCGTGTGTTGCATTTCTCACACTCCTTCAGCGGTGCCTGGGACGACGGTCTTTTGATTTGTTTGGCCAAAGGCCATAACTCAAAGATGCTGTCATTAAACAGGCTTCTTGAGGCTTTCGTTTGTCCTTTGAGAACAGCTGTTAAAAGAACCTGACACATTGCCTTATTAAACTTATTCTCAATCTTGCAAGAAGGGGCACACAACCAGAAAACGTGGCTCGTGCCCCGAACAAAGAAAAATGACACAATTTATACCCCTAAGCCTAGCATGCAAGCCCTTCCTCAGTTTCTCCATAGATAGGATACTTCAGAAGTTACAAGCTATCCCAGAAGAAAAGTTTGTGATTAACCACTTCCCCCATCACATTACAACCATTTTAGTTTTTACCTGCTCACCTTTGCCAAATAAGGAATGGAATTTAGTGCTGAATTGATATTGACTTAGCTCTTTCTTGGGCATCTTTTTTACTGCCTATAAGACTGGCTTAAGCTGGCTTCCTTTGTTCCTGCTTAACTCAGAAGTGGGAGACTGAGGCAGTAGGCTACCAGGTTACATTAATTAATATTTTCTTCCTTTATATGAAAACTAAACCAATCTTTGTTTCTTATATAGTGATTATCACTTTTAAAGGTTAAACCTTACTTTGAGTAATTTTGTTCTGAATCCCACTCAGGGATTTTTGGAAATCTCCTTTTCCATAAAAAAAGTTACAATTGTGTTGGCTAGTTTTAATTTTTATAGCAGCTTTCGCTTATTTATAACTCAAAACTTTTATCCAAAATTAGTTTTACACCAAAAGACTTGGAATTTTTTAGAATAGCTATGCTTTCTTGTGACTCGGATTTTTGGTATTATTTTATTTTATTGTTGTAAAATAAGCTGTCCTGTATTCTCTTCAGTTATTGTTCCTTTCTGTTTCCTTTCAGCTGGTTGGTGGAGAATTTGACTTGGAAATGAACTTTATTATCCAGGATGCCGAGAGTATAACGTGCATGACGGAGCTTTTGGAGCACTGTGATGTCACGTGTCAAGCAGAAATATGGAGCATGTTTACAGCCATCCTACGCAAAAGTGTTCGCAATTTACAGACTAGCACAGAAGTTGGGCTAATTGAACAAGTGTTGCTGAAAATGAGTGCTGTAGATGACATGATAGCAGGTATGGGGTTACCCAACAGGAGAGGGCTGTTTGAATGTTGATAAACGTTTTCATAATGCTTTCCATTTAATAGGAAATACAGATTTAAAGCACATAAATAGAAATGCATGTTAAAACTTGCCTTTTATTTTAAAGGGAAGGCTGAAGAATATATGAAGGCTTCTTCTGTATTTACTAATTTTGCTTTGCTAGGCTTTAGAATATCTAATGTAATGAGTGCTATGAAATCTTATCGGAAAAAGAAACCTTATGTTTGTATTTAATTAAACCTTTACATGGTTAAAATAGGCATGTTTACTGAATGCCTTCCCCATGCCCTGAGGTCTGCAGGATGGGGAACTGTGACTGGAGGTGCTAAAAGCCTTACGACAAATGGGGTGTATCTTTTGGAAGTGTTCATTTTAATTTAATATTTTGGGGGCATACCTTTGTATTTAAAAATATGTATATATTTTATGGAATAGAACGTAAAACTTGCATGAGATTTCAGGATGAAGATATTACTTTTTGTGCTTGTTTTGGATCAGTTCAGGCAATAATCTTGAAATCTACCACGTTTACCTTCACCCCTTACCTCCCCGCCCGTCCATTCTCCTCTGTAGTTAGATGTACTCCAGTAGAAGTATTTTGAAGCCTGGTCCCAGAGCAACAGCTATTCCCAGAAAATAAGTGTGCAGTATGAAATGTCAGTTCTCTGAAGCCGTGAGTCTTCAGCAGGAGTATCTTGTGACATGAGAGGGTTTCCTAATTCTGTAAGTGGCAGTATGACTCCTTACAATATCCTAGTCGTGTCTGAGCCTTGAAAGTAGTTCACTCGCCAGAAAGTCCACATTTGATGCCTTTAATTAATTTTAACTTTTGTCAACCAAAAACAATACATAAGAAAGAATGAAATGAAGATTGGGTTAAACAACAAGGCTTTAAACAATGTTTTTAGAATTGTGTTTTTCTTATAGAGTATATTAAAACCATTTCTAATTGCTTTCAAGGGATTCTTGATGAAAAAATGAGATTTAAGTTTATATTTCTTAAAAATGCAGTTTTTGAATCTTCATGTCTGAGTTTTAGCCCTTAAATTAATTTTTTGTAAGTAAATTGATTATGTCTTTATAGAGGTACAGATTAAAGAATGAGCCAGCTTTACATGCATAATAGTTGACTGGTACATAATTCATGAACTTGGGGATGTATACTGACAGCATGATAGGGCCACAGATTTTGTGTTTTGACATGTCTGTTATATAAAACTCCTTAATTTTCTTAAGGCTTCTTCTCATTAATATTAATATTGTTTTCACTTTTTTGTTATTTTAAACATTTCCTTCTAAAAGAACCCTGTGATAGAAGGATAGGAGAAAAGAGAATGAGTCTTAGAAAAATATGTCTACCCACCTTTCTTGTTTTCTAAGTAAAATTTATATAACTGGAAGAACTAAAGGCCCCAAAAGTCCCCAAAACAGCACTAATTTCTCATCTCTGGAGATGTTGTAGCATGTTAGGTCAGTGAGGTACTTTTCATTTAATAATGTGAAAGCATCTACAGAAGGAAGTTAAACATCTGTAAGTTGATAAAATAATTTTTAGCTATTTCATACTGTATTTTTTCTGTCTTAAAAATCTTATTAAACTTTAATATCCTCAGAGTCCTTCAGAAAATGGATAAACAGAAAAAGCGGTGCTGGGGATTCAGGCTATTAAAAAATCTTGTTCTATAAAATAAGACCTGACATAATAAAATTATTATGATTATATTATATATACAACAAATTAGAAATTTTAATAATTCTGTAATTAAATACAAATGTAGATTGCTCTTTAGCATATGTAGGATATGGGATAAAAATGTGCAAATAGAAGTTAAATTTTTAAAATAGTATTTTTAACTAAAGCATTAAGAAATCTTTCTATCAAGGTTGCTTTTAAAACTGGTTGCTTAAAAATGCTTCATATTAACTTAGGGTTTTTAAGGTACTTTATTTTTATCTAGTATCTTTTCTTAGAAACAGACCTGAATAAAATGTAGTAACTGAAAATTTATATTATTTGAATAATGAAACATTTTATTTCATTAAAATATGTGCTTAAAAATGTTACATCCACTGTTACAGTTTTATCATAGAGATTGCTTTTTGTGGCTTTAAGTAAAAATCAATTATTTATTGGTGAAAATAACCATATTAAATTCCCATTTTGCAGTACATAAATAAATGTTTTTCAGTGTCTCAGTCTGTAGTAATCTGTGATTGGATAATATTTTTTTATTTATCAGTAACTATTTGTACCCCTAAACTAACATTTTTTATTAATTGACGTTAAATTATAAGATATATATGTTTATTATTTTGTAATAAATTATGTAGCAGTTTGAATTATAAGGGTGTGCTTCAGAAATTGAGAAAATGAAGTATAAGCATTTAGCTATTTAATTTCTTGCAAAAATGTTTATAGAGGTCAGAACGTTACAGAGATAAGAGAATTCGGTGCATAGTTTTGCTCAGTTGTTGGTGAGCCGGTGTGTCTCACGCCTATAAGCACACATTTGGACCTCGTGGACTCGAATTGTGATGCTTTTCTGTTTTATTCTCACTTAGACCAGGAGTGTGAGTAAGAGTGAGGGAGCCAGGGCCCAGGTCGAATCCTGCCTGCTGCTCCCTGGCTCGTGTGTGTGCAGGCCTGTCATTCAACTCCTCAGTTTTAAAGGGATCATAACATAGAGCCAGCCTTAAAGCGTGCTAAGAGGATTGTGAAGTTAACACGTGTACACACCTCTTAGAATATTGTCAGGGAGGTGTATGGCATCTGGTGTGTGTGCTCAAAAATTGTTATGAATAGACCACGGAGTATTGCAAGAATATACTTCATTAAGAATAGATAATTCCGAGAGGAAGTATCATCAAGTATCCTTTTTCATTTGGAAATAACCAGTATACAATGTTAAATCTTTGTACCATCACATATTTTGCCTCCTTTTCCCTGCATACAAGATGTATAAACAAATTCTGGTAATATATAAAACTCTTTTTCATAAATTTGCTAAGAAATCTTTATTGGAATGATAAATCTAATGGGGAAATCATATAATTCAAATAAAACTGTTGTCCTCTTATTGGAATTTATGAAGACCTGTATGTATATAAACACACACATGTGACAATTTTTGCTCTTTCAAAAAGTATATTACCTTGAGAGATGTCACCTTATGACTAGAGTTCAGATAACTTTATTTTCCTTTGAAGATCTTCTAGTTGATATGTTGGGGGTTCTTGCCAGCTACAGCATCACTGTCAAGGAGTTGAAGCTCTTGTTCAGCATGCTTCGAGGAGAAAGTGGAATCTGGGTAAGCCGCGGTTGACGGGGAGATGTTAAATAGCAGTGCTCTATTAAAGTTCAGCACTTTGTCTCTTGAAGATATATAAACTGAATTTTTAATAGAAATTGAGTGTTCTTAAAGAGTTTGGTAAATGATTTAAAATTATTTATCTTTAGTTAGAAAATAATCCTTTGGCTTACATGGTATATACTAGGTGTTGCTGCTCAATTTGCATAATGAGATTTCTTTATTTTATTGTTTTCTCAGCCAAGACATGCAGTAAAGTTATTATCAGTTCTTAATCAGATGCCACAAAGACACGGTCCTGATACTTTTTTCAATTTCCCTGGTTGTAGTGCTGCGGTAAGTTTTAATAAATGTGCTTTTATTTGTTTATCAGTTTTAAGTCAGCTTTATTAAGGTATAATTGACATACAGTATAGTTCACCCCCACCCTCCCACCAGTCCTGGCATAGAACATTTCCTTTACTCCCCAGTATTCTCTTTGCCTGTTGCTTGCAATCCCTTCTCCCCAGGCCCTGTCCCTGGCACCCTCTGGTTCTTTTTATATCCCTATAGTTCTGGCTTTCTAGAACTTCATATGTTATCAATAGAATCGTGTACTACGTGGCCTTCAGGTTTGGGTGCCCTTCATTTGCCACAGTAGTTTTGAGGTCATCCGTGTCCTTGTATCTTATGTCACTAGTCTGTGGATTTTTGTTCTGAGCAGTGCTGCGTTTTAGGGATACACTGCAGTTAATTTGTCTGTTCACTAGTTGCTGGATATTTGGATTTCTAGTTTTGGGCTATTGTGAATAAAGCTGCTATGAAGATTTGACTACAGACTTTCAGAAGGCCTGTGTTTTCTTGTCTTTTGGGTTATTATCTAAGAGTGAGATTCTAGGTTTTATGGTAAAAGTGTATGTTTTACTTCATTAGAAACAGCAAAATTATTTTCCAAAGTTGGAAGTACCATTTTACATTTCTTTCAACAATGCCCAAGAGCCCCATAACATCGATCCACGTCCTTGAAGACATTTGGTCTTGTCACTTTCAATATGAACCCTTTAAATGGTTCTATAAATGGCATCTCATTTTGGTTTTAATTTCTATTTCCCTAATGACTTATGATGTGGAACATTTATTCTTGTGTTTGTTGCCATTATTATGTCTTCTTTTGTGATATTTGTGTTCAAATCTTCCATTCATTTTAAAAAGTTACTATTATCAAGTTCTTTATATATGTCTAGGATATAAGATTGTTTTTCAGATGTGTATTTTTGAAACAATTTTACCCAGTCTGTAGCTTGCATTTTTATTTTCTTAACAGCATTTCTTGGAGTGAAAGAATTTTAATTTTGATTATGTACAGTTAATTTTTTTCTTTTATGTTATATGCTTTTTTTTATACTAGGAAATCAGCCTAATCTAAAGTCATGCTTTTTTTCTCTTGCATTTTCTTACATTTGCAACCATGATCCTTTGTGTGTATGTGTGTGTATGTGTAATAGGGTGTGAAGTAATAATGTTCAGGGTTGAGTTTTGTTCTTTAGTTTTTTTTTGCATAGGAACATCCAGTTGTTCCAAAACTATGTTTTGAAGAGACAGTCTTTTCTAATTGGATTATCATATTCTTGACAGTTACTTGGCCATATTTGTGTGGATCTATTTCTGGAATCTACTGGCATATCTTTTCTATCATTTGATTTTTATCCTGTTTCTTCATATTTAAAGTATATTTCTTATGAACTGTGTGTAGTTGGGTATTGCTTTAATTTATCCACTCTATCTCCCCCTTTTAAATGAAATGTTTGCATTTATATTCAATGTAATTATTGTTATTTTTGGGTTTCAATCTGTCATCTTAATATTTTTTATTTCTCCCATCTGTGTTTTTGTTTCATGTTTCCTGTTTTCCTGCTTTCTATTGATACGTTAATTTTTTAGTGTGTAATTTAGGGTTTATAGTATTCATGCTCGAATTTAACTTAATGTAGTTATATAGTAATAGTAACTCATAATTGTTCAGACCCCTCCACATATATATGAGGACTTTTTATCACTCTACTTCCCTGTCCCTTCTAACCCTTCATGCTGTAGTTGTAATATATTTTACTTCTACATATGTTATAAGCTCCAATACAGTGTTCTTAGTTTTGCTTTAAAAGGCAATGTTTTAAATTAAAAAATTAAAAAATAGTGTTTTGTATTGAGCCACCTAATTACCTATTTTGGCCTTTTACAATTATTTGTGTATGTTTAAATTTTCTATAGGTGTCAGTTTCCTTCTCACTTAAGAACTTTCCTCAGTATCTCTTATGGTGAAGATCTGCAGGCATTGTGTTCTCTTTTGTTTGTCTGAAAGTACATTTATTATTTATTTATCTATCAATTTATTTATTTCTTTAAATAGCTCCCTTGTGGCCTTTTTTTTTTGCTTGCTGTCTGCTCTCTGTGTCCATTCACTGTGCGTTCTTCTGTGTCTGTATTTATTTTTTATTATTTTTATTTATCCCCCCCTTTGAGGCTTGCTTGCTGTCTGCTCTCTCTGTCCATTTGCTGCACATGCTTCTGTGTTTTGTTTTGTTTTTTTGCTTGTCTCCTTTTTTTGTTGTGTCACCTTGTTGAGTTGGCTCTTCGCTGCTTTTGCCGGCCAGCGGCACCCCATGGCGCCTGGGCTGGTGGCTCTCCGAGGCGTGCGGGTGAGCCTACCTTCACAAGGAGGCCCCAGGATGCGAACCAGGGCCTCCCATATGATAGATGGGAGCCCGTCTGATTGAGCCACAGCTGCTTCCCATTTTATATTTATTTTTGAAAGCTATTTCTGCTGGGTATAGAATACCAGGCTTACCATGTTTTTTCTTCTTGTACTTGAAAGATGTCATTCCATTATTTTCTTGTTTTCTGGCTTGGTCAGTGTGTTAGCCAAAGGGGTGCTGATGCAAAGTACCAGAAATCTGTTGGTTTTTATAAGGTGTATTTACTGGGGGTAAAAGCTTACAAAGGCCTAAAGAGTCCTACTCAGGGTTACTTCCTTACCAAACTATTTGCCATGTGTTGAAGCAGGATGGCAGGTGTCGTCTGTGAGGGTTCAGCCTTCCTCTTCCCTCTTGAGGCTCCGTGTTCTTCCAATCTCAGCTGCAGGCTGGTATAGGGCCCGTCTCTCTTCCGGGGCTTGTTTCTTTTTGGGCTCAGCTGCTCTGTTCTCTTTATCAGCTGTAAACTGTCAGGCAGATGGCTCATCTCTCTTCCTGGGGCCTCTGCTGTGTCTGTGGCACTGTCTCTCTTCCTCTGTTTATCTTCTCTGTATATCTGTGCCCAACAAAGGTGGGGGCTCAAACTGAATCGCCCTAATGATGTAGTCAAAACAAAGCCCTAATTTTAAAATAATTTAATCAAAGGCTGAATCCAATACAATTAAAGGGTATCATGCCTAGAGTAACAGACCAGTTTACAAACAAACTCTGTGCCTGTTTTTTTGGGAATTCATAAATAATACCAAACTGCTGCAGTTAGTTTCCTAGGAGAAAGGTCATTGAAGGTAATCTGAATCATTCATTTTCTGCAAATTGATTATGATGTGTCTCAGTATAGTATTTTCTGTTTATTTTGTAGAGATTTGTTGACATTCTTGAATCTTTGGAAGACCTTTTGTCATTATTTCCAATATTTTTTCTGTCTTCTTGACCCTTTTCCCCATTTGTTTTTTTCTGGGACCCCAATCACATGTACTTAAGACCATTTAATATGGTCCCACGAATTACTGCATATCCGTTTTATCTGCCAGTCTTTGATTCTATACAGTAGTTCTTCCAGGTTTGGTGACCTTTTATTTGCATTGTCTAATCTGTTGATCCCATGCAGTGTATTTTGTATTTCACATATTCAGTGTTAGCTCTAGAAATTCCATTGGGTCATGTTTTACCTCTCCTGTTTCTCCTTATAATGCTTATGTATTTGTTTATCATCTTGAATAATGAATATGTTTATAACAGCTTTTATCATCCTTGTCTTTTAATACTGTAACTAGAATTATACTTCATTGAAGTATCTTCCAATGAATGAAATAGATTTCCTTTCTTTGTCTCCTTCTGTAGTTTGATTTTTCTCAAGATATTAGGTCATATTTTCTCTTTTTTGCATACCTGGCCTTTTTTTATTGCATGGTAGACTCTGAATTTTACGTTGTTGAATGCTGGATTTTGTTGTCTACTCTGTTAAGGGGGAAAATAAATTTAGCCTCTCCATCTATCATGATCAGAAGTTTAGGTATGCATGAGTTTGCTTGTTTAATTAATTAATTAATTTTTAGGAAGTGCTGGGGATTGAACCCAGGTCCTCATACGTGGGAATGAGGCGCTCAGCCAGTGAGGTACTTCCGCTCCCGAATGAGAGTTGGTTTATTCGTTTGTTGGTTTTGTTTTTAGGAGGCACTGAGGATTAAACTGGGACCTCTTACATGGGAAGCAGGCGTCATCCATTCCCCCTGAGTTTATTTTTAAAAGGAGAAAAAATACTTTTCAGTTTCCCAATTTCTAAAAAGTTAATAGTATTTAGCCTATGTGATCATGTTGGAGTATTAAGTATATTACTGTAAGTGCCCTTCTTTAGGAAAAGTATTTCCCTTGTTTATAATACGCTTGGTTGATTCATGCCATATCCTGTTTCCCCTAACTTTCTTTTAAAAATAAAGTCGTTTACAGATTGAGACATATAAGTCAGATGCTAAGCAGTGCCTCATCACTCTGCCAGTACCTGTTTTATTTTGCCTTCATTCTTGAAGAATATTTTTGCTGGTTTGGAGTTCTCAGTTGGCAGTTATTTTTTTCTCCAGCACATTAAAGATACTGTCAAGTCTCCCCCTCCCCCATGTCCCCTGGCCTCTTATTTTTAATTAATATTTGACAGCTATTCCAATTCTTCCTCCCTTATATATATTGTGTCTTGTTTTGCTGTCTGATTTCTTTTTTTTTTTTTTTTTGCAATTTTCCTATGATTTGCCTAAGTGTGGTGTTCTGTATTTATATTAATGTTGTTTGGAGTGCCTAGGAATTCTTGAATCTGTAAATTTATATTCTTTATCAAATTTGAGAATATTTTGGCCATTATTTCTTCAAATATTCTTTTTGCCTCTCTCTCTCATCTTCTTCCTCTTCTCTTTCTGAGTTGCAAATGGTATGAATATTGTACCTTTCGATTCTGAAGCCATGAAACTTTAATGTTTTTCCAAATTGCTTTTTACTCTTCTTCAGATTGGGTAATTTTTCATAATCTGTCATGAAATTATTGAAGTATTTCTTCTTTTACATCCAGTTTGCTCTAAACTCCAGTCATTGCTTTCTGAGAATATCTCTTGGATCCTTCTGTGTGGTTCTATTGTTTTGACTGAGATTTTCTATTTGTTTATTTATTATAAGCATTTTTTTCCCTTTATGTTCTTGATAATGTTCTATTAGCTGCTTAAAATCCTTGTCCCCTAATTCTAAAATCTGGATCAACCCAAGGTGATTCTCAATTGATTTTATTTTTTCTCTTTGTAAAAGTCACATATTACTCTTTCTTTGTATGTCCAGTAATTTTTTTATCCTGACGTTGGAAGTATATGTTGTTGAGATTTTAGATTCTGTTTTGTTCTTTTGAAGATTGTTGATATATATATTTTAAAATAGAAAATTATTTTTACTGAATTTAAATTCCAAACTCTCTTTTTTCTGGTTGATGGAATCTCTGTTTAGTTCTTTATGGTTAGCTGGATTTCTATCCAAGATTTAACCACCTGGTGTGTGCTAACTTGGGCCTCTCTTCAAGTGTAGAGCCATGTGAAATGGAAAACCCACCTTGGACCATGCACTTTCCCTAAGTGTGAAGACATTCCTTTGTTTTTGCTGGATTTTGTTTGTATTCTAGAGTCTTCAGATAGGCTTTGTTGTGTTCTTTATTTGCTTATCTAGAGTTTCCGGTGTTCTTTGATAGAGTTGTTCTACCTGGAATTACTCTTTCATTGCTGGAATTTGTGACTAGTGTCAAATTTAAATCATGAGATTAAAATGTGAAGCTTAGAATTTTCAGCCTGAGTGTTTGGTACCAGTGTCAGTGTCCCAGTTAGATCAAGAAAGGTTTGATAACAAGTTTTCTTCATTTTCAGTTTTACCCTTTTGCCTTTGAGTCCCTCTCTGAATGTAAGTGTTTTCGTTATTTTGGATTCTTGTTCAACTCCTTTGTCAAGCTGTTTAATTTCAACACTGTTATGTATATGGTTGAAAAATAGGACTGATTTCTAGATCTTCCAGTTCCTTGCTTTGGAGAAGTCATTTAACATTTTTTGGAATACTTTCATATAAAATAATAATGCTTCATATTGTAGAATAAGGTTATTTGGAGCTTCTAATGAAATAATATACCAGTTAAGCTGTGGATAGATTATAAAAATACATCATGTAATTATTTGTTACTCGCTGATTTCTTTGGTTATTATTTGTATTTCATTGTCCTGGCAATAACCCATTTTATCAACCCTTCTTCCTAATTATATGTATTTTTTTCTAATATTTTGTTACCTTTTTTTAAAAATTCACTTTCCAGCTTTAAGTTAACTATGTTATCATCAGGGCAGAACACATGTAAAATATACATTGTGGTATACTGAGAAAACACTGTCATTGCACCAGGAGGGTGGGAAACATTCAGATGCACTGTTTTCATTTTTGTGTATTTTTAAAAATATGCTTTACAGAACTGCTGCTATGCTGACATCTGGTAAATCTCAGCCATAGGCAGAGTTTTGATAGAAATATAAGCAAGCTGCTATCTTACTTATGGAATTAACAAAATTGAGTATCAAAATTAGTATTCTCGTAATAACTATATTTTAATAAATTGCTTGGAGTAAGGTTGCAACTGGTCCAATTTTAGCCATTTGAACATGAATTACCTCAAAAATGAACATTTTATATGTGTGTATATAAAGATAATTTTGTTTCTATGTTGTTATTAGTGTGTGTTTGAATTATTTTTGTTCATGGCTCTTGATAGACTTGACTCTTTTATTCCATTTTGTCTGATTTTCCCTGATTCACTCATTTTTAAGAAGGGTACTTTAGATCAAGACTATAATCTATGGAGAGGAGGAAGCAGAGTAGGATCTAGAATTTTTGCAGCTAATATTTCATTTAAGCCTTACAAACCCCATGATAGATAATATTATGCCCATGCTACAGTTGAGGATTCTGAGCCTCAGCACGTGGCATTGTTCAGGCCCCTCAAGCAGAGCCACTGTCTGGATGCAGGTTTGTCAGAACTGAAGGCCATTGTTTTGCCTAACAGCACAGTTCCTTCTTATTTTCTGGCATATCACTCCTACTTCTGAATTGCTGAAAATTCAGAAAGTCACCCATTCTAAAATGCTAAAATCTTTGCTATTACAGTGATTTTGAAAATCTCCTTCTGGGCTAGCATGATCTAGCAGCATTTTAGCAACAGCAAGGAGACCCATACCGTTTGGATGACTGAAATCGTGAGGCCACTTGCTCTCCATCGGAAATAGCCGCATACTCGGGGCGCTCAGCACACCTGCATATGTTTTGGGCTGGGGGGGTCCCTCCCTGCGAGCTCTTCCATCTCCCTTTGAGCAGTTCCATTTTGGTAACATTTGCTTATTCGGAAACCTTACTGACGACTACAGAGCAGTGGCTGTAAAACAGAATGACAAATGTGAGATGATATTTCATGTCCTCTGGCCCCTGAATGGGTGTATTATTTAGACCAGTCTTTCATGATTATAATCTCCTTCATGAATCTGCTTAATTTAGGAAATATTGCATTTTTCTACAGGATATTTCACTTTCAGCACACTGTCTGAACATCACAATCATTTTGTTCACAAATTATGATGGAAAAGAACATAGATTTTAGTCAGGTAGATCAGGTGACGTGCGGATCATAGGTTTTTGAGTCGTATGGACTCATTGGCGACAATGATAGTCACCCATCTGAGAGTCTGAAAGCAGCATGGAAGGAAATAATTGAGAAAGTGTGAGGATAGTGTAAATAGGAAATCAGAAAGGTGTTCTGGACATCAAGGGAAGAAATATAAGGAATAGGGGAAACAGTGGTGAGGCAGGCATGACTTGTGGCAGGGGTGGGACAGCGTTCAGGCCAGGCAGCCCATGGGAGGCCAGCTTTTGTTCAGCAAGTCTAGAAGAGTAAAAAAGCATAGGTACGGTGAGGTCTGGTTAGGTGGGTAAGTAAGATTAGCAGGTTGAGGGGTACCCTCCAAGAAGGGGAGGTTTCAGGTAGCATCATAGTGTTGGAGTGTCTAATACAGCTAATGCGTTCGTTCTTGCTGTTATATTAATACTTTACATTTACGAGAATGCCCTTGAATGACGGTAACTATCTTGATGAAGTGATTGAGCATAATGAAGATCCTTATTTGGCCATGGAATGATTGGAAGTCCTAAATAAAACTGAGCAAAATGCTATTTCTAGAGCCCCTCAGGTGTTTGGTAACAATTGTAGCAAGACCTAGCTGTTAACTGATGTGTCATCACTCATACGTAGAGTTTTCTTTTGTAAACCCCAATTTCCTGCAGTCTTAGGGCATACTAGGGCTTCCACCTGTATGGATTTGGGACCCACCATGAGGATAATGACAGGTGATCTCTGAGGGCACCTGTCCTTTTCTTAGTGGAAGATTAGGTCTGGAAAACTAGCAGGGTAGCTGTCTCTTAGCTCCAGCTAGTGTTTGGGTTCTAATTCAGGGCCCAGTAGACCCCAATGAAGAGGCTGAAAATGCACTAGGACTCGGGGGGCACAGTGGGGTGTGGAGGGAAGGGATTGCAGGGGTGTATGGTGTGATGGGTGAAAGGGGGTGGGAGGGGAAGGTCTGGCTTCTCCACAGTGCTCGGTGACACCCACAGAGAGTGCTGGCGTGAAAGTGCCCCCGGCATGCTGGGCTTGACCGAAGGGTGCCGAGCAGGAATTTAAGCTGTGGCCGGTGGTTCCCCAAGTCTAAAGAACAAATGGACTTATTTGTTAATTAATTTATGTGATTGCATAGATGAGCTTTACTATGCATTGTCACCAATAAATATTTTCCTTTCACCTTGTACTCTTTGAAGCAACTGTATTAAGAACAGTCTGATTTAGTGAAACTTAAGATGTTAAACAATGGTAAACCTGGTATGAGTAGAATTTTACCAGCATACAAAATAAATAAGGTAAAAATTTCCCTCTTTAAAAAACTAAGCAACAGTCTGTTGTTTCACAAACTTCCATAACTAATTGCTTAACATTAAAATGTGAAAACATATTTTTTTGTGGGGGAATTTTATTTATTTGGAGGGTTTGAGTCGTTTGAAATTATGTATGTTTTATAGCAAGCATTTGGAACTTCGGCCACTTTCTAGTTATTTGTTGAGCACACATTAAGTGTTTTTTGTGTTGTAAGTCACAGTCCATGACTCTTGAACACTACTGGGTAGACAGGAACACAAGCGGCTTTTTATTAATAAATTAAATAAAAAATGCTGCAGTAGATTTAGGTACTGAGTTCTATGGGAAAACAATGACGAGAGAACCTGAGCTGGGATGGAGTCCAGGAAAGCTTCCTAGAAGAGGGGCATTTTAGCCTGTCCTGCTGGAGGGAGAAGCATGCTGGACAGAAACAGCATTAGGTCCAAAGAGGGGAGCTGTCAAAGAAGAGGTGCAACAGCCGACACGTGTAAGAAAACTTCAGAACGTAAGGTAGTAGAAGAAAATAACAGAGAAAGTTATTGGATATGGAGATTCTTGTGAAACCTGCAGAAATGTATACTTTATTCTATATGTGAGGATTTTTTAGTGTGGAAGCTACAATGCCTAGATCTCAGAAAGATGGCTCTAAGCAGTGTGGTGGGTGTGTGGACCAGCAGGGCAGCTGTAAATCAGAGCGGATAATCATCTTTTATCAGAAAGTATTTTGGATATCTTCTAGGAAAATAAATGTACGCACCCAGAACATTTGCTTACTTTCATTATATTCCTTCGAAAAGCCTGTTTTACTTGGCTACTACTATCAACTAAGTTCCATTTCCCTACTCAAGAGTGTATCTGAATCCTTTTGGTCTTAAATGTCGGTGGTTATGTTTCTTCGTAATAAACATCATGCTTCTCTTCTGTTTACTGTCAGCATTACGAACATCAGCGTTACGAACATCATGTGTTAGTAGTCTTTTTTCCTCAATATTAATTCTGTTAACATTGTCCAGTACAGTTACTTTTGGCTTTTAAAAATTAAGTTCGTTTTAATCAACTGAAATATTACTGAAAACTGAACCTAAACCATAGAAAAATGGAAAATGTTCAGGTATACGTGTTAGGGATTATATGTTGGTGAAACCAAAGGGGATTTCCTGGAATACAGTCTGAAAACTACTATGTAACCTTGAGTTGAAACTTAATTCACCGAGTATTTGAAAACATAATGCTTTATTTTAATAAGGCAATAGTTTCTTTTTATATATTTGTTTATATGATTTTCTGATTTTATTTCTTGATTGCTTTTTAATCTGTAAAAGCTCTATTTGACCACATTTCCTTTAACTGATACTTTGTGTCCTTTTTCATTCCTTTTTAGGCAATTGCATTGCCTCCTATTGCAAAGTGGCCTTATCAGAATGGCTTCACCCTAAACACTTGGTTTCGTATGGATCCATTAAATAACATTAATGTTGATAAGGATAAACCTTATCTTTACTGGTAAGTAATATGTCTAATTTTAGGATTTTTGTTATAAAGATTTAATGTAGTATAATGATAGTTAAATCACTCTTCCCCCTCCCCGGTTGAGTGTTAGCAAAGTGTTTTGTTGTTTTGTTCAGCTGCAACCTAAGAGTCAAGGCTTACAAACCTTTTGCTCTCTAGTCTACTTCAATATAGGTTAATTTGGAGTCTTAGTGAAGATTGCTGTTCCCTGATCAAGGGAAGAACAACATAAAAAAAAAAACATCCAAACAAACTCCTACCAGTTTTCATTCTTTTTGCCTCTTCAGTCACTTTATTCAGTGATCAACTGAAATATACTTTAAAAAGTCTTAATAGTAAGAAGTTATAATCAAACGAAATTATTTGGCAGGCGCTAGCTCAGACTTGATCTGTAAGTCTAAGGTTGGTAATTTTCGTGTGCCAATAATACGTAGTCACGTGTGCTTGTTAATTACAGCATCAAACACTCATTGATTGCCTTACTGACTGCTAGGCATGTTAGGTGCTTACATACACTAATTCACTTCTTACATGCAGTGCTCTGAAATGAGATTGCCGGAGTTCAAATCCTGGCTTCACCACTTAAACTGTTATTCCTGTGATTTCATGTCTCATCTGTAAAAGGAGGGTAATAATAGTGACTATTCCATAGACTTTAAAGAGAGAATAAATTTAAAGCGCTTAGAACAATGGCTGATTCAGAAATGTGAGGTTTCGTAGCTTGCAAGCTCTGGTATGAAAGATTGTATGTGGATAGTAAGGAGAAGGAATTTTAAGCAAATACCTGAATTTTCAAATATAAATTGGCTTGTACTTCACATCGATCATTTTGGGAGATAACATGTTTATTTCAGTGTTACTTTCATTTTTCAAAACATTGAAAGATTTTCTGCATTGTGATTGAATTCACAACTGGGGAGGGGTATTCCTCTAAAAGAAAACAAATACATTTCATAGTCAGGTCTCTTTTTTCTTTCTTTTTTGACTAAAATTGTCTTTGTTTCCTTGATTAACTGCATAATTTGCCAAACTTGGTTCTGATATTTTTATATTGTTAACTGTTTTCAAAGATTTAGCAGAATTAGAGAGTGTGTTGTTTTTCAAAACAATACCCATTTACAAATGATTTCTCTATTTGCTGATTTTAGGTGGTCTTTAAAAGTAGACGAAAACTACTTGGCAGGCTTTTCTTGGCCCTTAATGTGTTCCCATGATTTGTGATATTTGAAATTGAAATTTTCAAAGGTTCTGTAGTCTGCCATTTTCCCAGTTTAAATTTCTTAGCTTTTTAGTTATTCTAAACTTTTCATGATTTGGCCTTTATTTGGTACACATAAAACTCCTTACTTTATATGGGAATATATTTTATTTTTTAATAGGCATTAGATATAAAGTTCTTTTTATCAGAGGATACTTTACTATTCTCAGTTTTCTTTTCAGTTTTCGGACTAGCAAAGGCGTTGGTTACTCTGCTCATTTCGTTGGCAACTGTTTAATAGTTACATCACTGAAGTCCAAAGGAAAAGGTTTTCAGCACTGTGTGAAATATGATTTTCAGCCACGCAAGGTAGGTGAAATAAATGTTTTTATTGGGAATGACATTATTTAGCACACCACTGTCTTGAAACTCCCGTCAGGACTTCCGAATGTCCCTGCTGCTGCCCCTGGGATGCTTCCGTCCTCGTCCTTGCCTGCACGCTCCGTTCCTTTGTCCTTTGCAGGGCCAGTCTTCGGCCTCGTGTAGCCGGCCGTGGCCCTTCTGTGCTCGTGCTCTGGCCCTTCTGGTGTTCTCTCCCTCAGCTCTCCCTGTGCCCAAGGCGCTGTCCTTGCAGTGCACAGAGCAGCCGCTGTCCCTGCTCTCGGGGCTTCGCCTTTGTGGGGAGTTTCATCACTTTTAGGGTCACTTTCTGCTCTCCTGCAACCGCAGGAGCTCTGCTATTTTTTTTTTTTTAAGATTTCTTTTCCCCCCGCTCTGCTGTGTTTTGCTGTCTGTGTCTATTCACATGTGATCTTCTGCATCTGTTTCTCTTTTTGTCTTCTCATCTTTCTCCTCTAGGAATCACTGGGATCTGATCCTGGGGGCCTCTGATGTGGAGAGAGGGTCCCTGTCAATTGCGCCACCTCAGTTCCTGGTCTCTGCTGCGCTTCACCGTGACTCTCCCCTTCATCTCTCTTTTGTTGTGTCATCTTACTGCGTGACTCACTTGTGTGGGCACTGGCTCACCGTGCGGGCACGCTTTCTCACCAGGAGGTCCCAGGGTCACCCCGAGGTCCCAGGGATCGAAGCTCTCTCCTCCCATATGGTAGGCGGAGGCCTTATCACTTGAGCCACATCTGCTTCCTAGGAGCTCTGCTCTTATATTCTCCTCTGCCCATGAGGCAAGACTCTCACCCCCAGCACCTGTGACATTGAAGCCCTGTCCCCAGGCTCCTTCCCATGCCTGTTGGAGCCTGCTGCCTGCCAGAGCTCTTCCGCCTTCACGGTCGTTGTTGCAGGGTCAGCTTTGCTCCTCACCCGTCAGTGGTCTTTACGTGTGCCCAGTTTTTAAGTCCTGTACGCTGTATCTCAGAACTGCCTTTTAGGAAAGCCTGTTCCTGATCTGACTTCTTCATGTCGCCGTCCTCTCCACCTTGGATCCCTTGTCTGTTTTGCCAGTTATTTTAGACACTCACATCTGGTTATCTTCCCCATCATTTTATTCCACTGATCACAATGATTTGATTCTCACTAACTATACAATAAATTACAATTTTCAGTCTAGTATTTGGATTTCATTTTCTGCTCTTCATGCCTCCCTTTGTTAATAGATGCATTTCACTTTCCTCCCTTTTCCTCTCAAATGCTCATCCTGGGGTGTGGAGTGCTTTCCTTGCCCCCTGCCTCAGCTCTGGATCCGAGTCCCAGCCCATTGTCAGGTTCCGTTTCATAGAGCACCATTTCTGTGGAATCCTTCTCTGATTTATTTTGTTCCCCAGATAGGCTCTCTTGTGGCATTTTGTTTCTGTATTTCTCAGGGCAGTTACTTCTTGTAAACCTCTATTATTCTTTTATATATTCATTATTTAGTGACTGCCTAGACTTCTTTTGAAACTAAGATCTGCTTTAGATCCATCTTTGTATCCACCTCCAATGCCTAATACACTGTATCCAACTTGCTAAACTGTCAATAAATGTATGTTGGATAAATGAATAAAATATGACTTTAAGAACAACAACAACAAATCCCTTTAGGTTCCTGAAGGGTAAGTTATATTACCCTTGTGTTCCAAGAACTTTCTCCATATGGCACCAAAAATAAAGGTAGCCAGGGAATTAAAGAGGTGGTTGCTCTGTGCTGCACATTTATAATCTAAGCTTATTTAGTTTTTGTTTGTTTAGGCACAAAATATTGCAAAGATAAGTTAATTTGTAGTTTGGTAAAGTAGAGAATTAGATCATTATACATTAGCGTTAAAATAGATTTTATGCTTTTTGAGAAAGTGTTTTGCCTACGTTTAATGGAAAGCAGTTATTTAGAATGCCAACAGCTGACACATTCTTATATATCTTCATTTTAATACTAAAATTTTGGCTTGTATTTAAATAGCAAGTATTATGTAGAAAAATATCTTTTTCTATAATTTTTTTGCCTATCTAAAAATATGACAAAACGTTTTAACAATTATATTGTTAATTTGAGAATTATTTAAAGGCAAAATAATATTTGAACTGAGGAGAAATGTTTCTTAATTACAGTTCTGAAGAAGTGTTTGAACATTTGAGGGAATGTTGCTTTAATTATAGTTCTTTGCTTTTCACCCCCCTCCCTTGATTTTTTCTCCTCCCTTGTCTCTTTGACCATTCTCCTCCCCTCCCCTCCCCTCCTCCCCCTCCTCCCCCTCCTCCCCCTGTTCTTGTCCTCCTCCTGCCTTCCTCCCATCTTATTTGGATTAGGCCATTAGAACCAGTTCTTAGACCAGATTTATTCTTCAGGGTGTTTGTATGTATGTGAGTGTGTGCATGATATGTGTGCTGTGGATTTATAAATAACGAGCTTTTTCTATAAAAATCGAGTATTCTGCCTCCAGATTAGGTAATGTGGGAGACTCTTCTTGGGGGGAATCTGCTAACCCAGCAGCCCTGAGTGCGCCTTCTGAGATTGGGGCCTTTTGCCTGGTTCAGCTCTGTCAGTGCTGCGGCCTCCAGGGGCGTGTGGCTCTGCTGTCACGTCTGGCCCTGAGGCACATCTTTGTTTTATTCCCATAGAAGAGCGGAGACCAGGTTAGCCAAAGACGAGAGGAAACCAAGGGCAGTGTGCAGGCATATGGTTAGAGGTACAGGCTGGCATTCGTTCACCCCTGCTGGAGTTTCTTGGAGACGTCTTCCTCTGCGCTGAGGTGGCTTTCTTGGGTCAGCGATGGTGAGCCGACCCCTACCGCGGGCAGGCTGGGTCTCCCCCCAGCAGCAGTGCCTTTCCCCAAGAGATGAGCAGAACAACCACGTCACGTGTACTGGGAGGGAATGCTTTTCTTAAAACAGTTTTTCCTTTTTTGTTTGTTTGATTTTTTGCTCTTTTGCTCACGATTCCATGTGTATTTTTGCCACATGTTGAAGAAAATATTTCTTTGGATGGTATTTTCAGATATAATTTTACATTTTAGATAATTATAAAATATTTCCTTTCTGTTTCAGGGATAGTAATAGTTGTTATCCATTTTTTTAAAAATCAATTTAGTCATTTTGTGTTAATATATACTTGGAAAATAGTTTTAAAAGCAATGATTCTAAATAAAATTGTGTTTAGAATGAGGGTTTGCTTTCCTTGATAACCCCATTTTCCTCTCCTTCAGAAATTCTGATTTGTTTGGTGTTGAGTGGAACCCAGGCAGAGTTTGTCAAACATGCCAAATTATTAGGAATTTCAGTTTGAACTGGTTACAATAAAGATTCCTGGGGTTGCAGTGTTCATGTTAGGAATATGTTACATGCTATGTGATTCTCCTTAGGTAACTTGAGGAATCTGTTTAAAGAGGACAAACCAAAGTAAATTGTCATCGACCAAGAATGATTGCTATTCTTGTGTCATTGCTATTTAACACATTTGTTCTCATTTTTTTCTATTGTTACACTCTTTCCTTATGAAAAACACGTTTTCATTTGTAACAGCTCGCTTAATACATGGCGATTCTGAGGGGTCTTGGCAGGAATGTGGCTAGGGGTTGAGTTGGATTTTAAAAATTCTCCCCTAAATATTCTCATAAACCTTGAAAATCTTTAAGTATTTGAGTTTGCTGTTTCATTATTCAAGAAAAATGTGTTCTCTCAATTTTTTTTCAACCTTTCTTCAAAATGTCCAGGAGATGCCCTCAGTTGTTATTGTCCTTCCTAATAAGGGATTCACTTGCTTTTCAAAAATAAAATCTCTTTATCAAAACTTGTACTTTTCTAGGCACACCATTTACTAGCTGTTTGACCTTGAGAAAATATGTGTAAACCATTAGTGTATTACCCAATGCTACGTTACCTACTATTGAAATCTGTATAAATACCATTTTACGTTTTTCTCATCCTTACGCTGTAATATTTAGCTTGTGGATTCTTGACGTGGACCTTTTTTCCTTGTTCCTGGTGGCATGGTTCTGTTGTGAATCTGATTTTGGTTCTCCTCTAAGGCAGAACTCAGGACACAGAACATTGGCGCGCAGGCCCAGTTTCCAGGGGCACTTGCTCCCCATTAGTTGAAAACCATCTAGTAGAAAACCGGGCTCTTGTGAAACATTCAGAATCTCCCTTGTGTCTGTTACCTGTAGGGCGTATTTTGACATACCAAGGCATGAGAACAGAGAAACTAGTTTTCCCGTAAAGAAGAACTCACGTTGATTCATCAGCTTTATCGTGCTAGCGTCATTACCAAAAGTGCCCTTTCCTTTGGTTTGTTTACTTTCTAAATCCATGCCTGACCATCCTTCTGATTACTTAAGTGGCCACTACTCAAGTAAGGGAAAAATTGAGAATGATCTTAGACTCCTCTTTTCTATACCAACATTTTAAATCCCTTGAGTTAATTTTATCTCTCAAACCAGTCTCCACTTCCCTCCTTTTTAATTCCCAGTGCCCCGTCTTACTTAGTTCAGGCTCTTACAGCTTCTTACCTGAAGCTTTGCCCTGGTTTTCAAGCTTATCCCAATCCAGACTTGCCTAGGTTGTCTCTTGTACACAGTTCTGCCAGGTATTTTTCTAAACTCTAGAGTTGATCATTTCCTTTCCTGCTGCAAATTCTTTAGTGATACTGCTTTATCTAAAACCAAAGGTCAGATTTCTAATGCCGTCCTCCTGGTCTCTTTACCAATGGGTCCTTGTCTGTTTTTCCTGCTAACCCCAAACACCTAGAAAAGCTTTGCCAAGCCTCTATGCTCCACCACGTCAGGACCCCAGTGTATGGGATGTTTCTTTCCCCCTCTTTACTCAGTAATTCCTGTTCATCCTTCAAGTCTTGGTTTTAAGTTTCTTCTTACTTGTTTAGTGAACTCTTCTCTGATAGCCTTTCTTCTCCATTTGTCTTTCCTTTCCCAACTGCTCTCAAGTGATCCTTACCTCACTCCTGTATTTTTGAGTTCTCCATTGTTTTATGATTGTTCACATCTTAGTTTCTTTATTGAGATCTCCTTGGGGGTGTATATGTTGTCTTTCTTTATATGCCTATACTCTACAGGACACTTGCCATGAAGTAGGCACTCAGCAAATGTTTTTTGAATGAATGAATGATACTGAGGAGTAAATAATGCCAATTTTAGTTGGAAAAAATCTCAGTAAGGAAATAGGAAAAATAAAGAAATTTATTTGATAATATATTATATATAGATGCCAAATATGTATCAGGGCCCGTTCTTCAAAATTTTCTTACATTATCTATTATCTACCAGTAACATTCACAGTAATCCACAATCAGGCATTATTACTCCCTCTTTTTATAGAGATGGAAATAGGTTCAGAGATGCTGAATAATTTACCAAAAGTGATAGATAGAATCAGTGACCTGGGCATCCAGTTCAGATGTGTATGAACACTAAGTGATCTCTTTCTTAGTATTAAGAACCTGATAAATGAGTTAAATGAGTGCCTTCCTATATTAAGTGTGTCAGTAGGTACAGTGATGTAATTGATACTACTTTCCTTAAAGCTGTCCTTTGGCAGGAAGTCCTTGCCAATTTATTTTCTAAAAGTTTTACTCCACAGTGTTTAAAGATTGTTTCACCAGTGTTACATGGATGGCATTCTGGTTCGGTATTTTCAAACTCAGTGAAAGTAATACATGAGCACTCCCAGAAGATTTTCGTAAAATTTATTTGAAGCTCAGTTTTTATGGCTTATTCTTGCTAATTTTATAAGTTTGGAAACATGGAATCTTCTGTGATTATTACGAAGTTTCTTCTCTTCTGGTTTTAAATAGGGTTAACATAAGTGCTACTTTCTGATCAGGTGAAAAACTCAGTTTATAATAAATTAAAGGTTTCCTATTGTGAAGGAATTAAAAAAAAAACAAGAAAGGAAAACATGTGTCTTAGGCAGTTTAATTGTTTACCTCACTTTTTTCCCCTGAAATGATTGAGGTTTTGTATTGCTGCCTTCTCTGACTTGTTCAATTATATTATTTAATTTTTTAATTGAAATTATAATATTGAATTTCATAATTTTGAAGACCTTAAAATAACCAATATTTTAGTGATTGGTAGAATTTGTCCTGAATTTAATGAATCTGTGTTGTGAACTAGAAACCACCTAAACTTTATCACATGTGCTTACGTGTTATTCCGTTGTGGGTCTTTCTGAGCATGCAATCCCGGGCAGAGTCTTAGGTTATTTTTTCTCAGTTTACCCTGCTCTTTCTTTTCCACGGTAATTACCTTGATGTATACTTTTACAGTTGTTTGCTTTTCTAATATCTGTCTCCTCCATGAGACCATACATTTCAGGATTGCTGGTTGTTTGGCCACAGTGCTTAGTACAATGTAATTATTACTGAATGAATGAACACAAATATTTCTACATTTCCACGATTTTGGGTGTAGGTATAATGGAAGGAGTTTCAGTCTGGAGATCAAGAGGCTTGAGACGTCTCCATCACAAATTTACGCTGTATGTGCCAGTTCTTACATCTGTCACGTGAAAAATGGGAGCAGGAACTTGAGGGAATGGAAATTATTCTTAATATTCTTTTATGCATTTTCCTTGTAGGGTATTAGGAATGGTATGGTTGTTTTTAGACAACAAATACACATTATGTGCTGATACCTTTTGTGTTTTTCATTGAAGTGGTACATGATCAGCATTGTCCACATTTACAATCGATGGAGGAACAGTGAAATTCGCTGCTACGTTAATGGACAGTTGGTTTCCTATGGTGATATGGCTTGGCATGTTAACACGAACGATGTAAGTTTTTTTATTAGTGTTTTAATGTATTTAGAATATCATATAACAGGAATAATAAAACAATTTGGTAGAAGCTTATGAGTTTTACTTTGAAAGTTTTTGCTTTTATTAACAGAACTTTTAAGTCTTAAATTTAGTATAATAAAATTGCTAAGAGTCATGATTAGAGATACAAAAAAATTACTTGGCCAAATTATTGAGTATTTTAGGTCATAAAACATTAATGAAGTATTCTATTTCTTCCAAAATCTCTTGCATTAAAAAAATGTTTCTTACCCCTTATTTGAATGTGGAAGAATGATCTTAAACAGAAAGACTAAGTGTAATATGTAGTCATTCCTATTTATTAGATGCTGATAAATGCTGTGGAGGAAACGAATGGGGAACAGGTATAGAAAACGTAGGGGTCAAGAAGGGGAGGCCAGCATGTCCAGAGAAGAGCGGAGAAGCCGTCCGGGTGGTTATTTGGGGAAATTCCCCTCTTGGTGGAGCAGTAAGTGCAAAGGCCCTGAGCAGAACTGGAAAATTCAAGGGCTGGCTAGAAGACCAGTTTTTCTGGAGCAGAGGGAGGGCTTCCTGTGGGCTTCTTAGCCAGCACAAAAGTCCTTGAAGGGTTTTGAGCTGACCAGTGACACGTTCCTGGCCTTTGTTTTCAAACTGTCGATCTGGATATTGAGGATGTCCTGAAAGGAAGCACTGAGAGAAGCAAGGGTGTCACTTAGATGACAGTTGCCGAAACATAAAGAGCTGGTGGTATTTTGGGCCAGTCTGGTAGTTGGAGCAAGTGCTCTGGGTGGTTCTGGATAGAGGGTCCCTGGAGTGGAAACCTTAGGAGTTCTTGCTACTCCCCCATCTTGGTGCTCTGCCTGGTCTCCCTCCTAGCCAAGCTGATGGAGCCAGAGGAGAAGATACGTTCTAAAGTCCAAAGTACCTCCAAGCCCAGTAACAGACAGTCCTTCCCACACGGTTGGTTTTATAAAGTGTGCCTCTTCCTACCAAAATCCACTCCTTAATTTTGTCTGCATCTCTCTGGGCTTTATTCTCCTGAATGGTGAGGATTTGACTCTTGCTCCATCTTTTATTTTCCTAAATAGCTCTGTGCATAGTACTTAGTTTGTCCTTGTGGACCAAATCCTTTGCTTGGTCTGTTTTTGTATGACCTGGGAGCCCAGGGCTCAGAATGGTTTTCACATTTGTAAAGGGTTGTTTTAAAAGAAAAACCAACCAAACAATCACAAAAGTAAATTCACAGAATACCGTGCAACAGGAACCAAATGTGACTTGCAAATCTTAAAATATTCACTAGCTGGCCCTTTAGAGAAAAGTTTGCTTCTTGTGGCCTAGAAATTCATAGTTGGGCCCTGAAGAAATTCTGCTGCTGGTCTCCCCCTCCACGGGGACAGCCTGTTTACAATGGCATGGAAGGAGCCCCAGAGTGCAGGCGACTGGTGTTGGCTGATAAAGACCGCATACCAACAGTGCCTTTGATTTCTTAATTATTAGCAGTGTATGCCGGTCAAGAGAGAGGCCTGGACAAATACCACGTGTTCTTGCGTGCTTGATGCCCAGGAACCTTGAGTGTCTGTGTCTGTAACTAGAGATGGCTGGCTTGTTTAATGAGGAGTCTCCCTGTCTCTGCCCCATTCACACATTTTCAGTTATTTATTTAGGACCAGAGGGACACTCTCCATGCATGACGTCTCACGTGCTAGCGCTGTGGGTGGGGAGGAAGCCAAGCCGTGGCTGCTTCCACGGGCACGTGTGCGGTGTGGGCCAAGAGGAAGAGATGGGGAAGGTCTTGTTAGGCTGGCTTCCCAGGTGCTAGCATCTCCAGCCGTGGGCCCTGCACCATCTGCTTCAGGCAGCAGACTTTTGTGATAATTATTTGATTCTGCATAAACGCCTACTCATGTGAGAGAAGAAATGGATTTTCTTGGTGTTCTTGACTTAGTCTGGAGAGAGTGTGCAGAATATCCATAATGGAGACATAGGCAGAATTTTTAAAATTAGGCACTCTGTTTTTGGTTAAAATTTGGAATAATCCTACCCTTGGTTCAGATGAACCGCCACATATGGAAAATTATATATCATTAGAGTTTTAAAATCATTTTTACTTTTCTGAAGAGATAATTATATGTTTTCTTGCCTTTAGTTACAAATTTAGAAAATGGTCAAGTTTCAAGATTAAATAGATGGCTGTTTTTTGTTTGCTTAACCAAAATATAAAATTTGTAAATGATTTTTTTCACTAAAAATCTTTATCTGACTTATTATTTAAACATTCCATAAAATGTTAATGTTATTAATTTTATTCCTTCTGTCAAAGTTATTAATTTTATGATTTAAGATATTCATGAAATGAAAACATGAATACTTAAATATTTTGTTATGAAATAACAAATTTGATTTTCTGAATAACTTTTTAAAACAGAGTTATGACAAGTGCTTTCTCGGATCTTCAGAAACTGCCGATGCCAATAGAGTGTTCTGTGGGCAGCTGGGTGCCGTGTACGTCTTCAGTGAGGCACTGAACCCAGCGCAGATATTTGCAGTTCATCAGTTAGGACCTGGATACAAGGTAGTAACACCTCTCTCCTTATGAATTCCATGGAAAGTTTTTAGTGTGAAATAGGATGCATTTAATATTTGCTAGAAGTCTTTCTTTAGTGTGGGTTATGTCTTATGAGTTGTCTCTACTTTTGGGAGCTCAATGATTTTTTTAGGTTTAATTTGTTTCAAAGGTGGTTTTTCTCTGACTATTTTCCCTTCATGAATTTTAATTTTTCAAAATGTTTTCTAATGTCGAAGGCATGCATTTATTAACATATCCTGAAGTAATACATCTGAAAAGCTATATTGCTGGGGAGTGGATGTAGCTCAGTGGTTGAGCGCCTGCTTCCCATATATGAGAACCTGGGTTCAATCCCTGGCACCTCCCAAAAAAACAGAAAAAACTGTATTGCTTACTGTGGTATTTAAAATCTTAAAATTTGAAATATATGCATTATATAATAAGCAGTATGAAATGACTTGTCATTGTTCATGTTAGAGGTAACTTGGAAAGAATAAAGACTGAGAAGGAAAATAGTATAAAATGCTATATATATTGCTGAAATTATTCAATTTTAGCCTCTTTCTTTGCTTGTCCTTTGGAATAGGTGAGGAGGTGAGTGCAGCAGTGAGTGTCCTCATTTTGTAAAACCAATTCTTTAATATGATATATTGTGTTTTCTGTTTTTTCTTCTACTTCCAAAATGAAGACTTATTGTAATTTGCTTACAATAACCTGTTATATTAAGGCAAGATTTATTATCTGAATGATTTTTAAAAAAAATTTTAGTTTCTAAGTGTAGTACACTTGGTTATGGATATATATAAGGATTTAATTTCAATCAGATTGAAAGAATTTTGACATCCCAAACTATTTGGCTTTGAGAAGGCGTTATGTATTGTAAGCTAAAGTAATTATAATTCTTAGGGATTACATAACTTATATTGAAGTACTGTTAATTTTTTAAAAGTTAGTGATTAAATAGTGTGAAAATTGTCTTATCACAAAGGAGTCCTAGATAATAAAAAAAATTCCTTCTTTTGCTTTTTAAATTTTGCATTGCTATTACTGTTTTTATTTTTGTGGTCTATACTGAACATGTAAAAATTACATTACATTACCCTTATTAAAGATCTTTGTAGTTCCAGTGATTTTAATAACCATAATGATAAGGAAAACGTCATTTTTGTGTCAAAGTGAAAATACATGCCGTGGTCTTTTGTCCATATCGCTCGGTTTGCTCTACCAGCCCTGACATCGATTGGTGCTTAGGAGAACACCTTCTTTCCGGAGCCTCCTGTTGTGTGTGACTCTGGGTTCTGCTGTGCACCAGCTCCGCCCGGAAGTCTTCTGTGACTCAGCAACTGAATGAACATGCAGTCTGCCTTCCTTTCCTACTACTTTGTATTGTTACGCAAAATATTTGAAGTCATTTTTCTCAAAATGATACTAAATGGAGTGAGAATCAAGCCAACGAAATACAAATAAAAGTAGGAAATCAAGAAAATACAGAAATGCAAATGATAGGATCCTATATGATTTCTAGAGGGAAATTTTAAAATTGATGGAGCTGCCTGGCAGCACAATGGAAAAAGAGCCAACCATAAGCAGTTACATAATTCCCGTTAAGAAAGGTGCAGGAACTCTGCAGAACCTCTGAGTTGTCAGTGGCTCTTGTCCGAGTCTTCCTAACAGCAGTGACAGTGGGGGAAAGCCCCCATGCCATCTGGTTCTGTGATGCCTGGCCCCCAAACACAGACAGCAGGGCAGCCCCAGCCATGCCAGTACTGGTGGGGAAGGTGCCGCTTGGCTCTGGGCATCATGTGCAGAAGTCGTGGATTGCGGTTTGCAGGTCTGCGGTCTGTGAGGGTGCCCACGAGGCACCCTGTGGTCAGCAAAGGAGGCTGAATGTAACTCTTGGGATACTTGGGCAGTTTTCATCTTGTAAATACCTCACAGTTGTTTGACATGAAAAGTTTTCTCCAAACTTTGGGAGAGTGAGGAGCATGAGAGGGGGATGCCCCTGCAGAGCACGTATTCCCACAGGGCCAACCCCGAGCGGTTCCCGTGCTTTCCTTGTGGAGGATGAGGCAGGGTTGCTTCTTGTATGGAGGGCTATCACGTGGAGGGTGCAGATGAACTTTCATGGTGTGTAGGATATAATAATTGGTTGAAATTTGGATTAAATCACAGATAAAGGGAAATTTAAATGGTATGTGATAACGCATTACATTTATTGTCTCAAGTTATACGGAACTTTCTGTAATTGTATTATTTTATGTTATTCTGAACTTAATGAAGATAGCATGTCACTACCTGGGCCCTGCAATAAATAAAATAAATTGATTCCCCCAAAATAATATCGGCAAACTATACACACAATGGAGCATGTCCCAAATGAGTTTGACCTGTTGTTAACCATAGCGCTAGATAATTTTCTTTCTGTGGAATGCCCATTTATTTATTTGTTTGTTTTAGAGAAGTTGTGGGTTTACAGAAGATCTTGCACTGATGTGGTGTATTCATTATAGTTGATGGAAGCACATTTTGTAGTACTTAAAAAAATTTTTTTTAAATTGTTTTATTTGAAGATATGTAGATCACAAAAAAATGTTACATTAAAAAATATAAGAGGTTCCCATATACCCCACACCCCACCCTCCCATTCCTCCCACATTAACAACTTCTTTCATCATTGTGACATATTCATTGCATTTGGTGAATACATTTTGGAGCACTGCTGCACCGCATGGATTATAGTTTACATTGTAGTTTATGTTCTCTCCCAGTACTTTCAGTGGGTTATGGCAGGCGATATAATGTTCAGCATCTGTCCCTGCAGTATCATTTAGGGATAACTCCAAGTCCTGAAAATGCCCCCACATCACATCTCTTTTTCCCTCTCCCTGTCCTCATCAACTACCATGACCACATTCTCCATATCAATGCTACAGTTTCTTCCATTACTAGTCACAACAGTTCTATAGTAGAATACCAGTAAGTCCATCCTAATCCATATTTTATTCCTCCATCCTGTGGACCCTGGGATGGTGATGTCCACTCCACCTCTATATCGAGAGGGGGCTTAGATCCCACATGGTTGATGGATGTGATTCTCCTACTTGCAGTTGTAGACACTCTCAGTTCTCTGTTGTGGTGGTTGACCATCTTCACTTTTCTGTTAGCTGACCTGAGTAAGTCCAGCGAACTGGATAATAGGAGTTGCCATTTTACTGAGGCTCAGGGTCCAGCTGGCACATGGCCAGTCCAGAGATTCAAGTCCCCTGAGTATACACCAACCCCTTCGCCAACCACAGGTTCAGTAAAAGTGACAGAAGAGGCATGTGTAGAGAGGTCACATCTGAGTCCAACTCCATCACACTCAGCAACACAAATTACAAAGTAGGGCCCACTCGCAAGGCACTGGACTCCAGAGCCATCTGCCGTGACCATAGAACCTGTGTGACTCCATAGCCCTCAGGAGCACCAGTACCTTGGGTTGCATCTGCTTTGGCTGTCTCTGGTTTCCTGCTGAGGCGTGCGTAAGTGCGACCCCTCTGATAACCTCCTGACTACTTTTTGAAGACTCTTAGCCATATAAACTCATTTGTCTTTACTATTTTCTCCTTTTATTCAAGGTCTTTTTCTAGTTGAATCACTAGTTTTAGTGATTGGTAGTAATCCCTCAGCGCCAGAGAGGCTCATTGCTGGGAGTCATGTCCCATGCTGGGGGGAAGGTAATGCATTTACATGCTGAGTTTGGTTTAGAGAGTGGCCACATTTGAGCAACGTGGAGGGTCTCAGGAGGTAAATCCTAGGCACTTGCAGCTTTAGGCCTAGTTGAAATTTCAGGCACACAAGCTCATAAGCATAGTCATCAGTTTCAAGGGCTCATCATTGGACCATTCTCCTTCACTGGTCTTTACCCTTGCCCTTGGGGGATTGTTGCTGTTCCATTGGGGAATGTGACAGAGCTCCCCTGGCTAGGAATTCAGCACTCCACCAGTTGCCATTTGTAACTGTAACTACTATGAAAAATACCCAACGCATGCATACTACATGACCTCCCTGATATGAAATGAACCAAGCTGTCTCAGAGAGCTAGAAACTGGATGATAGGCTTACAGGAAATTGGGGGGTGGGGGGGAGGGAGAGGATGGTTGTGAGCTGACACCTACATGGGTGAAATCTATTTTAAAGTAGAGGTAAGCAGTTGTACAGGGAAGGGATAAGACAGGGACATAGGGATATTATTGGGTGAGGCTTTGCAGGCTTGCGCGGGGCTAGGGTTAAGAGGTGGGTCAGATGGCCCTAAGGAATTGGGGGAACAGCTGAATATGGGAGATTGTTGGGTATGTAGTTGAAACTATAATGTTGAGAAAACTCTTTAGAAAATATAATAAGGAAGGATTATGTGTTTAAGGTACTTGTGGGGTGGGGGGTGGGGGTGCCCGTCACAGGAGCAGTCTTCTAGGGAGTGTGTTGAGTACTCATCTTATTATAGTGTGTTATATCATTGGGTGAGAACCCATACATTGAGTGGGAAGGTGTACCCACATGCTGGGGAGACCTGATGTTCTCCAACTGAGGAAATTGTTTCTCTTGAGAGAGTTGGTGGCTCCCAATGGGGGAGGACAGTCTAGTATGTCAAGCCCTCAGCATTGTTGCAAATATCTGTGAATCTGGACCTTCAAGCACTGAAGGTTGGTTGTCACTGTGGGCCCTGAAAGGAGGGGGAGAGAGGAATAGAATAGATGGAAGCAGGGGTAACTGGGGGGCCATGGAAGTGTTACACAAGATCGTGCAATATATGGAAATAGGACATGTTAAATTTCACTCAAAATGTATAAAAGTCTATAGGTTAAAATGTAAACCATCATGTAAATCATAATGTAACTAAAAATTTAGAAAATTGTATAGTCTAAAATAAAAACCATAATGTAAACCAAAATGGAACCACGTTTGGTAGCTGTGTTTCAATATCTGTACATCAGCTGCAGCAAATGTAACATGAACATGTAAAAGATCATTGCTGGGGAAGGGGGAAAAGGGTTTGATGTTTGATATATGGGAGTCCCCTATATTATATATGTGACTTTACTGTGATATAAAACTTTTTTGAAGACAAAATTAAAAATTAAAAAAAAGTAAAAGGATGTAGACAGTGAGGAAGGAATGAAAGAAATTGCCTTTCCTATACATACAGGACAACACCTATTACAGTGATAAAAGGCAAAATGTCAAAAAGAAAGTTTTGTGATATTTTTCATTTTTTAATACCCCAATTTATTTTTACTCTATTTTAGTTTTTCGAAATTAATAAGTATTCTATTTCTAATCTTTAAACCTATCATTACTATTTCATTTTCCTATTAGTTGAATTTGGTAATAGTCTTTGTTTTTTAAGACGTTTTGGACCACAGAGTGGTCAACTATGGCAGGGGAGGAATGCTGGTGTGGGGTGCTATTGATGGGGGGCACATGGTTGGGAAGGAATTATCCAGGGCATGTATATAGGGTGTATAAAAATGTTTGGATGTTCGTTGGGTATAATAATACTTTTAACTATAGTCCATGGTTTAATTTGGGACTTGTTCTTTGTGCTGTGCTGATTCATGGGTTTTTTTATTTTTAATTTTTTTTCTAGTAACATTTGTACAACCTAAATTTTGCCCCTTTAGCTACGTTCAAATACATAATTCAGTGCGATTAATTACGTTCACAGTGTTGTGTTACCAGCATCAGCATTCGAAACCAGAACTTTCCCCTTGGGCCCATCAGAAACTGCATTTTAAGCCTTAACTCCCTGCTCCCTATTCCACCCTGTCCCGTGGCACCTGCGTCTAGATTCCGACTTCACAGACTCTGATGATGGTGAACTTGACTGTGAAGACCCCCATTTTCCTGGGGTTATTGAAGGACTGCACAGTTACGAAATCCTGCGTGAATGTAAGGTGGGCTTTTGACATAAGCTCGCAAGACAGAGTTCTACAAAGTTTTGGTATTCTCTAATGATTACTGAACGTTTCCTAGCTGTCATGTGGCCTCATGGCAGGTGCTTGGTCTGCACTGTGAGATATTTTGGGATTTGACATGCTCTGTCCTCCATTCAAGAAAAGGTTAGCATAATGGTTTTTATCAGTTTACTGTATTATAATAAAGGCCTGACTGATGAGAGAAAATGTACAAAACACTCTCCAGGATTAAAAATCACTTTGGAGGGATGCCGATCCCTTTCTGGAGGATTGAACTCCTGACACCCTGATCTTCCCACAAAGAACCACAATAAAATCAGGCAGCATTGGGGGGTGTCAAAAGACGGAACAAATCATCAGCAGAGACTGAGATCCCCAAGTTTTACTCTGGTAGGAAAACTTTCTGGCCAGAAAAATTAGGGTAAGCTGCACTGGGGCAACCAGACTAAATGGAGCTGGAGGGGCAGTTCCTGAAAAGATGTGCAGAAAAGGTCTGATTGCTGTATTTAAGAAACAGCCCGAATCTCTGGCTAACTCTTGAAGCCATGCCTGAGCAGGGCAAAAGCTGGTAATAGATGGTGATGTCCAGCAGTTGACCCACCATTATCAGTCTATGAAGATGTAGGAGGATGTGCTCATTCTCAGAGGAAGACAAAATCCACAGCTGCTCACCCCAAGACAACCTCCGTGCTGGTCACTGCACGAGGACTGTAAAGGGAGCTGTAACAGGTAAAAGATAGGGAAAAAATCAAGAGAAAATTTTAGATTGAAAAATATAAAATCAGAAATAAAATGATTTACTTTATGAGGTTAATACCAGAAGGAGAGAGGGAATCCATGGAGGCCAACAAAATCTTTAATGCTCTCAAAGGAAAAATTCAGTGTGAAAGTGTTATTATAAAGGCAAATTAAGGGCATTTGTTGCTATTAGACCCACTGTACATAAGGAAGAGAGAAATTTGGATCACTAGGAGTGAATGAAGAATATCAGAATTGATAAGCATATGGGTAAAAATAAAATATTCTTAATTTCTTTAAAATATATACAGTTGAGTCAAGCATGGATCATTACACTGTCTTTTGTGGTTTATTGTGATACATACGACAACTGTAATAGAAAGGTTCTGGAGAGTAAAGTATGCATGAACCTGTGTGATTATGAAGTTTTCACATTTTCAGAGTGTCCAGGATATAAAGGTATTGATTGGAACCGGAAAGCAAAACTGAAATTACAAAGTCAGAGTCTTATGTCTTTTGACCTTGGTGTAAATAGGTATCCAGTCTTTAATTTCCCCACAGCAACTGCTGTACATCTCTCTTGCAAATCAAAGGTAACACGTACACAACTGAAAGGAAAAACGAATTAATGCAGACGGATTGAAGCAAGGTGGGCTAAATACAAACTAGGACGCAGCTGCTGATTCTTCCCTCCTCCTTGTGGAGCACACCTGCTGGCCCTGGGCTCTCCTGTGAACCCTGCAGACACAAACCTGTGTCTCCTGTGGGAGGAGACAAGCAAAACTAAATGGCAAAGAGAAACAGTGCAGCATGCTATGAGGAAAATAAGGTGTGTGCAAAAGATGGGACAAGTCAGCAGAGCAGGTCTTGCTGAAGACCTAAGGGGCCGGAGCTGAAGGCAGGCACATGTGCCCAGACAGAGGGGAGCCTGCCTGGCAGATTAAAGAAGAGCAGGAGTGTCAGTGTGGCGAGGGTAGAGGGAGCAGGGACGAGTGTGACAGGAGATGGACTCAGAGCTCAGCGGGAGACTCCTGGGTGATGGTTAGTACTTTGATTTTTGCTCGTGAGTGGGAAAGCCATTGGAGACTGGCAAGTGAGTAACCTGGCTTGATGGCAGTTTTAAAAGAAACACCCTGGTGGCTGTTGTTTATTAGAGTCAGCATTGAAAATGAGGAGGGTAGGAGGTCATTGCTTCACTCAGGCAAAAGATGACAAGGCTGGTAGCAGTGGAAAGCAGCTGGATTTGGTAGGACTTTGGATAAAGTATACCTAAAATAACGTCTGGAGTTTGGAGGTAAAGCCACCAGGATTTTGTGTCACAGAGAATATGGTATAAGAGAGTGAGAGAACAGGGAAGCGGATTTGGCTCAACTGATAGAGCATCCACCTACCATATGGGAGACCTGTGTGGTGAGCTGGCCCATGCGCAGTGCTGATGTGCGCAAGGAGTGCCGTGCCACGCAGGGGTGTCCCTTGTGTAGGAGAGCCTCACCCACAAGGAGTACGCCTTGTAAGGAGAGCTGCCCCATGCAAAAAAAGCGCAGCCTGCCCAGGAGTGGCACTGCACACATGGAGAGTATGACGCAGCAAGATGACACAACAAGAAGAGATACAGATTCATAATGCTGCTGACAAGAATGCAAGCGGACACAGGAGAACACACAGCGAATGGGGGGAGGGGAAGAAAATTTTTAAAAAAATTAAAGAAATGAAACATTCAAGGATGGCTTCAAGAATTTTTGCTTGAACATGCTGAATTGATAGAATTGTCATTTATTGCGATGGAGAAGACTGGGAAGGAACACTTTTGGGCAGGGAGATTAAGATTTTGGATTTGGGCACAGCTCAAAGGTGCCTACTAGACATCTAAATGGAAAGTCAAGTAAGTCTGCAGTGCAGGGGCAGAGTTCAGGCTGGAGATACAAAGATAGCCTTACCCTGACAGATGGGATTTAAAGCAGAGACAGGCTTCAGTTCTCGTGGACTGAGCTCAGGGCACAGGCTGACTGGTGTGGGGAGGAGCAGGCAAAGGGAAATTAACACAGAGCCAGAGAATAAGGCGAGAAAGCAGCATCTTTAAAGGAGGAGGGAATTCTTGACCTTGCCAGATACTCTGACAGGGAATAAATTGACAGAGAGGTAGCTGCTGGATTTAGCAGTGAGGAAGTCACAGACGATCTTGATTATAGCGCCTTAATATTAGAGGTGGAAAAACTTTCACTTAAGGTAATGTTCTTTCAGAATTCCAAGCAAAGCATTGTGTTTAATGTAAATGTAGGTAATGTTTTGTCATTGGGAAGTGCAGTTGTTCGGTTTTGTATCATCCGAGTGCATTTCATGCAAAGGAGTTGGCCATACCTTTCTGTGTTGTGTTCATTTCTGTTACATACTGTTCTCGCTTCCTGTTGCTTCCATATCATGGTGCTCCTGTAAGTATATATTTAAGGTTCATCTTATTCCTGACTTTGATGTGTTTTGTCAGTGTGAGGTGCATTTTATAGCAGATTCCTTAGGAAGGGCTCATGGGAACCATTTCAAAACAACTGCACTTAGATGTTTGTTTATTGGGGCCTTTACAATTGAAAGCCATTTTTCCTGGCTATAAAATCTTTGACAAACCTTTTATTTCTTTGAATGTCTTTAAATATGTTACTGGATTCTTTCACTTAGCATAATGTGGTGCTGTTGTTGTTTTGATATTAACATACATTTGTTCCAAAGAAAAACAGTTCCAAAGAAAAAGTCTTATATATGCAATGTTACCTGTATTCATATTTCAGATGAGGTTTTACTGTGCTGTACAGTCCCAGGTTACATTTTAGCTTTCCTTTTAATACTTTACGTGACCTTATACTTTCCCTTTCAACCACTGCAATACCCGTGTAAAAGCACTGCTGGTTACAAACATTATGTTGTACTTTCCCTTTTCTATTCATTTCCAAAGACTTACACTCATCGTTTTTACCAATTATGCACAAGTTAACTCTCAACTTTCCATTCTCTAACTTCATTCTATTTTCTGGTGACCCATATGCAAGGTATTGAGTCCATAAGATTACACAGTATGTTTAGTTCATAATACTACTGTCATACCGTATTTGTCTTTTGTGTCTGGATTGCTTCACGCAACATAATGTCTTCTAAGTTCATGAATGTTGTCATTGGATTTATGACTTCATTTCTTCTTACCACTGCATAATATTCTATCATGTAATACACCACAATTTCTTTATCTATTCCTCAGTTTATGGACACCTGGGTTGCTTTCCATCTTTTGGCAATTGTGAATAATGCCTCTATGAACATTGGTGTGCAGATGTCTGTTGGTGTCACTGCTTTCAGTTCTTCTGGGTATATACCCAGTACTGGTATTGCAGGGTCTTGTGGCAAATCCATATTCAACTTCCTTAGGAACTGCCAAACAGTCCTCCACAGTGGCTATACCATCCTACATTCCCACCAACATGAGTAAGCTTTCCTATCTCTCCACATCCTCTCCAATGCTTGTTGTTTTCTGACTTTTTAATAGTGACCAAACTAGTAGATGTGAAATGATATCTCATTATAGTTTTGATTTGCATTTCCCTAATCGCTAGTGATGTTGAACAGTTTTTCATGTGTTTTTTTTTCATGCCATTTGTATTTCTTCTTTGGACAAGTGTCTGTTCAAATCATTTTCCCATTTCTTAGTTGGGTCGTTTGACTTTTTATTGGTAGGTTCTAGCATCTCTTTATATATCATGGAATTAGACCTTATTTAGACATGTGATTTCCAAATGTTTTCTCCCTTTGAGTTGACTGCCTCTTCACCCGTTTGACAAAGTCCTTTGAAGTGCAAAAGTGTAATTTTCAGGAGATCCCATTTATTTACTTTTTCTTTTTTTACTCATGCTTTGGGTGTAAGGTCCAAGAAATCAGCACCTACCACAAATATTTAAGATGTTTCCCTTTATTTTCTTCTAGGAGTTTTATGGTCCTGGGTTTTATATTTGGGTCTCTGATCCATTTTGAGTTGATTCTTGTGTAGAGAGTGAGATAGGGGTCCTCTTTCATTCTTTTGGTAATGGATATCCAGTTTTCCCAGCACCATTTGTTGAAGAGACTGTTTGGTCCTGTTAACATGGACTTGGTAGGTCTGTTAAAAACCAGTTGGCTGTAGAGGTGAGGGTTTATTTCTGGACTTTTAATTCTATTCCACTTATCGATGTGTCTATCTTTATGCCAATACCTTGCTGTTTTTACCACTGTAGCTTTGTAGTATGTTTCTAGGTCAGGCAGTAACATTCCTCCCAAATTGCCCTCCTTTTTAGAATCCTTTTGGCTATTCAGGTGTACTTTCCTTTCCAAATAAGTTTGGTAATTGCCTTTTCTGTTTCTGTAAAGTAGACTTATTATTTTCACTGGTATTGCATTGAATCTATAAATCCGTTTGGGTAGGAGTGAAATCTTCATGATATTTAGTCTTTACTACATGAACACAGAATGTCTTTCCATTTGTTTAGGTCTTCCTGATACCTTTTAGTTTTATAGTTTTCTGCATATAGGTCCTGTACTTCTTTGGTTAAATTGATTCGTAGGTATTTGAGTCTTTTTGTTCCTATTGTAAATGGAATTTTTTCCTTGATTTCCTCCTCAGACTGTTCAAGACTAGTGTACAGAAACAGTACTGATTTTTTTTGTGTTGATCTCTATCCTGCCACTTTGCCGAACTCATTTATTAGCTTATGTAGCTTTGTTGAAGACATTTCAGAATTTTCTAAATATTAGGATCATGTCAGCCGTGAATAGTGAGTGTTTTATTTCCTTTTTTCCTACTTGAATGCCTTTATTTTTTCCCCTTGTCTAATTGCTGGAGCTAGAACTCCCAGCACAATGTTCAACAACAGTGGTGACAGCGGATATCCTTGTCCTGGTCCCGATCTTAGAGGGAAAGCTTCCAGCCTTTCCCCATTGAGTACAGTGTTGACTGTGGGTTTTGCTTGTATGCCTTTATCACACTGAGGAATATTCCTTCTATTCCAGCTTTTGGTTTTGTTGATTTTCTCTATCGGTTTTTTATTCTCAATTTCATTTATTTATTCACTAATCTTTATTGTTTCTTCTGCTTGCTTTGGGAGCGGTTTGCTGCGCTTTTTCTAGTTTCTCCAGTTGTTCAGTCAGATCTTTGATTTTTAGCTCTTTCTTTTTAAATATAGGTGTTTAGGTCCATACATTACCCTCTCAGCACTGCCTTGCTGTATCCCATAAGTTTTTTCTCTTTTTAAATTTTTATCCCCCCTCAGATGGCTCCCTTGTCTGTCTGTTCATGGTCTGCTCGTCCTCCTCAGGAGGCACTGGAAACCGAACTCGGGACTTGCCATGTGGGAGGTAAGTGCCCAGCTGTTTGAGCCACTTCCACTCACGTTGCAGCTCATTCCAACTCATTCCATTATGATCTGAGAAGGTCCTTTATAAAATTTTAGCCTTTTTCTATTTATTAAGACATGCTTTGTGCCCCAACATGTGTTCTATCTTAGAGAAAGATCCATGAGCACTTGGGAAGAATGTATAGCCTACTGATTTGGATGCAACGTTCTGTATATGTCTGTTACATTTAGCTTGTTTATCATACTGTTCAAGTTCTCTGCTTGCTTGTTGATCTTCTGTCTAGTTCTGTCTAATGATGTGAGTGGTATGTTAAAGTCTCTACCTCTTATTGTAGAGATGTCTGTTTCTCCCTTCAGTTTTGCCAGAGTTTGCCTCATGTATTTTGGGGTTCTCTGGTTAGATGCATAGGTATTTATGACTGCTATTTCTTCCTGGTGGAGTGTCCCTTTTATTAATATATAATGGCCTTTTGTATCTTATAACTTGTTTGCATTTAAAGTCTGTTTTGTCTGATACTAGTATAGCTACTGTTCATTTTTGGTTATTGTTTGGGTGGAGTATCTTTTTCCAACCTTTCACTTTTCAGCTGTTTTGTATCTTTGGGTCTAAAGTGAGTCTCTTATGGGCAGCGTATGGATGTCTCATGTTACTTTATCCATTCTGTCAGCCTGTATCTTCTGATAGGGAGTTTAATCCATTCATATTCAGTGATATTACTGTAAATGCGTTGTTTACTTCTACCATTTTATTCTTTGGTTTTCATATGTCATATCTTATTTTTGTCTTTTTACTCTTTTGATTATCTTTTCTGCTATTCTCACCTTCTGTACTCCTCCAATCTTCTGTCTCCTGTCTTTTTCTTTTGGCTGTAAGCTCTCTGTAGTATTTTCTTTTTTGTGACTATTTTAAACGCACCTTCATATTTGAAGGACAATTTTGCTGGATAAAAAATTCTTGGCTGGCAGTTTTTCTCTTTCATTATCCTAATTATATCCTACTACTGCTTCTTGCCTCCGTGGTTTCTAGCGAGGAACCTGCACTGAGTCTTACTGTATCCCTTGTATGTGATGGTTTACGTCTCCCTTGCTGCTTTCAGAATTTTCTCTTTAACTTTGACATTTGAAATTCTGAGTAGTATGTTTCTTGGAATGCATCTAATTGGATTTATTCTGACTGGGATATGTTGCACTCATTGGACTTGTAAGTTCATTTCTTTCATGAGAGGAAACTTTTGGCCATTATATCCTCAAACAGTCTTTCTGCCCCTTTTCCCTCCTCTTCTCCTCTAGTTATCTGGTTTAGCGTGACGTCAGTGTTACCACATTTCGTGTTACCCTTCAACTCCCTGAGCCTTCGCACGATATTTTCCGTCTTTTCACTCTCTGTTCTCTCTCTTCAATTTCAGCTATTCTGTCTTTGTCACTTACTCTTTCTTCCATCATGTCTAGCCTGCTGTTGTACACCTCTAATGTGTTTTTGACCTCATCTATCCTGTCTTTTGTTCCCATAAGTTCTGTTAGTTTCTGTTCAAATTTTCAACCTCTTTTTTGTGTTCACTCTGTGTCTCTGTGATGACTTTTATCTCTTCAGCCATATTGTCTTTTCAGTTCATTAATGTGATTTTGGAAATCTGTATGAATCTCGATTAGTTGCCTCCGATCCTGTGTCTCATCTGGGGCTTTGATATATTCCTTTGCATGAGCCATTTTTTTCCATTTTCTTCGTATGGCTTGTAGTTTTTGGCTGATATCTAGGCATCTGATTAGGATGGTAGTTTACTCAGATGCTTAATTTCTCTCTCTGTTGTAGGGATTTAGAGGTGGGAGGCTGCAAGTTATTGCTGTTCTTTGATTCTTGGTTCAACCCGTTCTGGGTCTTTAGGATTTGTCCTTGTTAGTTGCTCAAATCTGGTCCCCGGACTCAGTAATGGGTGGCAGATTCACTTCTTAGGCCTTGGGGACAGAGGCTGTAAAGGTCAGAAAAAGCCTCTCAAGTTTTGCTTTTAATTTCCTCACATGTGCTTCCTTGGTCCCTGAGCAGGCATTCTTTGGCAGGAGGCTAAGAGCCTTGTAATTCACACTTTCTCAGAGGCATTTCTTCAGCCTTCCCTGCCAACTCCCCCCTCGCCCCCTTCCCAGGTAGGAAATAATTCCATTCTCTGTGTTCTCAACAACCCGTCTGGGTCAGTAGAGAGCGTGATTGATTGATCAGCTCTCTTTAGCCCCTTGCTGGCTCCCAGGGCAAACAATGGCACAGTCCCGCCTGGCCTGGAAGGGCTTGTGGGACACAGCAGACCAGATTTGTGGGTCAAAAGCTGAGTCAGCCTTAGATGAGTCCCTCTCTCTCCCATTTCCTGTGGAGGTGGGTCCCTGCGGCCCCCTTTGTCTGTAGCCACTGGCCCTGTGGCCTGAGAAGTCAGAATTGTTTTTAGGTGAGGGAGGACTCAGGCCAGGCAGCTGCTTTTGCAGCTTTCACTCACAGTTTTGCCCTAGGGATTCTTTTCCTTTGTCCCTCTCTCTTCTGGGCAGTGTCCAGCCTTCCCCTGGTGTCCTAAACCTGAGAACATTGTTTTCCAGGCCTTTTCTCCCTGTCACTAGATATTTTTCCACATCTTTTTATAGTTCAGTTAAGGTTTATGTTGTTTGAAATTTGTTGTTTTTATGCAAGGACTTTCTTCAGCGATTTGAAGATAGAGATGTTCTGTTTTGTTTATCTTTAGTTGTGACTTTCTCTTGAATCTTTATATCCTTCTTCACTTATTTTTTTCTCTCTTTTATTAATGTTAAAATAAAATTTATAGAAATATTGCAAGCTTGTTGCTGAGAATTGTTTTTCCTTACCCTTTCATTTGAGAGGAAGTTGCTGACTTGATGTGCCATCATACCTGAATATTTTAAAGTGTTCTTACAAAGAGGGACATTGAATTTTGATAAAACCTAAACTGAGGAAATTAACATTGCTGTCGTACTACCATCTAATCTTAAGACCCCAGGAAAGTTTTGTTAATCGTCCCATAATGCCCTTTATAGCAGAAAGACCCAGTTTGTTGCACGTACATTAGAATGTAACTTTAATTTACACATCTTGGAATAGTTCCTCAGTCTTCCCTTCCCTTCCCTGTGGGCACCCTCTTCTACGCTGACTCCCACTGGGGCTGCCCTCTCAGCAGATAACCCTGTGCTTCTGGCACTGGTCACCCTCACCTCCTGCTAGACGGCCATCCCACTCAGCTGCTCTGCTCTGCACCCCATGACGGGGAGCTCCCCCTAGACAAGTACCCCATTCTACTGGTGTTCTGCCACCCCTTACCTTGCACCCAACTTCTAAGGCTGCAGTCCTCCAACGAGGATGCTCTCTGCACTGCTTTTCAGACTCTGACTTGCTGAGCTACACCCTAAGTGAACATTCTCCAAGCTTCCCGACACTGGATCTGTGGATCTATGGTTTATCACGTGGTGGATCTTTGGGATGTCTCCATCCTGTGGCTATTCTGGATAATGCTGCTGTGAACATATGTATACACGTTTTTGTGTGGAAATACGTTTTGACTTCTCTTGGGAAGATACGTAGGATTGGAATTGCTGGGTTATATGATACAAAGTTTAACCATTTGAGGAACTAACAGACTGTTTTACCAAGTGTTTGCATTATTTTACATTCCCACTAGCAGTGCATAAGGGTTCCAGTTTCTCCACAACATTGTCAGGATGTTACCTGTACACCATGGAGCCAAGAGTGCCTACAACTGAAAGCAGGAGGATTGCACCCAGCATCCATGTGGAATCTAAGCCCCCTCTTGAAAGAGATGTGGAGTGGACACAACCAATCCAAGGTCCACAGGATGGAGGAATAGAATATGGATTAGAGTGGACTTAACTGATATTCTATTCATGAACTATTGTGGTTAGTAATCGAAGAAAATGTAGCATTGGTGTGGAGAAAGTGGCCATGGTGGCTTCTCGGTGTGGGGAATGGGAGGAAGAGATGAGATGTGGAGGCGTTTTCGGGACTTGGAGTTGTCCTGGGTGGTGCTGCAGGGACAATTACTGGACATTGTAGGTCCTCCCATGGCCCACTGGATGGAATGTGGGAGAATGTGGGCTATGATGTGGACCATTGACCATGAGGTGTAGTGATGCTCAGAGATGTATTCACCAAATGCAATGAATGTGTCATGATGATGGAGGAAAATGTTGCTATGGGGGGAGTAGTGGGGTGAGGGGGGTGGGGGGTAGTACAGGGGGACCTCATATTTTTTGAATGTAATATTAAAAAAAGTGAATTAAAAAAATGTTATGTTTTTAAAAAAGAAATCGTATAGCGATTCTAGTGATTGTGAGGTGTTATTGTGAATTTGCATTGCATTTTCCTGTTTAATATGTGGAACATCTTTTCTTGTCCTTGTTGACGATTTGTATACCTTCTTTGATGAAACACCTATAGGTCCTTTCTCCATTTTAAAATTGGTTTATTTGTTCTTTTATGACTGAGTTGTTCAGTGTTCCTTATATATGCTAGATATAATTTCCTATCAGTTATATTATTTACATGTATTTTTCCCTTTTCACTTTCTTGATAGTGTCCTTTGAAGCACAAAAGCTTGTAATTCTAAAAAGTCCCCAATTTATTTTTTTACAGTTTCTTATGCTTTCAGTATCCTACCTAAGAAATTATTGCCTAATCCAAGGTCAATGATATTTACTTCTGTGTTTTCTTTATAGTTTTAGATCTTACCCATTGTTGTAGCGCCATTTGTTGAAAAGAATATTATTTCCCTATTGACTTCCCTTGACATCCTTTTCAAAAATCAATTGACTATAAGAGTCCAAGGGTTTCTTTCTAGACGTACAATCTTATTCCATTGATCTATATATATTTGCATTTATTACAGTACTACGCTGTCTTCATTACTGTAACTGTAATAAATTTTGAAATCAAGAAATGTGCATTCTCCATCCTTGTTCCTTTTTTTTTTTTTTCAGGGTTATTCTGGGTCCTTTGCATTTCCATATGAATTTTAGGATCAGCTTGCAATTGCTGAAAAAGTAAAAAGGCAGCTGGGATATTTGGTATTGATTACATTGACTCTTTAGATCAATTTAAGGGGAGTATTGACTTCTTAACAGTATTAAATCTGCCAATCCATGAACATGAGGTGTCTTTCTATTTGATTAGATCTTTAATTTCTTCAACTCTGTTTTGTAATTTTCAATGTACAAGCCTTGTACATCTGAGTAAATTTATTGGTATTTTTTCTTTTTGATGATCTTGCAAATTTAATTGGTTTCTTAATATGATTTTCAGATTTCTCATTACTAGAGTACAGTAGATTTTGGTATATCAATCTTGTATCCTGCAGTTTTGCTCAACTTATTACCACTAATAGTGTTTTATAGATTCCTTAGGGTTTTCTATGCATAAGATTACATCTTCTGCAAATAGAGATAGTTTACTTCTTCCTTTCAATGCGAATGGCTTTCTTTGTCTTGACCAGAGATTGATGAAGCAGATATTATTGTTTTGTTCCTGATTTTAGGGAGAAAGCTTTCAGTCTTTTACCATTGAGTACAATGTTAGTTGTGAGTTTTTCATAGATGTCCTTTATCAAGTTGAGGAAGTTCCTTCTATTCCTGTTTTTTTGTATGTTTTCATCTTGCAAGAGTGTTTGTTTTTCTATTACTGCATCTGTTGATGGTCATGTGGTTTTTATTTATTAACACAATTAGTATTAATATTGGTATTGACTGATTTTCATATGCTGAACCAACCTTGCATTTCTGGGATTAATCTGAATTGGTTATTATATTTAATCCTTCTTATATGTTGCTACATTCAGTTTGCTAATATTTTGTTGAGGATTTTTATGTTCATATTCATGAGCAATGTGGGTCTTTTTTTTTCCTTTTAATGTCTGTGTTTGGTTTTGGTATCAGAGTAAGACTGGCCTTATAGAATGATTTGAGAAGCGTTTCTGTCTCTTCAATTTTCAAAAGTATTTGAGAAGAATTAACACTTTTGTGTCTGGTAGAATTGTTCAGTGAATCCATTTGGGTCAGATCATCTGGGACCTGTGCTTTTGGTTTCGGGTAGTTTTTTTACTATTAATTTAATCTCTTTTAGGTTTATTCACACTGCCTTATTTCTTTTGAACTGGGTTTTGGTAGTTTGTGTCTTTGTAGGGATTTTTCCATTTCATCTAAGCTGTTTATTTTATTGGCATACAATTTGTAATGGTATTACCTTATAATCATTTCTGTTTCTGTAAGGTCAGTAGTAATGTCCCATTTTTTATTTCTGATTTTTGTTAATTTGAGTTTTCTCTTTTTTTGTCTATTTAGCTATAGCTTTATCAATTTTGTCTTATCTTTCCAAAGAAACAACTTAGGATTTCATTGATTCCTCCCTCCCCCCCATTTTTTTCTAATCTTTATTTCTTTAATTTCTTCCTTAATCTTTATTATTTCCTTCCTTCTGCTTGCTTTAAGTTTAGTTTAGTTTGTTCTTTTTCCAGTGTCTTAAGGTGGAAGGTTAGATTATTGGTTATAAGATCTTTCTTTATAAAATTAAGTGTTTACAAAGATAAATATCCCTGTAAGCATGGCTTTAAGTGCTTCCCATGACTTTTGGCTTTTCTTTTTTTATTTTCCTTCATCTCAAAGTATTTTCTAATTTTCCTTGTGATTTTTTCCCATTGGTACATTTGTTATTTTGGAATATGTTAATTTCCACAAATTTATGAGTTTCCCAAATTTGATTCTGTTATTGATTTTATAATTTAATTCCATTGTGGTCAGAAAACATACTTTATATTATTTTTGTGCTTTTCAATTTATTGAGTTTTGTTTTATGGTCTAGCATATGGTCTACTTGGAAAATGTTCCATGTGCATTTTAGAAGAATGTATATTCTGTCATTGGGAGGAGTGCCCTAGATAAGTCTGTTAGGTCTGCTTGATTTATTGTATTGTTCAAGTCTTCAGTTTCCTTGTTGATCTTCTACCTAGTTTTTCAGCCCATTACTGAAAGTTGTGCATTGAAATCTCCAACAATTATTTATGAGTTGTCTATTTCTGTCTTCATCTCTGTCAGTTTGTTTTTCATTTATTTTGGTGCTCTGTTGTTAGGTGCACATATGTCTATAATTGTTCTGTCTTTCAGATGAAGTGAGCCTTTATAAAATATCCCTTTTTGTCTCTCATAATCTCTTTTGTTCTAAAATCTATTTTGTCTGATAATAATAAAGTCACTACAGCTTTCTCGTGGTTGCTGTTTGCAACCTCTTTAGTTTAAAGCTATTTGTATCTTTGAATCTAAAGTTTGTCTACTGTAGAGATAATATTGTTGGATCTTGTTTTTTTGTTCTTAATTTTTATCTATTATGAACATCTCTGTCTTTTGGTTGGCTTGTATATTCCATTAAACACTAATGTTATTATTGAAATAGTTGGATTTAGCCAGCCATTTTACTTATTTTTCATACATAGTCATGCTTCTTTTGTTGTTCTTCTAGACCTCCTCTACTGTTTATTTTTCATTATGCAAACATTTTCTAATGTAGCATTTTAAAAATGATTTTTGTCTAGGTCTTACCATATACGTCTTAATTTATCAGATTCAGCTTCAAATTTATACTTACCTCAATCCCAGTGAGATATAGAAAAGTTACTCCTATATAACTCTATTTAATTTCTTTTTGTGATAATATTGTTACACATGTTATACCTATAAACATTACAAACTCAGTATTACATTGTTACAGTTACTAGTTTGTGTTTTTTAAAGAAGCTGAGAGAATTAAGGAGTACCAGTATAAATTTGTATCTTTTGTTAAATTAATCTTTTTATTTATTTCTGTATCTTTTCATTTGTTCCTGTGGGTTTCAGTTGTCAACTGGAGACATTTCCCTAGCTCAATACAGCTTTGCTTCCACCTACCTCCTTTAGGTGCCTATTGGCGCAAAAAAGATAACATTTCTATGTTCTTTGGCCCAACAATACACTATGTACATATTGTGTCACAGAGTTATTTTTCAAATCAGTTGAGAGGAGAAAAGAGAAAGAAGTCGGATATAATCTATTTTATAATTACATACCTACCTTTGTTTTTTCATGTGAATTTGAATTACTGTTCTGGAGTCTGTTGTTTTTGGCCTGAAGAACTTACTTTAGAATTTTGGAAAGGTAGGCCTGCTAGCAGCACCATTCTCCCTTTTTTGTTGTTATTGTTGTTTGTTTGTTATCTGGCGATATCTTTTACCTCAGCTTCAGGTTTGAACGGTAGCTTTGTTGGATATAGAATTCTTGACTGTTTTTTCCTTGAGCCCTTTGAATATGTTATTCTACTGTCATTTGGCTTCCATTATTTCAGACAAGTAGTCAGCTATTATTGGGCATCTCTATTCATTTTTCTCATGTTGCTTTCAAGTTTTTTCCTTGTCTTTGGCTTTCAGCATTTTTATATAGTGTGTTTTTTTTGTGGATCTCTTTGCATATATTCTACTTGGAGTTTGTTGATTTTCCTGAATGTGTAGATTATTTTCTAATAAATTGAGACATTTTTAGCCATTATTCCTCAGAGTTTTTTTTTTCTGTTCCTTTCTATTTTTCTCTCCTAATATTTTCATGTATGTTGTTGCATTTAATGGTGCCCCATATTTCTCTGAGCCGCTGCTCATTTTCCTTCATTCATTTTTGTCTCTTCTTTTGTTTAGATAATCTCTATCATTCTTCCTTAATACTTGTTGATTTTCCTTCTTGTTCTAATCTGCTTTTGAGTCCCTCTAGTGAATTTTACTTTGCAACTCCAAAATTTCCATTTTGTTCTTTTTTATAAAGTCTGTCTTTTTTAATATTCTTTATTTGTTGATACATGTCCATCATGCATCCCTTTGTTTCTCTTATTTTCTTGACCATATTTATAATGGCTACTTGCAGTATTTTCTGCTAAATCCAAAATTAGGTTGTTTTTGCAGGCATTTTCTGTTGCCTGCTTTTTCTTTCAGGTGTATAGGACATACATTCCTGTTTCTTTGCATGTGCTTTATTTGTTTTGTTTGAAACTGAGCATTTTAGATAAAACACTTTGGCAACTCTGCATATTGGTAACTACCCCCTGAGACTTGTTTTTCTTTTTTGCTTGTTTACTTGTTTAATGATTGGCTGGATTATTATTTTAGTGTTCTTTAAAAAAAAATTTCCTATATTTTCCACAGTGTTTGGTGGAACTCTTCTGTGAATTTGAGGCCTAGAATGGTCTTAACTGGAAGAAAGAAGATTTTTAATTATATATTTGAACTTTAATTGATATAGAGGAATTTGAGACAGATGGTCTGATTAAACGGATAGAAGCAAGGAAGTATGGCGTGGTTTGGTAGTAGAATGCAGAGTAAGGGACTGATTTACGGTGCAATATGAGGATGAATATGGTTAAGTGACAACCAAATTTTTGAGGCTCTGCATATCAAAGTAGTGAATTTGGAATTTATTTTCCAGTCATGGAATTATCTAAGATATGTGGCAAGAGAATGAATATTTGTGTGTTTGCTGAGACAAGTTTGGAATCGTCTATGTTTTTAATTAATCCATATGGCTTATTTATTCGTTTTGAAGGGGGGATGTTGTATGGTATATAGAGAGCACCACTCTCTTAGTTAGACATCAGGAAATGTGATTCATTGACTGTTGCAATGTTGTTGCCATCTTATATCAGCCACACTTGTCTTGTAGTCTACATGGTAAGAGCAATAGGTATTGTCATGTACATGTTGTCCTTATGTTCTGTGGAAAAATGGTTATATTCTTGACATGGGTAAAGTTTTCTAGAAGTTGAAGTATTATAAATAACTTTCTTTTGTTTTTGTAGCAGTTAGATTAACCTAATTTTGTAGAGTTAAGTAATGTCCTGGCACATTTTCTTGTTCTTTGTTTAGGATAGGGAAGTGGCTTTAGTTTGGGAGATGAGGTCTCTACCAAATGGAGCACCGCCTTAGTAGCAACCATGTTGCTGATAACTCGGTGGCCGTCATCATCAGACTGATAGGACGTTACTGTAAAGTTATTTATGAAAAATTGTAAGCATTGGAAATTGTTTATATACCATTAAGTAGGAAAAGGAGGTCAGAATAATAGCAGCTACCATTTTGGAGTACTTTTAAAGACCCATTTATTAAGAGTGCTTTATATTATTTCATTTTATCTATTAGGTGTGCAACAGATGACTGGTAAATAAACTGTCGATGGATACACACCTAATAGGTGGTGGAGTTGGGATTCATACTCAGATCTAATCGGTTTTGAAGCCTTTGTTTTAAATGATTATACTGTGCAGAAGTATAATCTGCAATGTGTTTTTACCAGTGTAAGCATTGCAGAGGGATAGACCCATATGGTTTGGTGTTGTAGGGTTGGCCTTTATTTTAAATATAGTTAGCAGGTTAAAAGTGGTTACAGAGGTCTTCAGTTTTCTGCTAAAGTCTCTTGAAGAATCTTAAATGGGGTCCAAACTGACTTTAATAAAAATTGCCCTTTCTTTTCTCATTGTAACGAAACCCTCACATGGATTTTGGGCCAAAAATCACAGTGTGTGTTCTTAATTCCAAACTGAGACCGTGGCCTACATTCGTAGATGGTGCTGCCTCTGGTTGTCTGGTATTTAAGTGCCCATGAGCATGATCTAGAATAGGAAGTTCACAAGATGTGTGCAGAAACAGCACGTCATACTGATCGTCAGCTGCATCTCCCCAGAAAAACCTGCAGAATGCTTAATATCGTTTAACATATACAAAAATTTCCTGTAACTTGGATAATGAACAAGAGACTGTCAAAAATGATTAGGCAGGGACAGATGTGGCTCAAGTGGTTGGAAACCTGCTTCCCACTTGGGAAATTCCAGGTTTGGTTCCTGGTACCTCCTGGAAACAAACAAAAAAACCAGACAACATGCAAAGAAATGAAATAACCAACTCAGGAGGCAATGTGGCTTAGAGGTTGAGCACCAGCTTCCCACATATGAGGTCCCGGGTTAAATCCCCAGTCCTAGTACGTCGCCAAAAAAACAAAAAGGTGAGGCAAATAAAAAATTTAAATAATAATTAGGCAGATTTGAAGACAATTGAGTAAAACTTTTAGAAATGAAATATATAACAATTCAAATTAGAAACTAAATCAAAGATCCAGTCAGTGTACTAAATATGGCTGAAATGGCATTAAATTAAAGACAGATCAGAAGAAATTAGGAAGAAAGTATTACAGAGAATAAAATAGAAACTATTAATGAGCTGAATTTAAGCAACTTGGGGGACAGAGTAAGAAATGTAATGTGACTATCAGAGTACCGGCAGCAAAAAGAGAACGGGGGAGCAGCAGCACGCAGACCCCTCCTGGGGCCACAGCCGTGTGTCCTCGCCCTGCTGAGCCTGGTCTGGTCCTGTGACTTGCTTCTGAACAGCAGGGTGTGGTGAAGGCCATCGGCCACTTTGCCTAAGCCTCTGTCCTGCCGACGCTGGGCCCTTGCTTTCCTGCTGGCTTCCTCGCAGCCAGTGAGTGGCCCTGTGTGAACCGTCCCTGGAAAGGAGCACATGGCTTCGAGGTCCAGGGCTGGTTCCAGGCCCGCCACCAGACAGCCCCTGGGGACCCGTATCTGCCAGCAACCTCAGTGAGTTCAGGAGCAAATTCTTCCCCAGTAGAGGCTGACCCCCAGGACGTGGTGTAGCCTAAACTGTTACCTCCGGGTTGGGAAAAATGAATCAGGGAGTTACAAATACAATCCCATTCCGTTTAAAGGTTTATTTTTTTTAAGTTTTTTAATTTTTAATTTTTAATTTATTTCTCTCCCCCCACGCCCCGCCCCAGTTGTCTGTTCTCTGTGTCTGTTTGCGGCATGTTCTTCTTTTTGTCCACTTCTCTTGTTGTCAATGTCATCTTGCTGCGTCAGCTGTGTGTGTGTGCGGCACCATTCCTGGGCAGGCTGCACTTTCTTTCGCGCTGGGCGGCTCTCCTCACGGGGCGCACTCCTTGCGTGTGGGGCTCCCCTACACGGGGGACACCCCTGCGTGGCAGGGCACTCCTTGCGTGCATCAGCACTGCACGTGGGACAGCTCCACACAAGGAGCCGGGGATTTGAACTGCGGACCTCCCATGTGGTAGGCGGACGCCCTATCCACTGGGCCAAGTCTGCTTCCCCCAATCTGTTAATCTGAGTGGAGAACAAAGGGCGATATCCTAATCGTGCAAATTCATATGCTTATTTCTAATATTGAACAATGTCTAAATGATAGAGTACCATCCGTAACCACATATACATACGTTTAGTTTTTGTGCCGCCTTTGTATTCAGAAGGGTACTTGCCTAATAATTTATAGTTTGCATTCAGGTTTGAGTAAGAAAGGTCCTCTAGAAAATATTTAGTTCAGAAGTAGCAAACTGGCTTACCTGTGGCTTTATGTGTTGGTTTCTACTGTGTTTAAAAATTCTTGAATTAAACTTTAAAAATATGGTGATTTTACATAAAAGTACATACTTCATGTTTCTCTTTAAAAGTGTGGATGGCCTGGCAACGATGGGTAGTAATTGACTTGAGCTGAGCAATTGGCACCACTTATAGATAGGACACACACTCTAATTTGAGAAATTTCCCAACAGTCCCACTTCACTTATATATATATTTGTTTGTCTTCTTTAAGCACTTGAGTTTGTAACATTTGGTTTAACCTTATTATAACATTAGAGTAGGGAGAGTGGAGCCACATCAGTTAAATAATTTCTCGAGGGTCAAAAAGATAATTAGTGGCAGAGCCAGGATTCAGGTCACTTCCCTAACTGTTCACCGAGTGCTGACCATGAGCCAGGGGCCAAGGAAGTTTGTCCTGCCTCCATCTTTTCTGGACCTTAATTTCTTTAACATTCTGTTTTATAGTTGTGAGTCATTAATAATACTAGTACTGATAGCATATGACTAAGTTAGCATATGTCTAAGTTAAATATTATTTGTTATTGTCGGATTCACATCTGCAAATGTAAACCACTACTGACAACACTTTTCTCATGAAGGTTGGCATCTCTTTAGTCTTTTCCTCCTTTTAAAGTAGTAGCCTGTCTTCTGGGTTTAGCATGCATATTGTGATGTTATTGTGGCATAGCTGTGATATTCAATATGTGAATATTCCTTTAGGTAAAGATAAAAATACTTTTGAATATCAACATTTTTCAATCCCAAATGATAACCTCTTTTAATATGCATAATTAATGTGTAAGAAACTGTTTACTTATGAAAATACTTTTCAAAATGTTAAGAAAAACTGAATTCATGGTGGGAAATAGTAAATTTCTATTTACATGTAATATCAAATGGTTTTATATTATTTTCTATTAAATTATTTTGTGAACAAATAAAAACAATAAAACAAGAATATAAAGATCAAAATGTCCTAATCGATATAAAAAAGTTTCTTTTGGAGAATTAGCATGAGTATAACAAAATATTCTAAGAAACACCACTAACTAGTGGCCAAGACATGGAAGTAGCACAACAAATTATTATCTCACATGTTTTTCTGGTTTAAAACTTCAGTGTTTTACTCTATTCCCTTTTAAAACACATGTTTACTGTAGCTTTGTTTTTTCCAGAGCACCTTCAAGTTTAAATCTGAGAGTGACATTCACCTGGCCGAGCACCATAAGCAGGTTCTGTACGATGGGAAGCTGGCGAGCAGCATTGCGTTCACGTACAATGCCAAGGCGACCGATGCCCAGCTCTGCCTGGAGTCCTCACCAAAGGAAAACGCCTCTATTTTTGTACATTCCCCGCATGCTCTCATGCTCCAGGTGGGCGGATTGTACCTTAGCTCCGTGTTCTCATCAGTATGAATGGTGGCTTCATATGTTATATATTAATATATTAAACATTGTTCCTCTTTTATTCTACAGAGGCTGTTTCTGTGTTTCGTTTTTTTAGTTCTTTGAATGCAGCTTTTGCTTTACACTTTCTTGGGTTTTTGATTGTTTTAGTTTTTTGATTTTGGTAAAACACTGTGCCTTGACCTCTTTTTCTTAGTGGGCGATGTCTTGTAGGTTCAGTACCTGCCAAAATAAAATTGATTGATTGGTAGTTGTTAGATAAAAAAATGCACTTTATGAACTTTTTACTAATGCTAACAAAAAGTACCTGAGTTATCTATCAATCCATTGATATTACTTGTTATTTTAAAACAGCTTGTTTTTATAGCTTCACATTTTCAGTGTCAAAACTCTGAAATTAAGATTCCAAATGTAATTGAATTTAAAAGTGGTTAACAAAGATACCTCGCTTTTTAAATTCTCTATGTGTTTCAAGAGTTATATAACTGATGGCTGTTAAAAAATGTCAAGCTATGTAATTTAATCCTTTAATGGTATATGGACAAAGAAATAGTGATGAGAATTATGCTATAAAAACTCAAAGAATCTTTTTGTTTTGTATGTAGGATGTGAAAGCTATAGTAACACATTCAATTCATAGTGCAATTCATTCAATTGGAGGAATTCAAGTTCTTTTTCCACTTTTTGCCCAACTGGACAATCGGCAGCTCAATGACAGTCAAGTGGAAACAACTGTCTGGTAAGTTGTTTTAAAATTTATAATTGCTGATATCTTTTACACTCATAGATTATGAATGGTTTATTCACTGCTGTGTAAAATATTACAGTATTTGCTTTTTGTCCTTGAAGTGTGCTAAGAAAAGATTCTTCAGGGCTAATGTAGATATGTGTTTATACAAAGTAACAAAAAAGCCCCATGGCATTTATAGTCTTATAACCATGAAGGGGTCCCTTCCTTGAATAATAAATTCTTCCCAAACGTAACATAATAATCATAATATATAGTTGAAGGAAAATATGAGCCTTATCGCATCCTCATGGTTTGAATTGTCTGTGAAATCCTGTCAGAAAAAAAGTACTATGATAAAGTTTATTTACAAGGATTGCAGTTAACAGTTACATTACTTCTATCTTAGAGAGTGGTGTTACTTTATTTTGCTATTACAATGACATAAGACTAGTACAGCATTAATTGACATAAAGTTTTCCTTATATGTAGTTCATGTTTGATCTAACCAGTGACATATCCAAGTCCATGTAAAAAGTAAATATTTCTAATGTTGATTTCACGTACAATGTTGTATATTTTTATATTACAGTTTTTACTTGTGTGGACACCAAGTCAGGTGGACTTTGCGAAGTTCAGACCCTTTGTTTACATTTATTGTGATGCAATATTGGGTGTGTTATTAACTTCTTTGTGCCTTAGTTTCTACCAGTGTGAAATTGTAGTGGTGATGACTAACTTGCAAAATTGTTTAGACTAAATGCAATAGGTTATAGAAAGTGCTTGGCCCAGTAAATCCCTCTTCCTAAGCACACAGTCCTTGCTGGTTTTGCTAACTGGTGACAGTGGGCCAGGTAGTCTTAGGAGGCTGTTTCTAATACTGCAGTTTTATATTCAGAAATTGTTTTCTAGCATCAGTCTTAGAGATGTGACTTTGTTATAAAGGATTCTTTATATGTCAACTTCTTTCTACCAGCGATGTTATTTATAATCGAGAACTGTGGTGATGAAAACTGATACTGAACACCTATGCATTTTGTAGTTATAGTGCCTTAAATTTGAAGTGTGTGTTGGTTCACATGTAGAAACCAATATTAAGTCTCGGAAGCTCAGAGGGTTTATGGTGATTTCTCCTTCGCTGGTTTTGGATTTTGCCTGGCTGTCCCCTTAGTATTTACATTTCCATAGATTACACTTTTTATTGCCTTTTCTTTTAACATGTAGTAGACTTTAAGGTGGTACAAAAACTTTTATCAGATAGTGGGTAAATATTCTTGAGCTGAGTCAAATAACTTGTGGTAATTCATATAGTATTTTTGAAGTGATCTGCCTTTGGATAGGTAAATTCAGCTATTTTGTGATGACTCTTGTGATTTAATCCTGTTGAAAAGAATTCTCAAGTATTTTGATCACCTTGAATAACAAGCAGTCACAGGTATTTGGATGTTTTGTCATTCCTTGGGTGCTCATATTATTTTATCATTGGCTGGTTAATTCCGCTCAGTCCAGTGTATTGGGGAGTGACATTAAACAGTAGCTTTTAATTTGACATTTGGTAAACATTTATTTCCTGAACAAAAGAACGAACAGATGATTTAGTTAATGCAAGGAACATAACTCCTATCCTAAGGTGACATCATCTCTGTTGTATTTTGGGTCCAGCAGTGTCTCAATAAATTAAATAGAAACGCGATTTTGCTTTGAATTGAATGATCATATATATTGACTGCAAATGACATATCCTTCTCAAGTATTGTCTTTTTTTTATTTTAAAAGAATATATATAGTTAAATTCTGTAGGAGACAGAAAAGAAGCTTTCCTCAATGTTGGCCTTAGAAAAACTTTTCTTTTGACACTGTGTTTCCTTGTATAAGGTACAAATACATTTTATTTCCTATTTGCATATCAAGCAATTAGAAGTACCCGAGGGCAGTAGTTCTCAGTAGAAGAGTGTGATGCGGTGGAAGAGGCTGCTTTGAGGTCAGCCTGAGCTGGGCTGCCCTGTCCTGCTGGGTGTCACCTGACGTCATTGATGGGGCCACCCATGGGTGTGCAGTACTTACTGTGCCAGCCACGGTTTCAGTGTGGTGTCCCATATAATCCTCCTCCCTCTTGAGATAATGTAGATACGGTTCTGTAATTGTCCCTGTGCTGGGGAGGAGGAATGAAAGACTAAGTAGCCTTGCCCAAGGTTGCAGAGACTTGATTGGCAGGACCCCAGTTCTAGTGCTGGAAGCCTGGCTCCGGAGCCCTCACTCATCATCTGCAAAATGATTTCAGAATGCCTGTGTGTTCTGGTTGTGATGAGAACAAGATGGTTTATGTCAAGTGTCAGTTGCAGTGTCTGATACATAGTAGCAATTTAATAAGTTTGCTTTGTGCATCCCTCAGTGAGTACTGGATTGAGAACTGATGACATCCAATGTTTATTACAAAAGTGGATTTTCAGTGTGATTCTGAACGGTGATAGCTTTTATATATAAAAAATCAATTCGAGTCATAGTTAAAATGAATTCCTATAAATATGTAAATGTCTTTCTAAGAAAATTGATCTTTTTGTTTTTTAATTATGGTAAAATACAGATAGACTGGGTGGAATATAAGATATAAAAAAGTTTGAGCATCCATTAAGCATTTATGTCAACAGTCAAATTAAGAATCCTGCTGTAATGTGAATATTTAAGACTCCTGAAATTTTTTTTTTTTAAATTGGGATTGAACCCAAGTCCTTGTACATGGGAAGCAGATGCTCAGCCACTGAACTACATCTGCTCCCCAATAAGAGTTGGTTTTTTGTTTGGTTTTAGAGGGTACTAAGGATCGAACCCAGGACCTTACAGTGGGAAGCAGGTGCTCAACCACTGAGCTACATCACTCTCCTCCTCAAGTTTTACAGTGAATTTAACATTTTTTTTCTTTAAACCATCTTGCTAACAAGTTCCTCTAGTAATTACCTTAAATTTTATGTTTCCCTAAATAAGCAGCTTCCTTAATAATTAAATATTTCATGGTAAAGTCCTGATCTGCACTGTTGTCATTTGTAAACCAACAATTCAATGTCTAACCAGATTTTCCCTTAACCATATGTTTACTTTGAAGTGACATAAAAATCCTTCAACCTTATTTCATGATTTTTAGTTCAGAAAATTGTGACTATTATATAATAAGGCTAAAATGTTAATACTTGCTTTTAATCCAGTTAACAAATAAATGAGATTTGTTTTCTGGAGACAAAAGAATTAAAATCAATACCTGCCTGTTTGTGGCTTCTGTCTCTCTTGCAGAGATTGTTCTCATACATAGGAAATAATTAATAATTTGTTTTCCAGACCCATTTTAAGTATTTTTATCAGCATGTAGGTTCACCAATTGTTCAATTTCTTTATATTTTTTAGAATGCACCTCTGGCCCCTCGTAATATTCATATTTGCTAGTTTGCCATTTTTTTTTTAAAGTTTTCTAAATTGCTAAGTAAAACATCTTTGAAATGTAGTAGCCACAAACTTCAAATTTGACGCACATATACTACTAATTTTAGAGGACAAAAACTAAATCATTTGTTTACTTAGCTTTAACTAGGAGAAATGAAATTTATACTTGATTATGTACAAATTATTTTGTAAGGAGTAAAAAATAAACTACGTGTAGTCTGAAACAGGAAAATTAAAATGTTATGTTCAAATAGTCTTCTAGTCAGACAACCCTTTTTTACCTAGTGGAGCCTTTACCGAATACATCTAATAATAAAGTTTATAGGACATATAGCAATTTAATGAGTTTGTCAAATGTTAGCAAGAAAAGCCATTTTTTCCCCAGTCTTAAGGTTTAAGATTTGGCTTATCAAATAAGGTGTTTTCCTTGAGTCCATTTTAATATATTTTTTTTTATGTTTTAAGGCTGTTTTTGATCTGGTCATGCCTGCATGACGGCTACAGTATTATTTCTTTAAAGTCTTCTTCCCAAACCCAAATCTGTATTTACACAAAGAATGCAGCCAGCAAGGATGCAGGGTGGAAAATGCCAGCAGTGACACATCCTGAAAGTTGTATTTCTGTCTAAGTAAAAGTTGCCAGCACTAGGCAGATCCATAGCAATGGAGAAGTTTGGGGAATGCAGTTATCCTGCAGTCCATTGCCCTATAATGTTAGAGAATTAGGAAGTGGGTTTACTGGAGCATCTCCTGAGAAGTGTCGCTTGGAGGGCTCAGCTGCAGAGGAAAGTGTTTTACACACACACAAGAGCAGAGCCAGGGGCTCCGTGCACCCCACAGCCGGTCCTCTGCCCATCAAGACCCTTTTTGTGTAGATGTTGCTTAAAGGAGCACAGAGGACAATATCAGCACGGGTCTTTGATTTTCCAGCATTTGCTCAAAATCTTGAGCTCATAAACAGCAGAAGGCCATTCCTGCTCCTCGTCCATGTCTCCTCTCCTTCTGCATCTAAGACTGAAAGGCAGCCCTGATTCATGCTGATATGAACAGACTGGTATGAAAAGAGAAGCAGTGCTCTTGTGGCAGGGGAACGAGCAGGGTCTGAGCCAAGCAGCAAGCGTGCACTGTAGCTTCCTGCCCACTTGCTGGCTGGGCATGGCCACCAAGCCAGGCCTCAGGGCCGCTGTCCTGGGGGGCAGGAGCTAGAGGGAAGGGTTTGTCGAGTCATGCTCCGTAATTTGTTAAATTGCCTTTGGTCTGTTATTTATCTTCTGGAATTAAGTATAAAAAGAAAAAGAGTTAAGGCTTGCTACAAGGCTAGAGTGATAGATTTTCTACAGCATCAGTTGCATTAACTTTGTTAGGAAGTTTAAGTAATTTTTGTTTTGGAAGGTTTTTAATTGTTTTTTATTAGAGAAATGTGGCTTTATAGAAAATCTATGCTTAAAATGCCACGTTCCCCTATACCACCCTATTATTAACACCTTGCATTAGTGTGGTGCATTTGTTGCAATTGGTAAATAAACATTTTTATAATTGTACTTTTAACTATAGTCCATTGTTGTACAGTCCTATGGATTTTTAAAAATTTATTTTAGTGACATATATACAACCTAAAATTTCTGCTTTTAACCACATTCAAATATATATTTCAGGGCTGTTAAATTACATTCCCAATGTTGTACTTCCATCACCACCATCCATTACCACACCCTGCCATCACCCGGGTCAGCAACTTTGAACCAGTTAAGCACCAAGACCCCTTTCCCTAGCCCCTCCTGGATCCCTTGCACCTGCGCTCCAGTTCCTAACTCTGTGTATATGCTTCTCTTCCATACCAGTGTATGAACATACCAGGGTTCATATCAGTATTTGTCCTTTTGTGTCTGCCTTAACATGATGTCTAAGAGGTTCATTCATGTTATCACATGTATTAGAACTTCATTTCTGTTTACGGCTGAGTAGTATTCCATTTTGTGTTTATCTCACATTTTGTTTATCCAGTCACTGGTTAACTGATGTTTTGAGTGCAGCATCAAATACGGATACTTGTTCTTACTCATACTTGTTCCTATTGGCATTCAAAACAGCACAATGCCCTATTTTCGGTGGGTGTAGACGAGGTACCTCCAAATTAGTATTTTTTTTCAAGAGAATTTAGGTTTCACGAATAAATAAATAAAGTCTTAAAAAATTCACACTGCAAATCCAGGTCACCCTTGTCCCTGGTGGTGTAGCTGTCGTACGCACTACTCAGGTGACCCCTCGGCGTAGCTCCCTTGGTGGCCTGTGGACTCGGAGTAAGCCCAACGTTCCCAAACAGCCGTGTCCCTGGGAGCTTCACTTCGACTTGACTGTATTGGGGACAGCAGTGAGGCCTTACGCAGGGTCTTCCTTATAGGGTGGAAGTGGTGGGTGAGCCCTTCTCTGACAGAACAGTTATCCACATGTCTGTAATCTTTAGATAATGTGTCCAAGATGGCCAAGCTCAAGTTCTTTCATAGGATGATGTGAATTTTGAGGGTAGATCACAGTAAGGCTCAGCTGGAAGAAGAAAGTGGGGAGAGGAGGGTGGGTGGAGCTGCCTCAGCAGTTTGAGTTTGGTTTTGGGTGTCCCTCTCATGTCTCATAATGCCGTGGACCCAGTAATGCAGACGCGGAAGGCAGGTGCTCTCAGGGTCTGGTAGGAACAGGCAGGAGGCGGGGGAAGATGTTGGCCCGGGATTCGCTCCTGTGAAATGCATGTGGAAGTCACAGATAAGAAGCGTTTAAAGCATTCACTGCCAGTGTGGTTTGATGGTTGCATGTGGGGCCCTGGGCTTGGTACCTTTGCTGTCCTGAGCACAGCGAAGAGGGCTGGGTGCGGCACGGTCCCTTACAGCACGTCTCGAGAACCAGGGTGCGGATCCAGTGTTCTGCATCCTGCATTCATCTCCAAGTAAATCGATATGGTTCCTCCTCCTTGTGAAAGGACTGCCTTGATAAGTTAATGTTTGATTTCCAACAAGTGAGGTTAATGGTTTTTGGGATGATGGGCAAGCTGCCCTTCTCATTTACCAGGTTTACCTCTTTTGTGCATGTAGCAGGTGTGAAAGGAGTGACAGCATATTTGTGCCATTTGAGAAAAAGTTTGGAGTATGTCAGTAATGTCTGTCTGTTTACATCAAATCTTCTTTTCTCCTGTGTCAACACATGGGCAAAGTTTGGGAGAAGATTTTTTTTTTTTAATGACCTAACAGCATTCAGTAGAGTACCAACGGTCAATCTTCCTCTAAGAGTCCTTTTAGAAATTAAGTATTTATTTTAATAAGTATTTTTCCCAGAGTTGGTGCCTGCCCTTATGTATGGGAACGTTCGTGTGTACTGCTAGAGATGGCTGATTGTAACCAAGTAAAGATGTGGCTTCAGAGCAGGAGGGCCTCCTGCTTTGTCTGGGGAATGAGTAACAGCACCTTCATATGGCTCTTTGTCAGCAAGGGGTTTTATAAGTTAGTCCAGAAGGAAGCTGTAAAAGATGTAAATCTTATCAATAGCATTAGAATAACGTACCAGCTGAGGTGTTTATTCCAACCGAAGCAAGATAGTCTTGTTTCTCTAATTGTCTAAAATCATGAACTCCAAAGGCATAAAAAGAGCTGTGGCATCCATCTGTAGTGTAGACAATGACCATGTTTAAGAGAAGCAGAGATACGTGCTGTAAAAGCGTGGGAGTCGGGCACCTGAGCAGAATGTTCCCAAGAATGTCACCTCATGGAGACAAGTAAATAGCCTGAGTCTTTGTGGACTTTAAGCCAAATGCATAAAAGAAGAGGCCAGCATTTGCAAGTGAGATGCTTCTGAAACACTCAGGGGCATTGTCAAGTGGTGGGGTTTTCATTAGCTGGTGGGGCGTGCAGCTTTGGGCAAGGGGAGCGCAAGGCAGAGAAGAGCGAGGGGTCGATCTCCAGGTGTTGGAAAGGTGTGATCCTTTGCTCAGCTGATTAACGGGCTATTTTGTTCTCAAACCATGTACTAATATATAACAAAATATTGTAGAGGTTTAGCATTCCTTTCCATGTGCAAGTTACTGAATTTTGTGCCTTTTACAAGACACATTTTGACATACTTCAATCTCATTTTATAAATTTTGTTATTAAATTTTTTGTTACCTGTTTTCTGAGAGATAAAATAGGCTGATGGACTGTAAAATCAAGTTCTGTTAAAAGTCAGGAAGTTATGAATGTGTGTAGTAACCTCGATTTTTATAACAGATTTCATACTTAATTTGTGAGCCTGAGTCTTTGTCAATATTAACATCTTTATGAGTGAGCTGGCCACAGGGCTGCCGATGCAAAGTACCAGAAATGGGCTGGTTTTTATAAAGGGGATTTATTTGGGGTAAATGCTTACATTTCTGAGGCTGTGAAATGTCTAAGTCAAGGCACCTCAGAGCTGCTTTCCCCCCAAGGCCAGTGTCACGCAGTGAAGCACAATGGCGGCCATCCCGCCAAGGTCCTAGGACCCTGCCTTCCCTCCCGGCCCACCGTCTCCCCGAGCCCAGCTCCTGAGGCTCAGCTTCGCGCATCCAGGCCTGGGGCCTGTCTCTCCTGGCGTCTTCTCTCCGTCTGGGCTACCGTGCCTTCCTCCCGAGTTCAGCTCTGAGCCAGCAGCCGTGGGCAGCCTCCGCTCCTGGGCCCAGCCCCTCGGGGCCTCTTCCCTGCCCCTGTGCCCGCTGGTTCCAGACTCCGGGACCTCCCAGTCCTCTGTGGCCCTCTCCCCCTCACGTGGCACGATCACAATGGCAGCTTCCTTTTCCTCTGTGTGTCTCGTGTAAGTCAGACCCAGCAAGCAGGCAGGGACTCAACCTGAGCCGTGCCTCCCTGACATAGTCAAGAGCCTCACACCCAAAGGAATGGATTAGTTCAAAAACATCGTCTTTTTCCTTTTGGGTTTCATAAAAGAACTTCAATCCTGCAGAGATCATTCCAGACTTTTCTAACCTTTTTTTCCCTTAAGATTTATTTATTTATTTAATTTAATTAATTTATTTATATCCCGCCCCCAACCCCTGCAGCTTGTTTTGCTGTCTGTTCTCTGTGTCCATTCACTGTGCGTTTTTTTCTGTGTCTGCTTGTCTCCCTTTGTTCCATCATCTTGCTGCGTCAGCTCTCCATGGCATGCGGGCAAGCCTGCCTTCACAAGGAGGCCCTGGGACGCGAACCCAGGGCCCCCCATGTGGTAGACGGGAGCTCAACTGATGGAGCCACAGCCGCTTCCCTCTGACTGACTTTCAGTGGGGCCTCTAAAGAAACTCTTAGATTCCCGGGCCAGTGGTGGGAGCCCAGTAGACAAGGCAGCGTGACTCTTCATAAGGCCGGGGGAAAGGGCACAAATTATTGAGGAGGCTTCACGGCTCTCCATGTGTTCCATTGCTCTTCTCTTATTATTCATTCATTATTCATTTCACAGTTTTACTTATTTGAAACTGAAGTTAACTGTATTTTACTTATTTCTGTGTATACCTCCCTGCGTGTCTGAGCTGGTGAACGTGACAGTTTGTGTGTCTGTGTGTCAGCCTTAGCACTGACTGAAAGGGACTGCTCAGTGTTCCTGGAGCTGGAAACTTTTGGCTTAGACCTTTCTGATTTGGGGTTGTGAAGGAGGTTAATTGTTCTAACTCAGGGTGAGATTATTTTTTGCGTTCCTCAAAATTAAAAGTAATGAGTGTGAAATTATCTTGGGTGTGAACTGAAATTGATATCTTTTAAAATTTTATTCTTGCTATGATCACTTTCATCGAGGCAGAGTTTTATAGTGAAATAGCATAGAAAATATGGTATTAGATAGCTTGCATCATTTTAATCATCTTTTATAAGATTTCAGTGTCTCTTCACTAAATGAGGTTATCTGAGAATTCTTTGACTTTCTGCAAAAGCCAAAGAATTTTTCCTCTTTACTCGTAACTTAAATCTTATTTTGAACTAAATTTACTCTTGAACTCGTTCTGACAGTTATTTTGCCCCTGATGCTCCTTAAAAGTTTAAAAACATTCTCTGAAATAAGGGGGTGTGTGCTTTAAAGGGGGAATCTTTAATTTTTACATTAATTCCATTCTTAAAAAGAAATGTTTATTTAAAAAGCCCCCACCTAGTTGGAGAACTTTGCTTGTTTCAGTACAAAGCAAATTTAACAGTCAGTTTCTATTTCTAAGAACAACCTTTAAACTGAACGTACTTTCTGTATTTGTTCTTAATCATTTAAGTTATAAACTAGGTGTATTTTTATGACATATTGCATCTTCAAATAAATAAAAGTATTTCAAGGATGTTAAAAAAGTTTTTGGATCACATCCCTGTAAATATTTACTTTTGTTACTTTAGAATTAGATCCAAATCTGTATTTATAGTCTTTTTAATGGGACTTGAATGTAGCATATATTTTCATGAGAAACAGAATTAGCTGTGTTCATGTCCAGTGACTCAGTGCCCTCAAAACCCGTGGGCCAGGACAGTTGTGCCCTCCCCACCAGCCCGTGACAGTCAATGAGCTGAGACCTCCCAAGGGGCTCGGTGCTCTTCCCTGGATTTTCTCCTAAGGTTTAGCCCTTTAAAAGTATGAGAATTGAAATGAGTATTATTTCCTAACTCAATGAAAGTTTATTAAGAATTGGGAGGGTAGTAATTATTTTTAAGGACAAAACCCTGTAGATTATCAGTGTCATTTTCCTTAAGAGGAGACAGGATGAAAAATGTTACCGATTTCTGAAGTAGAATCTCTGCTTATAAGAACTTACTGAACATGGTATGTTATAGTACTGTCTGTTGAAACGTTGAGATACTTTATATCATGAGATAAAAATCCTGAAGATCTGTTCCTCAGGCTTGCTGTACTCTCCTGAGAATGCCTATGTTGTGCACGTCAGTCTGGTTGACATAGGCACTTGCTTTTTTGGTATATTGAGATTCTCTGCAGATGAACTGATGTATTCTAGACAGGAAGTGGTCTATAGGAGCTATAGGAATGGGCTGAAGTATCCTTTATATTTGCCTTTGTATCTAGGGGAGTTGGAAATAGGCAAGAATGGAGAGAAATTTTGTATGGCAGTACACAGAATTTTGCAAGTTTATTGTGAGCCCTGCAGCAATCCGATGCATTTTAGTTACTGGTAAGTTTGTTAAAATTACGTTTGAAAATGTACCTCTTCGAAGATGGCCATCTAATTTCTATTACGTCCACCATGCCAAATACAACTTATTTTTAAAGATTCTTTGAAAAGATGTGGTTTTGCTGTTGCACTGGGTTTTAGGTATAAATTAAAAATACTTTTGTTAGTGAATGCATTTGATTTCTCAATTGTTGTCATGGTTAATATTGAAGTGAAATTAACATTACTAGGATAGCAAGTCATATATTAAGGTTTTTGAATTCTAATAAATTAAGTTCTCTCTTTTTGTAAGGTAGTCCAAAGTGTTTAGAAGTCCAAGTTAATTCATTAAATGGTTGAGAAAGAATAAACCTTCTCACCAAAAAAGAATAAGAAAGTCCATGGGGTCCTTGTAATTTTCTAAGATTCTGCACAGGTGACTGAAGTATTGTCAGAAATATTTTTTGGCCTTCTTTCATGGAGTGAGGCATTTCTAGTCCTTTGGCCCTGCTCAAGTTCAGTAAATCTTTAGTCTTCATCCCCAGCTCACTGACTCAGATGTAGATTGGAGTTTCATGAACAGATTAGGAAACTTTGCCATCTCCATGCAAGAGTTTTCTTCCCTCCTTTAGTCATTATAGGCAGAGGCATTTCATTATCTGTCATAGTACTTGAGGATTACCTGTGGAGTGACCTTGTCTCCTGATTCAATAGATCAGATTGCTTAATTAGCTGTTTTCTTTACAGAAACATTTAAAGAAATCCCAAGGGAGCCCTTGATGGTAGTTGTATGGGTTTTGTTTATTTGTTTTTCTTTTTTTTTCCTTCTTCTTCCAATTGTTGATATCTAACTTTTACTTAAGGACAAAGAATGTCTTTGATTTGTAAAATCTTGTCTCCTAGATTACATTTCCTTTTTGTGATTTAGAGCTATAGAGCCAGTTAATAGAATTGAATTGTAATTTCCTGTAATGAAGTAATTTATTCCTGAATACTATATATTTTCTAGCTGATATGTCTATCAAACTATCAATTTTGATTCATAATAATGATGAAAATTTGCCATCAGTTCTCTTTATGAGAATATTTCTAATTTCAACAAGAATACCCACATTATCAGGTTGAAACCAGAAGAGCTTTTTAAAGAAAGAGCAAAGAATAGAATAAATTCAGATTCCTGTTGAGTTTTAATAATTTACAAGTTTTCCTCATTAATAATTTTCCTTAATTCTTGTAAGAATGAATGCTTCTACATTTAAAAATATATTTAGAGATTTGTAGCTTTACCATTTCTTGAGAATATCAAAGGGGAATTTATGGTATATTGTAAAATACTGTAAATAGCTATTATTTTAGTTACTGATGAAATCTGGCTTACAGCTTATATAAATTAAAGTAAGGATATACAACGAAGGGTAAGTGTCCTTATAATGAAGAATAGTGTATTCACGTAGCAGTGCTCCTGGCTGGAAATTGTTCTCTGTAACTTTTTGAAGTAATGCATAATCAGAGTTGAATTGGATGCACTCATTTTTCTTTTGTTTCTTCATTTATGCATTCAACAGATACATCTGTTGCTTAATTTTTGTCTGACACATACATCATCTTTGTTTGCTTTTATGTTTGTACATGGCATTGTGCAGTTAATTGCCACCTTTCATTTCATTATTACATGAATCACTGATTTTCTCTGCTCTCAGGAACTTTTCCTGAGGTCATACTTGGACATAAGATAAATGACCTGTCACATATTTCTCTGAAAAAATTTTTCAATAAATATAAGTTATTCTTCCAAAGCAATCCTGTATTCATATTTAACATTGACATTATGATAAAGTCTTATTTTGGAGAAGTACTTCAATGTGTGCGTGCGCACGTTTCTGTGTTAGATTTACTTGAAGTGGGGGATGGAATTGTGTATAGATATACTTTGATGTTTTCCTTGCATAATGTATAGAGATTAGACAAGTTATTGTTCAATTTATGATACATAGTTTTAAAGAGATAAAGCTAGTTTTCTCATGCTTGTGAGAAAATATAATCTTGTATAATATAAGATACAATAGCCTGTCAGCAAAACAAAGATTATATTTACATGAAGTTTTTATCCTTTTGTATTCTAAAGTACTGAGATGGGAAACTGTTGGTAATCAGCTTTTGAGGACCACATAATGAAATGATCTGTCCTTTACACGCAGTGCTACGCTGTTGGCGTTCCTGGTTGAACTCCTTAAAAGTTCTGTAGCCATGCAAGAACAGATGCTTGGTGGAAAAGGCTTTTTAGTCATTGGCTACCTACTTGAAAAGGTAAGTGATATACATTGATGGTTTTATTGTGTAGCTTTCAAAGGTGGACAGCTGGCTGTCACTAATTCTGTTTTTCTGTGGTTTCCCTTTCTATTGGCTGTGCAGAAGGCAGTGTTCTTTGCTAATTCACGTGTTTTCTTATGGTGTACTTAGGCATAGGTATAGATATGGAACTAACTTGAGTGTTAGAAGTGTAAATAATTAAGAAATTTTGAATAAAAATAGAAACCAAAGAAAAATCTTTCATCCACTTTATTCAGAAGTGGCAAGTATTGTTTCTCTTAGTAGGGATTTATTTAAAGTGGCTTTTACATTTAGTTTATATTTAGATTTTAGAAAAGCTTTGCTTTTCAATTATAAGCTCAAGATACTGATTTTGCAATAACATTTTTGGGCTCTTTTTCTCTACTTTTAATATATTTGAATTTTCAAGGAAGCTTTTCTATAATCAGTATGAAATATAAATAATGAAAATACTGTGGGTTTACTTTTTCCCATTTTCTGTCATTTTTGATCTAGTTTTCGTAATAACCTCATTTGCTTTAGTCACAACTATACTATTATGGTAAGAGTGTGGGAATTCTGGTTATGTATGTAGCATGAGGTTTCCTTTAGAAATTAAAGTGGGATTTCATGAATAAAATTACCCTTTTTAAAGGAATATCTGTTTGACCCCCTTAGCTATCTCAAACTTCCTCTTATCTGTTATTTAACATGCAACTGCTTTGGAAGCGAAACTGTTTTAGAAATAATAGAGGTGAAATTTCAAGAGGAATAAATGCTTCCCTCATCCCTTCACCCCTGGGAAGGAAGACTGGGTACACTTTTGAATAAAGTTTTTATTTACTTGCAAGGTTTTTTAATATTTGCAATCCCTGTAACCTATCTTTTTTTAAAAACAAGTGCTGCATTTCCTTTAAGGATTGTTATTCTGAGTGGTAAATTACTACATAGATTGATCATTGGCTTCATTTCTTTATTGAGATAATTTTTTCAGTAACATTATTAAAAATTTCATTAAGACTCTTTACTTTTCTTATAGGGTAGAAAATTCTTGGCCTCAATAGTGAGTATTGTTTAGAAGACACATGCTAAGTTACACTTGAATTACACATGAATTAGATATGTACTGCCTTTGTAAAATTACTGTCCATGGCAAGATTGTTATCAGGACCTACCCCTTTAGTACACTTTTCATCTGTTTACTGAGAGGTTAAAAAAAAAGCCTTCAGATCAAATAAACAGACACTAATTGGTTACTTCATCTTCTTTAGAGTTAAAATTACAATCCTATTAATTTAGTGGGTATAAAAATTATCTCATTGTGGTTTGAATTTGCATTTTTATGATGTTTGAATATGGTTGGGTTTATATTTCTTATATTTTCTCATTAGACATTCATTTTTCTCTTCCCTGAAATGCCTGATCTTGTCCTTTGTCCATTTTGCACTCCCCCTTTTCCCTCCCTGGGTCTACTGTCTGTCTCCAGATTTGCTTATCTGGACATTTCATGTAAATGAAACCCTTGACTGCATGTCCTTGGTGACCGGCAGCTTCCACGAAGCATGGTGTTTTTATGTTGCTGTCATGTTGTAGCATGTCTCAGTACTTAATTTATTTTTATTGCTGAATCATGAATTTACTTTTGGGTTTTTCTACTCTTTGGCTATTATAAAAAATGCTGCTGTGAACATTCGTATACAAGTTTTAGTGTGGGAATGTTTTCATTTCTCTTGGTTATGTATCTAGGATTGGATTTACTAGGTCCTGTGGTAACTCTGAACTATTCGAGGAACTGTCAGACTGTTTCCCACAGTGACTGTACCCTTTTACATTCCTATACTATGTAAAATGTAGCAGCACATGAGAGTTCGGTTTCCCACATCCTCATCATCCTTGTGAGTGTGAAATGGCATGTCATGGTTTTAATTTGCATTTCTGTGCTGACTAATGATGATGAGGAGTTGAGCATCTTTTCATTTGCATACTGGCCATTTGTTTATCTTCTTTGAGAAATGTTTCTTTGGATCTTTTGCCCATATTTTAAATTGGGGTATTGGTCTTTTTACTATTGAGTTTTAGGAGTCCTTTATGTTCCCTACTTACAAATTCTATGTCAGATATATGATTGGTAAAAATATCTTCTGTTTTGTGGGCCACATTATGTTTTAATAACTCATTTCTCTGATGATAAGTTTAGCATATGCATATAATAAGGCGTTTTGGTTATCTCTCTTTTCGAATATCTTTTCAAAATCTTTGCCTTTTTGCATATGTGTTGTCTGTCTTTTTCTTATTGATCCATAGAAATTCCAATTATATTCTCGATAAAAGTCTGTTGAGTATATGTATTGCCAATATCATCTTTCCCTTTGTGACTTGCCTTTTTACTCTCTTTGTGGTGTTTACTGATGAACAGAAATTCATAATTTTAATATAGTTGTTTTTCAGTTTATTTCTTCATTGATTAGCTCATTTGAATCTTCATGTGTCCCAAAGCCATGAAAGTATTCTGTTTTCTTTGCAAATCTTTATTTTATCTTTCATGTTTAGATCTACAATCCAACTCAAATTGAGTTTTGTGTGTAGCATGAGATGTAAGGGTACCTATTTATCTAACTGATCTCAAAACCATTTATTGAAAAGATCATTTTCTACTGCACTGCAGTCTAATCTTTCTGTAAACCGATGACCATGTATAAGTGGGGTCATTTGCAAAGTCTGTTCCTTTTGTTGTTGTTGTTCCATCTTTGAGGCCTTGCAACACAGCCATAATCAGGGCATTTTATTATATCTTGATACCTCATAGTTATCTAACTTTACTATTGTTCTTCAAGATTACCTTGGCTATTCTTGGCTTTTTGATTTCCATATGCATCAGCTTGTCAATTCCACCAAAAAATGCTAGGATTTTCATAGTGTTACATTGACATCTTTGCAACCTTCAAATTCATACAAGTGTTATACCCATTTTTTATATTTATGTTGGTCCTCTTTTGCTGTTTCTCTATGGAAAACTTTCTCTCTTTTGATAGACTTATCCTAGATATTTGAATGTTATTTGATGTTTTAAAATTTTTTATTTTTAATTTTATTGGGATGCTCAACATCTCAATAAAAATTTAATTTTTAATTTTATTCCTTTGGGCCCAAATGTGATGGGCCCATAGAAATATAATCAATGCTATATACTGACTTTTTATTTACTAGCCTTGCTGTTCAACTCTGTTATCATTCATAGATTTTTTTCCCAAAAAAATTCTTCCAATGATAGTTTCACTTTTTACTTTATCTTTATTCTTGTCTTTTTTTTGCCTTGTTATCCTATCTAAGAGTCCCAGTACAGTATTGAATCTAAGTTGTGATAGTTGACATATCTATCTTATTCCTCATCTCAAAGGTAAAACTTTCAATAATTTGCCATTAAGTATGACATTTGATACACATTACTTTCTGTACTTTTTTTTAATCACATTAAGGAACTTATAGTCTGTTTCTAGTTTGCTAATAGTTAATATATATATTTTAAATCATGAACAGGTCTTGAATTTTACCTTCTTTGACATGATGTTTCTATTTTTTTTTCCCTCTGTGGTGAGTTGCATTAATTGCTTTTCATATGTTAAACCATCCTTCAATTCCTGGAATTCCGTTTATCTTGAATCTACTAGGCTTCCAGCCAAGCGCTGATCCTCACCTTTGCATTACAGTGCCTGCCAGTGTCACCTGGCCTTCCTCTCCTTAAAGCCTGGGGTGTCCTCTGTCTCCATCGTGTTTGACCTGGTAGCAGCATTTCAACTGCACGCCTTTCTGAAATGCTTTTCCCTTGTATTCTGTGCAGCACTCTATTTCTCTTCTTACCCCCTTAGCCTCTTCTTCTTCTCTCTTGGTAGCTCTTCTTCTTTCCAAATGCTGAAGGCTGTACAGTCCCAGGGTTTAATTCTGGAAGCCTCTTTACTGTCTACAGCTTAGCCCGTTGTTGAGCTTGTACATTACCTGTACATGACTCATCACCCACAGGTTGTGTGTCTATTCGCAGCCTCTCCTTGGACTATCAGCCTCCCATATTCACCTCTGCATGGAAGTCTAATAAGGATCACAACCTAAATCATCCAGGCTCACTTGATGCTCCTTCCTACCCTTTCTCCTTTCAGTCTTCTGCATCTCAGTTAATGGCATTACCATCCAACAAGTTGTTTGGACCAGAAATGTTGGCACCTCTCTTGGCTCTACTCTTTCACCCATTAAGTCTGGTCTCTCGGCCTTTGCTCTCAAAAAATATCCACAGTCAGATTGCTTCTTCCTCTGTCCTGCTTCCTGTACTTGCAGCTTCCGTGGGACACCCTGTCAGTCCAAACCATTTCCTTTCACCCTTGGCCTCAGAATTGCTCTCCTGAAGTGTGCTATGACTCACCACTACATTCTCCTTGGAATAAAACGGATGTCTCTCCTGTCAGTCTCCCTCTTGCTTTCTTTGTTTCAGCCACACTGACCTTTTTGCCTTTCCTTAAAATTAAAATGCTAAGCATGTGCCCACTTCAGGACTTTGCGTTTTCTTATTGCTTGGAACATTTTTTCTGCAGATACCCACGTGGCTTAATCCTTTCCTTTGTTCAAGTTTTTGCTTGTATATCACCTTATCAGAGAAATCTCCCCTGACCACCCTGAATGAACTAGAAGCCCTTCTTTTTTTTTTTTTTTTAAAGATTTGTTTATTATTATTAATTTCTCTCCCCTACCCTCCCATTATCTGCTCTCTGCATCCATCACTGTGTTCTTCTGTGTCCACTTGTATTATCAGGCAGCGCTGGAAAACTGCTTTTTTTTGCTACATCATCTTCCTGCGTCAGCTCTCCAAGTGTGTGGCACCACTCCTGAGTGGGCTGCGCTTTCTTTACGCAGTACGGCTCTCCTTGCGAGGCGCACTCCTTGTGCGTGGGGGTCCCCTATACAGGGGCGCCCCTGTGTGGCATGGCACTCCTTGCACACGACAGCACTGCTCATGGACCAGCTCATCACATGGGTCAGGAGGCCCTGGGTATCAAACCCTGGACCCTCCATATGGTAGACGGATTCTCTATCAGTTGAGCCACATCCGCTTCCCTAGAAGCCCTTCTGTAACCGTCACTGCTCTCGCTGCTCCACTCAGTCTCTCTTGCACCGTCACAGCATGACATATCCTACACACGCTTACTTGTTCATGTCTCTCTCCTTCCAGTATGATGTGGGCTTCGGGAAAGCTGGGGCGTCTCTCTCTTTCCTCTCAATTCCACTGTTTATCTCCAGTACCAGCAGCACTGTCTGGCTCAATAAATATTTGCTAAATTGAATTGAATAAATGAAAAGTCAGTGCATCTTAGATTTCTAAAAACAATACCTTTTATTTTGGCTTTCTTAGGTAAATGTTCACACTCTTTGATTTTTAAACAATCAGCTGCCAGGTGAGTAGAGGTCATGGAATTTCCATTTTTATTTTGTTATCAACTAATGATGAAATAATGGTTCACTGTCATTTAGCTTTTGTCTTCTTGTCATAGAAAGTTCAAGTTAGGAATCCAAGGAAGATGGTCATATGAGAGGCCTTTCTATTAATCTCATTTAAAGCATTTCATGAATAATTTCGAGGGGCTTTGGTTTTGATTTTTTTCCCTTTGTACCCAAAATATGATATGGCAAAAACTTAGAGGTTATTCAGTGTATTCAGGAGGATGTGTCTGGCTGTGAGTGGACAGCTAGATTCACAGTGACTTCTACATTGAAGAAGTAACTAGCTAATTTAACCCGAAGTCGAGGGACAGGTGACTGGACTGTCGGAGTCACGGCAGGAAACAAATGGGACATTTAAACTGGGTGCTTGAGCAGAATTTAGTCAAAGGCTGTTTTAAAAGTTGTGAGCGCTGTTAAGGGAAATCGGTGAGATTTGAAGAGATGAGGGGGTGTGAGAGCTGAGCATGACTCTGAGAGAAGATGGTTGCTGTCAGAGAAGGCGCCTGGGCAGAGCGTGGTGCTCGAGAGGCACTGCAGGTGCTGACCTGCAGGGAGCAGCCAGGGAGTAAACGTTCCAACTTGGTTTTCTTCCAAGAAACCAGTGGGCACGGGGCCCTCGTCAGCCCAGCGTGGCACAGGGCCGCTGGGAGCGTGGTCGTGGCCAGCACGGCAGACACACGCACGTGGCAGGTAGGCCTGGGGTCGTTCGTGTGGGTTCGTAATGTCGGGGAGACCCGGGTTCTTGCAGTAGCTCTGCTCTCCGCCTGCAGCTGGGCGCTCTGCTGGACGCAAGGCTGCCCAGGAGGCTGGACTCTGGGCCTTCACGCCAGGCAGCGCGCCACTGTCTCCCCAACGCCAAAGAGCTCTCTTCCTTTGGTTGGTCAGCTTAGGTCGTGGCCTACCTTTGAATCCATAAGCGTTGCCATGAAAATGCTAAATTGTTATGTTTAGGCCTTCAGATTAATTATTGTCCCCCCCCCCCCACTACCCTTCCCCTGCACACACATAAAATTAAAAAATGGTTAGTATGATTGTATCAGGCGATGGTGGAGCTCAACCTTGGGGTCATGGGAAGAGTGGGATGAACATTGGGAAATTGACTACCTGGTATTGTAACTCTAATCAAAATAGTCTTCTGTAATTGACTTGGTATATGACTACGTCCCACCCAGCCCCGTCCCCCACTCCCATGTGTGTATAAATGGGTTCTGCACTAAAAATGCATTTCTGGTTATCCATTCTACTGTGGGTGGCTCTTAATGTTGGGAAGATTTCTTTTTTTGTTGAGTAGAAATTTCTCCCTTAAGTGTCCATTGCATTTATTCATTTTAGTACGTCTTGAGTGGATGTAGTAATATGCAGTAATATAATTGTCTTTATTCACTCTCAAATTCCACTTGTAAGTAGGTTCAGTCACTTTTATATAGCATTTCTTACAAATTATGTAGTCACCACACAGAAGTAATGTCATATAATTCAAATTCCAGAACTTTTATTTTCTTTGAGATTCACATTGTTTCTGCCTTCAGTTAACACATCTATAACTACAAATTATCCAAGTGTAACTTTTAAAAAAAGGTTCATTCATTCATTCATTCATTCCCTCCTTGCGGCTTATTCCTTTTCTTTTGCTGTCTCTTCTCTGTGTCCATTCTGCTTGTCTCTCCTGTGTTGCATCATCTTGCTGCACCAGCCCTCCAGAGAGCACGGGCCATCAGCATTCCACTGCGCATGGGCCAGCTTTGCCTTCACAAGGAGGCCTCAGGACATGAACCCAGAGCCTCCCATATGGTAGACGGGAGCCCAGCTGACTGAGCCACAGACGCTTCCCAGTGTAACTCTCTTTTAAAAATAGTTTTACTTAAGAAAATGAAAGCAAATATCAAAATAGGAAACTATTTTAAAGCAATGAAGGTAACCACATTTTACAACAGAGTTGGATATCTTCTCTCATCCTCTCCTAACAACTTTGGTTTTTACCTTATCCTCTTCTGTTTTAAAATTTGACTTGAAATCTGTAAATATTTTCTGAGGGATCATTGTGGGCACCAGAGAGCTAAGAATTGTGATATAGCAGTAGTGTAAGTATGAGGGATAAGCAATACTCACAGGTAGAGAACTGTGTATCTTACTCCCCCTGAGAAATTTGTCAGTGGCCAACAAGGCAGTTTTAGAAACATATTCAGAAAATACTGATTTTATAATTAAAGGCCAGCACGCAGCAACATTAACTTGTATGAGAAAGCAACTGATAGCTTTTTCAGTAATGTGGAAGGCCTCACATGATACTTGTGGCATACTTAATACGGAATGAGTCCAAAACTTTTTTCTGAATTATCAATTAATTCCTCAAATGAAGATATTCGTAATGGTCAACCTAATTTTATATTGCAGCTCTGTGTTCTTTATAAGCACATGACAAGTAATTTCTATAGGATAAGCTGTTATCTCTGAGATAGTTTATCTAGGAACAGGACCTGACTGTTTTAATTCAGAATTTTAAGCATAGAAGTAGAATGTATCAGATAATGTTCTTAATATCATTACTACTGAATAAAAATAGAACGTGTAAGATAAGCTGTGTGAAATTTTGACTAGTGAAGGGGCTAGCTGAAGCTTTAAATAACTTCTCTTATTTTTCCCCCTCTCAGTGTATAACTATTTAGAATTAAGATACTGTATTATTTTCTTTGAAGTTGCAATCTTTGCTTTGATATACAATTTCAGTCCCTTTTAGAACTCGATTATCATGTAAATTAATTGGATAGTGGGCAGTGGTGGGAGAAGGTATGATGTGGCCTGTGCTTTAGGGTTGAGTAAGTAGTTGGGTGATCCTTGACTGTAGCCAGGAGAGTGATGAAGCTGCAAAATGCATCTCTAGAGAAGGAGGAACAGAATTGGGTGGAAAGATATATATTTTTTTCATGTGAGTTTGATCAGCTTTTTATAAAGAGAATTTCTTCCATCTTATAACATTTTCACCTGAAATTATACTCTGATATGGCATTGTCCAGGTGAAATATCCTACAAGTCACATGTGTAATTTAAAATTTTCTAGTAGCCACATTAAAAAAGTGGAGTAACAAGTGAAATCAGTTTTAATAATATATTTTATTTAACCAAGTATATCCAAAGTATTATCATTTTGACATATACTTAATATAAAAACAAAGTATTTTTCATTCTTTTTCAGTCTAAGTCATAACACAGTTAAAAAGGGCGCGTGCAGTTTGCGTTCAGGGCGCACCTAGTTTGGGATTAGCTCCCCTCTCAGGGTCCTCCGGCCTCACCTGGCTGGGGCTGCTGCCTCGCGTGTGGCAGCTGTAAGGTTTGTTTTCCATGGTGGGGCTCTGTTGCTTATCTAAGCGCCACTGGTGATAGATTATAGGTTGGTGAGGGCAGCTGAAAATTCCTGAGGGAGCCCTCAGTGTGCAGGTCAGGTACGGCATCGTGCACCAGGAGAGGAGAGAAGGCAAGGAAATCATCTTCTGCGGTTTACCTGTTGCGAACAGGAGGAAGTGAGCAGCAGCGAAAGGGTGGGGGAAGCCCGGGGAGCAGGGCAGCCAGGAGGCGCTGCGGCGCTTCCGCTGACCGATGGGAGGCTCCGGTGAGACAGGGTGCAGTGGCATGGGAGGGTGGACGTGTCCTTTCACCTTGGTTTGGAGCAAGTTTGAGTGAAGTACTTCTCTTTCCCAATCTCTTTTCTCCCTGCCCAGAATCATGATACTCCATTCACTTCATTTTAATATGCTCTTTGTCCAGGTTCCTTTCTTGTTTGTCAGTTTCTCCACAGGAGGAGTAAAACCATTTATAGTCATAACTTATTTTATTGCTTTACGTTAAACTAAGATTGGTATTATTTAATCTACGTTTGTCCAGGGAGGCTCTTCAGATAACAAACTGTCACCAAGAGAAATTTCCTAAAAGTATAGGTTTCTTTATAAAATTAAATTTTGAATGGCAAAGGAAATACATAGTTTTATTTGTTAAATTTAACCCCTTAGGGACAGTATATGAAAAATTCATATATATTCAAGCCAAGTCAGCAATTACTCAATTTGACAGGCAGGATATTTTTAGCTTATTTTGTATTTTCTGTCTTTAGTCATCAAGAGTTCATATAACTAGAGCTGTCCTGGAGCAGTTTTTATCCTTTGCAAAATACCTTGACGGCTTATCTCACGGAGCCCCTCTGCTGAAGCAGCTTTGCGATCACATTTTGTTCAACCCGGCCATCTGGATCCACACCCCGGCCAAGGTATGTGCGTGAGTGGGAGGGCTGCCTCACAGGTGCCAGAGCTTAAGGGTCCTGACACAGCGTTTGTAAAGTCACTGGGCACTGGTCGTGCTGCTCTAGTGATTGGTTTAAATCTTAGTCATTTAGGCTTGTCGAAGAGGGGGATGTGACATGGTGATGTGGAGAGAACACCTTCTGGAGTGAAAAGAACATGGCATATCTTCTCAGTTTTATAGCCTCAAATTTGTGAAGTATTTTCAAAATAGCACGTGTTTATTTTCGATGATAAACTTTCTAAACTTGGAAATGAGAGCTGTTCAGTATGATCGAACTCTATTAAAAGAGAAAGGATTGTAATCCCATAGTACAGCATTTTCACTCTTGATGCATGGTATCTCACAACATGCATTTGGGACCAAAGTTTGTTCTTTGGTGTAGTGACAACACAGAGTATCTGAGGTCGAAATGCAAGCATAAATGAAACTACAGGTAAACCTTAAGCTTGGTGTAATACTACTTTTAGAATCATTAGACTACTCTTGTGTTTCCAAGGAAGAGAGTTTGGAACACTGAATACTGGACTGGGAAATTGCTTTCATCTTTAATACAAAATTTATATCGTGATATGAAAGTAATGTTTATTTAAAAATCGACAAAATAAATAGTTGCAGATTGCTTTCTTTTTAAAATATAAACAGTAAAATTTAAGGAAATTTTACTTTGAACCTCACCACCATTAGATGATCATTTCTTGGCCTTTACTAATTTGCATTTGAATTAGAATATCGCCCTGTAACGTTGGAGGAACGTTGCCTCTCTTTTCTTGCTCGCAGGTTCAGCTCTCCCTGTATACCTACCTGTCGGCCGAGTTCATCGGGACGGCCACCATCTATACCACCATCCGCAGAGTGGGCACGGTGCTGCAGCTCATGCACACTCTCAAGTACTACTACTGGGTCACGAACCCCGCCGACTGCAGCGGCATCGTGCCCCGAGGGCTCGGTGAGTCCTTCTGGGGTGGGCGGCGTCCCTAGAAGGGTCTGGGATAAAGGAGCGGTTCATAGCTCTGTGCTGTTGGGGTTTTCTCACAACAAAGGCAGGTGAAAATCCACAGCACTGCGCGTTTTAGCCTGCTCACCGGCTCTTGTTCCAGGAAGGTAGACTCATAATTTTCACAGCCAGTGTCAGTGTATTGCTTCCCTGCAGTACTGAGACTGCTGCTCTATTTGATTATTTTTATTGCACACTGCACCCTTTCTTCAGAGCAGAGTAGAAACTAAGGTAAGTTTTACTGCATTTCATTATTGTTTAAAAAATATGGCCATTTTTTCTAATCATACAAAAAATACATGCTCATTATAAAAAATAATATAGTAAAGAAAAAAAATTATTCCTAATGCACACCCCAGGAATAATTACTCTTGCAAGTTTGCTATGTTTTTGTCCATTATTTCTAATTGCAAAAATATGTGTAAGTATTTAAACTTTTTTTGACAGAATTGAGATTTTCTTGATGTCTTTTACCCTCAGCCATAAATAGTAATCTAAGAGGATGTACCACTTACGTTATCCTTGGAGTTTCTCTTCTATCAGGTGCTCTGTGACCCGCCCCGTTTACGCAGTCGTGGGTCTCCACGTCCCTCAGGCGCTGTTACCTGGCCCCTGTACACGCAGCCCAGGGCTTCCATGTCCTCAGGTGCGCCGTCTCCCGCCCCCATACACGCAGCCCTGGGCCTCTGTCGCTGATAGGTTTGAAATTACAGAGAAGGGGGCTCATGATAAAAAATGGCAGTGTTTTCCAGAAATGTTATACCAGTTTACAAGTTCTCCAGGAGTAGCAGAGTGTTCTTCTCAGCATACTCACAATGGCCTTGAATATTATAATTGTACAAGAATATTACTAAGATTAGTAAGCATTTCACTATTTTAATATTTACTCATTTGCTTTTACGTCTTAGTGTTTGATGAGACTTTAAAAATTGTGTTATTCACGTTCAGATCTGTTATTTTGTCCTTTTTTGGCTTCTTCATTGCTTTTAAACCTAATAATGTCTCTAATTTATTAACTGTCCACCATGAGGCGGGTATTATACTAAGCACTCTACATCTATATGTATTGTACCTATATATCTGTAGTCATGTTTCTACACACATATGATGGGTCAGTATATATAGAAACATGTTGTTAATATCACCTCCACTTTACAGATTAGGTAACTGAAATTGTTACAAATTAACGGAACTCACATTTTCATCATGTGTGACTCAGAGCCCTTGTTTTTAATCACTATGCTAGGGAAGTTTCTCTTTTCTAGGCAAATTATATATTCAGTGTATTAATTTCTCCTTTAAAATTTTTAATTTCAGCTTTATAGAAAAATTGCCAGCATTGTGCAAAGATATCCCATATACCCTTTTCCAGATTTTCTAGTATTTTACATTTTGTCATATTTGCTTTATTCCCTCTAGTTTTATGTATATAAATACACTTACATATGCAGTTCTTCTTCTGAGTTACCTGAGAATGATTTGTAGATGTGATCCCTTGTATATGTGCTTTATCACTGTGTATTTCCTAACAGATTAGGGCATGCTCTTGGTTTACCACCGTGCAACCATTTAAACCAGGAAATTGGCAGTAGGTAACACTATCATCTAATCCAGAGACCCCATACCACTTTCACCAATTACCTCAAAAATGGCCTTTCTAGAAAAAAATCATTCCTTTGCCCAGAATTCCAGTTAAGGATCATGTGTTACATTTAGCTGTCCTGCCAGGTTAGTCGTTTTCAGTGTAGAATAGTTATTTAGTTCTTCCTTTGTGTTTCATGACCTTGATGTCTTTAAATGCAGGCCAAATATTTTATAGAAGGCTCCTCATTTGTATTTGTTTGATATTTGCTCAGGACGCTTCAGGGTTCTCATTTTTGGAAATAATAACGCAGAAATTATGCTCTTTGCGCCTCATTGTGTCTTGCCAGGAGGCACTTGATGTCAAGTTTTCCTGATAGTGGTGATGTTAACCTTGATCGATTGTGTAAGGCGATAGTTGCAAGCCATCTTCACTGTAAAACCTGACTGTCCCTTCTGCAATTAAAAAGTATTTGGTGGGGAGATACTTTGACTTTTTTTTTCCCCCGAAGGTCCTGGGGATTAAACCCGGGACCTCTGTATGGGAAGCAGGTGCTCAACCACTGAGCTGCAGCTGCTCTGTGAGGAACTTTGAGATTCTGTAAGTATCTTGCTCTTCAGCAAAGTTTCACCCACTTGCTTTAGTTCATGGATGACCTTGCTGGAATTGATTATTACTGTGATGGCTGCTATATGGTGTTTTTTCGAAGGTATTTATTAGTTTGTATTCTGTTATGAGGAAGAACTTGTTTACCTTCTCCATTTGTTTATTTGCATATTTTTCATATCATTATGGGCTCCTGGATTCCTGTTTAATTTAATGTGTCTTATCAGCAGTTGACCCACTTTTTCTGTAAAGTTTTAGATTTCGGGGGCCATAAAGTCTCTGCTGTAACTAGCCAACTCCACCCTATGGCCTGGAAACAATCATAGCATGAAATGAACAGGCGTGGCATGTTCCACTGAAATTTATAAAAGCAGATGGCTTGATGGGTTTTATCCAAAGGCTGTATGTAGTTTGTCTACCCCTTGGATTGTTTCATCATTTATTTTTTAAAATATTTATTTAATTATTCCCCACCTCCTGCCTCCGTTGTCTGTTCTCTGTGTCACTCGCTGTGTGTTCTTCTGTGTCTGCTTGTATTCTCATTAGGCAGCTCCGGGAACTGATCTGGAGAGGGAGAGAGGTGATCACTTTCTTGTGCCACCTCAGCTCCCTGTTCTGCTACATCTCCTCATTTTCTCTCTTCTGTGTCTCTTGTTGCGTCTTCTTGCTGTGCCAGCTCTCGGCGTCGGCCGGCACACCACGTGGGCCAGCTCGTCCCCGCCAGGAGGCCCTGGGCATCAAACCCTGGACCTCTGTATGGTAGATGGGATCCCAATTGGTTGAGCCACATCCGTTTCCCTCATCATTTATTTTGATGCTCAAGTTGACCCCAAGTTGGGCAGTACAGGCCCCTCCCCATGGCTTCTTGTGTCCTTTTGACAGATCTTCTTCATTTTCTTTACTTTCTGGCACTTTACATTTTTCTTGCCCCGGCCTTGGATTCAGCCATTTCTCCAAGGAGACTTGATTTGTTTTTGTGACTATGGTGTTCAGAAACCAAAGTCAGGGCCTTAGGTGTGTTTTTGGAGTGTCTTTGCTTGCAGGCCCTCTCGGGACACATCTGGGAAGTGTAAGTTTATGTATGTAAATACACACATACACACATGCACACACGCACATACGCACACAGAAACTGACTGTGGGGTGCTGCCTGCTCTTCCTGGTGATGTCCCCTCGGCCTGACCCTGAAGGTCCTGCAGGACTCAGCTGCCCCTTGGCCCTGGCCCTGCCCGCTCTGATGCCCCTTCGCTGGGCCTTCAGTCCCCGCTGGTTCCAGCTACCACTTAGATTTAAAGTGACAGGAACCTGAGAAAGTGTCTCCTTAATATTTAAAAATTTTTTCCTTTTACTTTCAACTTCTTATTCCATATGAAATTAATTTTGCTGTTTAATGGAATGTGAAATTCTGATTTGAAAGACATAGTTTTCTAAATGACCGCTTTTCAGCACCATTTCGAACTACAGTGGTTTCTGTAAGGGCACTGAAGAAGGCTGGCACCACCACGCCAGCTCCTCGGAATTTCCCCTTGAGAAATCGGGAGGTGGGGTCTTTGATTTTGATTTTGCCTTTAGCACTTTGTTGTCCCTTAAATTTTTATTCTATGCTGTTCACTGTAAAAACAGTTAAATATTTTAATTATCCCCGTAGTATGTGTTCTTAGGAATGAGTGAAACAACACAGAGGTTTTTGCAGGAAAAGTCAGTCCTCTTCCCCACTACCACCTCCCTACCTGCCTCCACCCCAAGGGACCGTGTCACGGCCACCTCGTTTTCTCTTCTGCTGGAGACACACCCACACTCACAGGCACGGAGGAGCTTTGAAGGTTCATTCTGAATGTGCCATAAACACAGAGTGGTCTAAAGATGTGCAGATAATGGGAGGACCCTCCTGACAGGTCCCCAGGCTTAGGAAGGAGGACAGCGGCCGGAGCCTCTGTTCTCCTGCCGAGGCACAGCCGTCTCCACCCCGAGGGGACCTGGCCTCAGCCCGTCCTGCTGTGCCCTGACCCTGTTGGGGAGGTCTGCTGTTCTGCTAAAGTATATACGTTTTCCTAAACAATGAATTGTTTAGCTTCTGTATTGTACATAATAGGAATTCAAAATGTGTTTATTCTTCTTTTTTCACTCAATTTTACATTTGTGGTATAAATCCAATTGTATTTTGCAAAAAAATGAATTCATATTTTAGATGTACAGTATATATTTTTCTGTAACATGCTCTTTGGGTTGCTTAATAGATGATGGAAGTAATTATAGGGAACTTTTACGGTCACGTATTTTTACATATGTTGGTTTGTTTAATGTTCACAAAAATCCTATGACATAAGTAATTGTTTTTCTCCTCCAAAAAATGAAAAAAATAGCACAGAAATATTATAAAACTCGCCCAGTTTTGTTAAATGGTGGTAGAAATGTAAATAAAAGTAAGAAAATCATTATGGAAATGGTGGGTGGGGATGGAATGGGGGCAGCGACAGGGAAGGGGCTGCAGGACAGACCTGACGGCTGGGGGCTTGGGGGTCGTTGTCTCGCTGAAGCCGGTTGTTAAATGTGCAGGACTCATTGTTCTGCCATTGACAGGCTGAGCTAGCAATTTGAAAGGGGGTGGGAGTGTTTGTACAGTGAAGGGTGCCTGCAGGCTGGGATCTCCTGCTGGAGAAGCAGGTACTGGGCGCCCATTTTATAAGTTAGTTATGTTGTGCATGTGTGTTTTCTCCCTGTTATGTGTTACAATAAAAAACGTTTAGAAAAAAGTAATTCGGAGTGGGAAGCAGCTGTGGCTCAATCGATTGGGCTCCTGTCTACCATATGGGAGGCCCTGGTTTCGCGTCCCGGGTCCTCCTTGTGAAGGCAAGCTGGCCTGCGCGGGTGGAGAAACTGACGGCTCACACCTGCGGAGAGCTGGCGCAGCAAGATGACGCAACAAAGGGAGACAAGCAGAAGAACGTGCAGCGAATGGACACAGAGAGCAAGCCGCAAGAGGGGGGGTAATAAAAAAAATAGAAAAATAAATAAAGTCTTTGGAAAAAAAAAGGAATTCCGAGTGCTGGTAAGGAAGAAAGGGAAATGTGTACACTTGATGCAAGTGGGGCAAGGGTTGTGAAGGGCAATCTGGGATGTGGCAGATGAGATTCTTTTTTTTTCTTCCAGTGTTCAATACTTTTATTGAGTTCACAGTTTTGTTTTCCTTCAACATTATGAATATTACAAAGTATTTATGAAAATAAAAGTAAAGTAACAATATAGGTCTGAAATTATTCCATTTCGAGGACTTTCTGAAAAAATTAAATTTATATGAGTACTTATAACATTTCTTAATTATTCTCATATGCTTATAGAAAACAACTTGAAAACTTTATGAAGTAGAGAATTTAAATTTCTTTAATATAAAATTGTTTACAATTAAAAATTTAAAAAAAAATTTAATTGCCTTTTCTAGAAAAAGATACATAGATCACAAAAAATATTACATTAAAAAATATAAGAAGTCCCCATATACCTCACACCCCACCCCACTCCTCCCACATCAACAACCTCTTTCATCATTGTGGCACATTCACTGCATTTGGTGAATACATCTTGGAGCACTGCTGCACCACATGGATTATAGTTTACATTGTAGTTTACACTCTCCCCCAGTCCATTCAGTGGGTTATGGCAGGATACATAATGTCCAGCATCTGTCCCTGCAGTATTATTAGTTCTGAAAATGCCCCACATCACATCTCTTCTTCTCTCCCCCTGTCCTCAGCAACTGCCGTGGCCACAGTCTCCACATCAGTGATTCAGTTTCTTTCTTATAAAGCGGAGGAATGATTTGATTGATAATTTAATAGCACCTGTAGTAATTTTTCATGTAAATATTTGTTGAGCTTGGTATAAATTATATGTAAAGAGTGTGCTTTTCAAACAGCAGTTGTGTAACTCATTGTTTTAAGAAAGACCTGATGTTAAAAGGTTTCTGTGGGTGGAGCTAGTTAAACTATTTTTAGCTTAACTGTTGTATATTATATGTATATATCATTTTATATTCTCATTTCTGCTAATAGATATTTTGCAACTAATTACTTTGAAATTTAGATGTTTTCATAGAAGTAATAGATACATTTTAACCTTTCACATTCATTTTCATTTATTCACTTCATAAGCATTTATTGAGTATATATCATTTGGTTTATAGCATTTGGTTTATATGGATGACACTGATTCTCTCTTTGCCTTGAAAGAATCCACAATCTGGGAGAAAAGGACTGCAAAACAAACAATTACAATAAAATGTAGTATCCCTTTCTCTAAGATTTGTTATATAATGTGTAGGGTGAAAATGAAAATGGAGACAGTCTTTAAATGAAGACAAAGTTTAACTGAAAATGGAAGAAAATCAAGGAATATTGGGAGAACCTATTAAGTTAGTAAAATAGGAAAAATATCCATGTAAATTCCTGACAATTACACATTTATCAACAACTAGTAATATATTATAATTTTTTTAAAAATTTCCCCCCCAATCTGATAGTCAGTGAATAAATTTAAAATTGCTCCAAGTCTGTAAATTAAAGTGTTTGGATTCTTTGATAATATTGAAACTGTACAACATTAATAACAATAAATATTATACCTATAATAAATAGAAATTATTAAAGAATTCCATAATATCCCCAGACAATTTGCATTAAACTAATTTAATATCATGGGGTATTTGTTTCCCCACCTTTTTCTGTTTTATTCTAGATGGTCCCCGGCCATCACAAAAAGAAATTATATCACTACGGGCATTTATGCTACTTTTTCTGAAACAGCTCATTCTAAAGGTAAAATAAGTTTTTATAATTGAAAATTGTGGTATATTTTGTGAAAAGGAGTTTAGCATAGTTTAAAATCATTAAGTTAGCAATCACTACCTTTAATTCATAAATTTCCTTCAACATTTTGTAAATCTTAGTATTACCTTTTGTTGAACTTAACTTTTAGTTAAATGCTTTTTGAGATCTTCAGTATAAAGGATGTAGCAAAAATGGACAGGAAACATAAGTATATAAATTGAGCCTAAAAATGTTTTTCTAGAAAATGGCCTATGTTTCATTCTGAGAAGGCTTATTACATAATGTATTTTATTGCAATAGGATTTTTTAAAGACTAAGATCAAGACAAAATAAAATTGTGAGATAATACACAAAAATTGGATACGGTAAGATCTATTATAAAGGAAGAGTAAATGATTAGGTAATAGTATGAATACAGTTAAATGGCGATAATGTACTAACTTCAATGGTGAAAAGTGTAGTATAGCAATGTTTAAAAAATAAATGGAATTTTCTAAATATGTTCTTATTTAACTTGAAATAATATAGCTTATGAAATATGAAGAGTTGGAGGGGTTTAAGTTAAAACATCATTACTTTATACTTTAAATTTAGTAATAAAGTAATCCTTTTTAAAATTAGGATCGAGGAGTCAAGGAAGATGAACTTCAGAGTATATTAAATTACCTACTTACAATGCATGAGGTAGGACATGTTCTGATTCTTCTATTTTAAATATTTTATTCCAAGCTTTAGAATAAAATTTTAACCAAATAACTATTGGTGATCCTTATTATACAGGATGAAAATATTCATGACGTGTTACAGCTGCTAGTGGCTTTAATGTCAGAACATCCAGCCTCGATGATACCGGCATTTGATCAAAGGAATGGAATAAGGTATGATCACAGCATTAATGTAGTTATTAGACTAATTGGGCATACTTATGCCATTTTGAATATCTCCTATTTTGCGAAGTTTCGACTAAATATGGCAAAATCTTACTTGCAGTGAGGGAATAGATTGATAAAGCTGCTATTAAATTTCTCTGAGACGCAAGGAAACCGATTAATTCTGTAGAAAATAGGGCTTGAGACTCAAGAAGAGGAGTAATTGACTTGTTGCCATAGTAAGGGCTTTTCAAGTAGAGGGAAGAGCAGCCTTATGTTTGTGTGTTTGCCAAAAATCAAGAGAGCAGGGCATGTTTCCGTGGAAAGAGCTTGAGAAAATGATAGGGGTCCAGGCCTGGGGGAGGTAGTGGCTGGATGTGGAAGCAAATGCATATGCTAGGGCGTGGCTGGGGCAGTGTTATGTGAGTAAAAGAAGTCAAAGATAATGTGAAATCAGAGGCCAAAAACGAATGGATTTGAAAGGCTAACTCTAGTTATGGTGATTATAAAGTCATTAATGTGCACAGGTGAAAAATATACCAAGCCCCATAATATTCTTTAGATTCTCCCTTTTTATTTTTTGTAGTCTTGAGTTACTGGAATGAGCAGGAAATCTAGGTTATACCATTTACAACAGAATAAACTCCCACAGGTTGTAAAATGAGTTTGGAAACAATGTATCAATAACTGCCAAGGCATTTTGTTACTGCTTCTTTTACTTGGCCATTTATTTTCAGCAAATAGAAACTTTTTTGATCTCCTTTTCAAATTTGAGGCACAATCACTTCATTTCAACATGGATTTCTAATTTGAGATAGCAACATTAACTTTGGCTAAATAATCTATGGGGTTGCTAATCTAGTTGAAGAAGAATATTATACATATTTTCTTACTACTAGGTGGCACTCACTATATGACACAACTGTTACTTAAACAGATTTAGCCAAATAATGACAATTTCATGTGGTTTAAGCCTAATAATAAAATACAGTTACACTAAGCCTTCTGATATTATATTTAGATTGAATACTTACTGTTTTTGGCCTTAGATCCTAGTACTTGCTTTGTGCAGTATATTTTGTGTATTATATGAATTGATCAATTGAGTCAGTTGAAAATATTACCTGTATGAAAGATACAAACTTGGGTTAAGATGATGAGACACATAAATAGAATTTGGAATTATTTTGAAAGCTTGCAAATATGATTTTACAAAGCTGAGTGATATCTGGGGAGACCTGTAGAGTTTAACTAGTAGTTTCAGAGTGGACTGAGAGGATGGGCTATGTAGGATGCCTGCCAGCACTTAGTGTTCCCCATTGCCCACTGGATGAACATGCTGGGCTGCTACCAGGATGTTAAAAACAGTAGCAAAGACAGAAAATGGCCCTTCTTTGCTACTTCAGTTTTCAGCTTCAAAAAAAATGTACAGAAAGTAGGTCCTCAATGGTTTGAAATATGTAAAAATATTGGTTAAGATGATGTAAAAAAAATATGAGATCTAGTTAAACCACTTAAAAATCTGTATCCTAGAAGATAGACACTAAGGGATAAGAGATGTATATGAAATCTTTTTTTGGGGAAAATTCTGACTGTAATTCATATATACTAAGAATTGGACAAAGAAATTTAATTCTGGTGATAGTTTAACTGACTTAAGGAAGCTCTTTGTGAGGATACAACACTAAACTGAGTAACTAAAGAAATTTGATGATTTTATATCCAACAATAAAGAATAGACAACTCCCTGTCATACATAGTTGAGACCACTTCTTGGTTGACTGTAGTGAGCTGCAGCTGTGAACTGAGGCTCTGTAATGCTCTTGTTCTATTACAGGTAAACATTCCTGAACTGCTTTGTCAGAAAATTGATTATTGATACTGTATCCCAGCCCTGTGCTTTTGTCCTTTATAAGAAACAGTTGCCTGATTGTGAAGAAATCCCTGTGCAGTCTATTTATGATTGTCCTAGAGTTGCTCATGCTTTAAGTATTTATTTTAGCTTCTGTTGACCCCCAGTGGAGCCTTATGCCTATTTTTCCTCCAACTCAAAGTTGCGTGGGTGGGTTGGGATTCTGTGGGAGCCTCTGGCCGGAGCCAGATAGCCAGCGTCTCCTTTGTGCCTCAAGAGCGTTTCTGCTGTGACTGTTCTTTGTTATGATTTCCCTGAATATTTCTCTTTTACATGTGTAGCAGTCCTAGTCTCGTATTTGTCTTTTTTCATTTCTAATTCTGGCCACTAAGAGTTATGGAAATAGATTTCAATGTGAACATAAATGTATTTAGGATAAGGGGCTTTTGAAAAAGAATGATCTTCCAGGGGAAATAGTCATTCTTGTATTTACCTCATATAATTTGTTCAATAGATATATTTTTTTAAGTGAAGCAATGTCAGCAATATTTTTTTCTTTTTTTACCAGTATAGGCTACTGTAAAGAGTAAAATTGAGAACTCCGAGGTGCTGTTCCTCTGTATATGTTGTGAAGCGATGTGAACATTGTGCTGCTGCTTTTGTGCAGCTTGGATTATGTCATCTTCAAAATATAGTTGACATTTCTATTTAAAAAAGATATTTAATACAATAAAGCATACGCTAATTTTATAGCCACGCTCACACCCAGAAGGAACCTTCTAGAATTCTGGAATTATTTGCAAAAGAATATAGCACCATTGCTTCATTTTCTTTAAAGAAAAATATTTGCTCTCCTTTGGAAAAAGAGAGAATAAAATTTCTAAGGTCCCCAGGAATATAATGGATAGGCTTGGCATGCAGTATTTGAAGTGACTCTGTTGGTTAGATTTTGTGTTAGTAGAGCTTTCTTGCTCCAAATAACAGAAAACCTCTCAATCTAGCTTAAATAAAAACAGTAATATTTTGTTGTAAAAATCTCTTGAAGATAGGAACCGGATATTGGAAAGTTACCAGGAGACAAGTGTGTTTTCTCTGCTGCTTTCTGTGTGGTTGCTTCGTTCCTCTTTGTGTAGACTGGCTTTCTCAGCTTCTCTTAAACGTGGCCGTCTGGTTTCTGTTCTAAGTAACGTCCTGATCAAGAGCTCAGTAAACAGTGTATGCTGTTTCTCATACCCAATTCCAAATTCTCAGAGAAGAGAAGTAATTGGAAAAGTGTCCAATCAGCCATAAGCAAGACAAAAAGATTATCAAGTACAAATGTTAGGGAAAGGTTTCAGAGAAGAGTGTATGTGGCCTAATCACTGTCTTTTTTTTTTTTTTTTTAAAGATTTATTTATTTATTTAATCCTAACCCCCCTCCCCTGGTTGTCTGTTCTTGGTGTCTATTTGCTGCGTCTTGTTTCTTTGTCCGCTTCTGTTGTCGTCAGCGGCACAGGAAGTGTGGGCGGCGCCATTCCTGGGCAGGCTGCACTTTCTTTTCACGCTGGGCAGCTCTCCTCACGGGCGCACTCCTTGCGCGTGGGGCTCCCCCACGCGGGGGACACCCTTGCGTGGCACGGCACTCCTTGCGCGCATCAGCACTGCGCATGGCCAGCTCCACATGGGTCAAGGAGGCCCGGGGCTTGAACCGCGGACCTCCCATATGGTAGACGGACGCCCTAACCACTGGGCCAAAGTCCGTTTCCCGTAATCACTGTCTTAAAACTGAAAGTTTGTGTTTGTGCTGAGAGGTAATATTTATGAATACTCATTGCATTGCCCTTTTGGCTTATACACTTGAAGGCCAAGTTTAAAGAAAAAGTAATAAAACATGCTCTTTTTAAATTAACACAAAGAATTGTAATAATTCTGAGAGACACTGTATATTTTTATTTTATTTGAAAATATATAATGTTTATGTTTGATTAGTAAACACTTAATAGATCATTCATATATTGCTTATATATTTTAGGGTGATCTACAAATTATTGGCTTCTAAAAGTGAAAGTATTTGGGTTCAAGCTCTGAAGGTTCTGGGATACTTTTTGAAGCATTTGGGTCACAAGTAAGTGAATGGTTTTCATAACAAATTGTAGAAATAGATACTGAAATTATGTGTTAATTAGTTTGAATCCAATTAACATGAAATTTGACTGGAATAGAACAATGGAAAATAATAGCTCCTTGTGTTAAAAGGTGTAATGATTTATAATAGAATGTTTTATTAATAGTAGATTATGGAATAAAGTCGTGGTTTAAATGATGTAATTTATTTCTGCTTGCTTCGTGAAAACAAAGTATTTTTCAGTTTGAGGATGTAACAAAATATTTTATCAAAATAAAATAAAGCTCATATGAATATAGATTTTGGTAAAACCTTTGACACAGGGAATACCTGTATATTGAGGTGTCTCTAAGAACTAATCTTTTGCTCATTTGCTAAGTTAGCATTCTACTTTTTATTTATTTTCATTTTTAACAATGAGGCTTGTTGATTATGTTTGTGATTTGAAGATCCTAGAATACCTCTTTTCTTCCCAAAGTCCATAACTCGGATACTTTAAATGCTTTCCCCATAAACAACAAATGCTGATATAATGATTTTCTTTGTGCCATGTGTCCATTGCATGAATATGCTTGCTTCAGTCCCATTTCCTTCACACTGGAACCCCTGTCATTTCAGCCTTGCTGGATGGGGCTTCCTCCCAGAAGGTCGCGGTTGCCCATTGTTTCTGGTGTATAAATTACAAAGTGTTTCCTGGTTACACTGATGGAAACTGCAGTGTCCAGGATGAGACGTTCTAACTTGCCAGTCAGTCCAGATGATAAGGAATTATTTTCACTGTGGCACCGAATCAGTAGTCTTGTTAGGGTGAATAGAGACATTTGGGTGTAGAGAGGAGTCCCACAGAGGCAAGATGGCAGAACAGGCTGCACAGGTAGGGGGAGCTGTAAGCATGCACGAGCCGGCGGAGTGGAGGATGCCCAGAGCTAAGGAATGCCCTTTTAACTCTGGTGAAGAAAAAAAGAGGAGGCAGCTGAGCAACAGCACCCAATTAAAACCAGCAGCAGGAAATTTCCTATAGAAACGTGGTATTTCAACCATCCTCTTTCTTCCTCTTCTCCTGTGAAAGTCAAAGTAAGAAACATAAGGAGTATAAAATAGTAACTCCCACAAACAGAATTGTTAGCAAAGTTAGAAGATGGGTACAACCCACGACTCTAAAATATGAGTAACAGCTGCTTAAAGCTACTAAAGTTGGGTAAAATTTGTAAGGATAAAGGAAAGAAAAAGCACAAGAAACATGGTGGTAGTGTTCAACGATAGCACATCTTTCGCAGTGTCAGTGAAAATCAAAGGTGCCTGTTAAAGTGTGGAGGTAGATCGTCTGCTGCTGTAGTAGGTATGGCTACAGCACGGCTGATAGAGGCTCCTTCTGGAGTTCAACTGGCTTCAGAAAAGCAGCAAAAAAGGAGACATGCTGATGAGCCCTGTCAGTAGGAAGCAGGCCTTCCTCCGAGGCATCAGAGAGAGACAGATGTTTTGGACTGTGGCAGCAGAATGGCTGTGCTTGCCCTGCGTGTACACAGACCAGTGGCTGATAAGGGAATTTTTCTACCTTGACAAAGCATTGGCACAGCTTTAGTACCTGTATACCCCATGAATGGGAAGCAAGGAAAAGAGAAGCAAAAATCACCAGGAGTTGTAACGCTCTCACCGGAAAAGGACTCCTGTGGAGCACAGGGCAATTGTGATGGCAGTTTTTGCCATAAATTAAAGAAAAGAGAAGTAAATGGTTTGCTTTTGAGGAAGGACAACTATTAAACAGAAATTTAAAAATTTAGAACAAATGGTAGGATAAACATAGAAGACTTGTCTTGTGAGCTAACAAAACTTTTGGAAATAAATTTGAAGAGAAAAGCTATCACACAAATGAAAATAAAATTGAGGTAAGGTTAAAGGAAGATAAACTCTGTGGATAACATAGTAAGGTAAACAAGATAAAAATGAAAACACAGCAAATAATGACTGGATGAAAATATAAGAGTTTAGAAGGTTTAGAGAAAAATTGATAGAAGAGGCAAAAAAGTTCCAACAGTGGCATAGTTTCCCAAAAAGTAAAGCAAAACAATGGGCCTAAACAGGTATATAAAGCTATAAATCAATGAAGTCTTACAATTTTCCTGCCCGTGTTAGAAGGACATACTGTGTGCCTAGGAAACTGACCCTGAATGGTCACCACAGAGGTATGGTATTGGATTTTAAGTTTAAGTCAAGTGTCCTTTGCACCACAGTGCTCAAATAAGGGAAAAACATTATGCTTTAGACATCAGCAAATTTCAGTCCAGAAAACAGTCACGCAACAGCCATAAGATACTGAGGTGAAAGATGCTGCGGGTAGAAGACCTGCTGCCCGACGGTTTTCCCCTATACATGGAATTGTTTCCTGAAAATTCCTGAGAAAACTGGGGTGGGACCAAGTTCAGCCGACTAGGAAATGACTGAAGGAGCTACGGCAGAAGGACTGCTAGGCAACCTCAAATCACTGTTAATGGCCAGACAAAGACCGCAGCAGCGCAGCAAGTGTTTGGATTAGCGTGCCAGGCCAGGACTGGAATTTTGATGTCCCATAATAATGTGGGAGTGATGCAGTTAAAATAAACCGGAAGAGGACTGAGTCAGGCAGCAAGGCAGGGTGAATGCGAGGAGTCAGGATATCGTGTGCTTATTATACTAGTGAAGTCCTAGAAGTACAGGCCTGTGGACTAACCTTGATGATCTAGACAAGGAGAAAAGTTAACTGTTAAGGGCTGATTTTATCCCTGTGGAGAGGAGGGAGCCAGAGCCTCAGAGCCGAGGAAGGCCACTCTACCATTAGTTATAGCCCCTTCAGCACAGTCGTCAAGCCTGCAGAAACCAACTCCACAAATGAAACATGGAGCAGACCACGTGGCGAATGTCTAAAACCTCTGTAACATTCAGAAAGCTAAACAAGGTACGGCATATATAAGACCAGGCAGTCCTCTTATAAAAAGAAATGTAAATAACCTATTATAAGAAAAAGAAAATCAGAATTGGTCAGAATAATAAACCCCAGCTTTGTGTGCAAGAAAATACCAAAAACAAAGGGATTTAGAAAGACTGCAAATAAAAGGATCAGCAAAGGTTTCCATGTCACACAAATAGAAATGAGAAGCCAGCAGGAATCTTGATAAGAATTCAGGTCAAAAAGCTGTAAACCAGACAGGATACTTCATAATGTTTTAGCATGAAACATTCATAAAACAGCAATTACTGTTAAGTAAACAGATAATAACTAAGAATTTTCAACTTTGATTTCCTTATCAAAATCCACAAAATAAAGGGGAAAAACAATCTAATAAGGTAAATCTGTTTGTTCTGACCGATACACATTGAAGCTGTACCATGTAATTAGGGACTATAAGTTTAGATACCCATGGGACACTCATGAAAAATTGTTAAATTATAATACACATGAGAAGAAGAGTACAAAAAGTAGAAACAAAACATTTCTGACAAGATTCTCTGAATAACATGCAATAAAATTAAAAAATAAGAAAATCAGAAAACAAAAGGATTTTCTACCTAGAAATTTAAAATTTATTAAGAGCAACCTTTGGGTCAAAAAGAAAATACACACTGAAATTGAAGAATTTTTAGAGAACAACTTTTAAAATTCTATGAACTACAGCCAAAGAAGTACATAAAGGAAAATCCATCCCTATAGATAAATAAAAAGGAAAGACAGGAGTGAAAAATTGGTGTGACCTAAAGATAAGTCAAAGCTCGTTGGTCTGATTGTCAAAAGAGCCTGGAAATGGAGTAAGCTGTGGCCCCAGGAAGAGAGGAGCTAGAGCTTGGTGATTTACCTCGCCAGTGTATGTCACAGGTGCCACGTCCAAGTAGGGAAAAATAGACACTCAAAGAAAGAAGTGAAACCCTGAGGTTTGGGAGCCAGGAAGACCAGCCAGGTGCTGAATCCCAGGTGCCAGGAGAGGCCTGGAGCCCACCCCCGCACTGGTGTGGGTGCTCGGGTGCCCACATCAGCCCCTCCTGCTGGGGTGGGCGGCAGGGAAAGGAGCTGTCGTTTTAAACCTTTGGCAGACCACAAATGCAAGCAATAATGCCCTTCACCTGTGCAGAGTTATTCTGTGCTGTGAGCCCATCACCAAGTAGAGTACTCACTTTTGACCCTGGTTTTAGGTTCTTGACCTTAAGGTTAGTCACAGACTGTTTTATAGGAATGAACTTGGGCATAGTCTCTGTTTTAGAGAAGAAAATTTTAACCCAATAAAAATAACTTCTAAATAGTTATGAGAAATTTATGATGGTTTATAATTTGCATGTTTTGACTTTTTGGTGTTCACAGATATTTTGAGGAGTGTTTAAAAGTTGTCTTGGAACATAGATGGCTGCTGTGCTATAAACTGCCATTTCCTTTTTCTAGATGGAGGTTTGTAATGATGGCCAAAAGTCGCTGATAGGATTCTGAACTGCTTATAGAATGTGCTTTCTTGTCCAAGTGTCATGTGATCGGAATATCCAGTGTGCTTCATGTCTTTCCCCCTTCTCTCCAGGAGAAAGGTTGAAATTATGCATACCCACAGTCTTTTCACGCTTCTTGGAGAAAGGCTGATGCTGCATACGAGCACCGTGACTGTCACCACCTACAACACATTGTACGAGGTAAAAAATGATGGACACGCGTGTGCGCCCATGCTCTATGGTTAGCTAACGCAGATCCACGGACGGTGGTTTTTTCCAGCCTTTTGACCTTGGTCCAAGGCTTTTCCTTTGTGTATGGATTGGCTGATTTACATTGCAGTCTTTGTTTCATAAACCACATCGTTTATATATTGACTGTTCTAGTTTCTCTCTCTCTAATATGTAACAAGATTTTAAAACTCTAGCATCAATGTAAATGATATCTTTAGCAAATTTTATATTTTTCATTCTTTTACAGTTTTCTTATCCTTACCCAATTTAATAGTGGTAGTTTTTAATTACTCATTTGAGAGTTTTTACAGAGTGTTCTACTTCATTCTATACAATCGATCAGTGAGTCTTTTACTTTTCATATAGTAACCATTGAAATATTTAAAATGTGTTTACACCTGGGATCGGTAGGTTTGGGAAGAAACACAGTAGCCTTTAGTTCATGTACAAGCCGTTTGATGGGCACTTGTGTGTGTGGACCCCACTGGTCTGTGAGCACGCGGTGGGCTCTGCCTGCTGTCCCAGTGGTGGGGGCTGCCTGGCGGGCTGGGCAGAGTGGTTCTTGGTCATAAGATCTCCTACTGTAAGTACAATTAAGTTTTGATGTTACAGAATTGCAGAATTGATTTTAGAACTGGTTTTTTCATTTTTAGAGACTGTAATTTCATATTTGTAACACTCTACTTATATAAAGTTATATAATACCTTTATTCAGTCATAATTTGAACATTATTGGAAATGGCTTTCCTTGGATTATATGAGAAGCATGGTTCTTACACAAATAATCATGTGTAAAATAAAGTGACCTATTCGGTCACTCCCAATGTGAAGTTAGAGTTGATACTGGAGAACGTGTGTAGATAAGACTGACTTGTAAAATGCTATCTGGAAAGCAGCTTTGGATCTCCCATCTCAATTTAGAAATCACTTCTTCATCCTTTCTAACAGACGTTCACAGTGCTGGGCTCAGTATTGTCTGTGAAATGGGTGTACTGCCTCTCAAAAAAGGAAAAGCTGTTTTTATTTCTAAATACTAAAATATTAGGAGTGTTCTCATCTGGTAACCTCCTCTCCACTTCCCTGTAACTGATCTTCAGCATCCTCGTTCTCTTCTTTAGGCCAAGGATTACCTTCACCTGCTTGTCTGTGACCTGGGATCTTAGAATGGTTTTTCTGTTTTTAAGTGGGTGAAAACAATTAGAAACAAAATAATATTCCATGACACTAAAACATTTCAGCCTCCATGAATAAAGCTTTATTGCGCACTCATCTGTGCATGTGTTGCCTGCGCTGCTTTTGCGCCAAGGGCACGTTGAGTGGCTGTGCAGACGGTCCCGCGCACGCCGGCGGCCCCACCGTGCCACACTCACAGTGCAGCAGCATTTTGTGCACTGTGTGTCAAAAGGTGCATTGAGAATTGCAATTTTCTTTTCTTTAGAACTTGTGTTGGTTTCTTAGGGCTGCCGAACAATTACCACAGAGATGCTTGGTAACAGAGTTAGGCTCGCTCACACTTCCGAGGCTAGAAGTCTGAAATCAGTGCCATGAGGCCGTGCTCACTGGAGGCTTGAGGGCCCTGTCCGCCCAGGCCTCTCCCGCCGCGTGGTGGTGCAGGCCACCCCTGCCCTGCTTGTCATGTACAAGCGTCACTCCAGTGTTTGCCTCCATCGCCACGCAGCGCCATCCTCGTGTGACTCCCTGTGTCTGCGTCCAGATCTCCCTCCTCTTTCTCTCATAGGGGCAGCAGCCCCAGGATTCTTGGTCCACCGCGATCCCGTAGGCCCTCATCTTAAACTGGCCTCCTCCCCTACATTAGGTAGACGTCCGTGTTGGGTGTGCATGCATCTGCGTATTTTACTAGCCTTCCGAAAAGCGCAGCTGCAGCCTCAGCAGCACGCTGACCTACCAGCTGGACTTACACAGCCTGTGAGTGCCCAGATTTTGCTCTCTAATGAAGCTCTGCACCGAATGAAGCCAGGCTGTTGCTGATTCCATGTCCCAGGGAAATAGGTGGGAAAAGTCAGGATAGTTTTGGGTCCTCTGATATTGAATATTGGGAAGGTCCTGAAATGATGAAGGGCCAATATACAGGGTCTCTCTCTGAACAATTTGTTGGTAAATATGTTTTTAAAGTAATAATCATGGTCAATTAAAATAAAATTTTAAGGACTATGAGTTCATAATGATACTCCAAAAAGAAAAGTTAATGCAAGTGTACACCAAATCAGAAGACAGAGGTAGTTGTGATTTGCCTGACCGGCACCGGCGAAGACCTAGCAGAGTAGAAAGTCCTCCCAGCTAAGCGTCCACGCCGCTGACGAACCCCGACAGGATGGTGGGTTTCTGATTCTGCCCCGCCAAGTTTGAAGGGTGATACCAGGTTACAGACCTTAAAACTTGTTTGAAAGGTTATGAACTTAAAATTCTGACTAACCTAGTGAAATTTAATGAAAAGAGGAAAACGCAGCTTGAGACCAGCAGCCTACGATTGCAGCCTGTTCTTTTACTCTCACAAAAATCTGTTGGTTGATGATAGAGAGTTTGAGAACTTTTTGTCTGAGATGGTCTTCAGTTTTGTTTGACAAAGTTAGGTTAACTCGTCAGTGTATCAAACAAACATTGCTCTGAACATAGGGAGGTAAAAATCAAAAGAAACAAAAGACAAGTGAGTCAAACCTATGGTGTTGGTAATGATGTTTCAGAATAGATTATATAGTCTTTTACTAAAGTGTTTTGAAGTCATTATGTGTGGTATATATCTCTATTTAATGTTCTTATATGTTTTGACTGAAACTAAATTGCAAATTGCAGTTTAAATTGTTTGAGCTCCTTAAATTACAAGTTTGCAATTAATGGCAAATTTTAAAGAAAAACTAATTTTGAGAAATTTCTTATTTAATAATTTGGGCCATAAAATATAAATTATACTCTTTTTAAAAAATTATTGAGGTATATCAGTCATACATAAACATACATAAACAATAAGTATGTAGTAATAGTTGTGAACTTACAAAACAAACATATATAACATCATACAGGACTCTTCATAACTCACCCTACCACCAAAGCTTGCATTGTTGTTAAACATTTTTAGCTAATGATTAAAGAGCATTATCAAAATGTTACTACTAACCAAAGTATTTTTTCCCTAACCCACCCTATTACTATTATTTTCTTTATATCTTTTATATATGAACAGACATAAACAGTAAGTGTATAGTAAAAGTTGTGAACTTACAAAGCAGACATGCATAACATCATACAGGGGTCCCGTATATCACCCCACTACCAATACCTTGCATTGTTGTGAGATGTTTGTTACAAATTATGAAAGAATATTGTCAAAATCTTACTACAAATTATATCTTTATCTTACACATGGTGTATTTTCCCCCCAACCCACCCTATTATTATTTTTTAAATATATTTTTTATGACAAGTTGTAAACTTATAAAACAATCATGCACATGTGCAGAATTCCCATACAAAACCTCTCCATCAACACACCATACTATGGTGGAACATTTGTTATAGATAATATCATCTGATTGTTACCACATCCATAGTGTACATTTGGCACACATTTTCCATACTGCCCCATTATCAACACAGTACATCTTTGGCATTGATGCAAGAAGATTATATATTATTACTGCTAACTACAGTCCATAGGTCAGTCCAGCTGTATTTTTTCCTCATACTTTTCCACATTCCCACCACCCTGCAGTAGTGATGTACATTTGCTCTAGCTTACAAAGGACACTCTTTCATCTGTACCATCAACCACAATTCTCATTCACCTTTGGTTTACTGTGTTATTCAGTTCCTAGATTAGTCTCTAGCTGTACTGCCTATCTTTGTGCACAAAAAAACCCTTGGGTACTGTTTTCTGAAAATACATTTCTTATTTTATCTGCCTGCCTTGAATCCTAATTTTACTAGAATAATCTCATTTGAGCCCAGTTTTCAGATGATAAAAAACATAGAGCATTTTAAGAAAAGTTTGGGTATTGTGGAAAGTGTTTTCTTTTTATTCCTTCAAAATAATGAGCTACAGGCAAAGTGAGTTTGGATTTTAGGGAGGGCAACAGGAGGAAGATAATTAGAATACAAGTATAAAGCAATGTGAGGAGAAGAACAGAAGTATAAGGAGTAGAAGGCTCTGGATTTTACAACTTATTGCAGAACTGTTAGGATGAAATGCAAGGGTGGAATGATGACATCTAGCTTTCAAGGCGCCCCTTGCAGGTTCTAGGTCTTGCACAGGTTAGCTCTTTGGGAGCTTTGTCTCCCGTCTGAAATGGCAGATTGCCCAGCTTGGGTCTCAGCAGACAGCCTGTGAAACTGTCCCTGCACAGCAGGGTCCAGGGCATCCCCCAGAAAGCTGCTCCTTGTGGACTGCCACAGCTTTCCATCCTTGGAGCAGATTTCCTTGTGGTCTCAGTGGGTGGCTGTTCTGTTCCAAGACCTTTTTACTACCTCTGTGCCAATGAGTTAAAGGTCTATTGGTCCTCACCTCTCTTCTGGGCTTGCTGTGTTTGTATTGGTTACTACCAGTTTCCTAGATGGCTGGCCAAAACGAAGAAGTGCTTATCCCCAGTTCTGATCCCTTTCCTGTGCAAAGTTACCACATTGAGGATTGCATAACTCTGAGTGCATGCACACCATAGGCCAAGATTCCATAGGAGAATTGCAGTTCCTGGAGTTGTTGCGTGTACATTTTTCCTGATTGTAAGGGATGCTTGATTTACTCCCTATCTCAGCACTGCAGTACTGTCTTAGTTTGCCACGGGGCTGCCAATGCAAAGTACCAGAAATGGGTTGGCTTTTATACTGGGAATTTTATTTGGGGTAAAAGCTTACAGTTTCGAGGCCATGAAATGTCCAAATCAAGGCACCATCAGAGATGCTTTCTTACCGTCATCGGCTACTGGTGATCCTGGGGTCCTGCCACGTGGTGAAGTAAGATGGCGCCCAGTCTCTGCCCAGGTCTCTGCATTCTCTTCCAGAGTATACCGTTTCCCTCAGCTCAGCTGTGAGCAGCCAGGCATGGGGCTTGTCTCTTTCCAGTTTTCCTCTCTCAGTCTTGGCTGCTCGGCTTTCTTCCCGAGTTCAGCTGCAAGCTATCAGGCGTGTTGCTCATCTCTCCCTGGGCCTCCCTCTTTGAGTCTCTTGGGCAGAAGTTCTTAACCTTTTTGTTCCACGGACTCCTTTGCCAGTCAGATGAAAACACGGACCCCTTACTAAGTCCACACTACCTTTGTATTATTTAATAAATGTATTACACCCACACTAACATCACCACAAGAATAATGTTTATTTGAATTTCAATTCAAGCTCGTGGACTCCTTGTTAAGAACGCCTGCTCCTGGGGCTTCTCTCCTTGAACAGCTGGAGTCCTTTCTGTCTTGCAGGATCAAATATGGCAGCTCCTTTCTCTCTCTGCCTCTGTTTATATCAGACCCAGCAAATGGGCGGACACTCAACCTGAGTCACATCTCACTGATGTAGTCCAATCATAAGCAGTCTAATCAAGTGATCTAAAATGAATCCAAAGCAATCCAAGGGTACCACATCCATGGAAATAGATTAAAAACAAACCTTCTGGGATTCATAAGAGAATTTCAAACTGTCACAAGTACATTCATTTTGCCCAAGTAAAGGGTCATCATCAGTTCATTTTCTGCCTTGCACCCTGCATCCAGTAATTACAGCATTCTGTCCACTCTCACTGGAGAGGGTTTCTTATGTTGCTCCTGAGTTCTCTCACTCTCCCTTGGAAGTTCAGGTTCTCATCTCATGTAGACTGCTGAATGTGTCTTTGAACTTCATCACCTTTAGACTTGCTCTCTTCTAGCCTATTAACAGTCACTGATTTTGGCTAATAAACACAGATCTCCTTGTTACTCTCTTGCTTAATGTTGGTTTACTCCATACTGTTTATAGAATGAAATTAAAATAAGAATGACCCCATGAGTCTGACCCCAGCCTTCTGGAACTTAGTCATGTGTGCCTCATTTTCCAGCCATATTAGAATTGCCATTTGCAAACACATGTACTTTCAGTCATGCTATTTCTTTTCTGAAATATTTTCTTTCCCATTCTAAGCCTGTTTTCTATCCAAAGGTCTTTGACAGTACATTCTTTCAGCCTATAAATAGAGCTGATTCCTTTCTTTCTTCCATTACTAAAGTTGTACCAGCTAAAATATAAGTCCTATTAGGTTAAAGAGCTGTGAGAATGATGTTAAAACTGTAAGTCTGATAAGATGCCTATAATATAGTAATCGCTCAATAAATATTAAAAAATGAAGTTAGACTTTTTTAACAGGAAATGTCAAAAACATTGTATGGGTTATAAAAATGTGAAGTTTGTCTTAATTATTAAGAAAACGAAAAAAAAATCAATAAAATGACCATGTCTCTCTATTTTCTGAGATAATTCATTCTGTAGTTTATATATTATGAAGTAAGCTAATATATAAGGGATGCCTCTTTTTTATAAAGATACTTTCTGAGAATCACATATTTGCAAAATTTGATTTATTTTTAAAGATTTATTTTTTTATTTATTTCTCTCCCATTCCCCCGTTGTATGCTCTCTGTGTCCATTGGCTGTGTGTTCTTCTCTGTCCGCTTGCATTCTTGTCATGTGGCACTGGGAAACTGTGTCACTTTTTTTGTTGTGTCATCTTGCTGCATCAGCTCTCTGTGTGTGCAGTGCCACTCCTGGGTGGGCTGTGTTTCTTTTCACATGAGGTGGCTCTCCTTGCGGTGTACACTCCTTGCGCATGGTGCACCCCTAAGCGGGGAACACCCCTGCGTGGCACAGCACTCCTTGCGCATGGCAGCACTGCACATGGACAAGCTCACCACATGGGTCAGGAGGCCCTGAGTACCAAACCCTGGATCTCCCATATGGTAGGCGGATGCTCTATCAGTTGAGCCACAACCGCTTCCCTGCAAAATTTGTTTTAAATTTCATATACTTTTACTCTGTTACTTCGTCTCTACATTATGGATAATTATATATTCCTTTGTGAATGATTTATAACATTCCCTAATACACTTAAGAATTATGTATTAGATTTTATAATATACCCTCTAAAGACAGTACACTTGTTTCATACACTTGTACATCTCAACATTATCTTATTCATTATTTTAGTAAGTATTGTGATATTATTTTCACTTTAGACTTGCTACATTTCTTTACTTAATATTCCTATAATTCAGGTAAATGCATAATGTACACAGAGGTAGCCAGATGGGATCTTATAAACTGAAGAGCCAAAGTTTTTAGAAATAATCAACTGATTAAAAGAAAAAGATAGGCAACTGGGTAATGGTTGACCAAGATGGTGGTGTAAGATCTCCAGGGTGCTATTCTCCATAGAATCTTTGAAAAAACTAGCAAAAACTTGCAGAGCCATTTTCTGCAAAATTCTGTAGACAGTTAAAGGGTTTCAGTACCTGGGCTAGTACCAAATCAAGACAACACGGCTTTAAGAAACAATAGAAGTAGCTCATGGTATCTTTGCTAGCCCCTTCTCCACCCCTTCTCCACCCCTTCCCTGGTGCAGTCTGAAGCCAGTCTGCCCTCCCATGATGGGTCCTTGACCCTGTTCCTGAGGGAGCAGAGTAACTCCTATTTGCATAATCGATGCCTGAGTATCACTGCCAAGCTATAGGGTGGCAGCCTGAAAGACTGAATCAGGAAGCTTATCTCAAGCTTTTCTTCCTGGAGCTTGCCCAAAAGAAAGAAAGGGCTTGCTGACAGGTAAAGCAGTTAAAGAAATGACTAAGTCAGATTGACCCCAGGCAGAGAATTACCTACCTTGTCAGGCAATAGAGGACTTGGGAAGGGGAGAAAATCTATTTCATAGGGAGTAGAGGATGCATTGAATGCCTGGAAATGGGACATTTCTGAATGCCATGAGCAAACACAATCCTAAAGACAAGATTCAGGCTCATACTAGATGGAGAGGCCCCCATAATTCACATTCACCTTGTGCTGATCTTATTGATAGGAGGGCTAAACACTGAAGGAGAGCACCAGCCAACACAACCAGTTTGCAAGGACTGAAAAAGGTGGTCCTTTTTGCGTTGCATAGTTTGTTTTTGTTTGCTGTTGTCATTTAAGGAAATCTCATTATATCAATAGCTGAATTCAGACTTAAGGATCAGACAACTCAGGAACTAAATCCTAGTGTTAACATATTAAAATATTAAAATGTCCCATGTGCAACAAAAGATTACAAGACAGACAAAGCAATGGGAAATGATGCCGTATCCAAAGGAACAAGATGATAATCCAGAAATCATCAAGGAAGATGACTAGACTTTGGCCATATTGGAAAAATACTTAAAAAAGTGATCCTAAATTTGTGCAAGGAGGTAAGGAAAACACAGAAAAAGAACTAAAGGATACCAGGAAAATAGTGAATGAACAACTTGAGACTCTGAATAAAATAAAAATTTTAAAAAGGAATAAAACAGAAGTACTAGAATTGGAAGGTCACAGTGAGTGAAATGATAAATCCCTACAGGGTTTCAATGACTGATTGGACCTGGCAGAAGAAGGAATCAATACATTCAAAGATAAGAAAATTGAAATTATTCAGGCTGAGAGGTAGAGAGGAAAGAGTAAAAGAGAGGAAGAAGTAAAAATCAAGAGACATGGGGCATCAAGCATACTGAAATATGCATTATGGGAGTCTAAGAAGGAGAAGAAAGAGAGGAAGGGGCGGAAAGAATATTCAAAGAAATCATTACAGAAAACTTCCCAAATTTAAAAAAAGACATGATTTTGCATTTTCAAGAATCCCAGTGAGCCCCCAGCAGGATAAACTTGGAGAGAACCATGCCCAGACACATAGTAATCAAATTGTTGAATGCCAAGGATAAAGAAAGCTGCAAGAGACCAGCAGCACATTATGCACAGGGAGTCCCTAAGATTAAGTGCTGAGTTTTCATCTGAAAGCATAGAGGTGAGAAGGCAATGGTATAACTATTTTGAAGTGCTGAAAGAAAACAACTGCCAATGAAGAATTTTTTCTTCAACTAGACCATCTTCCAAAAATATGGGAGAGATGAAACGCCAAATAAACAAAAAAGCTGAGGGAATTTGTCATCATTAGACCTTACTTAAAAACCATGCTAAAAGGAGTTCTTCAGACTCATAGGAAAGAACACTAGACCATGGATCTAAGCAGCATGAAGAATAAAGACCTCTGATGACAGTAACCTTTATGGGTAATTATAAGTGCTGGTACTATTGCTTTGTATTTTTTTGGTCTGTTATTCAACTACTTTACAGTTCTAAAGTGCAAATGCATAAAAATAATGAGCAATCTTTGATTTTGGGTATATAATGTATAAAGATCTCATTTGTAACAAGTAAAACAAAAAGGTAGGTGAACATAGGGTTTTAGGAACAGTGTGTGTATGTGCTATCGATTAAGTTGATATCAAATCAAACTTGACATTGTAGATTTAGGATGTTAAATTTAAGCCCCATGATAACCATAAAGAAAATATATGAAAAATAATTACAGAAAGAAATGAGAAGTGACTCAAAATGGTACACACACACACACAAGATAAATATGAAAGCAGGCCTTAAAAGAAGAATGGAGTGACAGAAAGGTGTAAGACTTAGAACAAATAGCAAAGTGACAGAAGAAAGTTCCGTAATATCTGTCTCTATTTTAAGTGTAAATGGATTAAACTGTCCAGACAAAAGACAGAGACTAATAGAATGAATTAAAAAAGCATAATGCAACTACATGCTGTTTGTAAGAGACTGACCTTAAATTCAAAGTCACAAAAAGTGTCTTTGAAAGTATAAGGATGAAAAAATATATACCATGAAAATAGTAACCAAAAGGGAGCTGAAGTAGTTGTACTAATATCAGGTACAATAGACTTTTAATCAGAAACAGTTATGAGGGACACAGAAGGTCGCTGTATACTAATAAAGGGGTCAATTCAACTAAAAGACCTAATATTCACAAATATTTATGCACCTGATAGTTGAGCCCCAAAATATATAATGCAGATATTCACAGATGTGAAGGGAGAAATAGATGGTTTTACATTAAACATAGGAGACTTTAGTACACCACTCTTAATAATGCATAGAACATCAAGACAAGATCAGTAAAGAAACAGAAAACTTGTAAAAATATTATAAACCAATAAGGCATAACAGAACACTTCACCCTACAGCAGGAGAATACTCATTTTTCTGTTGCACATGGGTTGTTCTTCAGGATAGACCATATATTAGGTCACAAAACAAAACAAGACTTAATAATTTCAAAAGTATTGAAATCATACAATGTATATTTTCTAACCACATGGAATGAATCTAGAACTCAGTAACAGGGAGAACTAGAATGAACAGTACACTCTAAAAAAAACCAGTGGGTCAAAGAATAAGTCACAAGGGAAATTAGGAAATCTCATAAAGCAAATGAAAATGATTGCCCAATATACTAAAACTTACAGGATGCAGCAAAGGCAATGCTGAGATGGAAATTTATAGCTCTAAATACCTACATTACTAAAGAAGCAGGATCTCCAATCTGGGATCTAACCTCTAACTGGAGGATCTCGGAAAAGAAGAACAAAATAATCCCAAAGGCATTTGTAGGAAGGAAGTAACAAAGATTAGAAGGGAGATAAATGAATTAGAGGGAAAAAAAAGAGAATCAGTGAAACCAGAATTGGTTCTTAGAAAAGATCAGTAAAATAGATAAGCCTTTAGATTGATTGACAACAAGAATAGAGAGGGTACAGATAACTAAAATCAGAAATAAAGGGGAAAGGGAGGTGGTAACTATTGTCCCCACAAATATTAAAATAACTTTAATAGGATACTTTGAATAATTGTATACCAAGAAGTCTACAACTCAAATGAACTGGATAAACTCTTAGAAACATTTGGAGGTACCCACACTGACGGAAGAAAAATTCCATTTAAAATAGCAACCTGAAGAATCAAATAGGAATAAATTTAACACTGGATGGACTTTCTGCTCCTCCCTGTTTGGCAGACAGCTGTAACTTTTCAGGCAGTGCCAGCTGCATCCCTGAGACATGATGGTGAAAGTCAGAGTAACCAGATTTCGTTGTACTGAACTTTGACAAAGTGTAGGTTGTTGCCATCAGTTACCTCTTCATCGACCTCAGCTACATAGTCCACATGGTCCAGTATGATTCCACCCATGGCAAGTTCAAAGGCCCCGGCAAAGGCTGAGAATGGGAAGCTTGTCATCAGTGAGAATCCTGTCGCTATCTTCCAGGAGCATGATGACACCAACATCAAATGGGGTGATGCTGGTGCTGAGTATGTTGTGTGGTGGAGTCCACTGTGTTTTTATGACCCTGGAGAAGGCTGGGGCTGCTCAAAGGGTGGCCCCAAGCAAGTCATCATCTCTGCCCCTTTGGCCAATGCCCCCATGTTTGTGATGGGCGTGAAACCATGATAAATATGACAGCCCCCAAAAGATCGTCAGCAATGCTTCCTGTACCACCAACTGCCTGCCCCCTCCCCCCCCAGCCAGGGTCATCTGTGTCAACTTCAGCATCGTGGAGGGACTTGTGACCACTGTCCATGCCATTACTGTCACCCAGAAGCCTGTGGATGGTCCCTCCAGGAAAATGTGGCATGATGGCTGTGGGTCTGCCCAGAAAGTCATCCCTGCATCTGCCGGCACTGCAAGGGTGGTGAGCACAGCCATCCCAGAGCTGTATGGGAAGTTCACTGGCATGGTCTTCTGCATCTCCACCCCAGTGTGTCCTTTGTGGATCTGACCTACCATCTGGAGAAAGTGGCCAACTACAATGACATCAGGAAGGTGGTAAAGCAGGTGTCAGATGGTTCCCTGAACACTCAGTCCCCCAACACTGAGTATCCTCCACAACTTCCATCCCAGACCCTCTAAAGAAAGGGTCAGAGGGCCCTGCCTTGTCATGTATTATCAATAAAGTATGCTTTATTGAAAATGAGCCCTGGATATAAAGGACTTGTATGTGGGGGACTACGAAGCATTGCTAACTGCAATCAAGGAAGACCTAAATAAATGGAAGGACATTTTCTGTTTATTTATTTCAAGATAAAATATTAAGCTGTCAGTTCTACCCAACATGATTTATAGGTTCCATGCAGTCCCATTCAAAATTCCCACAGCCGCCTTTGCTTAAATGGAAAAGGCAATCATCAAATTTGTATAGAAGGGTAAGAGGCCCTGAATAACCAACACCATCTTGACAAAGAAGAAAAACATTGGAGGAGTCACACGTCCTGCTGTTAAAATATGTTTCTTAGCCTCAGTAGTCAAAATGGCATGGTGTCTGCACAAGGGTAGATACATAGACCAATAGAGTTTACAAGCAAACCCTCACATCTATGGCCAGTTGCTTTTTGACAAGAGTACCAAGCCCACTCAATGGGGAAAATAGTCTTCAACAAATGGTGCTGGGAAAGCTGGATATCCATATGCAAAAGCATGAAAGTGGACCCCTATCACACAAAAATTAACTCAGTGTAGATTAAACACCTAAGTGTAAGAACCAAACTATGAAGCTCCTAGGAGAAAATATCAGGAAGCAACTTTCGGGCCTTGTGTTAGGCAAGGGTATCTCAGACTACAGTAAAAGCACAGGCGAAAGAGGAGAAATGGACAAATGGGACTTCATCAAAATTAAAAAAAGTTTTGTGCATGAAAGGACTTCATCAAGAAAGTAAAAAGACAACCTATAAATGGGGGAAAGTGTTTTGAAAGCACGTATCTGATATCAGTTTATTATCCAGAATGTGTAAGGAAATCTTAAAATTCAGCAAGAAATGGGCAAAAAACCCAATTAAAAAATGGACAAAAGACTTGAATAGACATTTCTCCGAAAAGTATATACAAATGGCAGATGGCTAGTAAGCACATAAAAAGATGCTCAATATCATTAGCCATTAGGGACATAAAAGATGAAATCACAAGAGGTACATTTAACACCTGCTACAATGGCTATTCTTGAACACATACAGAGACAGAAAATAGCAAGTGTGGGAGAGAATGTGGAGAAGTGGGAAAACTCATTCATTTTTGGTGAGAATGCAAAATGACCTAGCCACTGTGAAGAACAGTTCAGCGGTTCTGCAGAAAGTTAAGCATAGAATTAATGTATGACCTGGCAATTGCTCAACTAGGTATAAACCCCAAAGAATTGGAAGCAGAGAGTTGGCCAGACATCTGTACACCACTGTTCGTAGTGGCATGGTTCACAGTTGCTAGAAGATGGAAGCGACCCAAGTGCTGATCAAAAATGGAATGGATAGGGGAAACGGACTTTGGCCCAGTGGTTAGGGCATCCGTCTACCACATGGGAGGTCCGCGGTTCAAGCCCCGGGCCTCCTTGACCCGTGTGGAGCTGGCCCATGCGCAGTGCTGATGCGCGCAAGGAGTGCTGTGCCACACAGGGGTGTCCCCCGCGTAGGGGAGCCCCACGCGCAAGGAGTGCACCTGTAAGGAGAGCCGCCCAGCGCGAAGGAGGGAGCAGCCTGCCCAGGAATGGCGCCGCCCACACTTCCCGCGCCGCTGACGACAACAGAAGCGGACAAAAAACAAGACGCAGCAAAAAGACACAGAAAACAGACAACCGGGGGAGGGGAGGGGAGGGGAATTAAATAAATAAAAATAAATCTTTAAAAAAAAAAAATGGAATGGATAAACAAATATACATAACAGTGGACAATCGTTCAGCCATAAAAAAGAATGAAGGTCTGTTATATGCAAAAATAGGGGTATAAACCTTGAAGACATCATATCGTCGGAAGTAAACCAGGCAGCAAAGGACAGAGTCTAAGCTCTCACTAATAATATTACTTCATGAATTGTCACAAAGTTATCACACTAATGTAAAAGGTTAATAACAGGAAACTGGAAGGGTTTAAATGGGGCTCTGAATTTCTGCATGATTTTTCTCTAAACCTGCAACTTCGCTAATAAATAATTTTTTAAAAAGCAAAATGTATATTTTTACTCTTAACTTTTTACAGAAAGGACGTAACAATTAATGAGCAAAAATTATTTTAAATTGGTGGTTTACTCCACCACAAGTTAAAAAACAAACTTTTTTCTCAGAGTTATAGAATCTCACAGGTAGACAGGAAATTTTATATATTCTTATTCAGAAATTAATTTCACATTCTGTTCTGTTTTTTTCTGGTCCAGTTTTACCTTTTTTTTATTTTAAAGAAAAATTTTAAAACTTGTTTGCAAATGGGAGTAATGTTTTTATGATTATTTTTCCCTTGTCACAATTTATTTTGTAAGTAGGGAACCAGGCTCAGACATTACTTTGTTGTTTACTTATTCTCTAATTTTTAAAAATTTATGATGTTATAAGTCAAATGTTTACATCTCACAACACAGTTATTTTAAGGAGGTACACTGAAAAGTTGTTTCACACAGAAAAAAAATCAGGAATTTTATCTTCTATAAATATTGGTCCTGCTTTAGACTTTATCCATAATAAATGAAAGTTGAGGAATAAAGGGTTGGAAAGTTTAGAAATAAGTGGAATTCAGTAGGAAGACTCTCTACGGGAGATGTTTCTTTTGTTTGGGAGAGAATTGACAGATTTTAGATTCTTTGTATATTTGTATTTTGCAGGTAATTTAAATTATTTTCTAAATGAAATTCAGTTTCTTTGTCTTTCAGATCTTGACAGAACAAGTATGTACTCAGGTCGTACACAAACCACATCCAGAACCAGATTCTACAGTGAAAATTCAGAATCCAAGTGAGCAAATGGCATTTTTATGTTGTAATGTGACAGTGGTGTGGCCACATGTGCAATTAAATCACGTTTTCCTGGCCACAGAAATCATTATGCTGTTTATATATATCACAACACAAGTCTCCCATCATTTAGTTGGAAATCAGCGGACACTGAACTGAAGATAGCATGCAGTTACAATCTTTCATATGAGTGTTTTTTCCATTTGCAGTGATCCTTAAGGTGGTGGCAACATTGTTAAAAAACTCTACGCCAAGTGCAGAACTTATGGAAGTTCGTCGCTTGTTTTTATCTGACATGATAAAACTTTTCAGTAACAGCCGTGAAAATAGAAGGTAAGCAATTGCAATAAATCTTATTTTTTCTTATTTCCTGTCTTCTTAATTTTATACTATTTTAAATAAATTGCATACATGCTCTGTTTTTCCTAAGGCCTTTTACTTTTCTTTGATAACATCTGCATGCAATATATTGTTTATTTTTATAAGTTTTCATTTCATTTCTGGCTGTTATATTTCGGTTTACATATGAAGGTGTACAAATCTTTTGTGGGCTTTTTTGAGCTATTGGGGGCTGGGCATTGAACCCAAGGCCTCGTGTGGAAAGCCAGCCCTTAACCACTGAGCCGATCAGCTCCCCTGAGTTGATTCTTCTGTCTGTTTCATCTGTTTAGGAGTCCCCAGGAACCAAAGCCAGGACCTCCCATGTGGGAAGCAGGCGCTCAACTGCTCGAGCCACATCTGCTCCCCAGGCCCCACTTTTGGTGACCTACCACCCGCATTATTTGTAGTTGTAGTTGTGTTGGATTTGCCTTTGTGTTCTTTTCCCCATTTGTCGTATAACAGGCTGAGTTGTGCCTTTTTAGGCTGGCTGGCCAGGACGGGGTGACTCTGTGGCCATGGAGGCTGAGTGGGACTGGGTGTCTCAGTGCTCAGTTTCAGTATGATTTCATGTGAACAATAAAGCCATGGTGAATTTATGAAGCGGAGTGTGGATTCAATGAGAAATGTGGTGAGAGATTATGGAAGTAGTAACTAAAGCTACATGGGCGAGGTTGGAAAGGAATTTTGAATAATAACTTGAAATTTTCTAGGTACAGAAATATAGAAAAGTCATTTTAGGTATAGAAAGTAAGAAAAGAGAAAGTGTGAAATGGCAGTGCACCTTGCTTTCCCTAGGTCAGGTCATATTTTCATTGTCTTATCTCAAGGTAAAAATAATAAGTCCCCTTTTAATCTTGATACTTTACAACTAGATCTTTGTTACTTTCCCAGGTGCTTGTTGCAGTGCTCAGTATGGCAGGATTGGATGTTTTCCCTTGGCTATATCAATCCTAAAAATTCTGAGGAACAGAAGATCACTGAGATGGTCTACAATATTTTCCGGATTCTTTTGTATCATGCAATAAAATATGAATGGGGCGGCTGGCGCGTCTGGGTGGATACGCTCTCAATAGCCCATTCCAAGGTAACTAGGGATACTGGTCTCTGTCCAGTTTCGGCAGTGGATTAAGTACCTAGCAGTCATCTGGTGCCATCTTGTGGGCAACTTAATTATGGCTGATGTCTTTATCCCAATTTCCTTTCCTTTTCATTTTTCCCTCCTCTGTTCAGAGTGTTCAAGCTTGGTGGTATCTTAAAGATTATTTATTTCATACCACAATTTTATAAATTTGAAATTTTATGCCCCAAAGGTAAGAAATCCTGTTTTATAGCAGATCTAAAACTTGAGTCTGAGGCAGCTGTTCTTTTAGTAAAACATACCTGATTCTTACAATAGTATTTCATAATATATTCTCTGAAATATACTTTTTAAAACTTACTAATATTTTTACAATGTAGCCAGAAACCATTGTCATTTCCAGGCAAACTATATGCATCTAATCTGTTGTAGGAGTTTAGTGGCACTTTTAATTACATTGTCTTTGCTTTATATTTAAAATATTATCAAATCTTTGGTAAAAATGGAATTATGAAGTGAAATTTACAATTACAGATATATTAGGTTTTGGAAATTAAAAGTTCAGATTTCTCAGTCATGCCATAGAAGAAGCGTGGTATGAAGTTTGGCTTTTAATCCAATCTATGGTATAATTTGATTTTGTTACTTTTGGGAAAAAAATTAGTTTTTTAAGGTAGAGGTTAGCAAGCTTTTTAAAAGGGCCAAATAGAATATATTTTAGGCCTTGTGAGCCATACAGTTTCTGATACAACCACTCACCTCCACCAGGTGATGTGAAAATGGCCACAGACAATATTTAAACGACTGAGCGTGGTTGTGTGCCAATGAATGTTTGTTTACCAGAACAAATGTTAAGCAGATTTAGTCCATGGGCAGTAGGTTGCCAGCCCTGCTTTTGGAACTTGATTTCTTCTGTAAAATGAAGAGGTTATTGTGTTTCAATAACCTACAGATGAGGAGCTCTGAGCGTAATGACTCTCTGAAGGCATCTCTTCAGAACATCACTCAGAATTACATCTCTGAATGTAATGTCTCTATTCTGTCATTTCCATATAAATTAATATTATATAAGCCTATCAGAAAAAATTTTGAACTTTTATTTTTAGAAGAAATTTTATTTTATAAATTTATATTTTATAATAAATTGGCATCTCACTGTCATCGTATTAACAAATGTGAAGATAGTATTTCAAAAGCAAAGAAATTATAAGTCTTTGTGTAAGGAATATGTATCCTTATTTTTCCTGAACGAGCTATGTAAAGGAACAAGTTCAAAGGCTATCTAAGGATAGAATTATGTTAATGGTTGGTAAATGGATGTACTTAGAAATGTGTGAACTTTTTAAGCTCAGTTGAAATAGGAGATAAATGAGCAATAGATGGTGAAAACTGACAGTTATAGTATTTTGGATATTGTAAATTATTAGCTGCCAATTCTCTGTTTAATCTCAAATAACTCAAATGTGTTATAGGAGTTCAACTTGGTTAAGTAGGTTAGGATAATGTTGAAATACTTAACCTCAGAAAAGAACACCTTATTTGAACCTTTAATCCTGCTTGTCTATCTATATGTATGACATAGGGCCAGTCATCTCTAACTATTTGATGATTATTTCCAAATACTTGATAAAACTGAGCACTTGTCCTAGGATTAATTAGTATGTACTCAGTTTGAAATCTTAAAATTCCTGCCTCTGATTTTGCTCTTCTTCCCATGGTTTTATTCTGTATCATTTACAATGACTTTTGTGACTATTGCTGCTCCTTGGCACGTGCAGAGAGCCCGCGTGTGAGATGCTCTGCTCTGCTTCTCCCAAGGTCACCTACGAAGCACATAAGGAGTACCTGGCCAAGATGTACGAGGAGTACCAGCGGCAGGAGGAGGAGAACATGAAGAAGGGCAAGAAGGGCAGCGTGAGCACCATCTCGGGGCTGTCCTCGCAGGCGGCGGGTGTGAAAGGCGGGATGGAGATTCGCGAGATGGAGGACCTTTCTCAGAGCCAGAGCCCGGAGAGTGAGACGGACTACCCCGTGAGCACAGACGCGCGAGACCTGCTCATGTCGGCCAAGGTCCCAGATGACATTCTCGGCGGTGCAGACAGACCAGGTGGTGGTGTGCACGTGGAGGTGCACGACCTTCTGGTGGACATCAAAGCGGAGAAGGTGGAAGCCACAGAGGTAAAGCTGGACGACATGGACCTGTCTCCAGAGACCCTGGGGGGAGGGGAGAACGGTGCGCTCGTGGGCGTGGGCTCCCTGCTGGACAATGTGTACAGCGCAGCCGTGGAGAAGCTCCAGAGCAGCGGGCACGGGGCCATCAGCATGGGTAAAGGCAGTGAGGAGAAGGACAATGGTCCACTGATAACCCTGGCAGACGAGAAGGACGAACTTCCCAGCAGCAGTGCATCGTTTCTCTTTGACAAGATACCCAAACAGGAGGAGAAGCTGCTTCCTGAACTCTCTAGCAATCACATTATTCCCAATATTCAGGACACACAAGTCCATCTTGGTGTTGCTGATGATCTTGGGTTGCTTGCTCATGTGGCCGGGGGTGTAGACTTGACCTGTACTTCCACTATAGCAGAAGAAAAGGAGTTCAAAATTCACACAGCTTCTGAAGGCATGAGCAATGTTTCTGAAAGAGACTTAGCATCTGCATCCAAAGGGTTAGAATATGCTGAAATGACAGCCACAACTCTGGAAACGGAGTCTTCTGGTAGCAAAATTGTACCAAATATTGATGCAGGAAGTATAATTTCAGATACTGAGAGATCTGATGATGGCAAAGAACCAGGAAAGGAAATCCGAAAGATCCAGACTACTGCTACGACACAAGTAAGTTGCCTTATGAGATCTAGAAGTCAACAAAAAAAGTACTGAGCAGATACTGAGTTGGAATACAAAAGCAGAATAATTTCTTACCAGTTTCACCATTTGTAGATTCAGCTATGGTATAATGGTAGCGTATGGCATCGAGTAGTGTGGTGGGGAATATGGAAAAGAAAATAAAAGTATCTGAACTAGAGCTCCACCTCTGCCATGTCCTGTCTGGTTTTGCTCTCTCTCTCTGGGCCTGGTTTCCTTACATGGAAGAAGAGGTTGTGCTTGGTAAAGCGTGGCCTTCAGGGCCTCCGTCCTGCCTTGCCTGGACAACTCCGGGACTACGTTTACATTGTTCTGGATGTCTTCCTTCTGGACCCTTGATTAATTTTAACCCTTTAGGCTCCAGGCCCACCCCTATTCTGTGCAGCCCAGACTGAACTGGTGATGAAGTGAGGGGAAGGGACGAGGGCGCTTACCTCCCAGGGGAGGTGGGTACAACAGCTGAGAACACTGGGGATTATGGACAGGGAGAGTTGTTTAGTTTTTCAACCACATGGATAGGAATTTGTTCGGAGAAAGTTAAAGAATCTCATGCCTGGTGGTGAGGAAATGTTGGTGCTGCGGTTTGGGCCTGACCGGAGTAAAGCTAAAAGCAGACGGTGCTTTCTGTTACAGAGCGTGGTGGCTGAGCTGCAAATGGAAGACTGCTAAGTTTTCCCCTAACTAAGCAAAACTCTATGGCTAAGGGTTAAAGGAATTATAATAAATCGTTTACCCCCTTAAATGATTTTGTTTTTATTGTTTTCTGGGTTTTCTACTCGGCTTTTAATGTCACTGGAGAGAAATTTAATGTCTTTCCAGGAGAGTTATATTAAAAAGAGTAAATCATGCTTCACTGGCATCTTGGCAGTCTAAGAATTCTTAAAAATATATTCTGTGTGTGGGAAAGGTAGTTCTGTTTTTTCTCTATTAACTGCCAGGTCCCATTTTTTTTGTAGCAATTGTACCACAGTGATATTGAGTTGGGTACAGATTTAAAATAAAGGAAACCATGGTCCATTGTTTATCAAGCATAATAATTTCTAGGCTTGCTTGTTTTTCTCTCTAAGTTCATGTGCTGTTTTGTTTTTTTACCTAAGGTCGCAAATTATTTGGTTTTTCTAAATTTCTAGTATTGTGAATGAAATAGACATTAAAGTTAACATGAGTCTTTTAAAGAAACATTTCCTCTAATCTTGTGCTTAAAATTTCAGTTGTTTAGTGACACACCTTCAGTCTCCTTCACTCCACGGGGGACTCGTGTGGCCTAATGTGAGGAGCTGGGGCAGAGGCTCAGGTTTTCAGTGTGAACTTTGGCGTGAACCTCAGGTAGTCCATTGCCTTTCCTAGGTTTGGGGATGGTAACATCGAAGCAGTAACATCATGTTTTCAGCTCAAAAATGGTTCCTGTGCAGGGAATTACCTACCACAGTCATTGGCAGGAGCTTTCTCCTCCCACCTGCTCGCTCACTCGCTCTTGTTTTCTATGCTCGTTGTGTTCATTTTGAAACCAGGCCTTTCTTGTGCATTCCACACCAGTTCCTTCTTCCTTCTTTAGGCTGTCCAGGGCCGGGCCGTGGCCCAACAGGACAGAGACCTCAGGGTGGACCTGGGCTTCCGCGGCATGCCCATGACCGAGGAGCAGCGGCGCCAGTTCAGCCCAGGCCCCCGCACCACCATGTTCCGCATCCCCGAGTTCAAGTGGTCGCCGATGCACCAGCGGCTCCTCACCGATTTGCTCTTTGCGTTGGAAACCGATGTGCATGTCTGGAGGAGGTAGGAGGTCTCTTTCCTAAGCACTACCACTTTCACGTAGGAAAGTGGGTGTCTGTGATGAACGGAGTGAGTTGATCTGTAAGGGAGTTCTGTTATGCATAAAACTCACACTGAAGTTACTAAAACTAAACATTTAAATTTTTGATAAAAAAATAAATATTTTTCCAAAGGTTATTAAGGCCTGAGGCTAAAATCAACCCAAGAATTTAGGTTTAAGAAAATTGAGAAGCACAAATTTAAAATCTAGCATTGCCTTTTCTTTGTAAGAAAAGAAATTTAACAACAAGAAAACTCAGCTTTGGTTTAGAGGAATTTCTCCATTTTTATCTTATCCTATTGAAATTAATACTATGGGCCACATTTATTCTTGATAATATGGTTATAGCATATAGATCAAATTTAGAAATCATCTTATGTCATCTATGTTTTTAGAATTTATACTGTTTTAGTAGTTAGTGGATATTATTTGTTCAAATATAATCTGTTATACTTCAAGGGAACAAAAGCCCACAGAAATTAAATCATTTTCTTTCCTCATTTCAATATGATTTCCTAATAGCAAATATGCAACAAATCCATCAGTCATGAGACTCTCATTTACGTGTGCGTGTATCTAAATTAGGAAGGTGATGGCAGTGAGTGAGAGCAGGTGCCCACCCGCGAATGGAATGGTCCTGGGGCGTGATGTGCTCTTGACACAGGCGGGTGCTCTGCTTCTTCTGATTTTCCTTTTGGGATTCAAGGTGGCCTCTCAGCCCCAAGCACCGGTCCATCTAGAAAGCTCCCCATAAGCCGACCTCCCGCCCCTCCTCTTCTCCTTTTCCTCCTCTTCTTCCTCTTCCTTCTCCTGTTTCTCTTTCCCTTCTTTTTCATTCTTTTATTCTTTGTCTCCAAGACCCCCCCTCCAGCCGTAGGCTTGCATGCTCCGCTCTGACGCCACCACCGGCTGAAGGGAGGGGTCCTGGCCGCAGGCCTTCTAACCGGTCATGGCGGTAGCCACGAGCTTAGAAAGGCAGGAGCCAGCCCTTCCTAAAACCAGCCCAGCTCAAGGGCACAAAGCCTATATTCTGTCAGCAGGAGAGAAGGCCCGGGTGCGGTTGGCGGCGGCCGCCAGTCAGGTCTGCTCTAGAAGGTCTCTACTTTTGATTCGATTTGGCCAGTTTGATTTTAGGCTGCTTGTGTGATAGAACATTGGTTCTTCCGTTGTTAATGCTGTTCTGTGCTAAATTACCTGGGAGTGGTAACTAAGGCCACTGGAATGCCAGGGAACATGTTGTAATTAAGAGGAATATCAGTGTCTAGTGATAAATATTGTGGCCTGGCAACCTCTAGTAGCCCCTGAGAGTGGCATTCTGCCTTCTTGCCACCGATGACACCTGGGTCTGTCTTTCATGACAGTCCCTAAACAGAGTTTTACGTTAATTTTTGTAAGATAGCAGTTTATCTTTAGAACAGGGAAAAAATCCTGAGATGCTACATATAATAGACAATATTTACACCTCTAAAAAGGCCCGAATCACTTAACTTTGATCCTGGAATCATCTATTTTTTTTTTTCACTTTTTCGTCCTTTAAACAGCTCATGTTCTTGACTGACAGTGAGCTAAGTAAAGGGTGTGTTTCTTTGGGGGTCTGCGTTGTGTGTCTTGTGTGGGAAGGCGGCACTGCCCACCCACTTTGAGGCTTTTTCTCTCTTTTGGTATCATTTGTTTTTGCACATTTCCACATGCCTTGCCAAGCTGCTGCTGTGGCCTTGGTCACAGAGCAAACTGAAAATGCCTGCAGGGTAAAACTTTCATTTAGCTCCCAGGTATTTGCCTTTTCAACACAAAACTTCAGCTTTGGCCAAAACAAAGTTTTAGCGTAGACATAGTCTTAGAATCTAGGTAATGCATTCTATTTCTCAAGCAGAGGCAAAATAATGAGTTTTTATACTTGGCACAAAAACCCCAGGCTGAGATTAATGCTGCATTTCTGGTAAAATGGTATTGCGATGATGAATTGTTTTCTTTTTCTTATAACTCTATTTTAAGTGTAAATAATGTCTAAACTTCTTATCTCAAGCCAAGGAAATGTTCTTTTGTGTTTTGTTTTTCTGTTATTTTAGCCATTCTACCAAGTCTGTAATGGATTTTGTCAATAGCAATGAAAATATTATTTTTGTGCATAACACGATTCACCTCATCTCCCAGATGGTCGACAACATCATCATCGCCTGCGGAGGGATTCTGCCTTTGCTCTCTGCCGCCACGTCCCCAACTGTGAGTACTGGCCCCCCCTGGCGGCTCAGGTGCTCCTTGCAGGGCCGGAGCGTTTCCCTGTGCCCTGAGCAGGTTCTGCAGAATCTGCAAGGGAGCTGGGTAGCCGCGCGTGGTTCCCTTACCACCTCGTGCTTTCTCGCCGGGTTCCAACGCTGTGTGTTTGTGAAAACCTCCTTTGTGAGTCTGATGAGTGCTTCCGGGAACAGCCGGAGCAAGATGATTTAACATTATTTTCTATGTATTGTGTATCTCTTCAAAATCTGTAGTATGATGAGCTACTGGAATCCACTTTGTCAATCTTGGAGTTCTCAGAATGAACTCACAGCTATCACCTAATAATTAGAGTCACGAGTTTAAAATTGATCAAAATAATCATTAGACCTGTGGTCTCACATGAACTGCTTCAAGTGTTACTTCTAAACCTGATATCAGATGGAGCTGTTGGTGGGAGTTTTACATTCCTGTTCTTGAAGATTCAGTCTTGCGGCCAGGAACTTAAATGATAGAATGTTTACTAGCTACCTTTTATCTAGTGACCTTCTTGTGAATTCTTAGATTATTTCTTATTTAAAAATTAGCCACCTTCAGATGGAAAAAGCATAAAATAGAATTTTTCCACTCTCTTAAAATTTTTGTAATCCTAGAAAACCTCAAACAAGTTTGCATTAGTTGTATTGTCTCTAGTAGCATTTCATCTCTTGGCCAGTTCAACACTTACTAAATATAAAATAGGCTCTTCTCTATTTCTTTCTATATGAGATATTGAAATATATAAATATAATAAATTCACATGGCTTCTAATGTCATTTCTGTGTATGTTTTAAAATATAATGCTTCACTCTGAGCTTTATACTTTAGTTATTTTACATATATTGAGTCATATCAAAACACAACAATTCCATAGCTACTTGGTCAGGTGGGAAAGCGTGTGGAAATATGCTTCGACATACTGCAAATTCGTCCTTACCCTACAAGGTACACCTCTGCCGAGGGAAGCCTGCTGTGACTGGTCAGCACGGCTGTTCGCAGTCAGGGTGTTTCCGAGTTGGTGTCTGACTTGCTTTCTGCACGGCTCTTCCTCTCACTAGCATCCTGGCAGTGCTGCTGCCACCAGGACAGGCTGAAGCCTGAAGAGGCGGGCAGGACGTGTGTCCTCACGGTGCCCACCCTCCTCTGACCGGCCCCCGGGGCTCGGTCGCTCCTGTGCAGGAGAGCCCCAGAGGCCAGCAGGCTGGCTGGGGGCAGGGGTGCGGTCAGCGCCAGGCCTTAGCGGTGTTGGCAGGTCAGGCGGGATGGCGGAGCTGTGCCCCAAGTGCCGGCGCGGCGGGGAGAGCGCAGGGCCTGGGAGAGCAGCAGGCCGTCCTTTTCCTGTAATCCCTGCCTTCCTCTGGTGGCTTATGCCAGATTCTGACTTGTGTACAGCTTTTACAAGCAGTCTAATATTGAGACGGGGGGCTTTTTCCCCCTCTGTACTTATCTTCCACCTGGTGTGTTTCTTCATTTTATTTTTGCTTTATATCTTATAAATTGTCATTTCTGTCAATAAGTTAAATAATTGCTTATAAATTCAGTTTAAAATGTAATGTTGAATCTTTTTAAAAAATTTTGGGTAGAGCAAAAATAACCTTTGTATAAAATAAAAAATTTAGTAATAGGTTTTTAAAAATATTTTTTCCCTTTTTTTATCTTTTTTTAAAAAGATACATAGATCACACAAAATGTTACATTAAAAAATATAAGAGGTTCTCATATACCCCACTCCCCACACCCCGTACTCCTCCCACATCAACAACTTCTTTCATCATTGCATTTGATGAGGACATTTTGGAGCACTGCTACACAGCATGGATTATAGTTTATGTTGTAGCTTACACTCTCTCCCAGTCCGTTCAGTGGGTAGTTGCTAAAGGCAGGGAGAAGGAAAAAGAAGTGTGATACTGCATTTTCGGGACTTGGAGTTGTCCTCAATGATATTGCAGGGACAGATGCAGGACATTATATATCCTGCCATAACCCACTGAATGGACTGGGAGGGAGTAATAGGTTATTAAAATTAGTATGGGTTTGAAATACTCACTAAATAATAAACAGTCTTCCAAGTTTTAAGGCTAAAAGATCTATTATCAAGATAGGAAAAATAGTTAAATTCGTGAAGTAAACTATACATAGTATTATGATTTACACTGTTACCCTACCCACATTGGCTTGTTTTTTATTTCATATTGGATGTCCAGTAAAGATACTGGCATTTAGAGGGTTGACTTCCCAATTACTACCTATATAGTTTTCAGCATCAGAGTTTGGAAATTGAAGCAACTTTTTTATTGCCTGGGAAACAGGCTTGGGAATTCATTCCATTATAGAAATTTTGTTCATTATATGTCTCTCTGTATTTCTTTTATTTTGGTCATTAACTTATTGTACCTGTGCCTGGGTTGTACAATAAAATTGATTTTATGTTCTTGGAATCAATTGAAGTCTTTAGGAAACAGCCAGACCCTTTTCTCCCATTTCATGTCTAGTGGAACCTAGTTAGTGCTGGCTGCTGAGTTTTATTTTTGTTCTTGAATTTTGTTCTTGACTTGCTAAAATGTTGTAATGTAGCAGAGAGAGAGTGTTAGGAAAGAGGAGGCCAAATAAAGAAGGATATTAGAGTTGAAGAGATAGGGCTTTTTGGATTAGATATAAATGTTAAAAACCAGAAGAGAATTTTGGAAGGGATAAAGGAAACATTGGTGACACACAGATCACCCAGGAAAACATCAGCTGATCCAGTCATTAGAATCGGTTCTGTGTATACGAAGAGAGCGAAACATTGGAAAGCTAATGTGTGAGTAATCTAGTAATTTGGTTTAGGTTTGTGGTAGTTTTTCAAAACAGCTGTACATTATCTATGCAAGATGCACATTTTTTGGTATACATGTGAATAGTGATGGTTTGTGGCAGCAGTTGGCAAATGCTTTCTGTGAGGGACCAGATAGTAAATACTTTGGGTTTCAGCGTCATCCCAGCTGCCCAGCTCCGCCCTTGTGTGCGAAGGCAGCCGTCGCTGCGCGGAAGGCTGCAGGGGAGGCCGGGCTGCGTGCCAGGGACACCGTGTGTGTAGAGACAGGCCGTGAATCCGACTGGACTGGTGTGCTCTAGTTTGCTGACCAGTGGTTTACGGCATAGTCTCAAAATGAAGACTGTGGCAGTGTACTGATTTAGTGTGAAAACCTTATTGCTTTGCATTGAAAATTCAAAAGTTATAGTCTAAGATAAATTTAGACTTTCCTATTAAACAAAAACTTGGATTTGACCTGTTGACCATTTATTAAAGTTTAATGTTTTCAAACACTACTACTGACAGTTGTGGTTTTTACATTCTATTAGAAGATACATAACTTTTCACACTGGGCCATTTTTTTTTTTTTTTTTTTTTGGCGCTTGACATTTCAAATATTATTAATATATTTAATTAATATATTTAATTTCAAGAGCGTAAATAGAATGCTAAGTATTTCTGATAGTTTCCCATTTAAAAATAATGGGCCAAAGCTCAACACAGAAATATATCTTTCCCATTTCTCAGAATAATGTAGATCTCAGATAATTGACCCCTTTCTCTTCAAAAACAAACATGTTCCCCCAACATCACTGAGACATGCATAAGACCTTTGAGGAAGTTATTATGATTAAATGCCTAGACTAAACATAAGATAGATCTGTATTTAATTTGGGCACTACCACGCACCTGATGTGGCCTCAAGCTCAATTTCTTCATTTATAAAAAGGTTTTAATAACACTTGTTCCACAGGGAGTTTTTGGAAATTAAATTGTGATGTATGTAAAGTGCACTGGATAGAGAAGCTTCTTATGAATGCTTCCTTCCTTTAGTTCCTTTTAGAGCTGTTTATTCAAAATTGTCTAATAATATATTAATCTTCCCACTTACAGAATAAGCTTGTCATATTCAGAGCTCTGAATATGAAATGCCAGTAATGGAAATAAATTCATTTACTGTGAGCGATCCACTTTGATAGCAGCAGACTAAGATGGTGTGACCGTTTTGCCTGTCACTTCCCGAGGTTGTCTCAGCAGCCCAGTTTTCTGCTCCGGCGCCTTAGCTAGAGACTCTGTCCCTAGGGCAGCATCTGCCTTATCTTGGTTCATCCTCCAGGAAGGAAATATTTTAATTGAAACTTTAAGGAAAAAGAGTGATAGTGAACCCCTTGAATACCCCCCAATGTTCACTGAAGAAACAGCACTTTTGCTTTGAATATTTAAAACATGTGGCATAAAAAATAAATTTACAAATAAATTGCAAGAATACTCTCAAGTCTCCAAACTAGACCACTGGTTTTAGCTTTAATGCTCAGGAAGAAGAGGCAGCCTTCTTAGGAAGTGGTGTGGCCTGTCCTTGACTGTGGGAAGGAGTGTTATTTTGCTGCTGTTGATTTTTTTTCTGAGTTAATGTTTCCATGATTAGTCAGTTGAATCCTCCACCACATTGTTCAAGTTGGTTATTACTGAATACTAAGATTTGGAGGGAAAAAAATGAAGAAAAAGCAAAGAACATGGATCAACCACAAATTACATAATCACCCTGTGATTTTAAGTTGACCATTTTGGGCAACCATCCAGAACACTTGAGTGTTTAGAATTTAATTCAGTGTCATAAATAGTTTAATCTGTCCCAGAAAAATAATGGAGGCAGACATTTCTGGCCAGCCTAATTTTTTTTTTTCAGTCCAAAAATGATGACAAGTTCTTAAATTTAGTTTCTTTTTATTTTATTATCATTATTGGAAAATAAAGTTAATATATTTGGAAAAGTTAGTAATGATTTTTTTTTCTTTTTTTCTTTATTTCATAGCACTGATCATACTTTAACATTATCAGGATGCTTCCACATATTTTCATATTCTGTATAGCATAAAAATAACGTTATTTTAAAATTTATATTCACATACATTTGTAGTTCAACAACTAGAGAATAGGAACAGTTGATGACTTTCATTGTGAAACTTAACTCCTATCTAACTTTTTAATATACAGTGAGCATAATTCTTTATAATTTAATAAGTCTGAAATTTAGTATAACATCCACCTTATTTCATATACAAGCCTCCAGTATAGCAATATGTTCTTTTCTAGGACGGAAAACTGCTTTTTAAGTTATATCACTCAAATGTTTTCTTCATTTATTAACTTCTGAGCATTTTGAGCTGTAAAAAGGGTCCTAGAAATTTGGAAGAAACAAATTATAATATGAATTCCTTAATGAAAATTCTAGAAGGTTGATATAAATAGTTCATTTTCACCTAAATCAGTACCGACTTAGGGCTTTTGCAGCATTATGTTAGTTTATTTATTAAAATAGTTTTGTTAATCATCTGCTAGGAAAAGAGCACTTATTTTGTAAAAGAGACTATGCATTATTTCTAATACATGTATTTCTAATACATATACTTATGTATATATTTTTTGGGCAGAATTTCTATAATGAAAAATGTAAGTAGCGAGTCTAATATTTGATATTTAATTGTAATCCTGTGTTATTTTATAAGTTAATATCTATTCTGAGCATTAATAGTTGCTTTTAATAAAGTCAAGTATAATTTCTAAATATATTATTTTGTGTTTCAATTTTACATGGTATTTTCATTTAATTTTAATATTTTCCTTTTCTTGTACTTTTTTGGTCTGTCGTCTGTTTTGTCTAATGCATGTCCAGGGTTCTAAGGTTAGTATTACTTCTGTAGTAATTTTCAGGTTTTCAGTTTAAGATTTTTATTTTTTAGTTATTTATGAAATTTTTGACTTGGTTGTATTTTGAGTTTCCACATCATTTTTAACATGAGGTATATATATCTTTGATATGTTTGACAGATTCATTAGCAGTATTATTTTCCCAATCCAGTGATGGGATTACTCATCACTGCTCACAATACTCTCTAGACAAACCTGTCATAAGGTAACTAAAACAATAATGTTTCAGTCATATGCACCATTAGATCTTAACTACTTGTAATGAAAGGAAATTGGATGTTATGTGTGTTATTTTAAGATTTAATAATAATCACATGTGGATGAGCTCTTTTTTTAAACTATAGTCTTACATAACATTTCCTTGTTTTTACAGTTATTTACATTTACTCTTATGTAGAGGGTAATAAGGACTGTTGTGTTAAGAATACATTATATTTTAAAATTTTATTTCAGCTAGTCACAATGTGTTTGAGAAGTTACACAGGCAGTTTAATAATTTTGTCTATAATTCATTCATTTCTGAGTGAAAATATTTTGAAGGTTAAACCTCACAGCCCCAAAACAACTTGAGAATAAAAGCCTTTACTGATAAAGTAGGTTCAATTTCTCATAATTTCAGCAATTCAAATTGATGAACTTTCTTTGAGAACACATCTATAGCTATCCTAAATTCTAATATTTTGAAAAATTACTCAGTATACTCAAAAGAACATCTTCCATCTATTGCAAAATCTTGAGTAGTGGTGATGGAGATTTAAAAGAAGTTTTGTAGAAAACGGATGCTTTGCTTTCTCTTATATTGTGTTTTGGACACAGATTTTTAATTTATGCTAGGGAACGATACTGTGTATCAGTGAAATTTTGGAAATTAGGACTCTGCATTAAAAAAAAATCTAGTAATGAATTAACCCTTTCTTCAGTCACCGATACTGAGCTGGCATAAGGGGGTGACTAATTAAGAACCAATTTTCCAGTTCCATGCTCATTTTAGAGAGAATGTTTTTACACTATTTTGAGTTAATCGGAAAGAAGGAACGTTGCCGCATTCCCACATCCCCGGGCACTCGGCGCAGTGTGTAGAGGTCACGGGGCCCCTCCTGGGCTTCTCCCGCCAGTGTCTGCTGGCCCCTCGTTCTTCCTGCGGGCAGGAAGGCATTTGGGGGGAAGACGGGCGAGCCGTGCCAGCGTGGAGCCGTGGCTGTTGGCGTGTGCCTGCTGGCCTTGTGCGTGAGCTCACCCTCGGGTGGAGAAGTAAGAGCCTCAGTGAGAGCAGTGCCCACTTTTAGGAACTATCAACAGCAAAGTTTTACTCTTCTCGGCTCCTTGAGACTCTGAGAAGGGAGGCTTGGTCATAATAAACCAAACTAGTTCATGTGGTGAACTATACGATGAGAAATAACGTAAGTGCTGTTAGAGCTTATAAACTGTATAAGTTGCACATTTCAAGAAGCAGAGCACTTTTAATATTCCCTCTGAGAGAAATAAATTCCTTTTCATCATAGATAATATTTTAATGGAAGTGCAGCTTCTAATCTAAAATGCTTCCAGTTCTTATTGCTGTTGTCTTACAAGTCATGAATTATGTTCTGTAGAAGAACTAATGATCACGTTGATTACTTTTACCCTAGAGTCTTACTGTATATATGCAGTACCCACTGCTTTCAGTTTACTCTAAAATAGGTAAGAAATTGTCATGCACTCTAATTTGAAAATCATCTTGTTTTGATACAAAACTAAATTGCTAGATATCTTTTCCTATTATTCATCATTTATTTATAGAAAAGTAAAATTAAAGCCAGTTTTTATAAATGAGATTTAAGACTTAAGTCAAGAAATACCAATTTTATATCTTTGCAAATTAATGAAGGAAATAAAACTAGTGTAAGTATATATATGCAATTTCCTCTACATTACATATCTTAGTGAAATGACCTTAAGTTTAGTTTTTACAAGTAATGACAGTTAAATTTGACATTGAGTTAAGCATGGACTTTCCATTATTTAAGGATAAATCACAGGTAAACTTAATTAAATTTTATAACCAGCTCTTTGTAATGCGCAGAATTGTTTATAAAACACAGCAAGCCCCTGTTCACCTGAATTACCCCAGGCATTTACATGTGTCTGTATTATCATTAGTGTTTTCAAGAAGGCTTACTACTCTCCTTTATTTTTGAAGACGGAATTGGAAGCTATTGAAGTGACCCAAGGCATGTCCGCTGAGACGGCAGTTACTTTCCTCAGCCGGTTGATGGCGATGGTGGACGCACTGGTATTTGCCAGCTCTCTCAATTTTAGCGAGATCGAAGCCGAGAAAAACATGTCCTCTGGAGGCTTGATGCGGCAGTGCCTGAGGCTGGGTGAGTGCTGGAGGAGCCGCTGCTGATAGGCAGGGAGTGACGGTTCAGGAGAAGTGACCCCAGAGTTACAGAACTTTAAAACCATCATGGCTTTCTTTCCCCTTGGGAGCATTCAAAGAATTGACCATCTTGAATGGTTTATCATCTGAAATAGAGTCTTGTACATTTACAGCTTTTTCAGTATCAAGAGGACTATGATATTTCTCATGAGAGTGATTTAATGCATCTATGAATCCTATTTTGGTCCGATCAATACGTGAGGGTGGTTGTCCCAGGCCCATAAAAATATCAGGAAACCAGTGCCTAGACATGTACCGCGAGGAGGATCAAGTCGGCCGTGCGCGTCTCGTTATGTCCCTTCAAGTGAGCGGAGGTCACTGATGGGCATGGCTGCGCCTGCTCACCTGCTTCTTGTGCTGCTTGGGAAGCTTGGCCCTGAAAGCTGACGGGCCTCTGGCCAGCTCCTCGGGCCGCGCGCCCCTCGGGCAGCGCGCTCTCACCTGCTCACTTTCTCAAGACTTTCAAAGGGCAGAAAACTTGTGTTCCTACTTGCCTGAGAACCTGAGCAGGATGTGAGAAGCTATGGCATGAGGTGGGGTGGAAATTGTTGATACGCACTCTTTTCACCCATAATCTTTAAAGATTTTGCAAAAAAATTACACGTGTATAGTTACAGGGAGAAATTGTTTCTTATTGAGAGAAGCCATAAGGATTTGCGTGAAGAATGATGGAATAAAACCAACTTGCTAATTTTTTTAGGGTGGGTAGACTGAGATGAATTGTTTCTTATTCACCAGTGGGGAAAGAGTAAACATATAGGGACCGCCCTGGAACCAAGATGAGTGGGTTAATTTACTACCATCTTGAACATTTCCATTGATATTTAACAAGATTAAACTTATGAGAAAAAGATATATTATCAAAATTACATCAGTATCCAAAAGTATCAACTCTTTTGTTATTCTGAGCTTTATTTCTGAATATATCCCAAAGCTTTTCTTCTAAGTTCATTTTTATCCTAAGCATTCAATCAGGCTTAGTAGGTCTTTTTCACACATAGGAAACTTTTATAAGTAATAATTAAACACGTATATATTACTCAGTATGTGCTGCTGACTATTCTGTCTACTGTTTAATTTGCATATATTCAATTCATGCTTGTGTCAGCCCTCTAAGGAAGTTACTGTTTATTCCCATTTTGCATATAAGGAAACTGAGGCACAGGTACTAGCCCAAGATCACACAGGATTCAAACTCAGGTGATTTGACTCCAGTGTCTGTCCTGTTTTCTACTCCACTTTTCTTTAAAAAAAGAAAGGAGAAGCTTGTACATACTCTCCTCGCTTCCCTGCTCAAGATGGAGAAGGTGGCTATTGGGCGTGCGGGACATGAGCATGGCTGTTCTGTCAGCCCTGACGTGGGGACTTGTGGTCAGGATAGGCAGGGATTTCTCAGGTGAAGGCAGAAGCCTCATAGTTAAAAACTTCTAAGGTTCACTGTGAATTACGAATTTAAAAAGTTTATTGTTCCATAAGTTCATAAATGGGAGGATGCAGGGAGGCGGAATGCGGACTTCTGGGTTGGGGGCTCCAGAGGTCCTGGTGCCTTCAGTCTTTTCAGCTGTCGGTCGGTGTGTGGGCATTTTGTTTTAAGTCTTCAACTACATGTACGTGGTGCATACTTTTCATTATTACATTTCATACTGTTTTTAAAAACATTTATTGATCTATTTAAGAATGATACTGGGGTGGGGAGAGGAAAGAAAAACAAAAAGGAATAAATTACAACTATGTTTTCAACATATCAAAGTCACACAGTGCTCCCAACTCCCCCCCTTTTACATAGTGTGCTGCGTTGCTGTGAGAAACTGCTTGGAATGTCGACAGAGGCAGAGAGACAGGGGCGGCAAATCTTCCCATGGGGGCAGCAAGCCCCCAGAGGTCCCCCAGCCCGGGTCTGCCACGGCAGCTGCAAAGGTAAGACAGCATTGGCTAGGTGACGTGTCGTTCACCTTTAGTTTTTATTTACATTTTTAAGAACCAAACAAGGTGTGATTGCATCATGGTAAAGAGCTAGGGCTTTGCAACCAGACACCTGGGTTCTCCGTGATAAGTGTTGCTGAGGCTACGTACCTTCTCTGAGACTTGACGTCTTTGGGTCCAAAGTGACAACAGTAGTAATTTCTACTTCATAGTGTTATATCAGTGTGTAGCACAAAAATTCTTAATTATAATTATTACTATTTGCAGTTGTTACATATATTTTCATAGAGTTCAGTGTAGGGATAATCCTTTTTTTTTTTAAATGGGAATGCTTTTGGTGATGGGCCTTGATGTCAGTTTTTTCTTATATATGTTTATGCATTTCTTGTGTGGTGCTCTTAGTAAGTCAACAGAAATTAATTTTTTGATGTTGTAGGAAAAGAACCCTGTCACTAACTTATGTGGACTTGCATGACTCATGTGAATTAGCCATGCCTCATTTTTATATTTTGTAGAAAAGAGCAATAATACAAGGTTTTCTGATCATGTAGTTGTAATAAGGATCAGATTAGATTATAAATATATTATCACTTTGAAAAATGTAAAGCTGTGTATGAAGTGTGTCTAAACCTTTCTCCCCTAGGATCTCAGGTATGTACTTGGTGTGTTTTATTTTCTTCCATTGTCCTGTGATAAGTATTACTAACCTATCGCTGAGATGATATACCACTGAGCTTCAGATGTTCCGTGCCTAGCCTGAGGTTCAGCTGGTGAGCTTTGGAATTGTCGTGGGAGCCGGGTGACCCTCCTGCCCCACCCGCCGTCCTCTTTTCACTGCCCCGTGGCCGAGGACTCGAACACCTCTATTTAGGAGTGAAATAGGATTGAGGACTATGGAGAAATCGAAAGCCTCTTTTTAAATTTAGTCACAAGTAGATACCTAATACATTCAGGAATTGCGTTTGGCACTTACATGATCTAATTTAATCCACACAATACTTAACATATTGTGTGAGTAAAAGAGATGGAAGAGTTTGTTGATGTGGGAGGGTGGTGTGGGTGGGGTGGGGGGTATATGGGGACGTTGTATTTTTTGAATGTAACATTTAAAAGAAAATAAAGAAGAAAAATTCTAGACAGAATTTAAGGGAGTATTATCTAATTTAATCCACACAATTTTTACCGTATTGTGTAAGTAAAAAGTACTAGACTGCAGTTCAGGGACGCGGCTCTCACTCGCTTGCTGTGTGACAGATTACCTCCAGTGCGGGTTTTGGTTCTTCAGCTGTGAGAGGGTTTTGGTGGTCAGGATCCTCAGTGTCTTTAAGTCATAATCACAGCAGTTACTGTTCCTGGCTTTCGTAGTTTGGAAAGTGCTCAGCTGTACAAAACCTCACCTGGTCGTGTAGTGCAGCAATCTCGCGATGGGGAAATGAGCCTGGAGACGCAGATTGGCTGACCGGGGCAGGGCGCGGGCACCCGAGCAGGGCTCGCGGCGCGGCCGAGGGCGCGGCGGGTGCGGGCCTCGCCTGGGCAGAGCACGGCACGAGCGCGGAGCCGAGGGCAGGGGCGGGCAGGGCAGCAGGGCCTCCAGCGGCGCCTCGGCGTGGGGGACGTGGCCGCGGGGCCCGCGGCAGGTGCGCGTGCGCAGCGCCCTCGGGGCAGCCCTGACCCCGCGCCTCTCTCCTCCTCAAGGCCCCGCTGGAGGGTGTCCCGGGAAACCTGTCGCCCATCAAGGACCCCGACCGCCTCCTGCAGGATGTCGACATCAACCGCCTCCGCGCCGTGGTCTTCCGCGATGTGGTGAGTTAGGCCGCCTGGGCCCCTGAACGCCGCCCCTGCTGGCGGTGAGAGCCGCGGGCCTCGGCGTCCCCGAGGGGGTGCGGGCGTGCGGGGCCGCGGGCCTCGGCGTCCTCCGAGGGGCGTGCGGGACCGCGGGCCTCGGCGTCCTCCGAGGGGGTGCGGGCGTGCGGGGCCGCGGGCCTCGGCGTCCCCGAGGGGCCTGCGGGACCGCGGGCCTCGGCGTCCTCCGAGGGGCGTGCGGGACCGCGGGCCTCGGCGTCCTCCGAGGGGGTGCGGGCGTGCGGGGCCGCGGGCCTCGGCGTCCCCGAGGGGGTGCGGGACCGCGGGCCTCGGCGTCCTCCGAGGGGCGTGCGGGACCGCGGGCCTCGGCGTCCTCCGAGGGGCGTGCGGGACCGCGGGCCTCGGCGTCCTCCGAGGGGCGTGCGGGACCGCGGGCCTCGGCCGTCGGCGTCCCCGAGGGGCGTGCGGGACCGCGGGCCTCGGCGTCCTCCGAGGGGGTGCGGGCGTGCGGGGCCGCGGGCCTCGGCGTCCCCGAGGGGCGTGCGGGACCGCGGGCCTCGGCGTCCCCGAGGGGCCTGCGGCGTGTAGGAAGGGCCGGCGGTGCCCGACGCCGAGCCGCCTCTCCCCGCCGCCCGCCCCGGCCCCGGCCCCGGCCCAGCCCCGGCCCCGGCCCGGCCCCCGGGCGGGCCTGCCGGCGCAGCCTCGGGGCCGGGGCGGGCGGCCCCCTCAGGAGCGGTGGCAGCCACTTTCGCAAGACAACTGCTTTTTAAGCTGCTTCTCAAGTATGTGGGAAATTTGAGTTAGAAAAATCGCTTGATAACTCAAGGGAGAAGATAGCTCTAGGAGAATGTTTGTTGGAACTCTGGTCACATTCTCACTCGAGAAGTGAAGCCAAGATTGGACTTTTCACACACTGAGTAGAAACATAGTGCTTCACAGCAGAGTCAGTATCGACAGCGTTCCTTAGTGTCTTTATTTACTGGCCCCTTTGGGCCCCATTTTTCATATTTTAATTGATGACTCATGAAACATAGAAGGAAGTTTGTGTTAAATTTACATTTAATAATAGGTCAGAGTACTTTGTAGTTTAGAAAGTGATTAAAATATATTTACATCATACACCATGGTTAGCAATAGGAGAATTTAAATATATGTAATAGAAAAATTGTCAGTCTCTGTAATATGTATTAGTTTGTACAGATCACTAGGAAAATTACAAATATACCAACAGAAAAATAGACAATGGACTTAAAATTTGAAGTTTAAAGCAAGAAAGATATGATAAAAGGTCAATATCACTAGTAATCAAAGAATACCAGTTAAAACAAGAATAAAGTATTTTTGACTATTAAATAAACTAGGTTTTTAAAATGATAATACCCAGTATTGCAAGGCTACAGTGAGACATGCACTGCTTTCTGTCACTGGTAGGAGTATCAGTTGGATAAGCCCGTAGAAGAGCTCTTTTCCATATATGTCAAAACTCTTGTAAGTGGTAATACCTTACCCATGTTCATCAGAGATGCCTACAGGAAAAATGGCAAGCATATTCAACAATAGTGCTTCAGCTTCATAAATCTTGGTATATTTATTCAATAGAATAATACACAGCCATTAAAATAATGTTTTTCTAGGAAAATATTGTGGATGGAAATGTGGACATGATATATTATAAGTGAAAGCAGCAGTATACAAAGGTATTTATACTACAGGAATATTACTAAGGTATTCTGTGTGTGGACCCTTATTTTTAAAAAGTCTAGGAAAAAGTAGGCCAAAATGCTACTGGTGATTAATTCTAGGTAAGCAGTTTTATTATTTTCTTTATCTTTTTATGTATTTTTTGTACTTTTAAGTTGTCTAAAATAAACCAATATTGCTTTTGTAATTAATAAATAATAAAGGTATTTTCAAGAAAATTAGAGTTGGAAGCTGTGATGTGAGACTTCCACTTCTAATCTGGCTTCTAATCTAGATTTGGAAAAAATATTGCTCTTATTAACAGCTTAACAATTTAGAAATGGAAATTATTCAGCCTGCAAAAATGTGTTTTGAGATGAGTAATTTTTTCAATAAATGAATCATTAAAACATGGAATATATCTTCATCTCCAAAAGAAAGGGTAAGAACTAGCTTATAAAGTGTAGGAGGGGTCTGTGTGTTTAAATTGTGAGTAAATTCTGGATTGCGTTATTATGGTAGATAATGATGCTTTTCTTAGATTCCTTGCTGTTTTGACATATGCTGGCTAACCTAGCAGTGATGCTTAAAAGGAAGATAATGGAAAGAAGGGTTGCCAAAGTGGACCTTGCAAATCCCATCAAGTCATAGCCTCGTGTTCTCGACTTTGTGCCATGTGTCTGGCACTGACTAGATGTACCCAAAGTTCAAGTTAAAGTTTTGGAGAAAGTTCAGACTCTCAGGCATAGGCCTCTCAGCCAGCATGGGGGTAGTCAACCCCAGCCAGATCTTTTAACTCAGGAGCAAGTCCTTTTCCATCACTATATTTCACATTGCACATTTAAATGATTCCTGAAACTTGGAGCTGTTTTTTACAACTTACAGCATTTTAGAGGCAATTGTAGTTTTTAACGCTAAAAATTCAGCTTTACTTTTGAGATTTTGCTGAACCGCCAATAGTTACATTTAATTGCCATTTTATTTCTAAAACACACGAAATCCAGTGTGGTTAAAGGGGGAAATTTTACATAGTATATATGTTACGAGAATAAAAATTAAAAGAAAAAAAATTAAAGGACTTAGCATAGTGAACCCAACTGTAAATGATGGACTACAGTTAATAGTACATTTATAAAAATGTTCTTCCATGAATTACAACAAATGTACCTCACTAATGTGAGGTGTTAATAATAGGGTATTATAAAAGAACTATGTTTTATATATTTTATGCTTGATATTTCTGTAAACCTATAACTTCTCTTTAAAAAATTACTAACAAAGAAATTTCGGTTTGAAGAAACGAAGGTATGTGTAAATCATACATATCCACAAATGAAATATATAATTGATAGAATATAACCTTGGGGTAGATAACTATTGATTTCTTTCCTCACCAGTCTTAGCTATTTTACCTTTTTTTTTTGAAATACCAGGGGCAGGGGATTGAACCCGGGACCTCCCGTGTGGGAGGCAGGTGCTCAGCCACTTGAGCCACATCCAGTTCCCAGCTGTTTTACTTGTTAAGTATATAATTTTCTTACTAACACCTGCATACACACAAATGAACATTAAGAGATAAAATTTAGAGATGAAGGATTTTCATGGTTTTGAAGGACTGGTGAATTTCTTGCCATAAGTACATACTAGCTATAGTGTTAGCAAGAAAATTTGGTAACTGAAAAACTTAGATAAGTTGAACTAAATCTTAATCTTTAGAAATTAAATTGGAACATTTTCTGATATCCTAGTTGAAACAAAGTCTTCAAAGGAATTCAGGATTAATTATTTGTAATTATAATTACTATGAATTATATTACAGATTCAATGTGAAATAGTAGAGAGACCCATCTTTTAAGCAGGTGTGAGAAACAATAGAATTCATATCTTAATGATCATAAAATACCTAGCCATGTCAATTAATTTGTATAAAAATTTGGTCATTCTCCAGATATTTAGTGTCTGTGTATTTTGCTTCATTTGCATAGACAGATCTAGGAATAAACCAAAAAGTTCGCTTACAGATTTGGATTTAAAAAGAAAAGGCAACTTTTTCATGCCGTGTATGTTGACGTCTTTTCTTAGCTATTATGATAGCCAGCTCTGCACCTTTGTTGTTGATGCTTGTTCATTCATCCGCCCACTCTTTCCATGCACATTGGATGAATGCTGTCTGATTGTCTGGTACTGAGTTCTGAGTTGTGGAAATAAAAGTATTGTGGAATATTGTGGTCTGAACGATACCGTTGGAGCTGAGCTTGAGTTCATTCCTGTCAATATCTTCTGTAGTCTGAGTGTACTTCATTTTCCTTTGTAATAACAGCTTGAACTTTTTATTTTGACTTTCTCTGTATTGGTATTGGCATTGTAGTAATGCACGGAGTATTCATTTTGAACATTTCGTGAGAAACTCTCTCTAGAAAAGCTGTCACCCACAGAGTGAAATACTAAACTCATAATATTTTTAGAAAAGAAATGATTTGATTTGGTCATTTTCCCCATTAACTATACTAATTCTTTTTAACAGTATTCAGTCACTAGTAAACATTTCTTTACTCTCTCTTCTGCCAAATACATATAAAATCTGAATCTTATTCTTGTTGTGCTTAAACGAAGTAATTAATAAAAAGCACTGTTACTAAAGATTTGCCACAGTTAAATACATGTTTGCTTTCTTTATTCTACCATATTATTTTTTACTTGTTTCCTGTGGGCCCGTGATAACCACTTTCAGCTTTAGTTTGATGTATCAGTTCAAGCTGTTTATGTGAAGGCCATATAATCATTTATATTTGATTTCTTAATAGAATTGAGGTTGGAAATGGGATGAGGCCCTAGAAGTTAACCCTCTTCTCAGTGTTTCCCAAATAGAGTGTTAACCAGGCTCCGGATAAGACCCCTGAAGCCCCTGCGGCTCATTGTGTTTTGGAAAGCAGTCTTATAAAGTTATCCTCTCGAGTAGATCGCAGTCTGTGTTTTTGTAACTATTATCTCTTGGTTCTAACTTGGCCAGAAACAGGGAAAAAAAACAACAAGAAAACCCTGATTCCACTTTCATATGACAGATTCTTAAATATTTGAAGATAGCTATTATACCCCTCTTAATTTTTCAGGTTGTAGGTTAAAAGTATAGATGTTTTTTGTTGGTTGGTTATTTTGTTTTGTTTTGTTTTTGACCTATTTCATAAATGGACTGCTTTTCTGATTTTTTACTACTGTGATATGCTTCTTCGGAAAAATGCTTTTTTGTCATTGAGCTTTTGAAATTTGGAGCTTCATTTTTTCTGATGCAGAGTAGTTACCTTTTTATTTTAATGTGGTTGAAGGTTGGATTAGCTTTTTCTTATGCTGCTGTATCATACAAAGCTCACGTTGAACATGTAGGAAATTCACATTTTATTTTTTCCCCTTTCTTTAGGTCTCCATTTTGTACTCATGCAGTCTCCTGCTCAGGTAGTAATGTGTTAGTAAACACCAGCTGGCAAGATCAAAATAATTGTGAATGTGCGTGCTAAGTCTTTCTGAGTCTCCTTATTCCACAAAGATTACCTAACAGGTTTTATAGGCATTTTGTACTTTTAAAGAAGCTTTATATATTGAAATTGGAGATGTCAAGACAAGGTGAAAGTTCCTGTATATAGGTTATTGCCATAAACACTAGTTGTGAAAATATAAGAAATGGGGCGTTAAGAAAATTGTGCACTACGTTGAGACCCTGTTGTTCATTATTTGATATAAGTATGTGTTTAAGTGAAAAGTTCCAATTTAAATGTTCACAATGAATTTATAAACCACAAAAATTGAATGTTTTCTATCTGTTTCACATTTCATAGGAAAAATACTTTCTTCATCTGAAAATATTAGGGATGTATAGACTTTTGAGTTTCAAACCTACCATTTTATTTTCACAGGATGATAGCAAACAGGCACAGTTCTTAGCTCTGGCTGTTGTTTACTTCATTTCGGTCCTGATGGTTTCCAAGTATCGTGACATATTAGAACCCCAGCGAGAGACTGTAAGAACTGGAAGCCAACCAGGGAGAAACATCAGACAAGAAATAAATTCACCAACAAGTACAGGTGCTTAAATGTTTTTCAAATTATACGAATTTTCACCATCATTTATCTGCCCCCCCCTTTACTTCTATATCCAGATGTAAACTGGACCTGTTGATAATCATCTCACATATTTATATTTAGGTGGGCTATAAAATGCCAATTTAATGTACTTTAATGCCAGAAAAATGTGTAACTGATATTTCCATATTTGCTATGATGTCATTTTACCAGTGCTGCTTTAGTTGTAATGTTTTCCATTTATTGATACAAATCATTCATTTATTTTATTTAATAGGCAAATACATGACATTTTAAATGTACTATTAACCTCCATAAATATGAAATTAAGAAATTCTTATAGAGCAGTTCAAAATCAAGAATAAGCTATGATATAAATCTTTTTTTTTAATTTTTAAATTATATTTATTTCTCTCCCCTTCCCCTCCCCCCCACCCCAGTTATCTGTTCTCTGTGTCCATTTGCTGTGTGTTCTTTGTCCACTTCTGTTGTTGTCAGTGGCACTGGAATCTGTGTCTCTTTTTATTGCGTCATCTTGTTGTGTCAGCTCTCCATGTGTGCGGCATGATTCTTGGGCAGGCTGCACTTTTCTTTCACGCTGGGCAGCTCCCCTTATAAGGTGCACTCCTTGCGCGTGGGGCTCCCTTATGCGGGGGACTCCCCTGCTTGGCACAGCACTCCTTGCATGCATCAGCACTGTGCATGGGCCGGCTCCACGCAGGTCAAGGAGGCCCGGGGTTTGAACCACAGACGTCCCGTGTGGTAGACGGACGCCCTAACCACTGGGCCAAGTCCGCTTCCCATATCATATAAATCTTTATAAATCTTTATAACCAATTGCAAAGATATCATTCATTTTTCTTTTATTCTCCCTCCCTCCTTTTACCTTTTTGGCTATGTGCTATTATTTCCATATCTGTGTATTCTATCAGAAATTTGTAATAAGCTTACATAGATTGTAATCTTTACATCAAAGTTGCTTCACTAAATCAAAGACTTGTGAAAACTTAGCACTACAGAAAACAGCGGCTGTCTTGGGTTATGTTGTCTGTCTTATGTGCAGAAGAGGCTGCTGCCGCAGGGGTTCCTGCCTCATTGGCGCTGCTTCTGCGCTTGGAAACTGAATCCACCATCTCTCGATGAACATTTCAATACCGTGTGGTCCCATCTACCAGCTGCACTTCCTGCCAGCTGTTTCTCTGTTGTTTGCAGTGTTTACCTTGGTCACCCAATGTCTTTCATGTACCACTGCATTAATTTTTTAGTTGAAGTTGATTTTCCTAAGTAAATGCAGGTATACATTAAATGGATATTTTTAAAAAGTGAGTAGAAATTAGTGGTTAGATCTCTGATCTTATTTTCTGTAAATGTATCATATCTCCTTTATCCTTTTATTACTGTTGCAGAGATATGGATTGTGTCTTAGTTTTGGTATTTTACTGATGCATGTCCTATTTTCTTTGGACACACAAACATGAGAACATTTCATTTAGTTTACTTTTGTTTTTAATGTTATTCAAGTTAAGCATTACCGGTTCTTGGCACTTCAACATTTAAAAACCAGTTAAGAGTTTATCATGTTAACCAACCCTTCTTCAATTTAATGCAGCCATATCTGCCATATAAATGATGATTACTATAGCAAACCTTCCAGTTTTGATTTTCTTGTGACTTACAGTCTCTATGTATGTTGCTAAAATTACTCAAGTATATTATTGCCTTTCTCTTACTGTCTACCCTGTCCTCCCCTGGGGTGCGTTCTGTGTTGCTAGTACTGGTCTGTTTTGCATGTTACAGTCAAGGAGGATGGTCTTGGACTGTCAGTGTGACGGACTGCAGGCCGTCGGGTCCTGGCTTGTCTAACTCCCTGATTCTCTCCACAGTGGTGGTCATGCCGTCTGTCCCTCACCCCAGCTTGAATCATGGACTCCTTGCCAAGTTGATTCCTGAGCAGAGCTTTACCCACTCATTCTACAAAGGTAATCAGTGACCTTGTCTCCTGACCTGTCTGGTCTTCTCATTTCATGAGTTCTTTATACAGTAAATATTTGTGATGTAATTATTTATAAATATGTAGACTCCTCAGGTTTCATGCAGATATGATTTGTGGCATTTTTACCTGTCTGTTTTGAACAATACATAATTTTACATTTTTAAAAATGTGATCTTCAAAATCAAGGACACCTAATTCTATGGGTATTAATATCCCAAGTGGGACATTCACTGGGTTCCCCAGGAGACTCAGACCTTTGAGTCTTTTGTGTCACTAAATTAGTCCTAACATGAAGGCTGTTTTAAACCATCAATAAAAAACTTAAAAACAACCCTTGAAAGCATCACACAGATCTATAAATTCCTTAACTTCCTTGAAGAACAAAGCCCAATACTTTTTGAAGGAATAAAAAAAAATATCCTTCACCATACAATATAAAATTCATTACTAAGCATCCAATAAAAATTACTAAACATGCCAAGACGCAGGAAAATGTGATGTATAACTAGGAGAGAAAAGTCAAAAGAAACAGATTCAGAAATGCCAGACTAGGTGGAATTATCAGATGAGGATATTAAAACAGGTATTATCAGTATGTTCAAGATACTTTTCAGTTTGAAATAAAGGTAAAAATGAGAGAGAAATGGAAGAAGATACAAAAACAAGAACCAGTTGGAAGTTTTAGAGACGGAAAATACAATATCTGAATGATCATGTCCCTGGGTGGAGTTGACGTGAGATTACACACTGGATCCGAAGATTCTGGGAGGCAGGATTCTGTGTGGCTCCCATGACTTCCCGTTTACGCGCCCTTCATAATTCCTGGAGCCATAAAGATTTTCTCTCCTGATTAGGTTAGGTTACCTGGCACAATTCCTTTAAGACAATGTGGTTATAGGTGTGGGCCTGGCTTTGTCGCCTGAACCCTTTAAAAGCAGAGCGTTGTCTGGGCGTGGCTAGGGGAGGTGGGAGCGGTTGCGGGTGAGAGGGATGGGCTGTGGGAGGTTCTTCCTTGCTGGATGGAGGTGGCCCTGAGCCAGGGGCCAGGAGCCGAGGCTTCGCCGGGCTGGCAGCCAGTGAGGAAGCAGGGGGTGTTTCCTATGACAGTAAGGAGCGGAATTCTGCCGCAACTAGAATGAGCCTGGAAGATGAGGTCCAGATGCGCCCACAGCCAGGCAGCAACACGGTTTCATTTCAGCTGAGAACCCCGTGGCGCTCTGCTGGACGTCTGACCTAGACGGCTTCGTGCTCTCAAGCAGGTGCTATTTTAAGCCACGAAGTCTGTGATGGTTTTGTTCTGCAGAAACTGAAGACAAATAAAGCGGCCCATGGGATACTGTCAAGCAGTCTAAAGTAAAGGATGGAGGGAAGAAGGAGCAGAAATAGTGGCCATAGCTGGTACAAACTAAGTCCACAGAGCCGTTCATCGCAGCAGAACCCAAACAGGATGTATACCTAAAAAAATGAAAAATAAAAAAGCACAAAGGCACCTCATAATGAAATTGCTGTAAACGTAGAGAAGAAATTGTCAAAGTATCCAGAGGGGAAAATGCCATTACAGTGGGGAGCCTCATGAAGATCATCTGTAGATTCATCTTCAGAAACTATGCAAGAAAGAGACAAGGAAATTATACTCTTAAGTGTTGAAAAATATGTCAACCTATAACTCTATATCTAATAGAAATGTCTCTCTAAATTAAAGCCAAAGAACCCCTTTTTAAGACAACATGAAAAATTATCTCCAGGAGACCTGCACTTACAAGAAATGCGAAAAGAAGTTCTTTACATGAAAAAGATGGAAACTTGGGTTTACAAAAAGAATGAAGAGTTCAGTATTTCACATATTAATGCTTTGTGGACTTCTCATATGGCAGGATTCCCGTTTGCTAAGATTGAAAAACCAAATTCAATTTCAGAGGCATTTGTGTCTGACTTAAATGAAGAAGTTTGTCTGAGAATCTGAGGTAGAGAAAGTAGATCAAAGTACTATAATTGAGTACTTGGGTGTATTCGCTATATTGCTAATGATATGGAAATCCCACAAAAAAACTAATGACATATTTCTCATTACAACTTGATAAAAGTGCAACTTTTGTATATAGTGGTAAAATGAAGATCAGTTCTTTGTTCAGCTTTATTGCTGACAAATACAACTAGCTCTGAAGTATATAACTATGAATGTGGTTTGGATTTTGTTTTGTGTAGGACTTTGTTCAAATGTTTCAGCAGCAGTGACTGGAAAATACTCTAGAGTAGTTACCAGATTAAGAAGCTGTTTAGGTTTGCTAAAGGCTGCCAAGGCAGTATTCCAGAAATGGGTTGGCTTTTACGATGGGGATTTATTAGTTTACAAGCTTACAATTCTGAGGCCAGGAAAAATGTCCAAATCAGGACTTCATCAGGCAAGGACCTGCTGCTCGTGGTGGTACTGGATTCTTGTCCCCAAGGACCTGCCCCTGGTGGTGCTGGATTCCTGTCCCCAAGGACCTGCCCCTGATGCTGGATTCCTGTCCCCAAGGGCCTCCTCCTGGTGGTGCTGGGTTCCTGTCCCCAAGGACCTGCTGGTGGTGCTGGCTTCCTCTGTCAAAAGACAAAGTGCAAGGCGCTGCACATGGCAGCGTCTGCTCCTCTCCCCCCTCTCCTCTGGGCCTCGTTGCTTTCAGCTTCTGCCTTCAGTGATTTCCTCTCAGCCTCTGTGTTCCACCGATTTCAACCTCTGGCACCCATTGCCTTCTTTCTTGGCTTCTGGGAGTTTCTCCATGTTTCTGCAGTGCCCTCCCCACACCCCACCCCCCATATATTCATCCTGTTTATAAAGGACTCCAATAAGATTTAGACCCACCCAGGATCATGCTTTACTGTAATTAATCAAACGGTTCCACCTGCAGTATGTTCACATCCATAGGAATGCACGTGTTTCAAGACCATGATTTTCTGTGTTACGTAGAGTCTCAAACTACCATAGGAGCTACGTCAGAGTATTGATGTTCTGCCTCCTTTATCAAGAAAACCTTGGCTATGAAAAGTTGAAGCTCAACTGAAATGTAGTCTTAGTGCCTGTTGAAATTATTCTATGAATCCCCAAAAAGAGAAAGATTATGCTTTTAAACTAATGTATTCCTATGGGCATAATATCCTTTGCATTAAATTCCACTGAGTGTTCCTTGATTAGAGCACTTGATAAGATCGCATTAGGGCTTTTGGTTGGACCATGACAGTGAGGCATGACTCAGGTTGAGTCTCCGTCCCTTATTGTGTCTCATACAGTCGGATACAGAGACAGACACTGGGAAAGGAAGCTGCCATGTTTGATCCTATCACATGGGACAGAGGACTTGAGGATCGCTCCAGTGCAAAGCCTCAAGAGGAGAGGAGCCCTGTTGTATGCCTGAGCGCTCATGGCTGAACTTGCAAAGAAAGCAGAACAGCTGAGACTGGTCAAGGAGGCCTGGAAGGAGACAAGCCCCACACCTAGCTGCCCTCAGCTAAATGCAAACCTTCGCAGGGGTCAGTGGCCATCTTGCCTCAACACGTGGCCACTGACTGTGCTGAGAAAGCATCTCTGACGGGGCCTTCGTTTGGAATTTTCATGACCTTGGAACAATATGCTTTTACCCCAAATAAATCGCTTTTGTAAAAGCCAGCCCATTTCTGGTAACTTTGCTGTGGCAGCCCTTTGGCAAACCCAAACAGTGGCATGGGTTTTAAATTACTTTAAAGTTCGGGTGGTAAATTTGCAGCTTTTCTTATTAAGTGATAATATGGAAACTGATCATAAATAACTTATTGCATTCTGTGGTACAGTGGTTACTGAGGGGAAAAGTTCTCTTGATGTTAAACTTACGAAGTGAATTCTTAGGATTTCTATAGGATAAGAAACCAGTATGATTTCACTCTTAAAGGTGAATCGAACAGACTTTTTTATCAAATATCTAAAACATCTTTAATGAACTTAGTACTTCAATGTGGCGGAGGAGTGCAGCATGTTTATCAGTGGCTGATAAGATTAAAGGACAAAAAGAAAAATTACAGTCTTGGAAACATGGTTTCTATGATATGTTTTACCAAAGGGGAGTGGCTTGTTCTTCAGTGCTCTTAATACTGCACATTGTTAAAAAGTGTCCCCTGTCCTTTGATGGATTTGATAGAATACTTTGTGTTTTAGTTTCCATTAAAAGAAGATACATACATAGGACACTCATGGATCCGGAATCCATTTTTCCCTTCAAAAAATGATTATAATATAATTGGAAATTGCTGGAACTGTCTATTGATGAAGTTCATTTTGGATAAAGGTTTGAAATGAGTATCCTGAGTTCTCTGAGCTTCCAGTCCATCCATCTACCTATGTTATATGCCTTTCTCCAGTATGGGTGTCACCAAATAAAAACAAAACTAGTTAGATATGCATTATTCCCTGGAGTACCTTTAGCAGTTCAGCTTCGATTAGATAAGTTAGCAACATAAAGCTAATTGTCACATTATAAACTTCAAATATTTTTATACTCAATGTTGGTTCAAAATGTCTTAATAGGGATCTGTTTAGGGGACTCTCTTTACTTAAAACTTTTAGTTTAGTTATGATTGCATAATGGACAGTTATAAGTCTAATAGTTGTTGTTTTTATTAATCACCTATAGACTTTCAGTTATCAACATGGGCAGTTTTTGTAGTTATTTTCTTTTCCCCAAATGTTATGCTTGTTCTGGTTTTATTTATTGAAATTTAGTTTTATATCTAGTCAAGTAATAAAAACATTGGCTTTTATTCAGTATACTTACTAAAATTTTTATTTTTTCAGTAATTTTTTTCTATTTTTTAAAATGTATTGAAGTATATCACTCATAAATAAACATACATAAACAACACCACTACCAACACCTTGCATTGTTGTGTGACATTTGTTGCAAATTATGAAAGAGTATTGTCAAAATCTTACTACTAATTATAGTCCTCCTCTTGGATTTGGTGTATTTTCCCCCCAACCCACCCTATTATTACTTTTTAAATATATTTTATGACAGAAGTTGTAAACTTGCAAAACACTCATGCACATGTGCAGAATTCCCATACAGTATCCCTCTATCAACACACCATACTGTGGTGGAACATTTGTTACAAATTGTGAGATATTATCATCAGACGATTAGCAGATGCATAGTGTACATTTAGCACACTTTTTCCATACTTCCCCATTAGCAACACCTTTGGCATAGATGCATGGATATTACGTTATTACTGTTAACCGCAGTCCATAGGTCACTACAGTTGTATTTTTCCCATGCTTCTCCACATTGCCACCACTTTGCGTTAGTGATGTACATCTGCTCTATATCTATGAACACTCTTGCATCTGTACCATCAACCACAATTCTCATCCACCTCTGGATTTACTGTTATTCAGTCCCTAGACTATTCTCTAGCTTTCTTTCTATTGGCTTTTACATCCCTAGACTGCCCTTTTCAGTCACATTCCCATTTATAAAGTAGCCGTTCCTCAGTATAATGTGTTACCATCAACTCTATACATTTCCACACTTCTACAGTAAAGTTAATTAAAACTTCTACCTAGATTAAACATCAGTAGTCCATCTCATTCCTCCTCTTATCTCCTTTAAGAATCTACTACCTATCACCAGGTCTTAAAAATATTTTCCTACATTTTTTTCTAGAAGCTTTATGGTTCTTGCTTTTATATTTAGGTTTTTGATCCATTTTGAGTTAGTTTTTGTATAAGGTGGTGACATAGGGGTCCTCTTTCCTTCTTTTGACTATGGATATCCAGTTCTCTCAGCAACATTTGTTGAATGGACTATTCTGCCTGAGCTGGGTGGGTTTGACAGGCTAGTCAAAAATGACTTGACCATAGATGTGAGGATCTGTTTCTGAACCATTAGTTCAGTTCCATTGGGCTGTGTGTCTATCTTAATGCTAGTACCATGCTGTTCTTACCATTGTAGCTAGGTAATATGATTTACAGTCTGGAGTGAGAGTCCTCTAACTTTGCTTTTCTTTTTTAAAATGTTTCTGGCTATTCAGGACCTTTTGCCCCTCCAAATAAATTTGATAATCATGTTTTCCATTTACTTTTTAAAAATGCTGGTGGAATTTTTATTGAGGTTGCATTGAATCTGTATATCAATTTGAGTAGAATTCACTTCTTATAATGGTATTTAGTCTTCCGATCTGTAAACATGGAATATTCTTCCAATTATTTAGGACTTTTTAAAATTTCTTTTAACAATAAGTTCTAGTTTTCTTAATACAAGTGTTTTATATCATCCGTTAAGTTTATTCCTAAATCTTTGGGTTTTATCTGTTATATTTTATTTTCACTACTCTTTTGCCACTTTTAGTTACTTTTACTGATATAATCTTCATTTCTAGACTCTCTTCCAAGCCTCTCTGTCCTGTCTTTTCTTTTCAGACTGTAGCACACCCTTTAGTATTTCCTGCAAGGCCAGTCTCTTTGTTATAAACTCTTTCAGTTTCTGTTCATCTGTGAATATTCTAAACTTTCCCTCATTTTTGAAAGATAGTGTTGCTAGATAGAAAATTCTTGGCTAGAAACTTTTCTCTTGCAGTATCTTAAATAAATCATGGTCGTCTTGCCTGCATGATTTCTGATGAGAAATCGGCACAGTCTTATTGGGTATCCTTTGTATCTTATGCATTACTTTTCTCTTACTGCTCTCAGAATTCTCTTTGTCATTTGACATTCTGATTAATGTGTGTCTCTGAGTTGGTTTATTTGGATTTATTCGCATGGGAGTTGTGCTTCATTGACATGAATATCCATTAGTTCTTCAAATATTCCTTCTGCCTCTTTTCCCTTCTTTTCTTCTGGGACACCCATGACACGTATGTTTGCATGTCTCTTGCTGTTGTTTAGTTCCCTGAGACCTTGTTCAATATTTTCCATTCTTCATCTGTTCTTTTGTATGTTCGCTTTTGGAGGCCATTTCTTCAAGCTCACCAATCCTTCCTTCTGCCTCCTCAAACCTGCTATTATATGATTCCATTGTATTTTTTATTTCATTTAATGCACCTTTCATTCCCATAAGAACTTCTATTTTTCTATGTATAATTTCATATTCTTCTTTGTGCTCATCCAATGTCATCTTTTTTAAAAAAGATTTATTTTTATTTGTTTATTTAACCCCTCCCCCCCCATTGCCTTTTTGTGCTCGTTCTCTCTGTCCATTTGCTTTATGCTCTGTGTCTGCCTGTCTTCTCGTCTTCTCTTTTAGGAGGCACCAGGAACTGATCCCTAGACCTTCTATGTGGGAGAGAGTTACTCAATCGCTTGAGCCACCTCAGCTCCCTGGTTCGCTGCATCTCCCATTGTCCCTCCTCTGTGTCTCCTTTGTTGTATCATCTTGTTGCGCCAGCTTGCCACATGGGCCAGCTCACTTTCACTAGGAGGCCCTGGAAATCGAACCCAGGGCCTCCTATATGGTAGACGGGTCCAGTCACTTGCACCACATCCGCTTCCTTAATGTCTTCTTAATTTCCTTAATCTCTTTAGCCTTCTCATTGAATTTATTAAGGAGATTTGTTTGAACATCTGTGATTAATTGTCTCAACTCCTTTTTGTCATCTGGAGGCACCTTGTTCTTTAACTGGGCCATATCTTCCTGTTTCTTGGTATGGATTGTAGTTTTTTGTTGGTGTCTTGGCATTTAGCTTACTAGAATATTTATTCTTGTTGCAGTTTCTCTCTTTAGTTTAGGGCTTTCTTGCCCTTTCTCCCTTGCTGGTTGTGTAGTAGGAGCCAAGGATGTAGTTGATGCTGTAAGGTGTGGGAGCTCAAGCTGCCCTTACTGCCCCAGGGACCAATGAAACTTCTCACAACTCTTTCCTTTGCCAGGGATAGGACAGAGCCACAGCTGTGTATAATAATCCAAGTTGTGCAGGCGTAGACTCTAGTTGCCCAGAGAGACTGATGAAGCTTCACACCCTTTCCTCCCTTGCCTGGGATGGGGATGGAGATGCAGGTATGGACAACTCTCTATGCCATGTGGGTCCAAAATGACTGCAGTTGCCCTGGTAGACTTCTGACTCTTCAGTCTGTGCCAGCCAGAGGTAACTGCAGTTACCTGGATAGGCTGGTGCAGGTGCCTCCAGCTTCCTCTCTGCCAAAGGTGGGATGTAGCCTAGGCTAGGGCCGCAGTCCAGTCTGGGTGGAAGAAGCCAGTCCCTACAGTCACTGTGATTTTCAGTCAGCCCGCCTTCCCCACATGCTGCAGCGGAGTCAAAATGGCACCTCCTGGCCTCTTTCCAACTTGAACAGCTTCAGACTTTATCTGTTCTTAGAGGTATACTTTAGCCAGCAGAATTTACTAATCACTAGCTGAAGTCTGTGGCCAACTGTCTCTTCCTCCCGTTTTTGGGAAAGGAAGCTTCTAATTCCAGCCACAGAATAGCTCCTGAGGCCACTTGCACTGCCAGAGTAGGATGTTTGCCAGCCTCTGTGGTGTGACATGTCTTTTCCTGGTGAGGTGGGTGCAGGTCCCCCCAGCTTCCTCCCTGCTGGATGAGGAGCTGGGGCTTATGCTACAGCTGCAATCTGACCTGGATGGAAAGAAGCCGGTCCCTACCAGCACTGTGATTCCCCTTGTGTCAGGGGCAGAATTAAAATGGCAACTACTGGCCTCTTTCTGCCTTTACTTGTCTCAAAATTACACTGACACTTTAGGCAGCCGAATTTACTAATCAGTAGCTGAAGTTGGTGCCCAACTTCTCATCTTCCCCCATTTTTGGGAAGTGGAGCTTCCAATTCCAGGCACCGAATAGCTCCTGATGTCACTTGTGCCTCCAGTGGAGGATGGGCACCATCTTCCGTGGTGTGGAGCGCTCTACTTACGTGTCTTCTCTGCAGATGGGCAGTCCTTTGCTTCCATTCTTTCAAGGATGTTGCGGGATGCTCCTCTGGTCTCCTGGAATCTCCAAGCAAGTGCTTTAGGTAGCTCTGGGTGATTCCTATGTGCCTCTTGTATGAGCTGACTCTAGGAGCTCCTTACTCTGCAACCATCTTGCTGGTTGTTCTCAGTAATTCATTTTAATTGCATTTGTCTCAGATAGTTTGAGAAGCATTGACCTGGACTCTTTTCAACCCCTTCACACTCTGTTTTCTTTCAAGCCTTTTTTTTAAAAAAAATTTGAAACTAGCTCTTCTTTTTAATCTTAATAGTCCCTCAGTTCAGATCTGTGCCACCCATTCTTGGATTAGGTTTTCTCCTCAGTCTTCTTGTCTCCCATCTTTCTCCAGTGTTAGACTAGTGTGTTACACTAATACCCGTAGAGTAAGGAAATTTTTCTGTTTATGTATCTCTGAAGGTTTCCTATAATTCTTAGGATAACGTTAAAATGTCCTCCCTGTATTGGCAGTAGTACTCGGGTTGTAATTTAGCTGAACTACAATTTTCTCTAAGATGACTTGCTCACCTCTTTGCTTGCTGACCTTTACTTCATTTTTTACAGTGCTGCTGCCATACTGATTGTTTTAAAATACAAATCCTATGGTCCTTCTTAACTTAAATCTCCCTCGTAGGATTTAAGGTAAAATTTCATCAAGGCCCAAGGTCACCTGTCCCCTGGCTGCCTCCCCGAATCAGCCATGTTCTTCTTGTGTCCTCTACTGCTGTCAGGCTGGCTCTTTGTCCTTCCATCATGCCGAGCACTTCCCTGCCTCCGGACTTTGGCATGCTGTTCTCGTGTTTGACCCTCTCTCTTCCCTGTTTTGCATGCCTGGCTTATCCGCACTTTGGCTTAAAGGTTCTCTCTCCAAGGAAACTCCTGGAGCTCTGTTGCTTCCTCCACACTCCCCTGCTCTTCATCAGAGTGCCCTGTGGGTATCCCTGCTGCACGGGTGCAGCCTGTGATGATCGGTACTCTCTCTCTTCGTCAGATGAGAAGGTGTGTTCCCTGAGAGTCACCCTGCCTCTCCTACTCACCTTCTGTCCTCAGTGCCTGGAGGGCTCCCTTGAATGTAGTGGGACAGGAAACACCTGCCAAGTAAATGAGTACAGTGAGGACTGAGGATGCCTTAGAAGATAGTTAACACATATGCTGAACACGAGGATAAGAGGCTTACCAGTAACTGGTCACAGATACTGTAGAAGCTTTATATTATATTATTTCAGTTTAGAGCTTAATGAAAAGAAAGTTCATATTTAGGTGAACTTAGAAACAAATAGTTCATATTAGTTTTCCCTTAATGATTTATTAATCAGGGAAAAGAATTAAGGCAGTAAATAAAATAATTAAGATAATGTTGTACTAGCTCAAGAATAGACAGAGACATGGCATAAAAAGTATATAGACTATAATTTGTTTGAGTATTTCATCTATACGTATAACTTCGAATCAAATGGATCAGGATGGATACTTTGTTAGATGTTATTGGGCTACCAGGAGGGGTAGCCATTTGGGAAAAAATTTTTTTATCCTTATTCATTATACCAAATAAGTCTTACAGATGAATTAAAAGTATAAATCACTGTAATAGGTAAAATGTAGAAAATACTGATCATAAAACTAACAAAAGAAGAAAGGCAATGTATAGTACAAATGAGGATAAATTATTCAACATTGCTATAATCTTTATAATAGAGTTTTGATTGGATACTAATATTGAATATATTATCAATTTCAGTGATTTTTGAAAATTTTGTCCATTTTTTTCTTAGCAATTGTTAGAAGAAAATTTTCAACAATGTAAAATATTATAAATGTCTGTTTTCAATATTAGCACAAGTACCAACAAAAGCCTCCCGTCCCCACTTTCTTTAATTCATGTCCTAACTTGACCTTTCTTTCAATGTATAATTCCTTATTAAATATTTATTGACTAAATGAATGATTTCTTACTGTGACCAAGGTAGCAAGAATATAATAGTGAACAAAAAGTCCCTTTTACTCTGAAACTAACAGTCTAGTGAGGGAGGTACACTTTTAGGAAAAACATACTTAATGTATAATTGCAAATTATGCTACATTATAATAAATAAAATTGCAGGTTATTATGAGAAAATATTTTTTAAAAATCATAATTTAGATTGGGGACTGGGGAAAGACTGATAAAATTGTCATTTAGGCTGAGAACCCGTTAAGGAGTGCAGTTAGTTTGGGGAAAACAGTGCGTATTTGTTCAAAGAAAGAGGTTGCTTTGCACATTTAGGGAAACAGGTGTGGGTGGAACATAATAATGAAGAGAAAGATAAGCTGAATAGGTGGGCAGGAGACAAATCAGATAGGCCTCTGTACTATGCTAAGAATCCAGGTTTTCTAACTAAGCAGAGGAGTGTTCATTCGTTTTCCATTCCTGCCAGTGAAGGCTAAGGCAGAGTTTCACACTGTGGGAACCTTGAAAGCCTGACTCAGCACACACAGGGCCCCTGGGTGGGGGAAAGACTCACTGGTCGAGGCGTCTTCCACTCTCTCTGTCCAGCTATCAGCAGACCACTAGGCTCTGTCAAGACGTGAGTGACTTGCACGTGACAGGGAATGCAGACTTCACATAATTTTTCAGATCACCAAACAAAGAGCACAGCATAGCAACAATAGACCCTGGGGGAGAACCTGATTTATAGGTTTGCATATTATATTATTTAAAACGTCCATATTTCAACTAAAAATTATTTTACATGCAAAGAAACAGGAAAGTGTGGTCATTCCAAAGGGCTAGAACCAGTGAACAGAAATTGCCCTTAAGGAAGCCCAGATGTTGGACTTACTCAAAGACTTTAAACCAGCTATTATAAATATGCTCGGGTATCTAGAGAATAAATATGCTCAAATTAAATAACTGAAGAATTAGAGAAAAGTATAAGAATGATTTCTCAACAAATAGAAAATGTCAATAAAGAGATAATAACTATAAAAAAGAAGGAAATTGAAATTTTGAAGTTGAAAATTACAAAAGCTGAAATGAGAAGTTCACTAGAAAGGCTCAACTGATTTGATGTGGTGAAGGAAAGAATCCTTAGACTTGAAGCTCGGTCAGCTGCAGTGATCCAGTCTGAGGAAGAGAGAATGAAGAATAATAAAGAGGCCCTCCGACGTGTAAGGTGCCAAGTGTAGCGATACACACATAATGGGAATTCTAGCGGGGAGAGAGAAAGAATATTTGAAGAAATACTGGCTTGAAAATTTCCCAAATTTGATGAAAACCCTTAATATGCACATCCAAGAAGCTCAGTGCCCTCTATGGAAGATAAATTAAAAAGATCCACACCCACATACATCCTTGTCAAGACATCTATTGGCAGGGCTTTCTTGGCTTAATTGTATCTCTGATTGATCATTTGGTTTACTATGGCATATTCTTTAGTAGTAACATTGATTCCAAGTTATTTATATACTTTTTGTACATTCTGCATAGCAAATAAACAGAACCATGTATAAATAATGCAAATAGTGCATTACAAGCTTTTTGTAGAATAAACTTTAATAATGACTTTAAATATTTTATGTTTTGCTTTTTCTTCCTGTAGTTAAGATTAATTTATATGTAAATTTGGTGGTTTTGGATTTAATATAATGAATGTACAAGTTAGTTACATACAGCTTTTTATGCTTTATTTTAAAATACAGTGATTTAGTTTGCTTAATATTACATTTGAATAGCAAATGCTTAATTTTAATATTTTTTGTGCTATACTAAGAAGATGCCATATGTTCCTTTCATGTTATTCATTATTAGTTAGTTTTGGAAAACAGCAATTTGAGTAATTTAATAGGTGAAACATATTGAAACACTTTGTAAATCACCCTAAAACAAGATTTTTACAGGAAGGAGTGTGATAAATGAGACCATGTAGACACCATGTCATTTGCTGAACTTACCTTCATATTTTCCTCAGAATATATTAGATGAACTTATTAGAGCCAGTGACAAGTAGCAAGAAAAAGAGGCATCTGGCATCCAAGTGCTTGCTCTGACAAGGCTAGCTGTGCTTCTGCTTTGAACACTGACATGGCCTGTTGCTGCAGACACCAATGAGAATTACTGAAAAGGTGCAAACCTGCTGCCGTTATAGAACCTGCACAGATTTACAGTCATGTATGAATACGTTGTGCTTACACTTAGCTTCTTATGGAGGTGACTTGGGTTAAACTTTCCAAGTAATACAGTGTGACAAAGAAGCATTCTGGAAATGGATAATTTTTCTATGCTGAAATCAGTGGTATCAACTGATTACATGTTCTTTAAAAGATATCAGTGCACAGTGAGAAGTTGCCTTTTTACTACTGATCTGTTTTTTTCTTTGCCGTTAGTTACTGTTATAAAGTTTTCCATTGGAGTTTATTTTTTCTTTTATGTAAAACAATCACAGGATATGTTTTACAAAGTGTATTTACTTGAATAGAATTCTTATTAAAATGTCAAAATTTGTTTCCTTTTTGAAATCATTCTTTTATTAGTTACATTAAAATAAGAATTAAGAGTTTTGTATGCACTGTGCAAATATTTTGACATGCGACATTTGAAAAATGTTGATACGCAGTTTAATAAATTTTCCATTGTGTTTTATAATTGAGAAGTCAGTGTTTATATAGGGGCTCCAAGTATCTTTAATAAGTTAGATTTTTTTATTATATATATATTTTTTATTCCCCCCCTTGCAACTTTTTGTGTGCTGTTTGCCCTCTGTGTCCATTTTGCTGTATATTCTTTTGTGTCTGTGTTTATTTTATTTCCCTTCTCTCCTTGCAGCTTGCTTGCTCTTTGCTCTTTATGTCCATTTGCTGCGGGCTCTTCTGTGTTCTTGCTTGACTCCCTTCTTTTGTTGCGTCACCTGTTTGCTGAGTCAGCTCTCCATTGCACCTGTGGGCCTGGAGATGCTCTGCGGTGCCTGCGGGTGAGCCTACCTTCACAAGGAGGCCCCAGGACAGGAACTCTGGGCCTCCCATACGGTAAACTGGAGCTCATCTCATTGAGCCACAGCCGCTTCCCAATAAGTTAGATTTTAATGTCATTTGAGAGTCTGTTAATTGAACAGAAAAGCAAGACGTATAATTGGCGGCAGAAACTTTAGGGGTGGTAGCTTGTGAATACCACGTCAAAGACAGTATTTGTCTTAGATATTTTGTTTGCTAATGAAATGCTTATATATTTGTCTAAATAAACTCAAAAAGTTTAAGTATTTTATGTAACCCTTAATGTCAAAACATGCCATCAATAAAGGTGCTTAGACTTCAAGTATTAGAGTAAAGCCAACAGTCTAGGCCAAATCTGGAAAGCAGCTAAATTCTGACTGAGTGATCGACCTAACCACATTCGTCTGTCTCCTGTATGGATGTACACACATGTATATTCATATATGTATATGTGTATGTGATATACATATATTCCGCCGTAAGAGAAGTTAGTCTATGCATGGTAACCATGACGCTGTGATTTTGTTGTTGGTATTTCTTGTTTTCCTCCTGCTTTTGAATCCTCTATCTGGTTGTCTTAGAAATGTCCCTATTGCTATTTGATTTTCTCTCCCAAGTTTTCTGCCACAGCTTTCTCTCAAAAAATCTGTAATTTATGGATGTGAAGATGTGTTCCTGAGATTCAGTGTGTCTCCTATCTGGAAGCAGGTTAATTTCATCATCTTCAGGTTTCAGCTATCACCTCCATTTGAATGATCCCCAAATGTGCAGCCACACCTCTTGCCCCACTGTTGTAAATATCCCAGAGATACTGCAGACCCTGTTGATTCAAAATTCAATCTGATAATCCCCTGGTAAAAACTGCTCCTTCTGTGGTTCCTTTCTCAGTTATTGTCATATCACCATTCTTTTTTTCTTTCTCAAACTATTTACTTGAGAGTCACCTCGAGTCACCTCCTTTTCATTCGTACTGCTATTAATTCTAATTCACATCCTAATCTTCTCTTACATGGTTTTATTAAAATGCCAAACCAGTGCCTTTACCTCCTACCTTTTCCATTCTCTAATGATTTGCCACAGAGTATTACGGAGAGCATCTGTCTTCTCAAAACTTTAATGCATATACTTTCATTTTTAATCTTGGGAACAACAGAGAATAGTCTATCTGATTCTTCACATTTGCTCATACAGAGTTTGACTATTATCATGTTCCACATATTGATATTTTATTCTTTCACATCTAGTATCCTGGAACAAACAAGCAAAATAAAATTTATTTGCTAAATATGAGGATACCTACAAAATAACATTAAATCTGAGAGATATTTGTTTCTTAGTCAATTTAGGGAAGCAGATTTGGCTCAACTGATTGAGCATCCATCTACCATATGGGAGGTCCAGGGTTCAAACCCAGGGCCTCCTGACCCATGTGGTCAGCTAGCCCACGTGCAGTGCTGATGCGCACAAGGAGTGCCGTGCCACACAGGGGTGTCCCCTGCGTAGGGGAACCCCATGTGCAAGGAGTGCGCCCTGCAAGGAGAGCTGCCCCACATATAAAAAGCACACTCTTTTTATAGTGGTACTGCACACATGGAGAGCTGATGTAACAAAATGACACAACAAAAAAGAGATGCAGATTCCCGGTGTGGCTAATAAGAATACAAGCGGACACAGAAGAACACACAGCAAATGGACGCAGAGAGCAGACAAGGGGAGGGGAGGAAGGGAAGATAAATAAACAAATCTTAAAAAAAAAATTTTTTTTAATTAGCATTGGATATTGGAAAAGGTGCATAGTGTAAAGATGTTATTTGTCCCTAAATTAATGTATAGATTTAATGCAATTAGAATGAAAAGTAAAGGAGAATTTTTTAAAAATTGTCTTTCTTTTGAAAACTTCACACACTTACTCTGAAATTAATCTGGGGAAAAAAGTCACATTCTTTTTGAATGTCACAATGTCAGTCTACATTTGAGAAATTAATAAAGTTGCCTAGTAAGTCCCAAGATCTGAGCCTTCTTTCTGTAGAGTCTCCTTCGCATGTGGTACGGGCCTCCTGACTTGCAGCTGGTGATGATCTCTCCCAACGGGGGTATCGTCAAAACATTTCTCTGGGCTCACCCTAGAGTGTTCACAAGAGTGTGCAAGCTGAGCTGGCTTGCTGAAATCAAGGTCACCTGTTCCCTTCTTAGGCATCTTCTTATACCTTCCTCTTTCTGATAAACCTTTCAAAACAACCAGAAACTTCAGGGTAGTTTTGCAGAATGTATAGGTCTTAAAATTTGGAATAGATCTTGTTTTACAAAGGAGAAAACTTAGATATGCAACAAAATAATAGGAATAGCTACCATTTATTATGTACTTTGTGAAACGACTGCTAATAATTTACATATACTGGGAAGCGGACTTGGCCCAGTGGATAGGGTGTCTGTCCACCACATGGGAGGTCCGAGGTTCAAACCCCGGGCCTCCTTGGCTGGTGTGGAGCTGGCCCACGTGCAGTGCTGATGCGCGCAAGGAGTGCCCTGCCATGCAGGGGTGTCCCTGCATAGGGAGCCCCACGCGCAAGAAGTGCGCCCTGTAAGGAGAGCCACCCAGCACGAAAGAAAGTTCAGCCTGCCCAGGAGTGGCACTGCACGTACGGAGAGATGACACAACAAGATGATGCAACCAAAAGAAACACAGATTCCCGTGCCGCTGACAACAGAAGCGGACAAAGAAAAACATGCAGCAAATGGACACAGAGAGCAGACAACTGGGGCGGGGAGGGGGGAGGGGAGAGAAATAAATTTTTTAAAAAATTACATATACTCTGTTAATATTGTGTGATTTTCATCTTCAACATGACTCTTTAAGTTGAACATTATTATTTCCATCATACTAAAGAAACGGTTGCACATATATTGGATAAATGTTTCAAGGTCATCATTTAGAACTTGATAACATTTTATTAGGTAGAGAATTTCATTATATTGACCTATATATGATGAGATTTGACATGACTTTACCATTTTTTAGATTTTTTAAAAATTTAGCTATTATAATAAGAAATTTGTGTGTTTCAGATATAGTATATATATATTCCTGATTTAATTTTGTGTGGATTGAACTGGGTATTTATTAACAAAGAATGAGCATGAATGTCCCAAACTAATTGTTTTTAAATGTACTTAGAGGCATTTTAAATTCTTAGAAACATTATTCTACTATTTAAGTATTTATCCTTTTGAACTATTCATTTGACATGCTTTGCATTTTGTAATTAACTATTCAGAACTTTATATATTATATGTAGCTAATTTTTAAGTTGATATTCAACTAAAAATTGCAACTGCATATACCTAATTAAATTTTACAATGTTATTAAGGAACCAAGGAAGTTATAAAATTGACTTTATATTTTTAAGGAAAATATTACTGCAGTATAAGAATTTCTTCTGCATGATATTTCAGTAGCTAACAATGAAAGGATAAGCATATTTATTTATAAGCTGCTGTAAATATTGTAGTAGCACTTGTTTCCTAATGCATTTAAAAACCTCAGTTTTGATGTACCAGATAATTTATATAAGAAACAGGGTTATGTTGAGGCTTCCCATATGAAATATTGGCAGGTGAATATGGATAATATGTTTCAATTGAATTGTGGTACTATGCACATCCTCTTCACAGACTTTGTTTTGCTCAGGCCTTATATTCTTTTTTCTTATATGTGAGCATATTTGATTAATAATACAGGGTTTTCATTTGTGAAGCGGTTTTTAACCAATTTTTTAATTCATTACAGAAACACCTGCTGTTTTTCCAGAGACTGTAAAGGAAAAAGAAACACCAGCCCCTGGTGAAGAGATTCCGCTGGAAAGTTCAATTCCTCATACAGATTCTGGAATTGGAGAGGAGCAAGTGGCTAGCATCCTGAATGGGGCCGAATTAGAGACCAGCGCAGGTCCTGATGCCATGAGTGAACTGTTGTCCACGTTATCATCCGAGGTGAAAAAGTCACAGGAGAGCTTAACGGAGAACCCCAGTGAAATGCTGAAGCCCGCACCTTCCATATCCAGTATCACTCAAACCAAAGGCATCAACGTCAAAGAGATACTGAAAAGTCTTGTGGCTGCCCCAGTCGAAATTGCAGAATGTGGCCCTGAACCCATCCCATACCCAGATCCGGCCTTGAAGAGAGAAGCACAAGCTATTCTTCCCATGCAGTTTCATTCCTTCGACAGGTATGTGCTGTCGTCCATACAGGAAAAGTCGGGCCTGTTCGCTTGAAAATGTTACGGGGAGTCTCCCGGACTTCCTTCTTACTAATGTAGCTCCCCATTACAAAGCCTGTCAAGGTGGCAGGCCAGCCTGGCGCACCGGGAAGCCAGGCATTTTATTTTAGCCAGAGGGCTGGAGGGAGTACATCGAGCCAGCACCAAGCCCGGTGACCGCAGCACGTTGGGATAGCCGCTTGCTCTCACTAGGACTGCCCTGGCTTCATGCATAAGATGAGGAGGAGGGCACCGCAACTCTATTATAATTTTATAGAAAGCTATAGTAATTGTCAGACATTAAGAAGCTTAATTTAAATAGTGAAATTCAAATTTGAGATTTAAATGCAGGTATATGGAAAACAAATTGTTTTTGATCATCTTTGTTTTGAACTTTACCAGTATAAAAGCATATTTTTAAATAATTCAGTGGTATTAATTATATTATAATATTGTGCAAACATCACATCATCCTTAACCACAGTTTTTCCATTGTTACAGAATTAAAAGTCGTACTTTGAGGCAGATATTTCAAAGTAAATATTGCTGGGAGGCATTTTAGGTCTCTGCACTGCTTATACTGTAGCTCATGTGTCTACATGAAAAGTTTAAATTAGAAGGATTTCTTAGCTAAGGAACAACTAATTCTTTCCACTGTTCCAAAATATGTGTAATATAAATGATAGCTCATAAAAGCAGAATAAAATATTTTAGAACCAAAGTATCTGTACATGTAGTGTATATCCTACAATTTAAAAACCTGTGTAGCATTATAAAATCATTTTAGCTAGTCTCTAATTACTGACAGTAGTACTTAATTTTGAACACTGGAATTGATGCATATTCTAAATTATGTTTGCATGTTAACATGTAAACTGAAGAGTATATTGATTTTCCACCAGAATCAAATAATTGTTACTGATATTTAAGAGCACTTTTCTATACAGAACAAATGTATACATATGTAGTAATTGACAAGCATGTGTTTTTGTTTTAAAACGACAAGAGCAAGTTAGGGTAATCAAATATTTCTTAAATTGGAATGTCAAAGTAAATAATCAAAACATATTTTATATTGCTTTTTCTAAAAGAGCCAAACTGCTTTGTTCAAAGTAGAGACAGTGATTTTTAGTTTAGGGGTAGAACTGTGACTGCAAAGCCATTTTTAGTTATGCTATGCCCTTTTTTTCTTTCATATACAAATATAATGTTTGACTGTAAACATTTCAACCAATGTCCTACAATTTCTTGAAAATCTGTTGTGAAAATACACAAGGTAGTAGTTATTGTGTGAGCTATAAAGATGAATAATATCAGTTTTCTTTACTGTGCGCTTACAGACTAGTAGAAGAGGATAAGATGTTTGTGAATAATGGTCATAAAAGATAAAATATTTTTATTAGTTTATATATATAAATATAAGCTATATATATATAAATATAGATACATTTTTTATATATATATATATAAAAAACGGGCCGTATAACAATGTAGGAAATATTTTTTCTCATTTTTTATTTTTTGGTATTTTTTCTTTTATAGTTTGTGTTAATGTTACATTCTGATATATATTCATATAATTCCTTAAATGTCCCTTTTGTCATTTCACATTGATGTCTTCCATTTTACCTGTTTGGTTTATGTTCCCAGGATATGTGTGTATGTGTGATTGAGAATATATATTTGCATATGCATGTAAGTATTTGTACTTTTGTATATCTATGCATATGCATAAAAATACTCATATACATAAACATACACATATACATTTATATAATTGATTTGGGGTCATTAAAGTTCTGTTTTCCATTTAGTTTTAAATTATATGTTTAAACTTTGTGAGAATACAAAATAATAGAAAATGTGATTTGTGTAAGAAAATCCAGTGGAATAAAGAGTAAAATATTTTTGTTTCAATGTGGATTATTGTTAGAATTATTTTTTCATTGAAACTTAAAGCAGTTACTTGAGTGTCCGTATTCCTTGCTACTCAATTTATTATACTTTTGAGACTATTCCTTTAAAAAATAGAACTTTCCATTTGTTCTTGGTACCATTTGTGCAAAATGCAGTCAGAGTGGGATTGTATTCTAAATTGCATAAGTACCAGTGAAATGGAGGAGGACAAGGCATATTTCCATTTTTAGGCAAAGCGTCTCCAGTGTAGTTAATATATGCAGTAGCTCAAGTACTATCAAATGTAAATGATGAGGTGATATTGATGAAAGGAGGGGATTGAGGTCTCAGGGGCGCTGGTGACGGATTGAACAGAAGCGGCCTTGCCCCACGCTAGCGCGAGTCTGTCGTCGTCACTGCTCAAAGCCATAATGGGAGGTGGCAGTCTGAAATGAGTTGCCCCGGCAAAGAGTATTATTTTTGAAATGCTTTCACACAAATCACTAGGCCCTGCATACAACTTAGTTTCATGCTTTAATGTCATCAGGAGGCACAAATTGGTGTGTCTAATTGTTTGCCACCTGCCAGCAAAATGAGCTGCCAGCCCGCCAGACGGGTTTGATTGTCTGCCAGCCATTCAGTAGATTGAGAGTGACAACATCAAATCTTTAACTTCAAACTCTGAAGCATTGAGCAGCTTTTCAGAGGCAGCATCCCCACAAGTGCCTCTGGACAATGGCATTTTTCAATTAGATTTCCAATATATTGCTACCATTCGCTGTATCTGTCCTTAAGGTAGCTGTAATTACATTATGAGGTGTATAAACATATTTCTGCAGCACTAAAGCCTGAAATCCAAGTTATGACAAGTCTTTTAACATCAGACAGAATTCTTTGAAAATAGGACCCACTATCACAGGCTTTAGAAGCCAAGTCCTGAGTGCTACCATTTTCAAGCACAGAACTGCAATGGGTCTGATGTGACCATAATGTATTTTTCATTTTTATTCTTATATTTGAAAAGTAGATATAAATTCAGTTGCTCATTTCTTTGTAGGTAAGTCATATTTCCTAATATTCTAAAACTGCAGTGGAAATCACCTGAGGTTTTACTTTTGTTAACTAAAAGTTATATTGTTTCTATTGCAAAAACATTAACAATGCATTCTTTATATTTATCCCAGATTGTAAGTTTGGAAGTAATTTCCTAAAATGACTGATACATTTCTTGCCCAGGATGGAATATTCATGAATTCTAGAGTTTTCAAGTTCATACTACCATTTTCACTAAATAAATTGTAGCATCAAGTTTTAGAAATGTTTAGACTTAGGTAAAATAAACCTTCTTTTCCTTTGAGTTTTAAGTCTTTGATCAGACTGTAGTATAAAATATTATATAAATAGTCTTATCTCCATATCTAGAGAGTGCTGATTCTGTCTTTCATTTCCCCCAATTATCTGTTCAGATCTACACGTATGTCTTTGGTTATAGAGGGACCCTAACACGTATTTATCAAGGGTAAAGCACTGAAAATGCTGTATATCCTCTACTGCGGTTAGGAAACACTAGATGTATAAAGGAAGCACCATTATGAAACTAAAACAGTTGTTAACAATGTTCTATTAATATTACTGTGAAGCAAAGAAAGTCTTGACCGTAGTTGTATTTCTAACAGAAAAGCTCAGTGTTCTCATCCGAGCATTCAAAAATCACCTTCCAGCATCCCCCTGCATTACTGTCTCTTTTGATACAGTCCATGGTCCATAAAACCTTCTAGCTGAGCTGTGACTTTTAGTGCATTAGTCACTGCCTAATTTTTACTTTGAGGTGATACTTTCTCTCTAAAACTACCAATTAAGCTTTTACCCAATATTTTAAACTAAAATTTTGATCTTATATAGCCATATATATTTTTTTAATCTTTTGATACAGATCTGTGATTTAGTGCATTCTTAATTTCCTTGGGTTTTCTGAATTCCCCCTTAGTTTGGGCAAAAGACAGAAAAAGCAGGAGGAAATGTGCTTCTCCATGTCTTTGAACTGTTACTGTTTTTAAAAAATTGTTTTAGGTCCAGAATATGGCACACATAAAAAAACGTACAATTGCATTGCTTCAATGGCTAGCAAACATCAATCTTACATAATTTTTACCCTCCCCTCTTTGATTTTACAACTGTGTTTTTATTGAAATTACTGGATTTGATATGTTCAAACTGCTAGTATGCATTTTTTCCTCAAACTTTTATAATTTTGCTTCTAAATGTTTCATTCTTTGAAAAAGAAAATCTCCGAAATAAAACTTAATCTTTTGTAAATAATACGGTACTAAGAAAATAATTTAGGTAGCCTTCTTATTATTAAATAGACTTGGCATATTGGTTAGGCTGTGCTAATCCCTCTGGTTTCATTCCTGATTTTACATTAGTTTAGTACTAAGGATAAAAATTAGGTGTAAATAATAAAGAAATGCTCAGTAGAGAATTCTCCTACATTGACTTCTTTAAACTTAGCATAAAGTAAGAATATGAAAAATTGTAATTCCTGCTGAGCACCTCATTTTCTATTCTTGATGATTTCTAATTTTTTTAAAAAAGTATTCTGGCTGTTCCACTTATAAGATGTGCAAGTAAATGTAAGCCAAATTGATGAAAAATCTTCTAAAGGGTACAATTCAAAGTCTCCATGCTGTCTGGTCGTGGTAATCCTGCTTTGATTACTCCCAGAGTACCCTGGGCTCAGTGCTGTTAAGGCCAGTTGCCGGAAGATTTGATGAGCATGGTTGAGCCATCCTGTCCCCAGCTGTGGTCTTTGTCTCTCCTGGCGTGGAAAGAGACAGTTCGATGAGCTGAAGAAACAATCTGTCTCCAGTAGGCTGAGTGCATCAAATGCACAGTTACTTCTTATGCATCTTTTTTTCCCTTGAAATAGTTTGCAAAATGGAGAAACATAAAAGATGAAAACATCAGAGCAAAAGCCTTCTTTTTCCCTTGCAGTCACTTGATATTTTATTTGATACTCAGCTGTCGATTCATCCACATTGACTTTCTGTAGGATTTTGAATGTGGTGACAGGTACACAGGTAACCGGCGTGTATAGAGCTTATTTGGGGCATCTTCATCCTCAACCTCATCCTCACGATGCTGTCGTGTCAATGTGCACATCCACCCTTCCTATCTCCTTCGTGGCAAATTCCCGGATCTCTTTGAGGGCCTGAGGGGCATGTTTCTTGGAGCCACCCCATGGATGTGCTTGTGGATGTTGATATGTTGATGGCACTCTCTCTGGTCACCACTTCGCCGCTGGCAGAAGAGCGCAAGGGATTGTGGGAGCAGTAACCCTGAGACTGCTGATGGGCGTAAATTATGTTACCCCAAAATCAGTAACACATGGTTTCTCTCTGAAATTTCAAGTTATTTCTTTCAAGATAAATGTCTCACATACACAGATCTTGTTAGGGAAAGAGTGATAATCTGGAAATTAGGAGAAATGGCTGTTAATGCTGGGTCTCCATAATTAGCTATGTGACCTTGACCCTTTCCCTGTGCCTCTCTGGGACTCAGTTTCCCAACCTATAAAATAAGGGGTTTAAGCTGCATTATTTCTAAAATATCCCATAACATTCCAAAACTCTATGACAGATGAATATTCTTGAAATTTAAAAAAATGCCACTGGGTACATAGATTTATAGGTAAGACTTTTTGGTGTAGGTGGAATAGGTAACCAAGTGGGAAATATCAAATAATAAATGGATGGGTTTGTAAAAGAGTTGAAATTCTTACTTCCCTGTGTAAGTATTTACAAGAAAGAATGGTGTTCTTAAAAGACAACCAATGTGGTGCCAAAACAAATTGGCAAGTGGGACTTTCAAACGATTTGTCTAATAGGTCATAGATCTAGGTACTGGAGAGGGGATAGTATTGATGAAGAAATGATATTAAGGACAAGAATGTGTAATCTGATTCTAGGTCATTAATTTGGCCTAGGGAAAATAGTTCTTATCATTCATTAAGTTGTAGGTTCAGAAAGAATCTGAGAAACCTGCCCAGTCCAGCTTCGTCCTAGCCATCTGAGCACTTGAGACGTCGTTCCTCATTCATGCTCATAAAAATTACGAGACAGTACCTGCTCCTGGTTGTTCTAATTTTGTGTTTGGAGGTACATGGAAGTTTAATCTTGTTCCCTCATATACCTTCAGATTTTAAAATGTGCTGTCCTTTTTTCCTTACTCTTTAAATTGTGATTTTCTAGTCCTTTCATCCTTCCCTCACATGACTTGTTTTCCAGATCTACTGTCAACCTAACTGCTCCCTTAGGCCATATTCCTTGAAATATGGTGCTAAAACTGCACATGGAATTGAGTTCCTTGGGGCTGGCCGTGGCATGGTCTGGGTACTCTAGTGGATGTAGATCCAGCTTGGGCCCTGCTCAGCAGAGCTGAAGTCTGTTGAGGAGGGATGTGTCCCTGGTGGTGTGCTAAGCACTTGGTGCTATCACGCCCTCTTACCCTTTACAGATGTGGGACATGCAGACTGTTCAGAATCTCATCATAAAGGGCAATGAGCCATCAGGGAAGACTCCAGAGGGCGGGCTGCCCATCAGTTGCTGTTAAGTAACATGCTTTCAGTTTTTAGTAGACTTGCTTTAATGTTTTTTTGTATTTTATCGACAGGCCATCAATTCAGCTTGTTGGGATTTAAAAAAAAAAAAGTTACCTCTCATTTCTATAATTAATTTCTCATAATACAAGTTAGTGTAGCCACTGCACCCAGCCAGAGGCCTCTGGTGATTGGTCTGGGAGTTTCTGCCCAGAGCTGGGAATGTGTTTTCAGCCTGTTTCTCTTTCGGAACCATGAGAATTTTATGAGAGATGTTTAAAAAATGGGTTAAGGTTTCACGCATATCTACTTTTCAAATCTGAATTGATAATTTTGTATTCTTGATAGATCACCCATGAAGTAGTGCATCTCACATTTGTTTCAAAATTTAGAGCACTTTGATGATAAACCAGAAATAAATTAGTATCTTCCTTTTTTCCCCTGTTGATCTTTCTTTAGGTTATTATAATAACTAGATATCCTACATCCTATATGAAGAGAATTATTTTGATTTTAATAATAGTAACAATTACTAACCTTTATAAGGCACCTCATAATTGACAATATCCTTTTATAGGTGAAAGTCTTCTCAGAGTCTCATTTAATCTCCCCAGTTACATGTGAGGGTATTGGCAGTAAGCTTACCATGTTCACAGTAAGGAACTGGATTTTAAGATGCACAGCTTGGGAGGCATCCATTTTTCAAGCCTTTGTCTTCTGACCCCATATCCTGTATTCCTTTGGTAATACCACACTGCTTCTCAATGAAATAAATGATGGGACTTAAAACACATCCTGTGCTCTTGTTAAGAGAGTTGAGAGGTCATAGTTAAGTGTAATGAATTTGACTCCATCCATAGATCTATAGAGAGAAAAGTAGAAAGTATCCAAAAGCGTTTTTTTTTTTAAATGAAGAAAATTTTTTAAGATTATCATACCTTTGGTCACCCAAAAATAAATTTAAATATTTCTAAAACTAAGAATAATAGGGATTAAAATTTAAATTTTGACATCAAAGATTCAAGTCACTGAAATATTAGCAAAAACTGTTTCTTTGAAGAAAAAAATTTAACATTGTTAAGGAAGTTTAAGCTATCAACTTATTTAAGAAAGAGCCATTGACATAGTTTTCTTTTCCATAGGAAAATTACAAACTATGAATGCATTGCAAAGAGCTAGTTTAGATTGGCTATTTGGTATTGTCGGTCAACCAGTTTAAAGCAACACATTTGCTCTTAAGAGACTGCATACATCCCTTTCATAGATGAGTAAATTCATTGGTTGTTGAGTTATGCCTGGAAAATATTTGTTAAATAAAGCTTGTACCGTTTTAATCTTTGAGAAGAATGATGTTTCACTACAAGGATATATAAGTATTTATTGTTTTAGAGAAATAGTTTTTTTATTCTTACTTTAAACTGTTACCTACATTTATTTAAACTTAATAAAATTTCAAGTTCAGAAATATTTTTTATGAAATTCATTAAAATACTCTAAAGAAGCATGGAAAAAATTGAATTCTTATATTCAAAAAGTCAAGGCTAAAAAGCTAAATAGATCTCTAACCAAATGCCTAGTGTTATGAGCTCAGTTTTCTTTTATAGCATTATAATATCATTCCTGCTGTGAAAAAAAAATACCATTTTGTTTAGAAAAATAAAGTGTAATCTCATTATGCCATTGGATGTTATTACTAAGTGCTGATTGAACATTTTGCTTTACTATGGAGAAGCTGTAGAATTTGGTTTTCAAATGTTTTTATGCTTGAATGTTTTACACGTGAAGAATATGACGCGTAGATGGACATTTTATGTATAATTTGCCCAAAAAACCCTGTATGCCTAGGCAAAATAAGTTCATTTGAACCCACATTTTTCCAGTGTTCTCAGACTGATGATTATAGTCCACATATCATTTTTAAGAAAGGCTTTCAAATTCCAGTTTCTATCTGAATGCTTGCCTAATGACTCTTAGTAACCAATTCAATTTGCTACTCTATCCTTATTGTCCATTTTCTTCTCCCTGACGTCATTGGACTCAGGAGTTAAAAACCAACCCCACCAAAAAGGCAGTTCAGTACCGACTCTGTGTTTGTGGCGCTGGAGGGTTAGCGCTCGTCTCAGGTGCTGTTTGTGCTTTCCCACCCCTCCCTCCTTGGCAGGAGCGTGGTGGTGCCTGTCAAGAAACCGCCTGCAGGCAGCCTGGCCGTGACCACCGTGGGGGCCTCTGCCGCGGGGAGCGGGCTGCCAACGGGCAGTACCGCCAACATATTTGCTGCTACCGGAGCTACACCAAAAAGTATGATTAATACAACAGGTATTGTCCTTATATATTTTTGTGATACCTCATCTTTTTCCGTTTCTATATCTTCATTTTTCTGCTGCTTGGATCTTAAAAAGTTTAAATATCCTGATCATTTAAGATTATATTACTCTTTAGGAAGGTTATTCTTTATGTTACTACTTTCAGAATTTTTCTAGGGTACATTTTTTAGTGGCTGTTTTAGAGGACACTGTTAATTTTTGTTTTGAGTCCTCAAAACACAGAGTGCTGTTGCCTTTCAGAGAGAAATCTGAATAATGAAATGTAGTTTGGGGAACAAAAGCAAAAGATAATTTGAACACTGAAATTTGATATGTAAAAATTAGTAAATTGTATCATGAATAGCAAAGTTTACTAAAAATGTTGGTGACAGAAAATGCTTCCAGCGGCCTTGACTGGGAGACTCTAGTTCAATGACTATTCTGGTATATTCCTTGTGAAATCTTCAAGTGTCGACAGTAGGGCTCCGCCTGAGAGCCTGGGAATATGCCAGGGCCTTGTAAAAAGTGCATGAGAATAAGAGCCATTGTTTGCCTCGAATTAATTTATATACTTAGATTACCATTGTGTCCAATTCATTGTCCAACTTTTCTTAATGATTCCAGGAAGAGAAAATTCCTAATCACTACACATTTTAAAAGCCTGCCTGTAATAACTTTAAAAATTTTTTTTAATTTCCAGAAATGTTCCTGTTGACTATTAGCTAAATAAATCCTTACCCAAATCTTTGTGATTCCATTTTAGGTAATCATACAACGCAAGAAGGCCCCTGACTTTTCTTCCCTGACTATAGTAGCCTTCTCTACTCCAAGCTGTGTAGCCTTGAACTCTTCCATCTATTGTCATTGCCTATATTCTCCCCATTTCCCGTCATTCCATAGTTCCTCTCTGTGCTTTCTGTCTCTCTTGCTTATCATACCACCTGAGTCTGAATTATCATGAACAACACATTTTTGGGTTGTAGTAAGTAGAATATACTCTGTCAAGCGTGTTTATGTTAGCGAATAAACATCATTAATGGTTTATCTATAGTATAAATCAATGTTTGTATCTGGCTTGTCTGAAGACATTCTGTAAGTCTTTCTTTCCAGGTTATAATCTTATTCTTTTTAGCACATTCTGCTTTCTAGTAAGAGGGAAAAATGTTTCCCTTTTATCAAAATATCAATAATCAAGAAAAGCTTTACTTGTTTTAATATGCCAGTGTAGTAGGAAACACCAGTTGTTACTCAATAACAACAATTTGATGTTTATTGAATAATTTATTTTCTTTACTAAGAGATGGGTAAATAAAAAACCACATTGCCTCTTTTTATCTTTATATGAGACAAAGTACTTTCTTTTTATATCTAGTTTAACAATTAATAGACATAGGAAGTGATGGTAGCGAGAGGTTGAGAAATAGCATGAAGCACATAACAGTGTAGTAAAAAATAAAATGTACCTAATGAACATCTTCTTAGGAATATATAAAGTTTTGGGTCAAGTGTCCATTTTAGATGTTGGCATATAGATACAGTATAAATATTGCACAGGAAATCCCATTAAGCAATTCAATTCCATGTTATGGGAAATAGTATAAGATAGGATAATATTCAGGAACACTAGATGTCCCTCAACTCCACAGCTATTTAATATTCTTAGATTATATAGAATGTATTCTGTGCTATAGAAAAATCAGTTCTAAAATAACATCTTCATGTCATTGAGGAGGACTTATTATTTTAATCAGGTTCACATAGACTCATTATAGCCCTTCTTAAGCACTCATTTTATCAAAACAAGCACTTGATGCTGCAGTGTCACAAATGTAGCCTCAGACAATTCATTGTAAATTGTATCTTACGTGGCAAAAACTAACATTTTACAAAATGGCAATAAAAAGAGGTCTGTTTGCATTGTTTTATCAGCCATATTTTATCTGAAATTATTTTCATTTGTTGATGTCTTTTATTTATTACCCATTTGTAATATGTAGTTTTGTTAGATTTAGCTAAATAAATCAACTGGATTTTAATGCAACAACCGTTATTTATATTTATAGGGTTATTACTATACTAATGGCCAAATGATTTTTGTCAAATTCTGTTTTGAAATTTAATGAGTAGTTCTTTCAAATCAGAAAGTAATGATGTGAGTAAGATGAATTTGCTAAATAAATTGATGTTTAAGGCTAAAAATTATTATTTTGGGAACAGGTGCAGTGGATTCAGGGTCCTCGTCCTCTTCCTCCTCTTCTAGTTTTGTGAATGGTGCTACCAGCAAAAACCTTCCAGCTGTACAAACTGTTGCTCCAATGCCGGAAGATTCTGCTGAAAACATGAGGTATACAGAACTACTTTTCTCCTAGTTTTATTCCCCCCACTTTTTTACATAGTGAAACAGTACTCAATAAATACACAGGTATAGTTAAGAATTCTTGAGAATGTATGTTATGCATTTTCTGATTACATTTTATAATTGCATTTGTCTTGCTGTTTTTTAGCTGGCTATTCATTACTTAAAAGTCAGTACATGTTTATATTTCACAGTCTAAACTGAGAAATCATCAGAGGTTTTCAAATGCTGGCATCGGACTTTGTAACCCATGGTTTTATGATATGCGTTATTTTTCCCCATTAAGGTTAAAAACCTGCTCAAAGAGTAAAACTCAGCATCTGGGGTGGTCATGAAATGTTTAAAATAAAACTTTGGGAATTAATCTTCATTATAACAAATTCTATTCAACACATATAATTGGAACTGCAACAGCGAAACCCCATCTAACTTATCCCGATTTGTAGACAAACAAGGATTTGGAGTAGCATGTATGCAAGCACACTCTTTGTTACAGGGCTGGCCCACATTTCGGAGTTAAATTGCAGGCGCACTTACACACACATTTTTATAGCAGCAGAGTACAAAAATTGTGAGTGTAAAGCCCAGAGAAAGAGTGAGGACATTCATGTTTTCATCATCCAAGTCAAGAAATGGACGTTGCAAGGACCCCCCGGGCCCACCCGCTACCCCACTCCCAGCCACTTGCTGTCTCCTCTGCCCATTCACCGTCCTGCCTTTTCATCCTTGATTATCTATATCTGTTCAAATTTTATAAAACTTGAATTACGGGATGTATTATTTTGTTTCTGGACTTTTTTGTCAACACGATGCTTATGAGATCCATCTGTGTTGCACATGACAGTAGTTGGTTCTTTTTTATTCCAATGCGTATGTGTAGTGCAGTTTGTTAATCCAGTCTCCTGATCTTGGGCACATGGGCGTTTCCACTTTTTGGCTATTTCAAATCATGCTGCTGTGAACATCTGGTACGTTACTCTAGGGTGCATTGCACGTACATGCACGTATCGGATGTGGAATTACTGATTCGTAGGGTTTGTGCAGGTTCGGTTTTAGGAAAGAATGCCAAATGGATTTCCCAAGCAGTTCTACAAGTTTACTAATCCACTGGCAAAATATGGGGGCACCAGTTCCTCCGTAACTTTGACAGTACTTAGGATTGTCAGCTCTTTAATTTATCCCTTCTGGTGGAAGTGTAGTGGTGTTCTTAATTTGCATTTTCCTGATGATTAAAGAGAATGAGCATTTTTTCATGTATGTATTGGTCTTATTGGCCTTTAGGTTTTCCTGTTTTGTGATTTGCCTGTTGAAGTCCCTTGCTCCTTTTTAAAGATTGGGTTGTCTTTTCCTTATTAATTTGTAAAAGTTCATCATGCATTTAGAAAATGAGCTCTTTGATATTTATATATCATGCATGTGTCTTCTCCCACAAACTGGCATTTTTTATCAATATCTATGTGGTATATTTTGATTGATAGAAGTTGTCAATTTTAATGAAATACAAATTATCAATTTTTTGTTTGTTTTGTGTTTTGTTGAAGAAAGCTTAGCCTTCATTTTCCCTACCATATCTTCTGATTGCTTTCCTTTTTGCTTTTCATGTTGAGATCTGTAATCCTTCTGCAGCTGATTTTTGTGAAAGTTACAAGGTTGGGGTTGTGTGTGTGTTGATGGCCCAGCCCCGTTTATTGGAAAGACACTCGGCCACTTTCATCACTGATCATGTGGCCATCGGGCCTTGATTCTGCGCCCAGCCTCCGTTCTGCCCATTTGTCTGTTCTTCTTCTTTTTCTGCTCTGCCGTGGTTAGCTTTATGGCTACTAAGGAGCACTATCTCTATTTCTACCTGTTCTCTTTAAACCCTCAAGAGTCTTGATGCTTTCATTTCCATTTAAATCTTAAAATCAGTTTGTCAATATTCATTTAAAAACAACTAGGTGGGGGTTTGATAAAGAATGCACTTGGATCTAGAAATCATTTTCATTTGGAGTTATATTGAATCCGCCTCTCATTCTGACTCCCAAACTAGGAAGGAACTCATGTTTTTCCCTCCATGTTTTGATTTTTCTTAAAATTTTCCCAGAAATGATTTCTGGTTTTCTATGTTAATGTTTCATGTACTTCTTAGTAGATTTATTCTTAACAGTTTAATTTTCTGCATTTGTGTCTTTTTTCATCGTTAGTTTTCATATCCATTTTATAGAGGCCATTTATGTATGTTGTCTAAATTCAATAAATTGCATGCATATGAATGTACATTTTAATGAGTTTTGACCGGTTTATATACCTATGTAACTGCTGTCATGATCAAGGTGTAGAGTATTTCTATCACTTCAGAAACTTCCCTTGTGCACCGTTTATAATTCACCCCCTTCCTAGCCCCAAGAACACACATACTTGTTGACACTAAATTAGTTTGTCTTTTCCATGATTTCACATAAAGCAAATTACATATTATGTACTTTTTTGTGCCTGGCTGCTTTTACTCATCCAAAGGAATTTTAGAATCATCCATGTTTTCCTGTCTATGCATAATTTACTCAGTTTTATTGCTGGGTATCATTCCATTATATGGCTGTCCAACAATTTGTCTCTTTACCTGTTGATAAAATGTTTCTTTTTCCAGTTGGGGGCTATTATAAATAAAGATTCTATGGATATTTGTGTATAAGTCTTGGTGTGGATATATATTTTCATATACGTATGAAATATAGGTATAAATACCTATGAGGAAAATGCTGGGTTGAGTTTTAACTGTTTGCTTAACTTTATAAGAAATTGCTGAACTGGTTTTCCATATACTTGTACCATTTTACACATCAGTAATGTGTACAGGTTCTACTTGTTCCGCATTCTCACCAACACTTGTTATTGTCAGTCCTTTTAAGACTTGATAAGGGCTGTGTAATCACATCTCAATTTGGTTTTCATTTCTGTTTTCTAGATGGTTAGTGATGATAAGTATTTTTTTCATGTCCTTATGGGCCATTTGTATATCTTGTTTTTGAAAGCTATCAATATATTTTTTCTATTTTTAATTGAGATGTAAGAGTTCTTTATATATTCTGTTACAAATCCTTTGTCCGATTCATGCATTCCAAAATTTTGTTATGTTTCATTCTGTGTCTTATATTTTCATTCGAAGTGTGGTTTATCTAGTCATCTCTCTGTCAGTACCCCACTGTTTCAATACTGCAACTTTATAGTTAGTCTCGAATTTAGATAGTGTAATTTCTCTAACTCTGTTCACTTTTAAAAATTACTTTGACCTTTTTATGTCATTTATATTTTTATGTAAATTTTGAAATTGGCTTATCCATATCTTTTAAAAATTGTACTGAAATTTTAATTATTTTTTGAATTTTTATTCAATTTGGAGAGAGTTGGCATCTTAATAATATTGAGACTTCTGATCTATAAACATTGTATATTATTCCATTCACTGGAATCTTTAATTTCTCTCAGCAGCCTGTCGTAGTTTTCATTGTAAATGTCTTGTACTTATTTTTAAATCTTGAAGTATTTAATGTTTTTGATATAATAAATTAAATTTGTTAATTTAAATTTCCATTTGTGTGTTAGAAGCCAGTAAAGTACATATTGTATGATTTCCATATATATAAAATTAAAGAAAATATAAACTAATTTATCATAACCAAAAGGAAATTGGTGATTACCTGCAATTAAGTGTATGCCAATTATACCTCAGTATAGTTACAAAAAAATGTATTTGTATATTGGTAGTATATAGAATGACAATTACTTTTGGTATATTGACTTTATATCCTGCACCTTTACTTGACTCACCTAATTCTAAACTCAGTTACAGTACTTTCTCTAGTTTCCTTATTACTTTCTATGTGAAGATAATGTAGTTTGTAGGATCAATATTATTTATCCTTAAATATTAGAACTTGCCATTGGAGTCATGTCTGCCTGGAATTTTTTTGAGAGTGACCTCTTTCACTCCCCATAATGCCCATGAGCACGTCCACGTTTTGGTGTAGTAAGAGTTCACCCTCACTCCTTTTCCTTGCTAAGTCTGTGGCACAATGAATGCATGGCAGTTTAACCTTGACCCCATGAAAGCTTCTTAGCTTCTTCCAGTCTTGGGCTACTATGAATAAAGCTGCAATGAACATTTGTTTTTGCGTGCACATAAGTTTTCATTTCTCTGGGATAAGTGCCCAAGAGTGAGAGTTTTGAGCTCTAGAGGAATTGCCCAACTGTGTTTTATAAGAAACTGCCAAACTCTTTTCCAGAGTGGCCGCAGCATTTTACATTCCCACTAGCAAGGTGTGAACATCTAGTTTCTCCTTCTGCCAGCATTTGGTGTTTTTGGGTTTTTTTTAATTTTTATTTTAGCATCTCGATAGGTATGTAGTGGTAACTCATTCTGGTCTTAATTTGTATTTTCCTAATAGGTAACGAACGATGTAGAGCATCTTTTCATACCTTTAGTATGTCCTCTTTTAGTGCAAGATCTCTCTTAGGACTTTTGTCCATTTTATATTTGGATCATTTATTAACTTTTGAGTTTTGATAATTTTTTATATATGTTCTAGACACAGGTCCTTTTTCAGAAATGTAGTTTACAAATATTTTCTTCAAGAGAATAGCTTGGCATTTCCTCCTCTTAAGATCTTTTGCTGAATAGAAGTGTGGATGTGATGCTTGAGTCTAATTTACCTGTTTTTCCTATTATGGATCATGTACTTGCTGTCACGTCTAAGAGCACTTCATCTAGCCCCAAGTCCCCAAGATTTTCTCCTCTCTTTTCTTCCAAAAGTTTTGTAGTTTTACTAGTAGTTTTACTTTTAAGGCCATGACCCGTCTTGAGTTCCTTTGTACCAGCTGGGAGCTTTGGGACGCGCACTTACTCTTCTCCCTGTGGCCGCCGGGCTCCTCCAGCACCCTTTGTTGAAATGGCTGCCCTCCTTGGGGGCAGAAACAGAAGACTTTATTCTCGGGTAATTCTGTTCTCCTGCGCTCTGTGAGGTCTCTCCTTCGGGCCAGGAGGAACCCTGTGGGAGCGCCTGTGTGGTTGCTCTCGGGAGCTCTTCAGTGCAGCCTCGGGAGCTCCCACCCGTTGCTGTGGCCTCCTCGGCCTCCTCCAGCTTCATTGTCAGTCTCCTTGCCGAGCGCTCTCTGGGCTCTGGGTTTCCACAGGCAGGAAATGAGCTCCAGGACCTCGTTTGCTGTCCTTTACTCAGCGTCTGGAGAACTGGGCTGCAAGTTTTGTCTGAAAAATAGTTCTTTTCTATATTTCGTCCAGTTTTCTAGTTGTTGGGATAGAACGTCATTCTAGACCATCTACTCTTCAAACCTAAAAATGCCATTTGATTTGCAAATGGTTTCTTTTATCGATTTCATTTTTGATAGTATGTGTAATAGTAGTAAAGCTTTGAACGCACAAAGGATTCAGATCTTGCAGCTTCCAAGTTAGGAAAGACGTGGCACCCTAGATTATCCCCTACTCCCTGTTTAATCACTGAAAAAAAAAGTAGAGTTTGGTTTTAAATATTTGCACGATTTTACAAATTATTCTACAATTCTATTCTGTGGTTTGTCCTCCTATGTAACATTTGGCCAAACTTCCACCATTTTGAAGTACTCTTTCATTCTTCCCATACACATCATCTGTATGAAAGGATATGTACTCATCTAACATGATATTGTGTATTTATTTTTGCTTTTTATTAACATCGCAGTCACATTCTATATGAGTAAATAGGGAGTGTGTTTTGTTCAAAGTAGCCTTTTGGTGTGCCTGGCACTTTAAAGGACCTTCCTGCCTTTGCCCACTCACCCCTCCCCAAGCAGGTACCGTGAGCATCTTTTTTGCAGGTACGGAAAGTCTAAGGAGCGGGTGGCCACCCACACAGCAGTGGTGGAGCCAGGGTTCCAGCCGAGGCAGTCTTCCCCCAGAGCACTCACTCAGGGAGCTAGGCCTGTTAACAAATGGTTCGTCTGCCTGATCAGAAATATTTCCTTTGTCCATTTTCTTCTCATTTGCATATAACTATTCAAGGTGTTTTCAAGAATATCAAGCAGTGCTTATGTAAGGCCATGCAACTTGAATCCAGTAGCAAGCAAGATGAATAATAATGCATTGATTGGTAAATAAGAGTAAATGAACTTATGAAATGGAAAATGGCCTATTTTGGCCAAGTAACTTAACTCTGTGACAGCCCTTCCACTGAATGCCAGTTATCCTGCATATGTCCAGCTTTTCCGAGAGTCCTTCAAAACCAGGTATCATCAGTCACAGTGATCCACGCCATAGGTATTCAAAACAGTTTTGGGGTGGGTATGTATACAATGACACACAAAACAGGTCTATCAGAAGTCCTTTCCCGAAGCTCCTGGAGCTAAAAACAGTCTGTGGCCCTTGCAGGTTGCGGACTTTGCACAGTGTGGAGACGTTCTCTCTTAGCTACTTTCTTTTGAGTAGCCTTAAAACTGCACGTCGAGCTGTACCATTTGTCCCTTCCACAGGAACCTTGTTATTCCAAGGGCTAGATTGGACTGCATTGACTTTAAGATTTTAATTTAGAAGAACAGTTTGATGTTTTATAATTAATCATATTTATTAGTCTCTATGTCTTGATTTCAACAGCATCACTGCAAAACTTGAAAGAGCCTTAGAAAAGGTTGCTCCTCTTCTTCGTGAAATTTTTGTAGACTTTGCCCCATTCCTGTCCCGTACACTGCTTGGCAGTCATGGACAAGAGCTGTTGATAGAAGGTATGATTTCTCTCTCTATTCTAATTATTTCAGTTTCCTGTAATGTATCTGCTAATTATGGCAAAATTTGTGCTTCTGGAGAAATATATATTGCCAAAAGAATGTAAAGACATTGCTTCCACGATTCTAAGAAGATACTCTGTATATGCTTTCTCCCTCTTCATTTTCAAAAATTACATTATATTTGCCCAGTCAAAGCCAGTAACTGAATGAAGAACTTTGGCTAAGTGTTGGGATAGGAGGCTCTGGTTCTTTTAATGCCTGGCCTCTCGTTAGGATGGTGTGTTTATTAAGCAGTCATCTCTAAAATTTCTTCTAACTCTCTGAACCATGCTTCTTTAAGTGGCTTTTCTTATGGGCACAAAATCTGTAATGTGGGAATCCTTAAAGGAGGAGACATAAAAATAAAGAAAAGTGCTTATCTGTAAGATGAGAAAGCTGTCTTCTCTCAGCCTCCGTGTAAGCAGGGTAAGGAGGCGAGAAAGGTAATTAACTGCACTGAAACTCAATCTATATACCTTTCTGGAGAGCGTGGCCTTGGAGTGGATGGTGGTCTGGAGCCTGAATTCTTGTTAAAGAAAGAATTTTGTGTTACGAATATCCGTGGTTGGGATCAAGGTGGCCCTGCTGGCGCAGCCCCTGGCTTTGCCGTTTCCTACCCACTGGCTGTCCGCAGTGCTACCCGCTGCTCCTCCTGTTTGGACCGAGGCCCCCCCCCAGCCCTCTGACGGGGGCCACCTACCTGCCACCTGTCCTGGTTCCCTGGTCTGCCCAGTGGGTCCTTGTGAGGATAAATCCAGCCGTGTGTGTGCGGCACCCCGCAGGCTACTTGTTCTTCCAAAGATGCCGAGTTGCTGCTGTGTGCTGAGTACTATTTCCAGGCATTTGGGGTATATAAGTAAACAACAGACAGAAATCCCTGCCTTTGTGCAGCTGTCACGCCGGCAGGGAGAGGAGGACAGTAAGCCATGCGGTCAGTGAATTAGACAGCACGTTAGAAGACGACAGCCGCTGTGGAAAGGATAAGCATGACATGGGGTCCGGAGTTCAGAAGTGGCGGGTGGTTAGGGTAGGCCTGGGGTCAAAGGTAGAGCCGAGCGCAGGAGGCGAGCCACGCAGCTTCCTGGCAGAGGAGGGTTCTGGGTGCTGGAGCCCAGGCAGGTGCCCGCTGCGGGGCTGGGGCAGGCGTCCAGGGGAGCAGCCAGAGTGGGGCAGGGTGGGCTCCGTGGTGCCTGCGGGGCCTGGTGAAGAGCGGCCTCTTGCCTGGTACTTGGCTGCTGCGCCCGGAAAGCAGAGCAGGCCTCCCCGCAGCAGGGCTCTGTGGCCATGGGCGCGACAGAGGGCAGTGCCAGGCGCTCTCCTGGGCCCTGAGCCGTGTCTTCACCTAGCTGGCTGTTCCAGGTGCCTGCAGGTGCTGGCGCAAAACTGTGTCTTCCCAGATTCATTCCCCAGAATGAAAAGACACGGTCATTATCCTGAGGGAGCTCACAGTCTTAAGAAAACAAATGAAAATCCAGGTCCCCACAGATGCACAGAGAAGACAGTGGGGGGGGGTCCCCTAAGATGGACTAGTAACGCCCTTGCTGGGCCTCTCCTAACGCCTGCCTGCGCTGAGCCCCTTCCTCCTCTAAAACACACCCTTTTCGGGGTGGCGCACATTCCCTGCTTCTGCGGCCCCAGCGAGCGCAGCCCAGCCTTCCCTCTCCAGGTGGCCAGCTGCAGTGTGGGCACCTTCCACGGACCCCCAAACTCAGCTTATCCAAAGCTCATTCATCTTTCCTCACAGTTACGTTTTTTTTCGGTTTAGTGTCTCCCCCCACCCCGCCAATTGCTTTTTCTCCTAAGTTTAATTTTTGAGTTATTAACATTAATGCAAATATTTATGGTAAAAACCTGACATAATTTTAAATCTTTTCTACCTAAATTTCAATATCTATAATTATTTGATAACAATTAATCATTTTCGAAAATACTAGTGATTTGGAGCCTGGTTCCCCAAATACTTTTAATATTACAAATAACATTAGGCCATATTTAAAAACCTTCCAAGATAGCATAAATATTATGCTATTTATAAGTGTTTGTATCGTGGTTATGTATTCCAGAGGGTGCTGGGTTATCCATTTATTCTTTTTAACCTCTTTTTTTAAAAATTTAATTCTTTTGACTTCTTTGCAGTTATTTGCTGGTAAGGAACAAGAATGCTAATCATTTAAACTCTTATCTTTATAGTTTCCTGTAACATGTTACTTTTATTCCAATAACCATTATTAAACCATACAAGTTTTAAATGTTCCTCATTCCATAATATAAAACCTTTTGTGTGTGTGTTTATATATATCATACCCCCTTTTCTAAATGATTTGAAGATTTACAGAAATTTATAAATAGTTATTGAAGACATGCTAAAGTAAAACAGGAATGAAGTTGGTAATGTGTAATAAATAGGTCCTGTACTCTTTCAAAAGTGGGTCACCAATCCTGCACTAAGTTTTCTCTCAGCCAAAACAAGAAGGTTCAGTTAGGACTCGCTGGAATGGCTCCTAAGTGACAGTTTAATGCCAATTTCACAGTCTAAGGAATTACTCACAGATAACGCTTTATCAGAGCTTTATAATCAATCCCCCCCCCCCATATGTGTAGCCCCTTTCCAGAATTTTCCATGGTCAGACATGTGGGCTGCTTCTCACTTATATCTTCTCAGCACTGGAGAGAAGGTGGGAGGCAGGACTGGGTAGTTGAGAGCTAGTTTCCTGGGCCTCCCAAAGTGTACTCAAATTACTCGGGGGTAGAGAGCTTTAAGAATATGCTTCCATTTATACCAGTGCATCCAGACGATCTGAACTTCTTAAAAAGTGCTGTGATGAAAAAGGAGATACTGAAGAAGTTAGATTTTGAAAGTTTACCTTATTTTCCCTTGTAATTTTTCTGCATTCAACTTTTTTTTTTTTTAAAGGAGGTACTGGGGATTGAATCCAGGACCTCATACATGGGAAACAGGTGCTCCAGCACCGAGCTACACCCACTCCTCATTCAATAAATTTTAGTATATCCTATTTTTAAAACTTGTGTGCCTTTCTTTCTTTTTTGATGTGAAAATTATTTTATTGTGTAAAATGATAGCAGGTGAGAGATTTTTAGGTTTTTTGTTTTGTTTTTAAAATGCTGTTACTTCATAAAGCACTGAGAACCCTAATCATGGTCCTACTAATTTTTGCTAGCCCATAAAATGTAAAATTCTAGAAACCGCTGCTGTAACAGAGCATTCCCTGTCTCTCTGAATTTAGGGCTTCCTTCCTTCCAAACTCAGAGGGTCTCCTGCTCTCAAAGACATTCCTTAAACATGCAAACATGCAAGCACTTTATATTTGATCACACTGCCCTGTGTTTGCATGACTCTTCTCTGCCCTGAATACTTTGCTTTTCTTTTTTCTTCTGAGTCCTGCTTTAGACTCCTTAAGTCAGAAGAATGCCTTCTCTTCTGTGCTCCTGTGGCATTTCATCCCTATGCCATGAATAACGTTATCTCCCACGTGCTGTAAATAGGAAATATCTTATTGTACCTACCATAAACATCCAGCACCTTCCATACATTCTGGTACATAGTAAATATTTGATATTTATCTTGTACTTCAATAGAACTTTTTTTTTGGTTTTTTGTTTCGTTTTTTGTTTTTTTTTTTTGCTGGTAATATTTGGTGGAGGTAAATCTTAGAAATAAGAGAAGATAAGTGGACTTTCTGTGGTGAGAGTTCAGACAGTCTCCACCATCCGCTTCACAAGTTTGCCCCTGGAGTCCACGGCATGTTCTCACTGTCCACCCCGGAAATGGAAATACGGGTACTTTCGTGTTCACCTTCATACACACGTGCTCTTGCTCATTATTTCTTTTCCCTCTGCCTCTCACTTCTCTTTTTTCTCTAATTTCCCTGCCCCTAACAAAAACTTTTACACTGTTGTGAAGAATGCAGGGCATTTACATGCTAAAAATATCTTTATGTAACCCAAGCTATTGCATATTTCTGTTTGAGAAAGAGTGCTCACGGTGACTAAGTCTCACTGCTTTCAATTTCATTATATTTGCATATAGTAGGAACAGAGCTTCATTTGAGTCACCAAAGATACTTTCGGATCCTTAGAAAAGAGAGAAAATTACTCTTAATGTCATTGTAAAATATATTTGAAATGCAGTATTTAATGTTTCATACTGTTTTTCTTAATATATACATATGCATTCTTTTAAGATTTTTTCTTATAGAATAATTATTCTTCGGTACTTTTTATTCTCTGTGACCTTTAAAATATAAGCTAAAATAATGTCTTTTCATTTTCTGAATTTGTCTATCACTTTTATCAATTTAATATTGTATGATTGTATGATCACTCATTAACTAGCTATTTTTAGTTAGTTTTGGTGTGAGTGTGTTTCTCTCAGCAGTAATTAAGGATTTTTGAAGATAATGGTTATTTGGAGCTTATGAATTTTCTTTAAGAAAGCTATATTTTGAATTTATTAATTGCTACATAAAAATTACTTAGAGTAGGTGTATTTGCAAGTATCAAAACTGGCCGTCCAATGATGACAGAAGCTATCCTGAGGTCCATAATTACTAGGTTTCCTTTGATTGCTACAGCATGGAGCATGCACTGCAGGGGAGGGTTTTTTCTGTAAAAGAGGGTGGGAGGAGCTTGTTGTGGAGCCTGGACCTAAGGACAGGGCCAGGGATGGGTGGGGTGTCATCAGGAAGTGGTTAGAGCATGAGAGTTTGTATGAGAGTGGGCTTCCTTACCTTTAGTAAAGGCTCAGCCGCCATCTGAGTTCACCAGAAATCTCCGGTGTGTGCCTGTGTGCTAGAACGTCATCTTCTCTGCCTCGTTCCACCTGATCCCAGGGTGGCCTTTAGAGACTCTTATGTATATTCTTTGTATGTTATTTATGTTTAGTTCAGAAATCATGAGAATACTCACAGACATTTAATTATGATGAGAATGCAGCACAGAACTTCCTCCACGTCCGGGGCTAGGGAGGAAGTCATTATAGCCCAGGCAGTGGGAAGGAAGAGGAGTCAGTGGCCTTTGGCTCTGTGCCCCTCGGTGCCTGCTCAGTTTCTTTGCTTCTGTCCAAACCAGCTGCCCTTGCAGCTTAGCATTGGAGCCCCGAGTCTGCTCTTCCAACGTGGCCACCCTCCACCTGTACACGAGAGGGCCTGAGGGTCGCAGCGGGGCTGTGACTTGGTCTCTTGAGGTGGGGGCCCCCCTGGCCAGTGGCTGGCTGGAGTCCCCGTGCCTGCCCCTCTGAGGCGCTATAGGTAGGCAGACACATCTTAGAAAGGGATGGCAGTGGAGAGGAAAATTTACTAAAGTATGTGCTGTTGTTTTAGTGGCATTAATAAATATTTTAATAAGATGATACAATATCCAAGAATATGTATAGATTCCAGTACTAGCATTTATTAAAAACATAGATAGAGCATGAGTTTTTTACCTCCACCAAAGAGGAGAAATGTTAGGAAAGGAATGAGCCTGTGAAGAAGCCCTTAGGACCCTTGGTTCATTCGTCGTCGCTGAATGTCCACATTGTTAAGAAGCACTTGAGTGTATTTATTTTAATCCAAAACTGATAGGTTAAAATGTAATGTTAGAAGTTACCATTTAAAATAGCAGTAATACAAAAAGAAAGGAAATTCCAGGGTCAAGGTAGATGGCAATGGTGGCACGTTTTTTGATCTGCCCGAATTCTTCCCCACACACACACAAAAAACAGAACAATGATAATAAAACAAATAAAACAACAGGCATCTACAGCAAAGCTAGGGGACACGGCATCCCACTGAACCCCAGACAGGACTGTATGGGGCCAGTCCACCTGTGGCTACAAGACTCAGGTGGTCACAGAAGGTGTGTGGAAGATAGTGGTGGGAAGCAAAGGGGCATATGAGGGACGTGGTCTACAGACAGCCCTGGAAAACCCCAAGGGCCGGTCTGAGACCAGCAGCTGAAACAGGGAGGACTTTGACACACTCCAAGAGTATATGACTCCAAGGGTTCCACGGTCAAGTCAGAAGGGGCTGACACCACCCCCGCCCCGTGAGAAACTAGCCAGAGTTCTCATCCAGGACACAGTCCCCCAGGGAGGAGGTCAACCATGAATAGAATCCAAACTGAGCTTAGAAGGGCAAGAGAGTGAGGGAAGGTCCAAGTAACAATGGAGAAGACAGAGCTAGTTGATCTCGAAGAGTGGGCTGGCATGTTTTAGAAAATTACATCTAAACCACAGAAGAGGGGTCTCTAGAGAAAAGATATCTAAAAGTCCTGAAAAACCAACTCCATATTAAAAGTGAGCACCAAAAAGATTGTAATCCCATCTAATACAATAAAAAAAATGTGAACATATAGAAATACAGCTCTTCAGACAATAAAACCATGCCAAAAAAAAAGATGAAAATTTTCAAATGAGCTACATGACATTAGGAAATGATCAAGAATACAAAAGAAAATTTAAATGCAAGTTTAGAAAATTTGACAAATGTGGTGATAGAATTTGGGAAAGAATTAGGAAAAAAAAAGAATTTTAGAAACAGACATAAGAAAATAGAGGAAATACAAGAATGAGTAAACTCAATATATAAGATATTAAGAGAAATGGAAGGTGAAAAGAAGGGAGTTTACAAATATCAAATAATGAGTAAAGAGACAAGAAAAGATGAGTGTGAAAGGGTCAAATTTAGAATATCCAACTTACATTTAATATTATCTTTCAAAGAGAAAAAACAAAGAATAGAAAAATAATAAGATCAATAACTAAAGGAACTTTCCTGAAATTAAAAAAGAAAAAATATATGTATATTGAAAGTGTAACACTAAATACTTGAGAAAATTAACCCAGATGACCAAATTAAAATGTATTTTAGGAAAATTATTGGATTAAAAAAATAATCTGGGAAACGGACTTGGCCCAGTGGTTAGGGCATCTGTCTACCACATGGGAGGTCAGTGGTTCAAACCCCGGGCCTCCTTGACCTGTGTGGAGCTGGCCCATGCGCAATGCTGATGCACGCAAGGAGTGCCGTGCCACGCAGGGGTGTCCCCTGCGTAGGGGAGCCCCATGCGCAAGGAGTGCGCCCGTAAGGAGAGCCGCCCAGCACGAAGAAAGCGCAGCCTGCCCAGGAATGGCGCCGCCCACACTTCCCGTGCTGCTGAAGGCAACAGAAGCGGACAAAGAAACAAGACGCAGCAAATAGACACAGAGAACAGACAACTAGGGGAGGGGGGGAGTTAAATAAAAATAAATAAATCTATAAAAAAAAAAACCTTTCATCTTTTAGGCAAAAATACAGGATCATTTATGAGAGAAAGAGAATCAGGTTGTCATAAGGTTTTTTGCCAGTCATGTATTATGGCAGAAGAAAATGGAGTAGGATATTTAAGATGCTCAGGGAATGAAAATGCAAACCAAAGTGGCTTTTGGGGATAGGACTGCACAAAACTGTAAACATGCAAAAATTCAGGACTATTATTCCTATGAGCCGTCCCTCCCCCTGAGGAATGTACTGTGTGTAAAAGAAAATCAGGCCACCAAACTGATGGATGGGGAGAGGTGTTGGCATAAGGACTTCTGTGACCATCAGACATCCATTTAATTGTGGAACTAACTGAGGATTATAAGGGGAGAGTGCAGAATATAATGGCCATATGCTTTGAAAACTACAAAATTTGCCAGTGACAGTCATATCAATGAGGGCATTATTGGTATCTTTATGAAACAGTTGCATACGTAATGTTGGATAACACAAGTTAGTAATTGTTGATATTCTGTTTCTTTCATGTCCTCGAAAAATAGGATTTTCACTGAAGAAAATATAAAATAGAAGAGTTTAAGTAAAAGAGTATCGGTTTTTTATCTGAATTGGACATTATCAGTGCATACTTATTATGTACATGCATACATAACTATATTCTAGCTCTAGCCACTGTTTTGTCTAGAAGTGCTGACCAACCCAGTCACGACTAGCACACCCAGAAAGAAATTGGGGTTTATTCGAGAAAGGGGTGATTGCAAGTCTGGGACAGGAAATATAAATGTTCATGACACATCTGCAACATTTTATAATACCAAAGACAAAGACGAGATCAAAGACTGCTAGTACCATGTAAAGATGACTTGGGAATTTACTTAGAGATTCCTGTTGACCAAACATGGGACAATTTGCAGTATAACTGTAGTGCATTAAAACTCATCAGACAGCTTTAAAGCTGTGAGTTGGTCATGATGATTTAGATGATTTGGTTAAATTTGCAGGATCATAGGGAACCCAGTCATTATTTTGAAAACTAATACCTAAAGGGAAAAAATCAAACCTTTTTCCTGTCTTTCCTCTAAACTTTATTATTGTGTTGTCATATCATAGATGAGAGGTTTCTCTTTGTAGAAATAGCATATGGTAAATGAAAGAGAAGTATTTGAATTAGACTATTACTATTTAGCATCCTCTGAAGTAAATTCATGGACCTCAGCATCAGTCCCTGCTAACATCATAAAAAGAAGACAACTAGACAACCATGTGGAAGAAACAACGTTTAAGACAAGATAGAGGGTAGAAGAGAAAACAAAGCTGAATCTGATTAAGCCTGTATACCCAACATGTTAAACAATATTCCACAGGAATTCAACCAGCAAAATTCAGAGTGATGGAAAGTCTGCAGTTCACAGAATTTGGTTTCTTCAAAATAAATTACATGGGGGACAAAAGAGAGGCAGGGGAACTTCTAGATGAAACGAGATTTAAAAGAAATCTACAAAACTAAGTTGTGTAGGGTAAAGCTATAAAGAAAAGCAAAGTGATTACTGTAAAATCAGGACAATGCAAGTAGGGGGAGGGCTGTGAGGAGACAGGACGAAGCGCGCCCGGGTGGCGCCTGGCAGAATCCTGTGTCCCGAGCTGGGTGGTGGTTACCCAGGTGCTGACCTCCTAAAATTGAGCGAGCTGTGTGCTTCCTTGAGGCAGGTTTTTTCCTGATCTTGAAATGACAACTGACCAATCATTTTTTGCAAGATATAAAACTAACAGTTTAACTTTCCTTTTATCATTCCTTTTGCTTATAATTATTGAAAGGCACGTCGAGCTAAAATTCTATTATTTAAATTTTAAACTATTCATAATTGATTCAAAATTTTGTTTCAAAATATTCAAATATATCTCATTCCTGAATAAAATTGGGCTATTGGGCTCTTAAAACTACAATTTCATATCAATAAGAATAAAGCTGAGAATTGGAGTCTGTGAAATATTCTGCTCTTCATTGTTGATTATGTTTAAATTATTCCATTTTTTCCCAACAATATAAAATTGGTATGAAATTTTTTCTCCACATTAAAGGATGACATAATGAACATTTTAATAAATAATAAATTATAAGATTATTTTCTATTAATAGTGTGCTATTTGTAAAAATAGAAAATTATAAAAGCAAAAGTTAGTTAACAGTAATATTAGATTGTTGTCAAATTCACTAAATAATAAATTTGATTGGTATTGTTTCTCATTTGGTTGTCAGGGATGAATAAAAAACAGAGATTACCATTACCCAAGCCTAAAATAATATTATTTTTTTATCTATTGTTTCTTAATATCTAGCCCCTCATTTTGACATAACCATAGACAGTTGTGTTTGGCCTCACATTAATTTTTATATTGAATTGTGATGTTATGTGACTTAGATAAACAGAAAAAAAGTGTGAGAGAGAGAATTAGATAGTGTTAAAGAGAATGGTGATAGATAGACGGAAGCTGAGATGCCAGTCTGATGGCTTCTTGTGGCCACCGGGTAAGTGTATTGATAGCTTTTCTTACACCAGGCATTTTGTTAGAAGCTAAAAGCTCATTAAGGACTAATGGGAAAATGTTACATCTGTGGCACTAACTTCTGAATTTTCATTTCTAGACTTGCTAACTCTGAAAATATTTTGAGATTTACTTAAAATATTTTTCATATGATTACTTTTTGTACCACTTCCGATAGATAATCAGATACAGTAGTCATCTGGTTTTTGTCACAAACTTTGTTATGCAACTTGTTTAATATTTTTTTTAGAAGGTGACAACTGTGGTTATGCTTAATGACTATTTAAGGCTTGGATACCAGGTCTCCTTAAAACCGTTGTTTAAAAAACATCAATTTCATTTATTTTAGCTGAGTGTCAACCTCAACTGGCATAATTTCTTGGTCATCCACAATTCAATGCTATGAATTCAGAAAGCATTTATCTTCCTTCTTTTGATTACTAATTTTGTTGGCTCTTGTTAACTGTCACTTAGGTGCTCTTGTCCATTCTTTTGTACAAGTTGTGCACGTCCTTCGTTCCTGGAGTTAATCACTCATCAGTTGTCACCTTCTGACCCTTTCATGGTTTGGGGTGGTAACATCCTAAGCTTTTAATCGATTGATCCTTTTTTATATTAGGAAAAAATACTTCCAATTATATTTTGTTAAATCTCAAAATATTTAAGAATTTATAGTCAACCATCTTTACTCTGATAAATAGAAACAATGTTTTATGTGTAATGAAATAATTTTTCTTTCTAAATTATTCTTTAGAGGTACCTGCATGAACAGATGATCGCTTGAATTATTACAAATGTGATCACTAAATGACATTTTTAAAAGAATCTCACTAAAATTTTTGTTCACCTGCTGAAGATGTTTAGGTATCTGAGTTATTGGAATTGTCAAGATGTCAAGATCATTATATAATGTCACTTTAAACACAGGAATAATCCTTGAGGAATGTTATATTTCAGTAAAGAAGTTGGTGAGATGGTAAAAGTAGTACACAATTGATTGGCAGTCAGTGGTTTAACATGTGTGGCTGCCCGTTTACCTTTTTATAAAAATTATAATTCCATGTGATAATCAAAATGTCTTTGGATGTCTCTTACATTAGTATGCTGCATCCTCCAATATATAACATCCTGGGCTGCCTTCTGAGTGCTTTCCGGGGTGAGGAGAGCAAAGTCAACCACCTGAAATGAGGCGGAGGGGCCTGAGTCGAGTGGAGAGCCACTCCTTGTGTTCTGGGTTGACGGGAGGCCCTAGAGCGTACTGTCCGGCACAGGAAGGAAAACGTCAGTGGCTTCGTGGGATTTCCCCTTCTGGGCATGCTGGAGTAAGGGGCATGGACTCTCCCTCCCCGCGTAGCCACTGGGGAAGTGGACAGAATACATGCATCGGCTGTCTGTAGACCTTAGACCACAGGCAGAGAGGAGGGTGATCCCGGAGAGCTCCAGCATAAGTGGGCTGAGCCCCCAGTCTCCCTGCCATCTGCCGGCGGCACGACCTGGCCTGGGCTGCAAGAAGGGTCTTGCTTGAAGCAGAGCCCTCTTGTGAGCTGCAAGCTGAGGACAGAGTGCAGGGTTTGGGAAATGAGCATTTTGTCGAGAGCGAGGTACACAGCTGCAGGAATCTTCACGGGCCCTGAGTTTTGCTTCCTATTAGGCCACACATGCATAGGGACAAGGTCCAAGACCAGGCGAACAGCCAGGGAGCCGTCCCGCCAGCCATCTGCAGAGTACCCGTAGGGGAGAGTGGTGGCGTAGCTGGGCCAGCCTGAGCGGCAATGAGTGGAAGAGCCCAGAGGGCTGTGCACTGGCAGTGGAGGTAGAGCATTTCCAGGGCTAAGGCTGCTCTAGTCCTGATGCACCCTGAAAAGGGAAATCTTAAAAATAGACTGCTAAAAGCTCAATTTGACCCACCAGTAACTTCAGTGACTTTAAGAATGAAGCCCTGGGCTGCTGCACTTGGCCCAGTGGTTAAGGCGTCTGTCTACCACATGGGAGGTCCGCGGTTCAAACCCTGGGCCTCCTTGACCCGTGTGCAGCTGGCCCATGCTCACTGCTGATGTGCGCAAGGAGTGCCCTGCCACGCAGGGGTGTCCCGCACTTAGGGGAGCCGCACGTGCAAGGAGTGCGCCCCATAAGGAGAGCCGCCCAGCGCAAAAGAAAGTGCAGCCTGCCTAAGAATGGCGCCACCCACACAGAGAGCTGACACAAGATGACACAACAACAGAAGCAGATGAAGAAACAAGATACAGCAAATAGACACAGAGAACAGACAACCAGGGCGGGGGGCGGGGAGGGGAGAGAATAAATAAATAAATCTTTTTTAAAAAAAAAAGAAAGAAGCCCAGCTCCTAAACACCTTTTAAAGGAATCCATAAAATGCAAACATATAACAGTGTGATAACCGTGGTCATCAGCATCCAATCAAAAATTACTAGATGTGAGAAGACGCAGTAAAGCATAGCACATCACCAGAGGAAAAATGTTAAGAAGACTTACCCAGAAATGATAGATGCGCTGGGTTTAAAAGATAAGAATTAGCAACTGTTACAAAGATGTCTATGTATTAAAATAAAAACATGCACAATATCAAGAGAAAGGTGCAATGCAAAAAAAGAAAGAGATGGAACTCCTTGAGATGAAAAAAAGTATAAAATTAAAAACTCATTTGGATGAGTTTAACATCATATTAAGCACTGAAGAAGACAGTAGCAATGAACTTGAAGTTACAGAGCAGTATCTTTCTAAACTCAGAGAGAGAGGAAAAAAAGACTAAATAAAAAAGAGCTAAGCTACAGAAACCTTTTGGATAATATCAAGCAGTCAACCATTCATGGAATTGGAATCCAAAAAGAGAGGGGTTAGGACAAGAGTATATACATATATATTTAAAGAAATTATAGCACAGTTTTTTTTTAAAAACTGTAGTTCCTAAGATCAAGCAGAACCAACACCAAGAAAGCAATACCTTGGAACATCATAACTCAAAGTGTTGTAAACCTGTGTCAAAGATAAAATCTTAAAAAGCAGTCATCAACAATAGGAAAACAAACACCCATTTAAAAGTGAGTTGGACAGTTGAATGAAGAGGAAATTGGGATGGCAAATAAGCACATGAAAAGATGTTGCACAACCACTACTCAGGTGAATGGCTAAAATAAAAAACACTGACAATACCAAATGAAGATGACAATATGCAACAACTGGCATGCAGCCACAGGTTTGAGAATGCAAAGCAGTGGCCACTCAAGAAAGCGGTTTGGAGGTTTCTTATCAAGAAGTACTTGTCATAGGATCCAGCAGTCCCATTCCCAGAGAAATGAAAGTTGATAGCACCGGTATTTGTGATATGTCCTTCAGGAGGTAAATGGATAAACTGAACATTCAAACAATGGAATACTGTTGACCAGAAAAAAGGAATGATGACACCATGAAGGGAAGAAGAGTAGAAGAAATGGGCCGTACGTGGGTGGGTGTCAAGTATTGTCCTCTGATTTGTCAGATTGATGCACAAAAGCGTTTGTTAAAATTCAACACCCATAAAGCTCTCAGCAAAACAGGACTTGAAGGGAATATACAGCCTAAAACTTGTTGTGCATAAAACAACACAGCTAATGTCATACTTACTAGTGGGAAATTAAAAAATAAAAAACAGTGAAAAACCCTTTGGAACTAGAAAGAAGGCAGGGATTGCACCTCTTACACTTTAATTCATCCTTTTACTGGAGGTTCTAATTAGTAAGGCAATAGATAAAAAGAGAAGACGCACATATTGGAGAAGGGGAAGTAGAACTATATTTGCAGATGAAATCATGTATATAGAAAGTTCTAGATATATTTCATACATTGCTGGTTCAGAATGTAATTGACAAAACTGCCTGGAAAAATAGTTTAGCAGTATGTTATAAAGTTAAGCTTTCTCTTAAAATTTGACCCAGCAATTCCACATATAGTTTTTGTTCAAGAGAGATGCCTAAGTCATAGACTTACACATAAAACGTCTTAAGAACATCATTCATAATAATCACTAACTGGAGAAAACTAGCGTATTCCCCAACAGACAAGTGGATATACAAATTATCTATATAATGGGATACTTCTCAGCAATAAGAAATAAATATATAAATGAACTACTGCACCAAAATGCATGAATCTCAGAAACGTTTTGCTGAATGAAAGAAGCCAGACTCAAAAGAATTTGTGCTGTATAACAGCACTGATGAAAGGCTAGAACAGCTTAACCTTATAGTGTTGTGTTCGTATGGGGTAAGGAGTGTGGGAAGAATTGAGTAGGAGCAGCACAGGCTGCTTTTGGGGTCTTGGAATGTTCCATCTCTTGATTGTAGTGCTGGCTTTGTGCATGTATAAATTTGTTGCATGTATAAATTTGTTGCACCTTCGAGTGTACATTCAAATTGGATACATTGTATGTAAACTGCATCCTTAAAGTTGATTTGAAATAGGCAAATAACTTAGTTATGGGATATGGGGGATGCACATTTACTTTTAATAATAATGGATTCAGAAAAATCTTGTTATGAAGGAATTATTTTTTTCTTGATCATTGAATGTTTTGCGTTTACCTGCATTTTCCTCTCTTGATTCATCTCAATTGCCGTATGAAGTGACTTTCTCTAAGAAAACTTACTTGACATTCCAGACTAAATTTTTCCCATGTTTCAGACTTTCATAACACAGGGTATTCTTCAGGGCATGTATCAACATTGTAACTGGGAACCATATTTTGAATTCCTCAAGGGCTCTGGGACCTCCCAAAGTATCTGAATGGAGTGGGTGGGTAGAACAAATGAAGTTGTAGTCTATAGTCAAGTAGATTTCTGTAACTGGTCTTAATGATAGAAGAGAAAGATATAACTTATTTAACTTAAAACAATACAAAGCAAAGTTCCTCTCTCATATGATTTCATCATTGTCTAAGGACTTTAAAGATAATGGTGATGTTCACTGACTTTTTTTTATATTGTCCATTAGGAAATTCATTTAAGTACATTACTTCTAGTTTTGTTTATGTTCTAAGACGTGAGTGTTTATCCTTATCTTGCTTTATTCCAAACTGTGTTCCTGAAACAAAATCTCGGAAACCAACAAGACACACAAAAACTCTAGTGCATGGCCTGTTGGTCAGGTTTAAACCTGGCAGGGAAACTAGGATATGGAGAAATGAAGACTCCAGGGCCAGAAAAGCACAATATTTGCTTGTAATTATTTTTTAAATGATGGAAAGGCAGTGCGAGCACATTAGGGTAGAGAGGTGGGGACAGTGACTTTGTCAAATATACGTAGTTTGATTGGCCAGAGCAAAAAAATTTTGTAGAAGAGGAAAAAACTAGATTCTAGTGATCCTTGGGAGGAGCACAATCAAAATGTGACTAAGGAACAATCTGTCAGTTATACACAAGAAGGGCTACATAGAGGGAGATTCTAGAATCAGAAAAAAAAATTACGATTCTATTGTTAATAAAAGGTTAAATAAAGGTTCAAATGTGAGCAAGAAAAGCAAAAGAAAGACAATTTCCACTCAGAGAAAGTATATAAAAGTGAAAAGAACGGCCATTGGCTTCATTTTCTCAACCAGTACCTACTACAGAGTTATGAATCTGATATGTACATTCTACTACAGTGCAATGTTACTGGCCATTTTGTGTTGAAAACCATTCTCAGCTAACAATTACCAGTCTTTACTGGCCCATCATAAAACTGAAACACTCATGACAGGAGCCAATTATAGATGATTTTCATCTTCTGATGTAATACTTGCATACCAGTTTACTCATTTTTCAAGTATAGAATGAATAGAAATCTGTTGCCTAAATAACTAATCAGGAAACCCATACGTTTCCGTATCATTTCTTTTCCTCTTCTCTTTTGTACCAGTTTAACACAGTAACTACTGAGGGAAGGGCTTAGAGAACTATGGATATTAAGCCAAAAAGCCCTTTCCGTGTACTTTAGTGCAGGAGTTGCCTATGACCCAGGACAGGGCCAGAAACTAACTTGGGCCTTGCGAGCTGATCTCTGTCCTGATTACTCAACTTTGCCCTTCAGCGCAGAAGTAGTCACCAACAGCGTGTAGCCAGACGAGCATGACTGTGCTCCATAGAACTTTGCTTATGGCCACTGAAACTTGAATACTGTATAACCTTCAAGTGTCATGAAATATTTTTCTTTTGTTTTTTTTCTCCCAACCATTGAAAATCCTAAAACCCATTCCTGATTCACAGTCCATGTAAAAATAGTGGTTTGTGACCCATTAGTGATGTGGTGAAATTAGTGAAATGGCCAATATTTTTTAATGATGTGCCATGGCAAGGCATATGTTAAATCAGAGTACTGCTCAGGGCTAGGATAACTACTGTTTTGCAAAAATGTTTTTGTCAATTGTAGCTGCTGAATCATGATGTAAAATGTATTGCTGTTGGTTATAATTTTTAAAAAGTTTTAAAACCATTAATCTACTGCTTACCAGCAGAGAAACTTGGGAATACGTAAGGCAAGTGTACCCCTACCTCACACCTTATACAAAGATTTACTCAAAATAGATCAGTGACCTAAATTTAAGAACTAAAACCATAAAAATAAAAATCTTAGAAGAAAACATAGGTATAAATCTTCATGTCAGGAAACTTGGAGGGGACTCTTAGATATGACACCAAAAGATAAGCAACTAAAGAATAAAAAATGGAGAAAATGACACTCCATCAAAATTAAAACTTTTTTTTACATCAAAACACGTTATCAAGAAAGTAAAAAGACAACCCACACAATGGGAGAAATATTGCAAATCATACATCTGATATGATATAATATCCAGAAGATATGATTTAAAAAATCTTGTACAATTCAAACAAAAAGACAAACAGCCTAGTTTAAAATGGGCAAAGGTCTTGAATAGACATTTCTCCAAAGAAGATATTCAGATGGCCAATAAGCACCTTGTTGCAGTTTGAGATAGTTATGAATTCCAAAAATAGATATTGGATTATGTTTGTAAACTGATCTGTACCTGGGTGTGATTAAATTACGATTAGGGCTTTAACTGGACCACATCAGTAGGGTGTGTAAGGGATAAAAGGCATGGCAAAGGACAGAGTTAGTAGAGGGCTTTTCATGTTGGAGTTTTGATATTGGAGTTTGATGTTGAAGTCTTAAGCTGGAGATCCAGGAAGTAAGCACCCAGAGGAAAGATAAGCAAGCCCCAGGAAGTGAGGAACCCTGAGCACAGAAATAGCAAACCCTGGGAAGAGAGGAACCCTGAGCCAGGAGAGAAGCAAGACCTGGGAAGAGAGGAACCCAGGAAGCCTGAACCCTGGCAGATGTTGGCAACCATCTTGCTCCTACACGTGGAAATAGACTTTGGTGAGGGAAGTAACCTGTACTTTATGCCTTAGTATCTGTAAGCTCCTACTGCAAATAAATACCTTTTATAAAAGCCAACAGGCTTCTAGTATTCTGCATTAGCATCCCTTTGGCTGACTAATACACACCTGAAAATATGCTAAGTCATTAGGGAAATGCAAATCTAAACTGCAATGAAATACCATTTCATATCCACTAGGGAGGCTATTTCAAAAAATGGACAAGAACAAGTGTCAGAAAGGGTATGAAGAAATTGGTACTCTTACCCACTGCTGGTGGGAATATGAAATGTTCCAGCTGCTCTGGAAGACAGTTTGGCAGTTCTTCTAACAGTTAAACATAGACTTACCGTATGACCCAGCAATTCCACTTCCAGGTATAAACCCCAAAGAATTGAAAATAAGGACTCAAACGGATATTTGTACACCAATATTCATAGTAGCATTATCCAAACATTAGCCAAAAGATGAAAACAGAATGCCCATCAAGACATGAATGGATGAGCAAAATGTGCTACAACCATGCAATAGAATAGAATATTCAGTTATAAAAACGAATGAGTTTGGATATATGTTAAAACATGAATGAACCTTAAAGGCATCATGTTGAGTGAAATGAGCCAGACGCAAAAGGACAAATTTTATGATTACACTTATATGAAATATCTAGAATAGGCAACTTCCTAGAGACAGAAAGCAGATTTGAGGTTTGCAGGGCCTGGGGAAGGAGGGAATGGAGAATTATTGCTGCAACGTGTCTGTGGGATAATGGAAAATTTTGGAAGTCGTGATGTTTGCTTAAGACTATGAATTTATCTCATGACACTGATGATTACACTTAAAATGGCCAAAATACAAATTTTATCATATATGTTTTTCAAATGATAAAAGAAATGAAAGGAGATTAATGGTTTTAAAACTTTTTAAAAATTATAACCAACAGCAATACATATTTACACAGCTGTTTGATTGTAAAGACAACACTAAAATCAGACTATGTAATTTTCAATCCAGAGCTCCTTCAACTTAATTAAAACCTAGATCCAGGTTTTTTGTTTGTTTTTTAAATGCTATTGTGCTTCTAAAATCACCAAGTTCTGAGAGCTCAAGGTAAACCTTAATATTAAATTATTCTGAGAAAATGTAAGAGTGAAATCAATTTATTACTGGCATTTAGGGTTAGTAATGATCACCCACTGTATTTTAGTCACTGTACGACTAAGTAGACACAGGTGCCTTTGCCTGGCCTGTGGGCTGAGCTGCCCAGGCATGTTGCTTCTTGCTCTCCAGTTTCAGACTGTGAGGTCAGGTCCAGGGCATGTCAGCCTTGACCATCAGTCTCCAGTCTGCCCTTCTCGGGTGTCAGAACACAAGTTTTCCACACTACAGATGCCCTTAATTAGGTGGAGGGTGGCAGTGTAGATAAACCCTGTTCACAAGATTCAGCCATCAATAACCAGCTCTTGCTAAAGAAGGCCGAGAAAGGAAGGGACAGGCCTTTCCCAGGGGATTCTCCAGGGCTCTACCCACTTTCCGTCTGCTCCTGTGTACTCATATTCCTGGGCCTTGATGCGAGTGTCAAGTTGACTTCTTAACGGCCAGTTCTAATACATAAGAAAATATTTTCCAATTTTTAAAAGTATTTGGAATCTGATTTGCTAGAGATTTTATGTGGCATGCCTGTGTTTGTGTAGATGCATACATGTGGGCGTGTATACATACATATGTTTGAATTTTCAGAAAGTAATTGGGGAAAATAGCTGGACACTGTTACCTGTGGAAGGGTCTGGCCCAAGTGCTGCGCAGCGCAATGTGCATCATGAGCTTGGAGTTCCAGGGCCTTTTCACGTGCGTGCATATAACTTCCTGTCCTTGGCTCTTCAGGGTCCAGTGCAGTGTTTCCCACGAGAAAATGACTGACCACTGCCCCGTAGCTGAGGGCGTCTGTGTCAGTCTCGGCAGATCCTACTTCACCAGTGTGACAGTACCACCTGGGATTGCTGCAGCGTGCAGTTAGCCTTAAGTCAGTTTTTCCCTAGAAATACCTAACTGCGTGTTACTTCAAGTTAAAGATTTCCTCTTGCTTTTTCCTGAATTCCACCATGTTCTTGTCATCTCAATAGCACTTAACTTTAACACCATCACTCACTTTGGCTACTAAGTCAACATCCTACAACTTGAGGCATAACACTTGGTCTCCTTCCATGGGACTAATCGGCTGACCTTTCTGTGTCCTGCAGTGAGACGCAGGCTTTTCTAGCACACACAGCCCATCTGTTTCTTATTTTTGCCCTGGCATGTAGGAAGCATAAAGTAATGTTTTCTGGACTGAATCTTTGAATGGCTTCAGTTTTTGGAAATGACTAGTTCTTCACTTTTTGATAGACTTTTTAAAATTTATTTTTATTTATTTCTTTCCCCTTCCCCGCCCCACCCCCAGTTGTCTACTCTCTGTGTGCATTCACTATGTGTTCTTCTTGTGTCCGCTTGTATTCTTGTCAGTGGCACCTGGAATCTGTGTCTCATTTTTTTTGTTATTGCATCATCTTGCTGCGTCACCTCTCTGTATGTGCAGCGCCATTCCTTGGCAGGCTGCACTTGTTTACACAGGGCAGCTCTCCTTACAGGGCGCACTCCTTGGGGATGGGGCTGCTCTACGCAGGGGACACCCTGAATGGCATGGCACTCCTTGCGCGCAACACTGTGCATGGGCCATCTCACCACACAGGTCAGGAGGCCCTGGGTTTGAACCTTGGACCCCCCATGTGGTAGGCAGATGCCCTATCTATTGGGCCAAATCCACTTCCTGATAGACGGTTTTTTTATGGCTATGTATGTGATGTCATCAGTGGATTTCCCAGGTCATACTATATCAAAAGATGACCATTGTTTGTAGTCTATGTTATTGCAAGAGGGAATAGAAGGAATAAAAGAACCATTTACTTTTAGTTTATTACTAGGTCTAATATTTTAAGCTAGAAATGTGTTTTTTTTCGGTTGCAGTGCAGCTCACACACTATCTCCAATAAAATTTGAAGGAGTGCAGGGAGAAGAAAAGAACCTAGGTACAGAGGAGCAATATGAGAATGACACTTGGTTCTGTAATTAAATTTAACCAAGTGAGAATTGCAGCATCCAAATGATTAATGATAGTAGAAATATTTTATTTTCCTTATTTTGTCCTTATTTTTATGGCTGTTGTGATGAAATCAGTGAGTTACGGAAAGGTCAAGGCACTGAGACCCATTCCTGTTTGTGGTGGAAATGAGTCTAATGCTGTGGATGAAATTATCTGTCCGATGAAAACCTCGGGAACCATGGTGGTGCTGTGTGGAGGCCCAGGGCTTTATAAAAGTGCAGTGCTCTCCCTCAGAAATAGGTGTCCACATGCCTTGTCTCTGCACCTGGGCTGTTAGCTCCTAGAGGTCAACAGCCGGGTCTTTGAATCTCTTACAGGTCCTCACTGCAAGGTCCACAGAAGTGGTCTAACTACAGCTTCTTAAATATCTGTTGTAAATGCAGTGTCTCAAGATTCAGCCAACACAAATGTTAATAAATTGGAAATTTTAATCCAGTTTTAAGGATGTGTAAATGGAAAAGTTTATTTCCATGGAATATGCAGACAAAAGTGAAAGTCACATAGGAATGAAAGCATCACTGGACATCAAGAAATTGCCATTATATGTCCACTAATCTATGGCATTTTTGATGTACTGGCATAGACATATGGTTTCCAAACCACAAGTAACTAAAGAATACATTTGGGGCATGGTTACACATTAAATAGGCGTTAATAATACCATTAGATGGTTCTCTTCAGCTCAGCTTCTATAATAATCAGATCAACAGTAAATATCTGTAGGAACCATCCCTCTATATAGATTTTTCATTTTTTATTATAATTTCTCTTTCTGCAGAAGAAATACCTCTGAGAATGTCTTAAGAACTTCAGCTGTGCCACTATGCAAAAAATTCTCAGCAGATGCTAAACTTAAAAAAATAAAAAAAATTCAGTCAATAATCACCCTAGGCCAGGGGTTCCTAACAGGGGGTACACGAGCTCGAATTACATTTCAGAAACACATTATTCTTGTGGGGCCCTGTTGGTGCAGGTGTTATATTATTATTTTATATTTATATATTATTAAATAATACACAGTGAGATGTGGACTTAGTAAGGGGCCCGTGGTTTTCACATGATGGGCAAAGGGGTCTGTTGAACAAAAGTGAAGAACCCCTTCCCTAGGCTGTCCCAAAACATGACAAAAACAAAAAACAAAACAAAACAAAAAAAAACACAGCAAACAAAAGAACCCCATCTTTTTAGTTTCAATAAAAGAGTCAAAATGGTGATTTGGGTGTTATGTGACTGTAGCTACAGTTACCTTTGTAAGCCATCTAAACATTCTTGATTTGGAATTTAAAAGCACTCAGCCAGCCATTTCTCTTTGGAAATGGATTTTTAGTTCTTCAGTATATACGGGATTTCCATGGGGAAAAGTGCAATATCTGATTACATTGGAATTGCTGTTAAAATTAATGGTAGTAACTTCTTTACGAATCTTTTAAAATAATATTTGTAAAATACATTGTCATTAATTTCTGACTTTTAAAAAACTGCATTCACATTTATTTTAATAAATGCCTATATTCTTTTATTCAAAACTTTAGAACCAGATATAGTTGTGAACTCAGATATGTCAGGACTAAATAAAGTTAGTATTTGCATATATGTGTATTATTACATAGCACCACCAGGGAATTCTGGTGTAGAACTTGTTAATCAAACACTGGTATGTCTGCATTGCTGAATATGGATACTCTACACTAAGCGGAGTAAGCATTATAAATAAGGTCACATTATTCAGATGAGGTTTTGCTGGTAATAGAGTTCGCTACTATCTTCAGAAAGCTTCCCGTTGTCAGAGCGTCATAGATTTTGGAATTATAGATAAGGAGTTACAGACCTACATCTAAATTAATTTCCCCTGCAAATTTTAAAAATCAAGAGTTGCAGACACATGTGGGTACGTGTCCTCCTGCCTCTGGCCCTTCTGCTCTGCGCTGGCTTTCTTAGTCTCTGTCACGCACACAGGCGCACGCACACATGCACACACCCCTGGGGGTGAGGAAATGGTTCTTGGGGAACCCTGCCGCGCCCACTGGTTCCTGGATCACCGAGGCCCCTCTCACCGCCAAGGCAGAGCTGAGTTGCTGGGACGCCCTCAGCTGCTCCCTCTTGGGCCCTTTACAGGGTGTTTGCTGACCTCGGATATATACGGCGTGGGCAGAGGCGTCATTTGGTTCCTATTCAAAACAGTAAGACTGCAAAAAGTTTGTGATAATTTACATTCTAGTGGACTAAACGTAAAGCATTCAGTGCCAACTTCCTGGCTCTACAGTATTTTGACCATTTTTAAAAATTTAAAATATTGATCTAAATATAAGCTGTAATGGTTTAATTATGTTTAATCAAGCTCTTAGTGAATAAACAGTATTATTTTAGTGTCCTTACATTAATATTACAATGGATTCCATTTAATACCATTTTTAGTTTTAAAATGTTCTGAAAGAACATACAGGCAAGTCTTGGAATGGCTAGTCAAAATAGGAATTACTACTACTGCTTGTACACATATTGGTATTAGTGATAACAGCAATAAAAACTCAAACCATTCTTGCTATTTCAGAGGATGCTTAATGTTGAATTTTATCTTTTTTTGTTTTGATCTTTTTTTAATCTAAATTAGAAAAGTATACTCATTGTGGTGATTTTAATGGCTTTGACCTTAGTAAGTTCAAACATTAAGTGGTCACATTGAAGTTAATTGTTTAGAGGTAGACGGATATCACGGTGATGGAATGGGGAAAGAAATGGTACGTTTCAGAGAAGTAGGTTTGGAACAATGAAAACCACGGGACGCCACTGTGCTGGTTGAGATGCTGTGCCCGTGCAGGAGAGTTGGACAGACGCTAGGGAGGGACCCTGCCCAGGAGCAGTTCCTAGTCTGACTTGAGGGTGACATGGAAGGGTGCATTTGAACACTAAGGCTGGAACCCACGGCTGCCATAGGTACCGGGTGGCTGGGGCCCTTGGCCTTAGAACGCCAGGTCCTAAATCTTAGCCTGAATCTGTGGCACGGGCCCTTTAGATGAGGCCTAGTCCTGTTTCAGAGGCCTCCTAGGGAGGGCCACAGAGGGCGAGGCCACGGGAGCTGCCGGGAGCCAACCGTCAGGAGGACGCGGATGAGAAGGGAGAAGCCGGGAAGCTGCCACGTGCCACGGCCATCAGGACAAGGCGTTGCTTGATGGCACCTCAGTTTTGGTCTCCTCCAAATTGTCATCCCACTGTCTAAACCAGCCACTGCATGGTGTTCATTTTAGCAGCTAGGAAACGAAAACCATTTTTGGTACCAGGAGCGTGGGGTGCTGCTGTCGCAAATACCAGAGCGTGTGAAGTGGCTTTGCACTAGGGTAGTGGGTCGAGATCGGAAGGATTGTGAGGTGTTTGATAGAAAAGGCCCAGATTGCTGTGAAGGGACTGTTGGTAGAAATATGGACCCTAAATGTCCTTCCAGCGAAGGCTTAGAAGGAAATGATGGATGTGTTGTTGGACATTGGAACAAAGGCCATCTCTGTTTTACCATGCAGAGAGCTTAGCCGAATTCAGTTCTGAGGTGCAGTGGAAGGGCACCCTGAAAGCAGTGGACTTGGCTATTTAGCTGAGGAGCTTTCCAAGTTGAGTGTGGAAGGTGCAGCCTGGTTTCTACTTGCAGCTTATAGTAAAATGCAAGAGGAAAGCGATCAGCTGGGAACAGAACTCTTAAGTGCAAGGAAGTCAGAAGCGGGTGGTCTGGAGAATTCCTCACTGGGTAGTGCCTCTGCGCCTAGGGCCAGAAGCGACTCCACTAGGGACCTTCCAGAGCTTCAGTCCCTGAGGACAGCTCCCTGGGGGGGGGTCCAGCCAGGACCCAGTCAGCCGCCTCGGGGACTCAGGACCAGAAACGCCAGTAGCAGGAAGGAGTGCCGGAAAGTTCCATGTTTTGATTGCGTGGAACCGTGGGAAGTGCACGCAAAGCTGGCCACTGCCTACTGGTCTGAAAGGAGTAGAAATGGTGAATTGAGAGAAGACTGTCCACCTCTCCTGCCGCCAGCCAGCCTCTCCTGAGTTCATCGGAAACCTTCGCTGGCTTCCCCGCTCGCCGCCTGCCCCTCGACGGGGACTGCGTCTCAGGCCTGGGCCTGCGGGAGGCCTGTGGTGCTGAGAATCCAGCCTCTCGGTCTGGTTCCCTGGAGGACCCTGACAGATGCAAGCCCTAAATTGCTGCTTTTCCCTGTGGGTTAAGAGTAAACATAAATAAAAGGAACTAAAATAATGGTTTCCTCCTTAACCTAAATAATAACCTGTTTAAGTTTTAGAATATGCAGAAAATACAAACCATTGCAGATGTTACTTTTGCTACTTTAATTATATTTCTAACGTGGTGGTTCCATAGCACTAATGGGCACAGAAACTGAGGCAGTGATGCACAGGGGGCATGCAAAATTGCCTTAGTTTTTGTTCAGTCATCATTACTCAGCTGGAACTACTTCACTGCCATTAATTTCTAGTAGTTTTGGAATTAAAAGTTAAGCATATGAGTAAATTCATTAAGAACTAAGTAGTCCTGGGCAGATTTGATATTTAAAAATCAATTTGTCTCTGTAGTCCAGCTTATTTGATGAAAAAGAATTAGTATATTTTATCACGAGGTGAAATAGACAAACTAGATCTTAAAATTGTACTGGTGAAGTTAGCGGCGGTCTGCTCTCGGGACTCTTGTAACAACTTCCGGATTAAAATTTCTTCAACACCATGTTATCATGTGTGACTTATTTATATCTGCCTTGTCAGTGATGGCATCTCTACTTAAAAAACAAACCTGAGGAGGCAGACTTGGCCCAGTGGTTAGGGTGTCCGTCTACCACATGGGAGGTCCGCGGTTCAAACCTGGGGCCTCCTTGACCCGTGTGGAGCTGGCCCATGCGCAGTGCTGATGCGCGCAAGGAGTGCCCTGCCACACAGCGGTGTCCCCCGCATAGGGGAGCCCCACGTGCAAGGAGTGCGCCCCGTAAGGAGAGCCGCCCAGCGCGAAAGAAAGTGCAGCCTGCCCAGGAATGGCGCCGCACACACGGAGAGCTGACACAAGATGATGCAACAAAAAGAAACACAGATTCCTGTGCTGCTGACAACAACAGAAGCAGACAAAGAAGACGCAGCAAATGGACACAGAGAACAGACAACCTGGGCCGGGGTGGGGGGGAAGGGGAGAGAAATAAATAAATCTTTAAAAACAAAACAAACCTGAAGCTCAGAATTAAATATTTTCCCTTTATCCCTGTGTCCAAGGTTAAACTCATGACGGCCCCCCACCTCCCCCTCCGTGCCCACCCCGCGGGGGTCCCCCTTCACCCCTGATTCCTGCTCCTTTGCCTCTAAGCACAGGCTCAGCTGTCTGAGTATCGGGGTCCCTCTCCACAGTGCCCCCAAATCTGTCTGCTCGTACCACCGCTGCCTTCCACTCAGGCTCTCGTGCTCCTGACTGGCCTTCACAGCCACTGGTCTCTTCTCTGTCCCGGCAGAACGGAATCCGTCTAAAATAAATTGAATTCCATCCGTCCTGCTTGTGCCTCCCGGGGTTCCCCGTGGACCCCTGGGATAGGATGTCCTGACGGTCCCCTCCTGCTGCTTCGTCCCTTGTGCAGCCTCTTCCCTCCACCTCAGCTCCATGACAGAACATCCCAGAGCCTGTGTCCCTGGCACTTTCGTGCTCCTCCATACCGCACACGTCTTCTGTCTGCCTCGGGTGGCCTTCCCTTCTTCTGTTCTCCCTCCTCTCCCCCTCTCCCCCTCCCCCTTCCTTCTCTCCCTCTCCCCTTCCCCCTCTACATCTTCCCCTCTTCCCACTCTCCCTCTCCCCATCTCTCCCCCTTTCTTCCCTCCCGCCTCCCCCCTCTCCCCTCCATCTCCCTGTCTCCCTCTCCTCCTCTCCCCCTTCTTTGCCTGAACAGGCACAGCTTAATCACGCATTGCCTGTGCCTTCCTCTCGCTTGCTCTGCTTCTCATCCTTTGTTCTCGCTCTTAACCACCCAGGACTCTAACCCTACTTATTGCCTCACAGATTCTGTCCTGCTTCCCTCGCTCTTTCTAACTTCCCTCATGGTGTAGCATCTGCACGTTAGACACTGCGCTTGGTAAATGCGTTTTGAGTGACTGGGCTCTGGTTCTAACAAACGTGCTTCTTTTCTCTCAGTTTCTCTCTCCCTCAACTGTAGCAGCCCCTCGGGGGTGACGCTGTTCAGGTGGCCCCTCTCTGCGCGTGCTCACTGAGGTGCTGGAGCACGGGCAGGGTGCAAGCCATGCGCACCGGTCCCTTCTCCCCTCGTGGAGCGCCTTGCCTAGAAGATGAGGCCCGGCCTGTCGCTGTACAGCGTCATCGCTGCCCCCTCGTGAGGCGTCCTGTGACGGACGAGCCTAGGGGTGCTTTCAGACGGCCTCACTGCCTGCCGCTCAGTGTCAGAAGTCCAGCTCAAACGTGTCTGTGTATTAAATAAAGACAGGCCACCCTTCTGCCTCCACACGCGTCTGATAGTCCACTTGGTGCCCAGTCTGGCTGATTCTTCCTCTCCGTGGCAGTTGGTTGTGCTTGCTTTGTTTTTAGTGGAAGGATGGTGCTGAAGGTAGAAAATGACTCCTGAGGTTCAACATGCAGGAGCCCAAGAGACCTGCAGTCTGGGGATGATGGGTCGCTCAGCTCTGTCCGTTCTTCATTGGCTGCTGGAGTCTGGACCATCCTCAGATCTCTTCACCTGATTCACTTTCTCCAGCACTTGTGTGTTGGCCGGCGGGAGCAGCTGAGCAGGTCGCCGGCCCCCAGCATGTCGTTCCTGACGGGTGAGGCGAGGAGTGAGGCGGCCCTCCTTCCCGCCGGGTCAGCCCCCTGACGGGAGGCCCCTGCGCTCACCCCTCACAGGCCGGTGTCTGCGTGCCAGTGTTCCTTCCAGGCTGGGGAGCGATTCGGGATGCAGAACTGGAGCAGTGGCTCTCGTCAAAAGATTATGGTAGTGTGGGTGGGGAAAAGGTCCTTCATTCGGCCAGCACTCCCGACCACTTTCAGCTGGAGGTGCATATGCACGGCTTCTGTGGGGGCTGCTGCTTCAGTGACCAGTCCTCAGGGAATTGGGGTGCCGTGACCGGGCCTTAGCATTGCTTCCCCGTTTTTCAACTTGCTCTAAAGTCTTCATCTTGACTTTCAAAGCCATTATCATTTTATTTCTTTCAGTGTGTCTTTGAATTTTCCCCTTACCCTCTGGACCCACCTGGAAGTGGCCGCTGTGCTCTGTGTCTGTTCCCAGGCTGCAGACGGCCTTTCAGCTCTTCCTTGCTCCCTCTCCTCTCTGTGCAACACATGCCACCTTCTCCACGGAACCCGAGTCACCCACTGCCGAGTTACCCAGCACACCCTTCTCAGAGTCCCGGATCTCCACCCGCTCAATTTTGAATTCTTTATGTTGCTCTGCTTCAAACATAAAATAAAGTTTTGAGTTACATGACTTGAATTCAGGTCCCAGTTCCAGTACTTACTGACTGAAAACCTTGGGGTAGCCACCAAATCTCTCCATTTTTATCTATCAAATGAGATGGTAACTACTTTAAAGAATTGTTTGAAAGAATCAAATGAGACAGCACACAGGAAAGTGCTTTCTAAGTGAATAAAACTCTAAATGTTAGATAACCTTAGATTTGAATTAAAATATGAGTATCTGGGAAGGTGTAGATGATGTCTGTTCATTACTGTGTACTCCTTAATTATATATCATTCATAGGAGGAGATATGAAATGAGTTCTTATTAGATGCAAAAAGGAAAAACCCAACCTGTTTGAAATATAAACTTGTAAAAATATACACATCACATTTATTTATAGCATCACCAGATAAATCTGACTTTTGACTTTTGTACTAAAGTTATACAAAATAATGTTTTTACTTATGTCTTAAATTTTTAAATATGAATGCCATTTTTTTAGAAAGTGTGCAGAGGTGGGGTGCTATAAGTTAATCCTTCTGTTTTCAGCATCTTTAGGCAAACATTAGAGGTGACCTGTTTGTTTCTTATTAACACTTAGAATGGCCCCAACCCAAGTGATTAGGTAATTAATTAGAAGGATGACTCTTCCAAAATTGCCTCAGTTTGTGTTGGCATTGTCAAGATTAGGGTTTTTTTTTTTTGTTTTGAAGAGATTCCATTAGTTCATTCTCTCCAAAACTGATTAGACAAAACCCATTAGTAAAGCTGTGAGGGACTGTGAGCACTGAGCACTATTTGCAGTTTGCGATCTTACTGCCCCGTCAATTTGCTGTCCATCCTGTTGAATCCTTTTGGTGAAACATTTGGTGATATTCTTATGAGCAAATGACATTGTAAAAGTTACGACAATTCATATTAAATAAGTTTTTTAAAGAATTTCATTTAAAAAAAAGTCTGTGATAAATGTAATTGCATGGTTTTCCTAATTTGTACATCACGTTTTTAGGTATGAAAAAACCCTAATAATACATAGGAAATATAGTGACTCATTGTTTCTATGGAAGCCTTACCATCTAAAGTCAGTGTTTGGACTACATCATGTCCTTAGGGTGATTTTGCTGTGCATAGGCTCTTGGCTTTTCCCTTTGTTGTTCTCTGTCAGAATTTGAGTAGTTGGGGAACCAACAGGTGGGAAAGTTCGCTGTCCTCCCTCTGGCTCTCCAGCATGAGCACCGCTGATCAATTCCAGCGACCATCTCCTAAATGAGCTCTTCACAGCTGCCTCTTATTTCATTAGTCAACTGTCTGCCCCAAGATCTGATAAGAGGGCAGCCGGAGCTCTTTACAGCTTGTTCTGGCTGCCTGCACAATAAGGGCAGGGCTGTTCTCAGAGTGGCACAGAAGGGTATTTATCCACCGACTGCAATAAATATACACTAGTTTCTGGGCGGCATTTGCAAGTGTTTATTGAAATCACCTTAAGAAAAAAAACGGTTACCCTGAAACTTCCCATTTAGCAACAACTAATGGAAAATCATGGCATTTCTTACTAAATGATGCTTTTACTGATTGCCTTTGTCCACACATAAAAAGTCCGTTAAGTCATTTTAATTTTAGAGCAGTGTAAAACTTTAAAAACATTTTTAAATTTAGCAGACATCATGATATCATTTCTTGTCCAGAGATTCTCTTACTAACCTTGGTTTACTGTTCCTCAATGTTGGCACTTCAAAAAATGGCCAACTGTGAATAGCTTTCTTACTATGAACACTGTTACCTAGCAGCCACCCTTGTAATTGGAAAAAGTCTTGACGAATGGTATTTACACTGTTTTCTCACCTGTAGAATGGGAATAGCATGCTGTGTCACTGAGTAATGGGAATTAAATGCAGCAGTGCACAGAACAGACCCCGCAGCCCTGGCCCTGGCCCGCCGGCCATCAGCGTGTGCGTGCTGTACATTCTGTTCTTTTCCTTGTGATGTCTGTTCTCACACAGTTTGGAAGCAGAATAATGGGAGATTGATAAACATTGCTTAACAAGAGTTTTTAAGTGTATGTGAAATTATTTTTTATTATTTTAAAAAATAACTTAATTGACAAGCTGTAAGAATTACCTGTTTGTAAATTATTTTAATTTTGCCCATTGGAAGAAATTTTAGGCAGATAGTCATCAGTTATTGTTCTTTGTTGCAGGAGACAGTCCATGGCAGGTGCCATTGGTATAAAATCAGCTCTAACTAGCCCATCGATTTCAGTAACCATCCCCTTCCTTGTTTAAACATAAGAAATGTCTTGGCCAAATAAACAGACCCAAGCATGAAGTCAGTATTTTAGTATTTTTCTTATCTTGATTATCTGAATATTTTTAAACTAATGCTGTAGAAATGTGTGCTAGTGAACCTTTCCATTCATTTTATTTTAGTTCTGTTTTAAAGGAGGATGTATAAGTTAAAACTGTGTTAATGAATTAACTTGGACCGATCATTTATACTGCGGTAATGTCATTTTGACTTCATATTGGTTTTTTGTAGGTCTTGTTTGCATGAAGTCCAGCACGTCTGTGGTAGAGCTTGTTATGCTGCTTTGTTCTCAGGTAGGAAATCTCAATCTCCTGATGCATTCAACTGTATAGGATTGGTTTTGTATCACTGTATATCGTGTGTGCATATATACATGGGGGCTTAGATATTATCTACCTCTTACCTGCTGGGTGAAGAAAATAGTTTGTATTGAGATATGCTCACATATAAACGATCTTACCAAGAAATATTGGCTTGCTCACACTCTCCCTTCTGCTCTTTCTCCATCTACTTCTTACCCACCTCCCTATTCTTCCATGTTCCCTATCTCTCCATCTCTGCAAATATGTACAGAACTTGTTATAGATCTTTTGAGAGCCTGCTTTACAGCTCACCTTTTAAAAGTGATACAGCTGAATCCATAATTTTGAAGTTCATTGCCAGTTATCTGGTGCTGAAAACCCAGCTGCTTTCCCTGTAGAGCCTGTGTGTGTCATTTGGGAGGTCTGTGGAATGACATCTTGCTGCTCCCTGCCCCCTTTTTCTTAACATGTAATTTGTATATGTTAGTCTGAGTTCTGAGAATTTATTTATGCTCTTTATCATTTAATAGGCTTTATAGGTGAATTGTTGGGGATTATTGTTCTTTCTTAGCAGTTATAAGAAACTAAACATGGTATGTTATTTTTGGTTTTTCTGTAACTGAAATATAGGCCTGTGGTGTTTCTTGTCACCAGGTCTGCCAGGTCTCCTAATGATCCTGTCATCCAAGTGTTAAATATTTTGTATCTCACAGCGAAAAGAGAGATATATATGTTTTGTAACATGCAGTTATTAAGTTTATCCCTGATTTCCTCAATAGAAAGAAAAACACATCTAAACTCGTTCTGATTACTGACTGAAGTCTGCCTAAAACCACAGTCATCTCCCAAATAACATGACTGCAACTGATTTTTTAAAACATCAGCCAAAATAAACAAAAAAGTACAACAACCAAAAAAACTTACCTAACGATTTCCAGTCTTCACCTTTACTTTCTTCAAGGTTATACTCATGGGGAAATCATGAGGTTTTCCACCTTTTTGGCCAGGAAGGCTATGTATAAGAAAGAGGTTAAAGCACAGGTCATTTCTGGCAGGGGTTCACCTTCAGGCACTTGGCGATGTTGTCAAAGTCCAAGCCCTACGTTCGAGAGGTGTGTGGAAGCATCCGTTCTGGGACTTGCAGGTTCATGCTGGTACACATTTGGGAAAATGCTTTTGTGGAAAGAAATAACTTAGAGTTCCTTTTTCCTTCACCCTGGGTTTCACAGCAGAGAAATAAAGGAATGCAGCAATGGGGCCTAGTGACTTTGACGACCGCATCATCTAATCGCAGGTCTAGCATTACTCATTTGCTGGCTCCAGGAGTTCCTGCCGTTAAGGGCCCTAGAGATGAAACTTTGCCTCAGATATTGATTGAAAGGAAGAGGGAGAAATTTAAGCTCGCTAGGCAATGCACTTTATTTCAGTGATTCAGTGAAGCAATATTATAAGCATGTCTCTCAGTTTGATTTTAAGTTGAAATTTTTTAATAATTCAGATTGTGTTTAAATATTTCAAGTGGTTAATTGATGAAATGTACCTCATTTCAGTGACTCAGAACTGTATGTTCATAAGAAATAATTTGAATGGTTTTGTTATTTTTTGTTCAACTGAAATGTAGCTTTCCATAAAATATTTTTATAGAAACTAATGAGTAATCCACCTTCAATCGAATTAAGATGGGGGAGTTTATTGTTCTTCTGTGAACTTAAGCACCAACCTATAAAACCATCTTTGTGGATCATGAATTGCTGCATGGATGTTTAAGACCTTGGTTTTAGGGACAGAAAAGTACTAAATGGCCACGTCTTCAAAGTTTCTTAAAATAATTTTCCTAAGAAACCTGTTTTTCTCAACTACTCAAATTTCATTTCTAGCCTAGTTTCGCCCACCGTCAAGGCTGCCATAGCCATGGCAGAGCTCTGATGAGGAGAGGTCAGTGCCAGTGACTGTGCCGGCATGGGCGCGGCGCTCACCCAGGCAGGCTTCCCCTCCACAGGCTGTAACCCACCTCCTAGCTGGCGGCACTCATCCCTGCAGGCTTGGCACAGTTCTCAGCTGTCTGCGTGCCAAGGCGGAGGCAAGCTGCAAGCTTTAAAGCTGCAGATTTCGACCTACCTTGTTGGACCCTTTTAAAAGGCCTCCCTTTGTAAGGGTCCCCAGAGCTCCCTGTTACTGCAATGAGTGGTATTCATACCAATGGGAGGGCTGAAAATCTGCAAGAGTAGCGCTCTTGATGCAGTGTGTATGTGTGTGTGTGTGTGTGTGTTCCCAAAGTGGGAAGTACAACTATTATCCATGATTTAATTCTTGGTTAAAGTAAGTTTTCAATGCAAATGGAACTTTCCAGATTGTGCATTTGAAATATGCTTTGCTGTTTTCTAAATTTAGCTAAACCACTGAAATATTAAATTTTGTTTGAAGCACATATGTAGCTGAGCATTGGAAAAGGAGAGGAAAATACAGCATTTCTTGCAGTATTTGTTTTTCTTTGGTTTGGTACAAACTATTATGTGCTTTTATTTTTCTGCTTTTCTTTCTGGAGATTTCATGTTGGCTATTCCGGAGAATTAAGGATATCAGTTTTTTCTTTCCTTCTTATCTGAGCTCTTGAGTAAACTTACTATTGCCAATGATTTGTGTCCAAAATATGGTCTAAATTTACATGAGCTCATATTACAAATGTCTGAAGGTACATGTCAGGCTAATTCAGCTCATATGGACAGCCTTTTAAACTCCAAAGGATATGCCATCAAGTCTACCTCCCAGTGAAATTTTACATCTCAGGAGAAAACGTTTTACATTTTAAAAGTGCTTCTATGTTCAGAATATTGTACTTGATTTTAAGAAGATAGTGGGTTTGTTATACATTTTTTTGGTTCCACAAATACCCAAAACATTTTTTATGGTATTCTGGATAATTTTCTTTGCCTAGTAGATCTTATGACACAAGAAAAAAATGGAAGAATTAACTATTCTTCTTCTTCACTTTATATTATAAAATTTCAGTTTGTATTAGCCTTTAAAATAAATGGTTTCCCATCATTTTGAAGTCAAATGAATGGAAGTAAAATAAATAATATGTATTTTGTTTGATAAAATCAATGTTTAATCAGTTAATTACAATGTTTCCTACAGGGTTCTTCAGTAGATCATGGGTTGATACTGTCATCTGTTTTCCATTTTCTTTTAAGTTTCACAGTCAGATGTGGTTGTGGTGCTTTACATTATTCTGTATGTGTACATTATTTTTGCGTTATATTATTCTGATTGTATTGTGTTCTTTGATGAAAAGCAGATTTAGTTTTCAAGTAAACTTTTAAGGGTCTATAATAGTTTATAATTATTTGCAGATTTTTTGTTAGGAAACTTCCATCAGAGGTAATCTAGGAAAAATTGAGTGATGTTATCCCATAGGATTCTTTAAGTTTTCATTAAAGTTTAGCAGATGTCACTTAACATTTTCTTTTGCCTTATCTGTCAATAGGAAATGTTTTTACAAAATGAGAAATTTTATGTTAAAAAAATGTCTCAGTCTTTAAGTACTTCTGACTTGAAGCCCTTATTAAACAAATGCATGCTTAATAAATCATTTTTATTCTCATTAAAACCTCAAAAATGTATAAGCAACATGAAGCCCCTGGTACAGGAACTGCATGGGAAGTCACCAGTGTGAGTTATTTTGTGGTTTTGTTTCCTTTATTCTTCTCTAAATAATTCATAGAGTTAAATAAAGAGGTCTTTGGTGGCTTCGCCCATGTGATCAAGGCCACCACCCAGGACCACGCTGAAGCCAGCACTTACAAAGGAACCACAACTGAAGGAGTCTTCCCTTTCAAACGATGGGCCTTTGAACATGTCCAGTTTCATATTTGCTCCAGTTTGATAGAGTTTAGGCAGATGGTACAAAGGAAAAAATGTGCCTCTTTATTCTGCATGTAACAAACCTAAGATTCAAGTACAGATGACTGTAGTGGCCTTTTTAAGAATATTTGCATACTTGGAATTCAAAGTTTTTTCTCTCTTATACTTCTTTGTATAACACATTTGGTGCAAATACTAAGAAATAGTAAATATAAGAAAACTAGGAACAGACTAGGTGTTTCTTCTACCATCTGTAAAATATAATGAAACTCTAATAACTTTGATAAAATTAAGTCTCATTTAAATCAGTAGTTACTTAGTGACTACTATTTTTTCAGCAGTGTAAGGTTACCAAAGACTTATTGATACAATCTTCTATTTTTAATTTTAAAAATGGAATATAATTAAGCACTACCTATGTGTGGTCCAGTAAATAACCTTGTGGGAGGCTTCACTGAGGTCCGCTCACGGTGGACCTGCCACTGACCGGCTTTCTCTACGGCACAGCCAGGTGGCAGGTTCCAGGTGGGGAGAAGCCCGGGGCCTGGAGACGGCCAGCCTCGTTTACAGCATGCCAGAAAGTTAGGTAGGCAGATGAGGCACTCTTCAGTTGTGTAAGAATGGTTTTAATACAAAGTGTTATATATGATCATAGTGTAGAATCAAGGTTGCTAAGAAACTCTCTCACCTGCAAGTAGGACCTGGTTCTCCGTGGCCATTGCCTTGTCAGGCCCTGCCCTGTCTTTAGAAGGAGTGAAGCCGCTGTTTCGTTCCTGGGTATCCGACACACCCGTCTTCTCTAGAAGATGCGCAGTCCCAGCCCTTATCTTTGCCATGATGTCATACCAGAGTCAGAGGGGCAAATCGGGCATTTTAATTTTTTTGAGGAATTGGAACGGTTACATCATCATTCTTGCCATAAAGTTTGCCATATGGCCTAAATATAGATAAAAATTAAACAGGAGCTTGCAAACGTGGAGTTGCATGAAGATTGTGCTCAATTTGAGTCGCAGTAAGGATTTTAAATAATTAGAAAATGTTGAGAAAATCATACACTAAAAATGCACACATTTTGAAGAAGAAAAGGAGGCTATTATAAGGAAATAATCAGAAACTTTCTATTTAATGTATCTTGGGAAAAAAACCTACAAAACAATTTGCAATGTAAGGGCAGACTCAGCTATTTCTTATCTACTTAACTGTTAATTGCACCTCTGGATGAAAATTTAATCAAAGATTTAAACAGCATATAATTCAGATTACTTGTGGTTATTTCCATGAGGTGCTTTATTGTTGATTTTTCCATTTTGACTCCTGGAGAAGTTAGTGGGTATATAAATATTGAGTCAGTCACTTTTATGTTATAAAATAGTATTTTTTCTAAGAAACCTGTAATACATAAGATACTCATAGATCATAAAACACTTTTTTCCTTTCTGTTCATTAGCTCATAATCAACCCATATTATAAACAGAGGTTGAAAATGGAGGATAAGCTGTGTGAAAACGGTAAAATAGAAATGAGAAATGACAGTCCTTTCTTCATGTCTAACTTCTTATAATTCTAATAAAGTTGAGACAAAAAGATCTCAGTAAGCTTTGGCCACTGTAGAATCCTTAAGAGTGCTATAATTTCTGTGGCAGAATCAGGAAGAAAATGTCTGCTGAGGTAAAAGGTTTCCCTGGATGACTGACAGTGAGACCCAACTTCCTGACTTAAAACCCCTTTCTGTACTTTTCCACAAAATCCATTCTTTTCCTTTCTTCTCACTATGTGTGTTTATAAGTTTGCAATGAAAAAAAGTCTAGATTTTTACAAGATAATTTTAAAACAACATCTTATACAGTATAACTATATATCTATAACATAAACATTGGTGTGGTATGCCTGAGTTGCTGCGCTTACTTCTTCCTTGCTGGGAAAATATCTGCCACTATTAAAAAAAAAAAAAAGGAAATCAAGGAAATGAGAATTCTTTTAAATAAAGAAGATATAGGAAATCCTTCAGATTTTAAGATCTATCTGCGTAGAAAACCAGTAAAAGTTAATGTAGACTCTTACAAGTATTTAAGATTTGCAACTTTTTAAATTAAAATAAAAATTTGAAAACCAAATATATAACATTTGTCAAGAGATAGCTTGTCACATTCAAATACGTAGTTTAAGATGAAGTAATAGATGTAGTTTTGAAGAGCTTCACTTCTTGAAATTTAAGTTTGCTAGGACAAGAATTCCTAAAACTTAAAAAGAATAAAACAAAATCCTGTGGTGGGTGTCATCACTGAAACAAAGACGTCTGTGCTTTAGCACGAGACCCTTCACATTCCTTTGCTCAGACAGCACCTTTCTCGAGCCCCTGCTCTGCACGAGTGATGACACTGGTGAATTTTCGCTTTGTCTTGCATCTCACTCTTTTGAGGCTGCTCTTTTGAACATCGTATTTGCCCAGAGCAGAGAACAGGTGTATCAGTAACGTGGTCCTCCAAATCTTGTAGCTTAAGGAAAATAAATGAAAATAAAAGGTATAGCTATAAAGAAAGGAGTCCCACCTGTATCCAGCGAGGTCACCAGGTGAGTGTCGTTTCCCTCAGGCGCAAACACTTGCCAGTCCTCAAGTGACATTTGAGACCCCTGCAGGTTCATTTTCGTGACTAGCCCCAGAGCCTCGTCTGCTGCCTCCTTGCCTCCAGCAGTGGCCTCACGCCCCTGGGGCCGTGGCAGCACGAGTCCTCTGCCAGGGACCGAGAGGCCCCTTAGGAGGAGAAGGAACTTCCTGTGTTAAATCATGATTGTCAGCTGCCTTGCTTCATTGACACGAATCAGGATTTTGTCCCAAATTATATCAAATATTTCATAATTATTCTGAAGGAATAATGCAGGAATAGGTGTAGAAGCCAGTTTATGAACTTTAAAGTCAGAGAGAACCTTGGAGGCCATCCTTTATAATTCAGGGCAAGAACCTCTGACACATAATTAGCTGAGCTTTGCTTAAAGAACTACCATATTATGGACTTTTTGGACTCCTTTATCATTAAAAACAACAACAGCAGAAAATCAGAGGGATGCCTATGTTCATAAGAATGTTTGTAATAATGAAATGTGTTAAATTTGTTTTCATATTTTAGTGGCCTTCTGACATCTTGGGAAATGTCCATATATTTATCTTTATTTTATATACCAACTTCTCTTTTAGTAACAACCTTCTAACATCTTGGGAAATGTCCATACATTTGTCTTTATTTTATATACCAACTTTTCTTTTAGTAACAAACTAGATATATGTCTCTGTAACCAGTGTTTTTTTCTCCTGTGCTTGACCTGAAATCATTAATCTTCTCTTTGAACTGTCATTTATTATTCAGCAGCTATATTCAATTTTTTCTATAATACTTTTAGTAAAGTGTTCATAAAAATAAGCAATGAGAATTGAAAAATGATACTTTGAATACTTTGTATATACATTTTCACTTATTTTTTTGCATATGGGAAATAAGCAAATGGTTTTTTCTCCCTACCATGTATTTTGTCACTTCAGTCCTTATTCTTATTAACTTCTCTAACTTATTGGGCACAGAATTTGTAAGTGTGCCAGCTAAGATAAGTTTTCATTATGAACATACTTGAGAAGCATGTCTTTTTTTTCATGGCATTTAATGATAAGGAGACTTTTAAGGGTTAAGGAAATATGAAATCGATTCTGGAGGTCTAGAAGACTTACGATCTCAATTTTCCCTCCCATTTCCCTCTTAGAATATTTCCCATATTTCTAAAATGTTTTAGATGGATTTAATCTCTCAAGACATTAAGTTGGCTTATGTAATTGTCTACAAAGTAAAGGGAATGAAAAACGTGCACTGAGTTGACATAGATAAGGAGAAGCTGGCGCTGCCTTGAGAAACAGTCATCTCCAGGATCAGAGATTTCTACTAGGTCATCTAACTACTCTAAGTGATTGTGAAGAGAACATAGGGATTTCATTGCCATCCTTCTGGAACCTATTTGTCTTCAAAGTGTTTAGTTTCAAAGGGTCCTTCACATGAGGTCCAGGTCCCTGAGTCCTTCATCTTGAGGAAATTTTATGCATCCATACAGAAGAGTTAAATTGTGACAAAACCGTCTAAAGGCTTGGCAGCTCTCTGCAGGCGTTCAACCGCAGAGTTGAATATGTTCCCCCACGAAGATCACAATTTGATGTTCTCCGGGTAATTTACACCTTTTTCTTCTGATACTTGTTGTGGTGACTCACTGTCTTCAGTAGTGGAAAGACTTGAGTGTATGTGTTCTTTTTTTAATGGAAAAAACATTTCGGAATGACTAGTAACATGAGATTTTGAAATACATTTTCCCCCTTCATTATCAAGAAATAATGGTAAAATATTATTATCCCCTTGCATACATACTCATGTATCCATTTCCGCAATTTAGGCGGGTGCTCTCAGTCTGTGGGGGCAGGGAGAACTTTTAGAGCACTGTGACGGAAATGAAAGTTTCTCCTTCCCTGTTCTGCTATGTCCCATTTCTCTACTCAGTGGAATTTACGTCTCGGCAACCACAACAAACATTGCTTGCTGTGTTAAATACTTACTTTTACAAGTTTTTTTTTATATGTTCCCGCTTCCAATATTTTGCCTCATTATTCCACTGAAAAACCTGGAGTCAGTTGCAGAGGGCTGTTCATTTAAGAATTACTTTTTGAAATGCAAAAACAAATGTGCGTAGTAATTGTGTTTGTCTTACAAAAATGCCTTTTGTAGAAAGGCAGTGCCACGTCAGAGCTGCCAAGAACCTTCAGAATGGCCTTACTTTAGAGATGTGAATACTTCCTCATGATGTAATTTTGATGTAGTCGTGTCCTGTTTTGCAAATGAGTGGAAGGAAATAAAAATAATCAGTCAATCTGAAGGGAACCTCACCCGACACTTCTTAGCCCTGCTACCCCTTGTCGGCAGCTGGGTCCCCTGAGGTCCTGTGGGCAGGAGCAACCAGTGAAGTCAGGGGTCCCTGACATTTGGGGAGCTTTGGAATAATACCGGTGCCCAGGGCCCCATCCTTAGAGATCATTCTGGTGTCAGTGGTACTTTTTGAAAACTCCCCTGTTGATTCTTTGGTTGAACCAGAATTGAGAACTCCAGATTTGGGAGAATCCAGTTCAGTTCCGTGACCACAATGCAGCGAGTACATTCAGGTCCCAGCGGTTCCTGCTTGCTGGATGCCCATCCTGCCTTCTGGCAGGAGCTTGTGACCGAGTGGGGAGACAGATGGGAAAAGACATCATTACAGAATATAGGCAATCATATTTCAGAGGAAATCTTCCTGTGATTAATGAAAGTGACATTTATTAAATGATACCTAGGTTTTGCCCCATTTCCTGTTTCCAAACTATTTTTAAAATTTTTGTTCTGTGAATTTTAAGATTTTTTACTTTGCCAGCATAAACTCTGGTTACATTATTGCCCTTTTCCATACAAGTTAGGTTTGAAAGGTCTTCTTTAAGCAGGATAAAATTTCTGAAAGTTCTTCTGTTAGCTTGGAATGACTGAAGATGATGCCATATAGTACACTTTTCCCATGGCATTCTTTTTCCTTCTCATTCCATTTTTTCTTTATACTTAGGCTTTTTTTTTTTTGTCTACTACCCAATAGTGTGTATCTTTTTTTCTTCTAGAATATAAGGAACGACTGTACTGTTCAACTGACTATTCAAAATAAAATAGAAAATCTGTTTCTTTTATAAGTATCGTTTAGAAATCATAAAAAAAAAAATCTTTTGAAAACCACATTCAATCCTGGCATTTTCTGAGAGGAAAGATAAAGTTTATTCTTTGAGGAATAGTTTGCTTTCCGTTTTCTGTCTTTCAATCAGTATTTTTAAAAAGTAGTTGAAAGAAATCTTTTTTTCTTTCCCTTGAAAATGTATCTGTTTAAATAACCAAAACAGTGAGCAACCCAAATAAGTGACACGCAGGCTGCCAGGAGTGGGGCGCTCAGCCACGTGGGCTGGAACAGGGTTTTATTTTTTATTTTTTTACACTTTTTTAATTAAAAGATCACAAAGAATGTTACATTAAAAAACATAAGAGGTTCCCATATAACCCTGAACAGGGTTTTTGTTTTTGTTTTTTGCTTTTTTTTTCCTTCTTTATTTTCTTTTAAATGTTACATTCAAAAAATATGAGGTCCCCATATACTTCCCACCCCTCCCACATCAACAACCTCTTCATGGCACATCCACTGCACCTGGCGAATACATTTTGGAGCACCGCTGCACCACATGGACAGTGGTCCACATTGTAGTCCACACTCCCCAGTCCACTCACCGGGCCATGACAGGACACACAATGTCCAGCATCTGTCCCTGCAGCACCACCTAGGACAAATCCTGAAAATACCCCCACACCATAGCTCTTCTTCCCTCTCCCTCCCATCAGCAGCCACCGTGGCCACCCTCTCCACATCACTACTACAAAGAATAGGAACCAGCGCAGCAGTTCAAAGGCCAGAAAAGGGGGCAGAGGTGCTCCGAGCGCTCTGCCTGGGCCGAGCCCGGTCCCTGGTCAGGCTTCTTTGACGGTGGCAGCGGCGGGCGGGCTTTTCTGGCCCCTGGCCCGCTTCTGCTGCCGCAGCCACCGCCCGCAGGCATCGTCCGCCATGGCCAGCCTGTCCTGCTGCTCGACTGCCTCAGTGCGGGAGTCAGGGCTCCTCAGACGCTCCTCACCCGGGCTCCCAGGGCCTCGGGCAGGCATGCCACATGTCCCCACGCCTCCCGTGCCACGTGTTCCCAAGCTTCCCACAGACCAAGACTGCCCGCCCCCAGCCCCTGGCTGTTCTGGCCCCACCCTGCCTCATGCCCTGCCCCTGCTGCCCACCCTGCCCCTGCCCCGCCTCATGCCCCGCCCCTGGCTGCTCTGGCCCGGCCTGCCTCCTCGTGGACTATCCTTGGCCATGGAGGTTGCAGGGAGCACCGCGTGGTCCATCCCCAGGGAAGCAGCGGCTATGTGGGCCAGTTGCTGGCTTCCTCCCTTGGGCAGGGTCTCGCCCGACCCAGAGGCTTCCACGTGTGGGGCCACACCGTCATGGGCTCTTGGAGGAGAGACGGTGGGAAGTAAATTAGCCCCCTCTGAATATGGGATGGTGATGGCTTGGCTGGATCATGTGTTACTGGCATTGTGTCTCCCAGTTTTGAAGCCATTTTTTTCTTCCCTCATATCTTGAGGTCTTGCTGTTTATTTACCCCAAATGTGTATTTTTTCATAATAGTATTACCATTCTCCCAGACATCACGTTAAATGACTTAACCTTATTCTGTTCTTCTACCTTAGTTCTTAAATTAAGCTTTTCATCTAATTCTGGCATCTTTTCTTTGTACTGTTTCTCATTTTCTGTTTCTCTTCGAAATAATAAGCATGTGTTGTCTCGCGTTTGGAGAGGCAAATAAGGCAATCTTCTATTTCATCTTGCTCAAGAATCATAGATTCCTCTTTTAAAAGGCTAATTTCTTGAGTGAAGTCTTACCTCGTTCACTCTTTTGCCTTCCTCATCCTTTAAACTCCAGTGTCCCTAGCTTAGTCTTATTTCCTACTCTTCCTCTATCAGAGGTTGCAAATGATGGTCTCAGGGGCTGATGCAGGTCACACATAGTTTAAAGTAGGAGTTTTAAAACATCTAAGGCTGGGCTCTCTCAGGGATGGTGTAACTTGGTGTGTGTATGTAATATCTAAATATGTACCTTGTGAAAGTTTTTATGTAAAATCCTATTCATGTTAGAAGTGTATGCTGGTAGGAGAGCCTTGCCCCATGTACAATATCGTAAGGAAAATTGGGTTTAAAAAGTTGTAAGAATCTATTCTTCATAGTGGCTTGGTCTTGTTACATAAGTATCAGCTTTTTAAGCTAATATCATAATAAATGTCACATATTCCTGACCAATTTGCACATATTTTGAGATCTTGGTTTGTAATAAATAAAGCATTATAATGGAAATGTATGTAATACCTAAGAGGATGATAGTAATTTTGTTAAAATGTCAGCCGAGTGCCTTGTAGTTTTCGGTAGAATTGCTCTCAGAGTCTGAGTAAGCTTTGTAAAATGCTGTCTTGTCGTTTGGGAGAGTTTTAGTTAAAGGTTATGATGGCTGGAAGCCTGTGACTGGTGCAGCCCGAGTCGCTTAGACCCTTCTGAGATGCTCGCCTCTGTCGCTGTGTTCCCAGGCCGCCATATCCTTTTCTCACCAGCGAGTGCTCCTTCCTGTGGAGATGCAGACTCAGGATATGTTCTTCTATGATTCTCACATGTCTCCTTAGGGCAGAGAAAACCTAAATACCCCAGTGCATACTGTGGGGACCACGTTTACTCGCAGCATGTGGGAAAGTCTTAAGGGGAGCATGGCCAGGGTGCCGAGGGGTTGGCACGAAGCTGGTGTTTTGGAAAGCTGTATGTGCGGGTAGGCAGCTGGCCTCTTCTGCTGGGCTAGGACTTGGATCAGCACCCTGTTTCTTAGGAAGGTCAAGGGAAAAATTCTCTAGGTGAGTTCCATGAGTCACCAAGGGGCTTCTTTTTAAAACAAACAGAGTACTTGTTTTATAAAGGATATAATTTCCAATTCAGAAAACTGTGGTGTACTAGCCATCTATTAAAAAAAAATTGAAATCACTAGAATAAACCAGTAACTTCTCCCTAAAAAGCTTAAAGCATTTTCAAATAGGCAACAAGAAAAGTACAAAATAAGCAATATATGTCTCTAATCTCCAGTTCTGTATAATAGCCTCTTACGTTCTTAGTGATGGCCCTGTGCAGCTGCCAGATTCACAAATACATTCTAATCTAAGTCAGCAGCAGGGGATATTACATTTGACAGCATTTTAATAGAAGGTAATTTTTACAAATATCAAAAGAATTTAGGTGTAATTCTCCAGGTAATCCCTATAACTTTCAATCATTTGGAATGTACAGATAACTAGAACATTTCATTTCCAAAGAAATCTAAATAGATGGTTTATATTTCTAATTGTCATTTTAATATTTCAATGGAAAAAACCCTCTCCATTAGGAACTAATTTTTTCTCTCGCAAATATTTCTCGGCCTGGTATAACTGGGATCCTAGCCACGTGGCCCCTTTCAGGGAAGCTTTGTACCCAGAACCTTCCGGACCTGTGGCCTCAGGATTCATCATGCCTGAATTTACTAGGAATTGAAAAGCACCTTCTAATCTGAGCCACACAGTGCCGGGTTTTTTAAAAATTGATTTCTTAACAAAATAACATTTGTTGTAAAATTTTGTAATAGGGTTTTGAATATCATGTGGAAGTTCTTAATATCCTTAAACCAAATGTCTCTTTCCTTTACTTACCTGTTTTTCTCACCCTGAGTTTGCTTTTTCCCTTTAGGAATGGCAGAATTCTATTCAGAAGAATGCAGGACTTGCATTTATTGAGCTCATCAATGAAGGAAGGTAATTAATTTCACCATTTTTGGGCAAGTAGTCAGTGTACTTTTACTCTCCTGGGCAACTGCTCTTCCTACCATCTGCCCCAAAACTGGGTAGGAAAAATTCTTTTAATTAAGTAATTTGTCACACAAGTACTTAAACTTTAACAAAATTTGAAGTACTGAATGTTTTTTGGGGATAATAAAAACATTCACAAAATAAAGGGAAAAACTTTCTAAGATTTTGTTTGGTTTGAGGCACATCTTACTGAGTAGTAAGTTGTTTTACACAGATGAAATGAAGCTACTCTGCACTGCCATCTGTCACTCCCTCTGCTTTCAGGGCAGTGCTTGGTATGTATGCCCTCAACCCACGAGCAGTTCTTGGGAACCATCATGCTACCTAGTATCCAGCTGAAAATGTAAAGGATGTTAGATATAGAAAGTAGAGCAACCTTGGTAAGGAGTTTATAGATCCCATTCTTAAAATGATGCTGTAAGTAAGTTTGTCTTTGAGCCTATTATTGTCTATCAATTTTTAATATAGTTGTTAGCTGTGATTTTCCCAATGCTTTATTGGCACTGGACACATGAAGACATATTTAGCTGTCCCTCTTTGGCATGTAGAGCTTTTATCAGCAAAGAGACCCAAGTCCTTTACAGCTTGAGTTTCTTGTTTGGTATTTTGTATTTGTTGCAAAGCAAAAGAGTCAGGAAAATACCAGTTTTCTTTGATAATGCAACTAACAATTTCACATATTAATGGCACTCACTATTTCTTTTAGAAATTTTTTGCAATGAGTTGACAGCCATTATTATTTATCTTTAGGAGATGAAGGAAGAGATAAATAAAAGTATATTGCCAAACCTACTCATCCGTCATACCAGTATTAGAAGTAACTCTCGATGCATATTGATGCTAATGTTACTAGTTTATTTCAATGGAGAAGTAAAAAATAATGTTTGGCCATCAGTAAACTGTTTTAAGAGTTAATAAAATTCAATGTTCAGCACTTAATTTAGATCGGGTGTCTTACAGTTGCGATGCATTGTTATATTAAAGCAGTTACTGGCATAAAAGGATGAGGCTGGAAATTTTTTAATATCGAAGGTTGATGCTTGTTATTATTTCTTTGTTCAGTGGTAGGATTTGGGTTTTGTTTTGTTTTGGGCAAGAGGTTAGGAATACAGAAAGTATTTATAATTTCAAAAAAAAATTTTAATCCTTGAAAATCTTCAAAATACGGTAATCCTCCTTGTTCTATCCTGTATTTCTCCGTCTTCTGGATTTGAAACAAAAGCTAAGGCACAGATGGGTATAAATCGACGAGAACAGCTCCGCCTGAATGCAGCCTGTGTGTGCTCAGCAGCCGTCCACGCCCGCCGCTGTTACGGAACTAGAAACCGGGTGGCGAGTGAAGCAGTCAGAACTGTGCATTCCCTGGGAAGGCGCAGCTGGGCAAGCACACACAGCGAGGGCTTAAAAAAGCAGAGGCTGGGGACTAGTGAGTGCAAAGGCCTGGAAGAGCAGTAACGTTGCCCTCCTCAAGGTCGTGCTGGGTGCCGGCCTCACAAGGGCAGGGTCTCCCCGTGGTGGCAAGGGGCAGGCTATGCAGGCCCTGTAAGCTGTGTGAAGGGCAGAGTGGTGTCACCATTGTGCATTTTAGAAAAATGGATTTCAGGGATTCCAGGCTAGAACAGGGACCCACGTCTGAGCATCCCTTCTTCCTGCTCACCACGCATGCCCGTGGGGATGGAAGACGCAGACACATGAAGTATCTTTTGGAAATGAAGTCGGAAGGACTGCTGATAGGTTGCCTGGACAAGGGAAGGAAGGTGCATGGGTAACTCGGTTTGTGGCCCAGGAGCTGGGTGGTCTGTGGTGCCATCCACTGAGCTGGAGCCACAGGGGCGGGAGCACAGGCTCAGAGCGTGGTGAGAGATGACCGCACCTGTGGAAACAGACTCTGAGCCCCCGGGGAGTGTCCAAGGGGAGGGGTTGAGGAGGTTTCTGGGGACGGGGGTCTCGTGCTCCGGAGAGCTGGCGTGGCAATGCAGACTGACGTGGAAAAGCGTGGCCAAGGACGCAAACGTGCTGCTAGGGCCACACTTTTCCTGTGACTTAAGCTCGGGGTCCATTTCCCCACATCCTCCCGTTTCGGCTGGTCTCAGCGTGAATGCCACTGCTCAGGGAGGGTCCCCCCACCGGGGCATCCCCCCCCCCCCCGCCCATCCCTGACCACTTAGCACTGAGCATTCCTTCCTGAAAGGATTCCCCTGGGTTGCGCACTCACTTGCCATCTCTTTTCCCACTTTAAGGTAAGTTCTTTAAGGATCGCTGTCTTAATCACTCAAGAAAAATACTTGCAGGTTGTGAGCAATAACAAATGTTTATTGAAGGGATGAAGGAAAGAATGAACGATGCGTAGTACGTGTTGAGAAAGAACGGATAGTCAACAGGAGTGCGCGCTTGGAATAAGTAGTCACGGTGTAGATGTGGTTTTGTTTTGTGTGTTTTCTTTTATTTTTTGGTAGAAGGAAGGACTTGAGTATGTTTAAATACTGATAGAAGGTAGCCAACAGGGAAGGGAAAGAGGGCAACACTGAGAGGAAAGTCTCTGAAGGGAGGAGACGAAGGTAAGAGGACTTACAAAGAAGCAGAAGGGATGCGGACAGCAGGTGGGCCGGCAGCCTCGGCGTTCCCAGAGGATGCCTTGTGCTTGCTCAGTGCAGTGGAAGGTAGGTCATTGCTGAGAAGGAAGGAGGTCGGGGTAGGTGGGGGTCATGTAAGACATGAGCGGGGAATATTCTGGAAAATACTAAAAATGTCCATTAGAAAAACGGGAGGCAGGAAAGACCATAGGAACCCTAGGGGCTTGCCAGATGTTTGGGGTGCTCAGCCGAGGCTCTGATCTTGAACGTTTAACAATTTTTCCCTGCAGTACACAGCATGGAGAAGATGGGCCTTGGTTTTAAGGCGTTTGCTTCTCAATTTAGTAACAATCCAGAGTTCTTCCTGAGCACCCCCCACCCTGCACTGGCCTGGGAGAGGTGCCTTCCCATGTCCCCTTGGCGCCTTCCACCTGCCCCTGGCTTCTTGGCGCGTCATCCTGCAGTGCCGCATCTGTGTCTTTGCCATGTGTGTTGGGCTCTCCCCAGTGCCTGGTGGCATGCGTGGCGCAGGGTATTCGATGAGTGACATCGGAGTTCATTGAGAACACGTCTGACTGCAGGTGGGTGATGTAATCCCCCTCCAGCACTGTCTCCCATCTGTAGAAGAACGTAGCGCCCAGCTGGCCAGGTTTCTCTGAAGGTTTAAAAATCACATATATTTTTATTTCAGGTGCTGCAATATTGGTGCTAAAAATGGAGGTGGTTATTTTTGCTATTACATGTAATAACTATTCAGAATTTTGTCATTCTCACCTTTAGTTTGGGTGCTTTCCTTTCCAGTTAGGATCATAAAAGTATCCTAGGTAGTGGCGATGAAGTTGTAGTGAGGTTCACCATGATCTGGCTACTATTTGTTGATGCCTCCCATATGGAAGCCACCAAATTAGGTATTTTACATGCACTTTTATCTTATTTGCATAAACATGTAGCACTTTTTTTTTCAGATGGTTTAAAATAATATATATAAACTTTCTGTCCATTGTTAGAATATCAGCCTTTAATTTGCCCTTGTGGGAATGAAGATAAGAATCTTTAAGTGGAAATTATTATAAATGTTTATCCTACTTAACAGCTATACTCGTGAGTACAGTTCATCAATCATAGCTGGAGAAAGCAATTGTGAAGTTGTCTACAATTAACAGGATAAAAACAGTTGATGAATGTGCAGCTGAATTAAAGTCCTCCCCAGGACAGCCTGAAATTATAAACTGGATCATTTAAAGGAATCTAACAAAGGATCTTTATAATTAAAACAAAGTCAGGTTAATGGGATGTAAAATTGCCTATAATATCTTGGCAATAATAATTAGATTTTAAGTTATTAAAATATGAATTGAATAAGTCAAAGGCTTTAAATTATGGAATTTGAATGCTTTTGAAATAAATTAATAGTTTCCTGAAAATAAATAGCACTTTTTTCAAAGTATACAGGATCCGTTTAATGAATATTAAACATAGAAAGCCAGAATTTATTCATGTTTAGTACTGAATTTGACCTAAGATTCACAAGAATTTGATAATCCTCATTAAAATAGGGAAAATCTATAGCTTGCATTTCTTAGCTTTTTAAGAGGAGAAACATTGCATCCATGTGTTATTCTTTAATGATGATATGGCCCTGTAAGAAATGAAAATTAGTTTAGTTTTCACATAAAGGAAGAAAATATTAATTAATGTAACCTGGCATCCTACTGCCTCAGTCTCCCACTCCCAGGTTAAGCAGGAACAAAGGAAACCAGCTTAAGCCAGTCCTAAAGGCAGGAAAAAAGATGCCCAAGAAAAAGCTAAGTCAATACCAATTCAGCAATAAATTCCATTCCTTATTTGGCAAAGGGGAGCGGGTAAAAACTAAAATGGTTGGAATGTGATGGGGGAAGCGGTTGATCACAAACTTTTGCACAGGAAAGGTGGAAAGTTACATCTTCTGGGATAGATTGTAACTACTGAAGTATCCAATCTATGGAGAAAGAGAGGAAGGGCTTGCTGCTAGGCTTAGGGGTATAAACTGTCATTTGTCTTTATTCGGGGCTCCAGCCATGTTTTCTGGTTGTGCGCCCCTTCTTGCAAGATTGAGAACAAATTCTTTTCTTCTCCACAATCGGGTGAGCCTTATTTTCTTCCAGAAGATTTCTTTCTTACAGCCCCAAATTGAATGTCTTCATAAATTTAACAAATGCTATTTAATATTTATACCAATAAGCTCTCATTTGCTTGAGATTGTGTCTTTGATTTGCTAAAAAAAAAATGTAGTCAAAAAACAGTAACTTCCAAAACTATAAGATAGACTTGAGATTCTGGTTTAACTTTGAGCCAAGAATCCCTGGAAAATACAGGAAACAGGAGTTTGCCTTTCATATTTTGTCATGCAGAATCTTTTTCATACTATCGTTATATTTATTTTAGACATGTACTAAGTTTTAAATACACTGAATTTTGCAAATGAATGAGGTTAAAAATATTAAAATCTCACCCCTTTACAAATTACTTGGGCTAGATCTTAAATAGTATATTTAATTTCTAGGTATAACTTTAGGCATTGATGATAAAATTTTATTTGTCTAAAACTGAGGTTAATAAGTCTCACTTAACAGATTTGAAGTAACAGGAAAAATGTATTTCAAAATTTAGTGGTTGTAAATTTTGTTTGAATTACATTGTTAGCCATGTTTAAAATACATCTGTAAATGAATGTGTATTGCGAACGACTTTAAATCTACTTTCCTCCTTAAGAACTGTTATTTTAACTTGGTAACAGTTAAGTAATAGTTCACAAAATAATCGTAGTTTTTTAATATTAAAACAGCCAGAAAAGCTAATCAGTGAGAAGCATGCCCTATCTTTGGGTATTTATTTCTGTGTCTTATTATCCCCCCATTTCTTATTTCTTAGAGACACATATTTTTCTTGTTGTTCCTAGCTTATTCATTACAAGCAAAAGCCAGGAAAGATTCAGATGATCCCTGTCTGTATTAGAAGACTTTCATTTAGTGCGACAGCATTTCTGACAGAACTAAGGCCAGCCAGGCCATGGAGCAAGCGAGAGCTGGCCTGGCCCCGTGGTGGGCTCAAGGCTCAAACAGCAGGTGCAGGTAGAAGGAGCCACCAGGTCATAAGAGGGCCACGCTGGCAGCACAGCCATGGGTGGTGTGTGCCATCTGTGCAGGGGTACACCGGGGAATGGGAAGGGCAGGTGGCAGAACAGAAATAAGGGCCGGCCTGTGTCAGGCAGGCCAGGGCCAGGGCCTCTTCCTGAGCCTTAGGGGACATGGAGCAGTAAGTTCTAGGCTGGTTAGCCCACGTGTTGGTAGAGTGAGAACACAGTTTCAGTTGTGCAGACCAATATTTGAACAACTGGAATACTTTATATACAATATCTCCTGTGAAAAACCACAGTCCAAACTGGGAAGACATTAAGAAAGGCTGTTTTCTAATTACAAAAGTAATATAAAGTACTTAACTAGGTATTCTTGAAGTTCTACGATCTGAAAAATAACAAAAGCCTAAATAAGCACTTATTATGTGGTTATTTTAGCAGGATTATTTTGCATATGCTCCCCACTGCAATTATAATTGAGGCACTAGGCTTTATATGCTAAAAAAAAAAAAAAGCTCTTGAAAAATGCCATAGGCAGTTTGTGATTAAGTACAAAATGAGTGAAAGTAGAAGTGCAGTGACTGTAGAAGAGGAGCTACTGCTCTGGCCAGTAATGATTAGAGAAGCCTTCTTGTAAAAGATAGGACCCTTGCAAGTATCGGCCCACTGTGTAGGAGAAATTTAAAAGTAAAACCAGCCCCAGCTTTTTGGTGAAAATTAAGATTTAGAGCAGAAAATACCTTTATGTTCTTCATTATCAAAACACATAGGGACATAATTGTATTTATAAAAATCATAATGTCTCTGAACTATATTTTTCAAAGTCAAAGTTTTCCTGTCTTAAACGGTGATCAGTGATTTTCTTAATTCTTTAATTATGATAAAGTTTTACAACATTTATGTCTATATAAAAAAGAGTATGTTTCTTTTTTTTTTTTAAGCAATCTTCATAGTTAGGAAGACTTCAAAGCAATTCTTTATTCCTATGTCTAACTTCCTTCATTCTTGGCACAATGTAAGAAAAACAATGGGCTTAATTTAAATACTGTTTGCTGAAGCATTTGTTGTATGCACATATAGAATTATGATGAAATATTTATTTCCCATATTCTACTTTGGGCCATGGTTTGAAAGTTCCTGTTCTAAACTCATTATCCTGTCCTCCTATTCTAGAAGCAATGTTCTCTAAACCCAAATTAAACTACAGAGTGAGTGAGTTATCTAAATCCCCCATAAGGGCATTAGCTTGTTGGGAATATTTGTATAGAGGAAGAGTCAATGACCAAGTACCCACAGCCACCAGAAAGGGGGAAAAGTAGGAGAGTTGATAGAGATTGATTTTTCTGGCCCCTGGACTCAGGAGTAACTCATTCTGCACATGCTCCCTAAAACCTAAGAGTCTGCTTCTGTACATATAGTGCACTGAACTAATACTAGAAAATGTGGGGACTTACCCTCACAAATGTCCCTAAGCTAAATCAGACAAGTGCACTCTTTGTAATCTTTCTAGTAATGCTATTTCTGTGCTAGTTAGCTGAGAGGCAGATTTTGTGACCATGCAACTGAAGGAAGCTAATTGAGAACTCAAACCCCGGACTTGGCATTGTATTAATTCCCTGATCGCATTTCTGTGTACATCAGTATCACAAGGGGTATTTATCCAACAGGTATATGCTAGGTACTCACCTCACATCTATGGAATAAGAAGTGTTGGCTGAGGCTTACACATCAACATTTTTAATGTGTGTTCCAAGTGATCATGATATTTATTGTACACCAAAGTTTGATAACCACTACCCTCCATTCACTGATGTTACAGCCTCACAGAATCAGCCCCATCTTTTCCCATAACTGCCTGCATAAATATGGCCATAACCTAAGACATTTTTTCCATGTTGCTCTGAGAAGTCTAAGAACTGTTTAGGTTCATGGTAGATGAATGTTCTCTTCTGCTTTTATGTATTTGAAGCTATGAGATTTATTTGAAGCCACAGATAAATGTGATAAGACAATGAAATGCTAATCTGTAGATGCAACATAATTCCTTAGCTCCCATTGCTGGCTTGCAACAGTTAATTCAATTGAGGGTGGGGGAGGAGTGGTTTTCAACTGACTCTACTTCTCCCTCCTCACCCCACCATCTCTTTTTAAGGCTTTCTCCCTTCCACATCAAGATATCAAGATCCTTATTACTTGTCATCACTCTAGAATATCTCAAGCTCCATGTTTATTCTTTAGATTTCTCTTTCTTCTATTTTTAACCCAATCAGACCTCCAGTTCCCATAGTGAATCTATTCTGAGACAAGTGCCAGTCTGATGCTGTCTTTTATAATAGATTTCCATATAATCAGTTGACCCAAAGGTATGAATAATTAATAGGTTTTACCCTCTAAGCATCATGTAGTATTTTAAGAGACGATCTTGTTAGTATATGTAAATTTTTCTCTAGTAGCCAGGGAGAGAGAAATATCATACCTAAGTCTCTACTGTTTAATTTTCCAGCTCCCATTCTTCTACACCAATAGTCAGACTCAGAATACTGGGAGAATGGAAGGCTTGAGGGAGGTAGAAAATTAAGGAGTATTTTAATCCAGGTGAAATATGATTGAAGACTTAAACCAAAGCAATATCAGTGGAAAGGAATAAGCATGAAAATATTTTAAAGCAGTACAGTTAACAAGACTTGGTGGTTAATTCAATATGAGATGATTTTAAAGCAGTCTCACTCTAGAGAAACCCTTACTCAAGTTAGGTCTGTAGAACTCCAACTCATTAAGTACAGAAATGAGGTAACAATCAAAGATGACTTGAGTACATGAGAATGAATTCCGCTATGCACGGCAATTAGCAGGAGGAAAAAAAATTTAGATCTCCAAGATTGCAAAGATTAGAATTGTGGAGTATAGGACATAAAATAGTAAAATGTTTAATGAATAAAAAGAGACCTTCAAGAATAAAGTAGAAGATTTAGGAAAAATTAGAACTTGTAGAATTAACAATTCTAATAAGGGAACACTCTAAAGATTGATGTTTCATCATAATAGAGAATGTTGAAGAGAAAAAGAGTGAGTAGGAACAATGTCAAAACAAACTTTACCCGGAATACAGAAAGAGAAATAGATGAAAAATATGAAAATCCTGTTGAGTAATGGAGGAGGAAGGAACAATGGGATATACAAATCAGACTTGAAGGAAGAAAGAATACAAAATATAGGAGATGAAATTTTTAAAAGATAATGGCTGTGGTCTTTCCAGAACTGATTAAAAACATGAATACAGTATCCAAGAACCATAGTGGACCTCAAGTGGGATAAATAAAAAGAAATGCATGCTGCATGCATAATAGTGAGTCTGGAGAACACCAAGAATAAAAAGGTAAAAGCAGCTAAAGAGAAGGGGCAGATAATTTACAAGAAGAGGAAGTAGAGTAAGAACAACAATGAAAGCTGATCAAAGTGGTGTACTATCTCAGTGCTCAGAAAAAAAATGCAATCAAATAGCTTTCAAAAATTATGGGTAGAAAATGGTGGAGTTAGGAGTCTAAATTCCACTCCTCCATGAAAGCAATGAAAAATGGGCATAAACTGTCAAAGTCAACTTTTTGGGGAACTGTGGAAACTAACCAAAGACTTGAAGCAACACAGGAAATGCTTATTCAGAACAAATGACTGATTCTCTGTAAGAACAAAATTTTGTAGCATTTTAACACACCGCAATTCCATCCCAGCTCCCCAGTTTAAAGAAAGGAGAAGCAGAAACTGTGAAAATAACAAGACCTCATTCAAGATCCCAAACTAGAGGGAACAGGATAGATCTTACTTGCAGAAATTGTAGTTAATTGTTCTAACCTGTTTCGTGGCTTCTTCAAAATCAGACTTAAAATGTTTGTCTTTATTTCTCCTGAGTAGGTACTGGCCTAGTGCTAAATAAACTCATTCCCCTGGATGCATTTCTGGAATATGATGAAACATATTTATGTTTTAAGTTGCTGCTTCATGAAATACAGATAACAGTTGAAACAAATAGCCTAACAAAAAAATTGGTAAGTGGATGTGGGTGGCTCAGGCAACTGAGTTCCTGCCGACCACGTAGGTGGCCTGGGTTTGGTTCCAGGTGCCTCCTGGAGAAGATGCACAAGATGGTGAGCAATGGGCTGGTGCAGCAAGCTGACATGACAAGATAACACAACCAAGAGACAGTGAGGAAACACAGTGAGAGATGCAACAAAGCAGGGAGTTGGAGGTGGCTCAAGTATTAGTGCTGCCCTCCCACATGGGAGGTCTCCAGGTTCTGGTCCTGGTGCCCCCTAGAAAGAGAAGATCAGCACACAACATAGGGACACAGCAAGTGCAAACAACAAGGAGGTGGGGAGAAATAAATAAGATCTTAAAAAAGTTGGGGCGTGAAGGCTGAGTACAAGCTGTTTATAAGGGCTTTGAAAGCTATGACAAGAATTCCTGGGAATCTGGAAGGGCACAGTCATGCTTGGGTCTGTGCTTGTGCTCTGGAAAGCCTGAAAAGACCCGGAGCTCTCACTTCTGGCTTACCTGAGGCTCACGGAAGCGGGCAGAGGTTGTGAACTACCTCACTGAATGTTGAGCGTGTGCTCCTTGGTAAGGCCTGTGACACTTTTTGAGTCCAGGCATTAGCTCACCATGATAATGGAGTTAAGAGATAATGGAACAGAGATGTTAGGGGCCATACCTGACAAAGAATACAGATTTTAAAGAATTAAAGGTAAGAGAAAACACTTAAGAAACAACAAGAAATAGCAACAACAATAAATCCTGGGGTCTGAGGAGAATCTGATTTCCAAAGTTGCCAGTTTATAATATTCAAGAAACACAATTTTGAGTAAAAACTACAAGGCATACAAAGAAACAAGAAAGAATGGCACATACGTGGGGTGTGGGGGGGAATCAATAGAAATCAGTATCTGCTTTAAGAAGCCCAGCTATTAGATCTTCTAGTCAAAATGTTTAAATCAACGATTATAAATACAATAAAATGGCTAAAGGAAAGTAAGTCTGAAGAACTAAGTGGAAGTATATAAAGAATGTCTCACCAAATTGAGCAAACAATAAAGAAATAGAAATTATAAAAAGGAACCAAATAGCAGGACATCCAGTTTCTGAGTGGAGACCTTTGTGTCATGCTTGACAGGAGAGAGATTTCAAAATGGGTGATGTTGAGAAGGGCAAGAAGAGTCTCGTTCAGCCATGTGCCTAGTGCTACATTTTGGGAAAAGGAGGCAAGTGCCAGACTGAGCCAATTCTGCATGGTGTGTTTGGGGGGAAGGCAGGACATTCCCCTGGTTTCTCTCACACAGATCCCAGCAAAAGCAAAAGCATCATGTGGGGGAGAGAATGAACTGATATGGAGTATCTAGAAAATCCCAAGAAGTACATATCTGGAGCAAAAATGAACTTTGCCGGCATTAAGAAGAAGGCAGAAAGGGCAGACATGAGAATTTATCTCTAAATTGCCACTTTGGCCACTGCCTTATTTAATACTAACGTCTCATGACTTTTTTATGTTCACCATATTTAAATTGATCTGACCAGCACTCAGATCATGAATGGCTGATAGAATATTTTTGTTGGGCAAGACTCAGTTAAATAAGATTGCCTTGCAATTAAATGATTATGATCAGGCTTTTTGAATTGTGATAGTAATGTTCAGCAAGAGCTATCAGTATTTTCCCCTTCTAAAGATCTGACTGGACTTGATGCTAGGTTGGATTAATAATGTTTAACTTTTCACACAGATAGTGACAACTCACAACCCATAGGAGATTGGTTTTACATTTAGATTTAAGTAACTGAATATTTGAATATGTTTAAATATGAAGAAATTTCTTTCACTGTGTCATACAACAGAGCAAGTCTCATTTGTGTTTCAGCTGTTTTTCAATAGCCTATTTAAATTCAGGGCTGGAAGATAATTATGTCCACTTCAGCTTTTTGTTCTTAACTATGTGGATCAAATTAAGGTTCCCTGTATCTGAAATGCTGTCTTTTAAATAATGGTCCTTTCAATGGGGTTTACTTATTGTATCAAATAAAGAGTGTTTAACACTTTTTAAAAAAAGAGAAAAATCAAATTTTGGAGTTGGAAACTATAATAATTGAAATGAAAAATTCACTAGAGGGGCTCAACAACAGATCTGAGCCAACAGAAGAAATAATCAGTGAACTTAAAAATAAGTCAATAGAGATTATCCAATGAGGAACACATCGTAATATAACTGTTCAAAGCCAGAGACAAAGGGAGATTCTTAAGAATCAAAAGTAAGGCAACTCATCACATACAAGGGTTCCTCTGTAAGAATAACAACCAATTTCTCATCAGAAACCATGGGAGCCATAAGGCAATGGGATAAAATATCCAATGTGCTGTAGGAAAAGAACTGTCAACCAAGGATTAAATATCCTGTAAAACTATCCTTCAAAAATGAAGGAGAAATTAGTACTTTTCCAGATAAACAAAAGCAGAGGGGATGCAGGAATTGAGGAACAAGACTTAAGACATATAGGGGGACGCGGACTTGGCCCAGTGGATAGGGCGTCCATCTACTACATGGGAGGTCCACGGTTCAAACCCTGGGTCTCCTTGACCCATGTGGAGCAGGCCCATGTGCAGCGCTGATGCGCGCAAGGGGTGCCGTGCCACACGGGTGTCCCCCGTGTAGGGGTGTCCCCCGTGTAGGGGAGCCCCATGCGCAAGGAGTGCGCCCTGTAAGGAGAGCCGCCCAGCACAAAAGAAAGTGCAGCCTGCCCAGGAATGGCGCCGCACACACAGAGAGCTGACGCAGCAAGATGACGTAACAAAAAGAGACACAGTTTCCTGTGCCACTGACAACAACAGAAGCAGACAAAGAAGAACACGCAGCAAAATGGACACAGAGAGCAGCCAACCGGGGCGGGGGGGAGAAGAGGGGAGAGAAATAAATCTTTAAAATAAAAAACAAAGACATATAGGGAAAAAATGGCAAAATTGCAGAAGTCCTCCCTTATTAGTAACTATATAAAATATAAATGGATTAACCTCCCCAACTTAATGTCAGTTGTCAAAATTAGTTAAAGGAATGTGATGCAACTTTATTCTGTCCACAAGCTACTCAAGATTTAAAGATACATATTTGTTGAAAGTAAAAGGATGGGAAACTAGATTCTATTTAAATAAAATTCAGAAGAGCACTGGAATGGGTATGCTAGTAGCTGACAACATAGACTTAAGAAAAAATCACTACAAGAGACAAAGAATAACATTATATATTGATAAAGAGGACAGTCCATTAATGAGATAAAACAATTTTATATACACACACCTATCAAGAGAGCCATAAACTAAAATTCAACTATAATAGTTGGAGAGTTTAGTACCTTTCAATAATGGATAGAACAACTATACACAAACACAGCAAGGAAATAAAGACTTGAACAATACTACATACCAGTTTGACCTAACAGACATCTATAAAACACTTCACCAAATGGGGGCAGAATACACATTTGTCTCAAGTGAACATGGAACATTCTTCAGGAATGACAATATGTTAGGTCACAAAACAAGTCTCAGCAAATTTTTTAAGACTCAAATCATAGAAACTCTCTCCTTCTACCTCAATAGAATGAAGTTAGTAATCAATAACAGAAGGAAATTTGGCAAGTTCACAAATACATGGATATTAAACAATACACTTCTAAATAAGCAGTGAGTTAAAGGAGAAATCACATGGTGTGATGGTTTGGAGCTATGTATCCCAGAAAACATGTTTCTAAACTTAGTGCATTCCTGTGGGTGTGAACCCATTGTAAGTAGGAACTTCAGATGAAGTTACTTCAATTAAGGTGTGGCCCAACCCAATCACCATGGACCTTAATCCTATTACTAGAGCAAATGAAATCCAAAGAGAGGAAGCCAATGAAGGAACAGCCCAAAGCTGAGCTTCAAAGGACCCCAGAGAGCAGGAAGAGGCCAGGAGAGGCTGCCATGTGACAGAGGAGCCAAAGACCAAGGGTCCCGGGCAGCCAGCCCCAGAACACCAGTCTTCCAGAAGAAAGCACTGCCCTGATGGCAACTTAATGGTACTTTCATGGCCTCAAAAGCATGAGCTAATAAATTCCCATGGTTTAAGTCAACCCATTGCATAGTATCTCCTTGAGCAGCCAGGGAAACTAAAACACAAGGAATATTAGAAAATATTTTGAGGAAAATGAAAATAAAACACAAAACATGTGACGTGCAGTACATGCAATGCTCCAAGGGAAATTTCTAGCTGTAAATACCTATCTTAAGAAGGAAGAAAATCTCAAACCTGTAACCTAACTTTCAAAGTTAAGGAATCAGAAAGAGAAACCAAACTAAACCCAAAGGAAGCAGAGGAAGGAAACAATAATAAGATCAGAAGTTGATTAAATTGATTGAAACAAAATTTGTTTTTGTCTTTTTTTAAAAATATCGGCATCATTGAAAACCTTTTGCTAGACTGACCAGGATTAAAAGAAAGAAGATACAAATAATTAAAATCAGAAACAAAAGTGGGACACTACTATCAACCTTGCAGAATTGAAAAAGGATTATAAGGTCAATGTGGCAATTTGAGATTTATGTATCCCCATAAGAGAGATTATGTTTGTAAACAGGTCTATTCCTCTGGGTGTTAGCCCCTTTGATTGTATTAGATTCACCTGAGATGTCTTTGATTAAATTACCTGTTAAGATTAGGGGGTTGATTCAACCATGTTAGCAGGGCATGACTCAGGGTTGAATCCACAGTCCCTTGGTGGGCTGATATAAATAGACAGTCACAGAAGAGAACTTGGTCATTTCAGTCCTGCCATATGACAGAAAGATGAAGACTCAGACAGCTAAAGCCCCGGGAAGAGAGAGATGAACCATTCACCTGATAGTTTGCAGCTAAAGAGAACAGAGCAGCTGAGCAGTCGATAAGGCCTGGAAAGAAATGAGCCATATGCCAGACTGATAGAGGAGGACCTGAGAGACTAGCCCTATGCCAGCTTACAGCTGAGATCTGAAGAAGCTGGGCCCACGGATCCATAAGAGGAAGAAGGGAAGAGAGACCAAGCAGAGATTGCCCACTATCTCACCTCAACACGTGGCAATTGACTTTGGTGAGAAAGCAGCCTTGAGTTGGACTCTTTAGGGCTTTGTAACTGTAACCTTTTACCCCAAATAATAACCCTTTGTAAATGCCAACAGATTTCTGGTACTTTGCATCAGCACCCCTTTGATTGACTAATACAGTTAAATTATGAACAAATGTGTGCCAGCAAATTAGAAAACCAACTTGAAATGGACAAATTCCTTGAAACAGACAAATTATTACCAAAACTGACTTGATAAGAAATAGAAAATATGAATAGTCCTGTAACTAGGAGAAAGATTAAGTTAGTAACAAAAATTTCTAACTAATCCCTGAGGACCAGGTAGTTTCCTTGGTGAATCCTACCAAGCATTCACAGAAGCATTAACCAGTCTTTCTTAAACTCTTCCATAAAACTGAAGAGGTAGGAACACTTCTTAACTCACTTCTATGGGTCCAGTATTATCTTGCCATCAATGCCAGATAAAAACATCACAAGGAAAGAGAAACTACCAACCAGTATCCCTTGTGAGTGTAGATGCAGAAATCCTCAATAAAATATTGGCAAACTGAATCTAGCAGCGTATTAAAAGGATATCATAATCAAATGGGATTTATTCCAGAAACGCAAGGTTGATTTACTATACAAAAATAAATTAATATACCATGTTTATCAAATGAAGGCAAAAAACCCACATGATTATCTAATAGACACTATAAAAGCATTTGGCAAATTCCACAATTTCCTTCACAGTAGTATGAAAAAAAAAAAACCACCAAAAAAACAATTTAGGAATAATTTAATAAGAGAAATGCAGGAATTTTTCATTGAAAACTGGAAAACATTAAAAGAAATCAAAGAAGATTAAATAAATGAAAGGACATCTCATATCCGTGAATTGCTGTACTCAATATTGAATATTGTCAGGATGACAATAGTCTCTGAACTGATCTATAGATGTAAGGCAATCTGATCAAAATTTCAACTGCCTTTTTTTTTCTTTCAGAAATGGGACAAATCTATCCTAAAATTCATATGGAATTTCAAGGACCATAGAGTAGCCCAGACAATCTTGAAAAAGAAAAACAAAATTTGAGGATTTACACTTCTTGATTTCTTACTACAAAGTAACTTACTACAAAGTTACAATAATCCCCCAATTTGGTACTGGCATAAGGATAGACATATAGCCCATTGGTTAGAACTGAGAGTTCGTGTTGTAGTACCCCATTCCTTTTTATAGTTGAATACTATTCCATTCTGTGGCTGTAACACATTTTCTTATGCATTCATCACTTGATAAACATTTCAGTCATTTCCACTCATTAGGAATGATACTGCTGTGAACTTTCATGTACAAGTTTTTGTGTAAATGTGTTGTTTCCTTTTTCTTGAGTGTGTACTTGAAGTGGAACTGCTGGATCATTGTGGTAATTTTATGTTTTTTTGAGGAACTGCTAAGGCATTTGGATTTAGAGTCCAGAAATAACCCCTACATTTATGGTCACTTGATTTTTGAGAAAGTGCCAAGTCCAACTTTTTTTTTTTTTTTTGATTTTTAAATGTTTTTTTATTCCAGAAGTTGTGAATTTATAAAACAATCATATACATGTGTAAAATTCCCATACAACATCCCTTCACCAACACACTACTATATGGTGGAACATTTGTTAGACTATGTGATAATATCATCAGGCTATAGCCACCACCCATGGTCCATAGCATACATTTGGCACACTTTTTCCATACTGCCCCTTTTCAAGTCCACTTAATGGGAGAAAAAATAATATTTTCAACAAATGTTTCTTGGACAGGACTGAATCTGAGCTTCTCTTCACACAACACTAAAAATCATATTTCAAAATGGGTCAAAGACATAAATGTAAGAGCTACAACTCTTAGAAGGAAACATGAAACTGCATACCCTTGGATTAGGCAACCCCTTCTTTTGATTAAAAAAAAACACAAAGAATCGAAGAAAAAATAGATAAATTGGTATTTATCATAAGTAAAAGATACTATGAAAAAAATGAAAGGATAACACACAGAGAGGAGCATTTGCAAATATATTTAATGAGGATGTAGTGTCCAGAATGTATGAAGAAATCTTACAAGTCAACATTAAAAGGTGACTAACTCAATTTAAAAATGAGCAATGAACTTCAGTAGACATTTCTCCAAAGAAAATTCACAAAAAGAAGATATACAAATGGCCATTACCTGTGAAAAGATGCGTATCATTAGTCATTATGGAAATGACAGCATGGATGAACCTTGAGAACATTTTGCTAAGATGAAACAAGCCACATGCAAAAGCACAAATATTGTGTGATTTCAACTAGATGAAATACGTAGAATAGACAGAAATTAGATTACAGGTTACCAGGGGCTTTTGGGAGGGGGAATGGTGAGTTATTGATTAGTGGGGACAGTTTCTGTTTTGGGCGATGAAAAAATTTCAGTAATGTAAGGTGATGAAGGTAGCCCAACATTATAAAAGTGATTAATGCCACTGAATTTATATACTGAAAATGGTTTTAGTGACAAATTTTGTTATATATATGTTACCAATATAATAAAAAAAAAAACCAGTCTGTCAGATTGGATATTTAAAAATCCAGTTATGTTCTTTTGACTAGTGGTACACTTAGAGCATAAGGAATATTTAAAGCAAAAGGATAGAAAAATATAAACTGGGCACTTATCAAAGGAAACCTGACATAGCTAATTAATATATGTGAATACTATATAATATACATAATATATAATATAAAATATAGATTTTAAGGCATAAATAATTATTAGGGCTGGTCCAGGTAATGTAGTAAGGAAAAGTTTAGTGCACTGGAAAGTTACTGCCATTTTAAACATGTTATGTTCCAAATAAAATAGCCTCAAAATAAAGTAAGAATTGGTGAATCATCTGGAATCAAATGACAAATCTGCCATCTCTAAGGAAGATTTCAACATTTCTATCTCAGTTATCAATATGTCCCACTGATGCAAAGTTCAGTAAAGATGCATAAGATTTAAAAGGCATAATTAGCAATCGATCTGATGGGCCTGGGTATGCTTTGCACACAATAGAGAATACGTATTTTCTCAAAAGTGTAACATTAGTAAAGTCTTATCAAATAACAAGATCATAACACAATTTCATCAAGTTTTTTTAGCAAATCAATTTTAGTGATATGTATTATAAAGCATAGATCCATCCAAACTGTACTATTGATGGTATTTAGTATAATCATATAGTTGTGCATTTATCACTTCAGTCATTATTACAGCATTTTTTATTCAGTAATAATAAAAAACAAAAAATGCCTCACCTCTCAATCACTCTATGCTTCCTGTGTTAGTCAAGGGTTCTCTAGGGAAACAGAATCAACAGGAGATATCTGTCAATAGTATGAGATTTTGTAAGAGTCTCTCACGTCATCGTGGGGATGCACAAGTCCAGGTTCCACAGGCAGGCTGCAAACCAGGAGCTCCGATGAAAGTCCAGTGAAGGTCCTTGATTTACAGGAGACATTGGATGTCCAAAGGCAAGCTGGGAAATTCTCTCTGAATGCTGAAATCACTTCCCCTTTTAAGGCATTGAACTGATTGGATAAAGCATCATTCATTGCTGACTGCAATCTCCCTGGTTGATTTAGATGTAATCAACCATCTGTGCAGTAAACCACTGATGGCTAAAGTCCACAAATGTCCTTGTATTACAGTTAGCCCAGTGCTTGCTTGACCAAACAACTGGGCACAATTACCTAACTGAGTTGACACACATTAGCCTAACCATCACTCTTCCCTACTGTACATAGTTGCTAGTCTGTTTCTATGTCTCTTGTTTATTTGTATTTATATTTTGTAAAAACAATCCTGTATAGTCAATATTGCTCATATTGGTATTGAACATGAGGTTTCACTATATCATAATCCCATGATAAATTTTTTTGCTTTTCTTCTAGTAATATACATGTCCTTAGACTTTCCCTTTTAACCATTGTCATACCTATATGATAGCACTGCTAGTTACAAACACTTTTCTGTGTTTTCGCCAATTTTACTCATTTCCAAAGATTGACAAGCAACCTTTTTTTTTTTTAATCAATTCTGCACAGATTAACCATCAGCTTTCCATTCTCTAACCTCATTCTATTTTCTGGTGACCAATATTCTAGTTATTAATGCTATGAGTTTACACAGTATATTTAGTTCATAACAGCAGAGTCATACAATATTTGTCTTTTGTGTCTGGCTTGCTTCACTCAGCATAATGTCCTCCAGGTTCATTTATGTAGCTTCTCAACTTAATTTCTTCTAACAGCTGCATAATATTCCATTGTATACACCACAGTTTGTTTATCCATTCATTGGTTGAGGGGCACCTGGGTTGTTTCCTTCTTTTGGCAATTGTGAATAACGCCACTGTGAACATTGGTGTGCAGATGTCTGTTCATGTCACTATTCTCCATTATTCTGGATATATACCTTGTAATGGTATTGCAGGGTCATGTGACAAGTCTATATTCAACTTCCTTAGGAACTCCCAACAATCCTCCACAGTGATTGTAGCATTCTGCATTCCCACCATCAGTGAATAAGCATTCCTGTCTTTCCACATCCTCTCCAACACTTGTAGTTTTCCAGCTTTTTAATAATGACCATTCTACTATGTGTGAAATGATGGTTGTAGTTTTGGTTTGTATTTCCCTAATCATTAGCGATGTTGAACATTTTTTCATCTGTTATTTTGCTGTTTTTATTTCTTCTTTGGACAAATGTCTGTTAAATGGTTTTGCCCATTTTTTCATTGGGTAGTTTCTTTTTCTTGTTGAGTTGTAGTGTCTTTTTATATACTATGGATATTAAACCTTGATCAGTATTTCCAAATATTTTCTCACATTGAGTGTGCTACTTTTTCACCCTTTTGACAGAGTCCTTTGAAGTGCTAAAGTATTTTTGAGGGAGTCCCATTTATGTTTTTTCTTTTGCTGCTTGTGCTTTGGGTTTAAGGTTTAAGAAACTACAGCCTACCACAAGACCTCGAAGATGTTTTCCTACATTTCCTCTGAGGACTTTTATGGTTGTCACTTTTTTATTTGGGTCCTTGATCCATTTTGAGTTAATTTTTGTATAAAGTGTGAGGTAAAGATGATCTTTCTTCCTTTTGGTGATGGCTATACAGTTTGCCTAGCACCATTTGTTGAATAGACTGTTCTGGCCCAGCTAGGTGGGCTTGACAGCCTTGTCAAAAGTCACTCGACTGCAGATCTGAGGTTCTATTTCTGAGTTTTTTATTCAGATCCTTTGGTGATTCTGTCCTTATGCCAGTACCATGCTGTTTTTACCACTAAGTAATATGCCTTAAAGTCAGGAAGTGAGAGTCCTCCAACTTGGTTCTTTTTTTGTAAGACATTCTTGGCTCTTTGGGACCTATTACCCTTCCAAATAAATTTGAAAATTGCCTAATTCATTTTTGTTGGGATTTTTTTATTGGGATTGCATTGAATCTGTAAATCAGTTTGGGTAGAATTGACATTTTAACCATATCTAGTCTTCCAGTCCATGAACATAGAATGTTCTTACATTTATTTAAGTCTTCTTTGGTTTCTTTTTTCTTTTTTTTTTTAAGATTTATTTATTTATCTATTTATCTATTTATTTATTTCTCTCCTCTTCCCCCCGTTGTCTGCTCTCTGTGTCCTTTCACTGTGTGTTCTCTGTCTGCTTGCACCCTCAGTGGCACCAGGAAACTGCGTCTCTTTTGTTGTGTCATCTTGCTGTGTCAGCAATCCTGGGTGGGCTGCACTTTTTTCATGCAGGGCACACTCCTTGCACTTGTGGCACAGCACACATTGTGTGCGGCAGCTCTTCGCATGGACTAGCCACCACACGGGTCAGGAGGCACTCGGTCTCAAACCTTGGACCCTCCGATATAGTAGGTGGACGCTCTATCAGTTGAGCCACGTCCGTTTCCCTTCCTTGGTTTCTTTTAGCAATGTTTTCTAGTTTTCGGAATGTAAGTCCTTTATGTCTTTGATTAGGTTTATTCCTAAATATCTTATTCTTTTAGTTGCTATTATAAATCGAATTTTTTTCTGATTTCCTCCTGATTGCTCAACAATAATGTATAGAAATTCTATTGATTTTTGCATATTAATCTTGTATCCTGCCACTTTGCTGGACTTATATATTAGTTCTAGTAGCTTTGTTGTGGATTTTCCAGGATTTTCTAGATATAAGATTATATCATCAGTGAATAGTGAAAGTTTTACTTCTTCCTTTTCTATTTTGGTGCCTTTCATTTCTTTATCTCACCTAATTGCTCTAGCTAGAACTCTGGCACAATATTGGTGACAGTGAGCATCCTTGTCTTGTTCCTGATCTCAGCAGGAAAGCTTTCTGTCTAGCTATACATTCTTCATAAACGCACTTTACCGTATTGAGAAAGCTTTCTTCTATTCCTATCTTTTGGAGTTTTTATCAAGAAAGGGTGCCGTATTTTTGCCATTGCCTTTTCTGCATCAATTGAGAGCATCATGTGATTTTTCTTCTTCAATTTATTCATGTGGTTTTTTACACTAATTGATTTTCTTGTGTTGAACCTCCCTTTCATACCTGGGATAAAACCCATTTGATTGTTGTGTATAATTCTTTTAATGTGCTTTTGGATTTGGTTTACAAGTATTTTGTTGATGATTATTGCATCTCTATTCATTAGAGATATTGGTATGTAATTTTCTTTTTTTATAGTATCTATCTGGTTTTAGTATCAGGGTGATGTTGGCTTCATGGAATGAGTTTGGTAGCGTTCTTTCCTGTTCAATTTTTTGGAAGGGCTTGAACAAGTTTGTTATTGCATTGTCTTTAAATGATTGGTAGAGTTCACCAGTGGCGCCATCTGGCCCTGAGCTTTTTATCTTTGGGAAGTTTTTTGTTTGCTTGTTTTGTTTTTTTTCCTATCTGTTTGCTTCATCATCTTTTTGGTGCATTTCTCCTCCCCACGCAGGGACCTTGTGCCTCTCCAAGCAGGTCTGGTATGCCTTATTATTATTTTTTAACCAGGAGGTCCTGAGGATCGAACCCGGGTTTTCCATATGGTAAACAGGAGCCCAGTTACTTGAGCCACTGCTGCTTCCCAGTTTGGGAGGTTTTTGATGACTGTTGCAATCTCTACTTGTGATTGGTTTGTTGAGGTCCTCTATTTTTTTCTTTCATCAGTGTCAGTTATTCTTGTGTTTCTAGGAATTTGCCCATCTTATCTACATTGTCTAGGTTTTTTTTGGCATACTATTATTCATAGTATCCTCTTATGATCCTTCTTATTTCTGCAGTGTCACTGGTAATGTCCTCCCTTTTCTGAATTTATTTTATTTATTTGTGTCTTCTCTCTTCTCTTCTTTGTCAGCCTTGCTTAGGGTTTGTCGATTTTGTTGTTCTTCTCAAAGAACCAACTTTTGGTTTTTTGATTCTCCTTATTGTTTTTTTTGTTCTCAATTTCATTTATTTATGCTCTCATCTTTATGATTTATTTCCTTTGGCTTTGGTTAGGATTAGTTTGCATTCATTTTCTAGTTCCTCCAGGTGTTCAGTTAGATCTTCAGTTTTAACTCTTTCTTCTTTTTAATGTAAGCTTTCAGGGCTCTAAATTTCCCTCTCAGCACTGCCTTTGCACTGTCCCATAGGTTTCGAGATATTGTGCTCTCATTGTCATTCATCTCAAGGTATTTTCTGAATTCTCTTGCAATTTCTTCTTTGACCCACTGATTATTTGAGTGTGTTGTTTAATCTACATACATATGAATTTTCCCTTTTTCCATCTATTGATGATTTCCAGCTTCATTCCATTATGATCAAATAAAGTGTTTTGTATAATTGCAGTCCTTTTAAATTTATTGAGATCTGTTTTATGACCCAACATATGGTCTGTCCTGGAGAAGGATCTATGAGTACATGAAAATAATATATATTCTGCTGTTTTGGGGTGTTATGCTCTATAAATGCCTGTAAGGTCTAGTTCATTTATCATATTATTCAAGCTCTCTGTTCTTTATCCTCTGTCCAGATGTTCTATCTTATACTGAGAGTGATGTATTGATGTCTCCAACTATGATTGTAGAGATGTCTGTTTCTCCCCTCAACTTTGCTAGTGTGTGCCTCAGTTATCTTGGGGCACTGGGTTAGGTGCAGAAATATTTATTATAGTTATTTCTTTCAGGTGAATTGTCCCTTTTATTAATATATAATGAACTTCTTCATCCCTTGTAACAGTTTTACATTTAAAATCTATTTAGTCTGATATTATCATCATTACTTCAGCTCTTTTTTGGTTGCTATTTGTGTGGAATATCTTTTTCCAACCCTTCACTTTCAAGCTGGTTGTGTCTTTACATCTGTGATGAGTTTTTTGTAAACAGCATATAGAAGGCTCATATTTTTATGAGTCTATGTCTATCAGTCTATGTCTTCTGATTGCAGAATTCAAGATATTAACATTCAGTGTTATTACTGTAAAGGCATTCCATATTTCATCCATTTTGTCCTTCGGCTTTCCTTTGTCATATCTTACTATTGCCTGTCCTTTTACCCTTTAATTTATCCTCTCAGTCTTCATTTCTGCACTCTTCTTCAAGTCTCTCACCCTTGTTTTTTCTTTCAGGCTGTAGCATTCCCTTTAGTATCTCTTGTAATTGTGGTCTTTTAGTAATATATGCTCTCAGTTTTTGTTTGTCTGTGAAGAGTTTAAACTCACCCCATTTTGAAGGACATTTTTGCCAGATATAGAATTCTCAGCTGGCAGTTTTTCTTTTTCAGTACCTTGAATACATCATACCACTTTCTTCTTGCCTCTGTTTTCTGATGAGAGGTCAGCACTTAATCTTATTGAGGTTCTCTTGTATGTGGTACTTTGCTTTTCTCTTGCTGCTTTCAGAATCTACCTTTATCCCTAATATTTGTCATTCTCAATAGTAGGTGTCTTGGTATATGTCTGTTTAGATTTATTCTGTTTGCAATATATTGTCCTCCTTGGATATTGATATTTATGTATTTCTTAAGGGTTCGGAGGTTTTCAGTATTATTTCCTCAAATAGTCTTCCTGCTCCTTATCCATTCTCTTCTCCTTCTGGGACACTGATAACTCATACATTTATGCATTTTGCATTGTCATTCAATTCCCTCTTCCGTTTTTTCCATTCTTTTCTCTTTCTGTTTTCCTGCCTTTCCCAGTTTGGATGTTCTGTTCTCAAAATCACTAATTCTGTTATCAAGCAATTCAAATCTGCTCTTAAATGCCTCTAATGTATTTTTTAATCTCATCCATTGTGTCTTTCATTCCCACAAACTCTTGTTATTTTCTTTACAGGCTTTCAAATTGTTCTTTATGTTCACACAGTCCTTCTTAACATCCTTTATCTCTTTAGTCATATTTTCCTTCAATTCTTTGAATTGATTTATGAGATTGTGTGATTATAATTGATTAGTTGTCTTAAATCCTGTATCTCATCAGATTATTTGATTTGTTCCTTTGGCTGGGCCATTTCTTCCTGTTTCCTAGTATGGCTTGTAATTTTTTGCTGATGTCTGGACATTTGAATATGTTGGTGATTTTACTCAAATGGCCTGTTTATCTCTCTTCCCTGGTTTTTTGTTGCCCCCACCACCACCCCCTACAGTTCTTATTTCATTTTTGATTAAACTTATTCTGAGTCTTTAAAATTGCTCAGCTCAAGTTATCAAAATTGGGCCAGGGACTCACTGATGGAATACAGATTTTCTCTCAGGATTTGGGGCTAACAAGAGATCCAGTAGTTTTTCTCCTTGCAATTTCCTGGCTGGCCAGCAGATGGCACTCATCTCTTTGGAGAACCTTTCCATAGAGGTGTTTCCTTCAGGTTCCTCTTTCCTGTGTTTCTGGTCTGACCAGAGCCAAGATTCAAAGCAGGCTCTGCTGGCCAAATTCATTGAAGGGAAACTGCTCTCTGCCCTCCAACTCACTCTCCGTCTTCCTTATAACCGCTGAATAGGGAGGGAGACACCTGTTTCCTCTCTGTCAGCTGCAGTGAACCAGGGGTTTTATCCGGGCTTAATGTCTTGAGGGTAGCATGCTGCTGTGGGCATTGGTAATTCACGTTTGTTTTTTTCATGTTCTTCATCTCTGTCCCTTGTCCTCCTGGGGATTGTGTGGACTGTCCTGGTCTGCTGATCCCCACAGCAGGTCCTTTGGACAGCATTTGGCCTTCTCTCCATTGTTTTTGTGAGTTGAGCCTTGTCTGCCTATTCCAACGCCATCTGCCTGGAATTCCCCTCTTGAAGTTTAAAGAATTGTTATTACACATACCATGATATATGACCATGGCGTATTTATATTTGAAGACAAGGAAAACAAAAATATTATATTAAAACATTATCATCATTACTGAATTTTTGAAAATATCCAAGTATCTTGCAATTCAAAAAAAACCAAGAGTGATAATATTTGGGCCTAAACAATAATGTATAGGCTTCATACCAAAATTTTTGGAATGCAAGGAATATGGAATTTAAATGTGTACTTTCAAAAGCATATATTAGAGAAAAGTTCTGAAATTAATGAAGTATGTGTCCAAGTAGAATAAGACTGTCCAAATTAAGAAAATAACAAAATAGCCTTCAGAAAGTAGAATGGAGTTGACACTAAAGAGCAGTGCAGAAATCAGTGAATAAGAAAAATTAGATACAGTAGAGAGACTCTGCAGAGGCAAAAGTTTAATCTTTAAAGAAAAGTAGTAAAATAGCCAAGCTTTCCCAAGACTGATTGAGAACAAAATAGAAGAAACACAACCCACCAATAAAAAGAAGAAAAATGGGGCATAATTGTAGGTAAAACAGAAATTAGAATAGATAGAGAAGGCTATCAAAATATTATACCAAAATTTTTTAAATGAAATGAGCAGATTCCCAGAATCTATATAACTTGCTAAAATTCAGGGTTAGGCAGATAAGATTAGAGAGTAGAATGTCGGGGGCTGGAAGATTTAAGAAGGAAAGCCAGTTCTGGCTGGTGAAGTGATTTTTTAAAGTGAGGTCAAATTGGAGATCAATGGAGTTAAAAGGTCAAGGAATTGTGAGCTTCCATGTTGAGTGGTTTTCCACATGGGTGATAAGGTCACCCAGAGGTAGATAGGAAGATGCCTTCTAATCATGGAAAGAAAACAGCGTACTTCAGGGAGCTCATGACTCTTGAGAGAGGAGACAGGAAGACAGACTCATGGATAATTGATACAATTTCTCTAATGTATCAAGAGATTGTTGTTGCACCCCTTCTGTGCTTCGCCAATCCACTGTTTTGTTCCTGAGAATTCTACCTAGTAGCCAGGCAGGCCGTGAGCCTCCGCCTTCTTGCTGTCTTCCGTTAATCTGTTTAAGTTTTATATTTTGGACTAATTTTGCCATATTAGATTTCTTTCCAGCCTTCTGCAGTCTACATCACAAAACAGGCACCCAGCGCCACTGAACTGAAAGCTCCAGTGTTGCACATCTTTCTTTTGAAGACTCTACAAAGTATAGGCCAGAGATTTCATCAAAAGTTAATGTTCTGAGTGATGTTGTAGTCTTTCTTTAATTTCTTTCTTTTTTCAGCTCCTTCAGTTAAGACTGCCTATATGACTGTTTGCACTCAGCATTCCGTGATCATCCCTGCCCCAGGCCAGGCATGGTGGTTTCTAAGAGAGTCCCTCAACCTTTGAACTATTTTGTTGATAAAGGCTGTCGCTAAGCTTTGAGTTGAAAACTAGGCAGGATTCCCATTAGAATGTGACCGGGTCCCTCTGATGTGGTCAGGGAGATTCCTGCTGTGTATTTGGGGACAGTTTCCCCATAGATCCTGGTGCTGTGGAAGATTCCAGAAGTGCCTGCTCTGTGCAGGCATGGATTTTGGAAAGATGCACATTGTGAACTACCTTGAATTTAGTGCTGTTCAGAATTTACCTTACTGCCTTGAAATAAACAGACCGCTCACCTGCCAGTTTTATGTGGAATATGCCACACATGTACTGCAAATTTAATTGGGGGGAAGGTGTTTTTAGTACTATGTAATTCAACATTAATACATTAAAGAGAACAAAGAACAAATAAATTCGATACAGTTAGACTGAATTCAAAGACATGCATTTTAAAAATTGTATTTAATCAATAATTTGGAAATATCAGGATCTATCATAATATATTTTGCCTTTGCTTATAGATGTTTATCAGTGTAGAAGACAACTTTGCCATGGGTGGATAAAATGTAGTGAGGAATATAGAAGGAATTACTATGAGTTGTTATTTAGTAAATACAAAAGTTAGAATGAAGTTAAACCTGGCCCATTCTGACTGAAATTAATGACAACTTAAGAAAAATAAAAGATTTATTTTAATAACAGTCAATGAAAATAAAGAATAAGAATCTTGAAAATAGTTCTCGTGATGAAAATCTAGGGAGAGAAAAACTGGACAGTGAATGAATATGAGTATTAAAACTGAATTTTAAAAAGGTCATAGGAAAGGGAATTGAAACTATATTATGAACTTGCCCTTTAAGAAAAACACTGAATGATTTGAAGTTAACTTTTCAAATATCCTTTGCATTTTTAACACAATAACTTACTGCAAAAAAAATTTAAGAAGATGATAAAAACACCTATCATTGTTTTTATTGACAGAATGAAAAAAATTGTCAGAATGCCATATCAAGGAAGATGGCAGAACTAAACATGATTTCAATTCTTTATTTTAGAAAATATTGTTATTTATGAGGATCAGTGCAATATATGAAATTATAAGGATTATAAAATTCATGATCTGGGGCAGGCTACTAAATTTTTCTTAGCCCCATTTTCTCATGTTGTAAAAGAAGTTTCTTTTCGGAAGTAGGTACGTTGTACAGTCTAGTTCATGGCCTCGCTCTCAGGAGGTGCTGTTGGTGATGGTTAAGGCCAGACCTCATCCTTTCCACATGATGGACCTCAGTGAGCAGTTCTGAAGTGATTAGACGGAAGACGGAAGCAAGGGGAAGGCTGCGTCCTGATCACGTTTCTATCCCCAGGGTTTAGCACAGTGTGTACAGAGGTGACGCATACTAATTGTTTGCTGAATGGATGGGAAGAAATGATTTCAGGCCAGAATCGAGTGACAGATTAAGTCCAGTTTGGAACATTACCGAAAGGAACACTGATGGCTAAGCTGACACGGTGTGTTCGAGCCGTATCCTGGATAACAGCACGTTTCTTATTGAGAAGGTCACAGGATTTGTTAGGCAACACTACCCCGAGCCGGGGAAAGTGGTGTGGCCGGCCGGTGCCTGAGGCCGGGAGCAGTGGGCTTCTCCACCGGGGATGGCAGTGGAGTAGAAAGGAAGAAGGCATGGGAATTACAGGACGTGCTGGACTTGACTGCTAACCATTCCCAGGAGAACACGAAGGCCAGAATAACTGAGATTGGGAGTCTGCATGACTAGAGAATGTGGGTGCCATTTAGAGAAACGTAAATTATCAGGAGGAACACGGTTTTTGAGAAAGGTGCATTCAGTTTGAAAAATGTTAAATATGAGGGTTTGGTCAGTTATCTAGGTTAGATTTACAGGCGGTTGTTGTAAACACAGCCCTGGCAAACTGGGAAGAGGGTTGGAAAAATTAGCAGGGGAGTGAGAGTTGAATCTACAGCAGACAAAAATCATCAGAAAAAAAGAGGACCAAGCAGCCAGCAGGGACAGACCATGCTCAAGACCACCTACAAAGCAGGGGAAGAAAGAGGGGTGCTGGCCAGAGGGACAGGCAGACGGAGAGGAGCTCCTTGGAAAGGAGGAGGGCCAAAATCTCAATGCCAAAATCCAGGCTGAAGAGTTTCAGGGAGAAAAGGTGATTGGAAGGAGAAAGGCTGCAGAGAGAGGATGTGTTCTGGTTGAAGTCGGAAGGCGGGAGCTGGTGAGCCACAGGTGGAAGGAATGCCCTGAAAGGCGGGAAGGGCCGTCTGCCCAGAGACCCTCCCTGTAACTGTGAACTGTGTTCCTTGCAAGGAGATAAAAATAAGTGACTGTGAAATGGTAAAGCTGATTGACTGCTTGGTTGTGTACCATTTCTGATGTCCAGTGGCTATTTGAATATGATTTATGTGGCCTCTTACTTTATTCTATATGATGTTATTTAAATCACCTTTAAATAATCTCATTTTGAAATTCAGGAAACAAGAATGTGCCCCCATGGAAACCAATGCGCTGACTGCGTTTGACCAAAATCTCTTAAAATTATAAATTATAAGGCATTTATTTACCCTGTCACAAGCAGTCTCTACCCTGGGTATTTATCCTGTTGATCTGTCTGCACATGAACAAAATGTCACGTGAACTGGTTTATTCATCGCAGCATCTTTATTGATAGCAGAAGTTTGGAAACAATCTGAGTGACTGTGTTGTGGGGGCTGGTTATTTAAACTCTGTGGTATCTCTGCAACCACCACGTCTCCTCTCCCGGGCTGAGCCTAGCAGCTCTTTGCTCCAGGCGGGGCTGTCTGACTGCAGCTACCTGGAGCCTGGAGCCAGCTGGGGCTGCTGGGAGCTCAGCTTCGCCTGGAGCCTCCCATTGCAGTAGTATCCAGAAAGAAAGGCAGATGTTGCAAGACCTCTTCCGATCCTGCCTCTGGAGTCATGTGGCATCGCTGCTGCTGAGGCCACAGGGCAAGCCCAGCTCCACAGTGCAGAAAATGACTACACTTCTTGGCGGGGCAGTGCCAGTCCCACTGCAGGGGACTTGTGGAGGGGAGCCACGTGGCCGCCGTCTTGGGAAATGCCCCCTGCCACATGCCGTTAAAAAAGCCGGCACTGAGCAGACTGCGCATATCAACACTAGTGTAAAAAGTGGGGGAAAGAATAGAGTTAGTGGTATATGTGTATAATTTTATAATTTTCTGAAAATACATGCAAGAAACTATAACAAGTGGTTACCTGTTCAGGTTGGAGTTGAGTGGATAGGGGATGTAGTCAGAGGCTTTTACTGTATTTATTATTACACTTATTTAAATCAATATGTATGATTAAGAACTTATTTTTCCAAAAATTTTGTCCCATGCTTATATTTTTAAACTTTATTTCACTGTGGTTCCAGCTTAGAATTTACAGTGTTTGTATTTAAAGGAATTTTAGATATCATTTGGTAGTATCATCTATAATAATTAGAATAAACTGTACTCCATAAATTTCCTAATATGTGGTCATCAGCTTCTGTGTGAAAATTTACTTCCAAGATAGTCAATTCTGTTGTTTAACTATTTTAAAACACCCCATCAAAACTCCTTGCTAAACTAACTTTAATGAGTTAACTGTATTACTGTTTCACAAGATGCATTAAAACAGAGGCATTGCTATAACAGTTGTATGGAATATTTCTATATTTCAAATTTCATCGTGGTATAATTCAAAATATGTTAATAATTTTATAATTTAACTTTGCTTAGGTTTCTTGCATAACTGATACTTGCAGTCTTGAAATTTTATTATTGAAAAAGCTGGATTAACTGAAGCTGTTAAGAACGATAATTTCAAAAGTCTTTTTGTTTTCAGATTACTGTGCCACGCTATGAAAGACCATATAGTTCGTGTCGCAAATGAAGCTGAGTTTATTTTGAACAGACAGCGAGCTGAGGATGTACACAAACACGCGGAGTTCGAGGTCAGGTTTTGAGAGTGGATTTGGGGAGTTCTGTTTTTCTGTTTTAAGACAGTTGTCACCCATGTGTAACCTTACATAAAAAGCTGTGTTTTTAAAAGAAAATTTCACCAAAGCCATTTCAGTCCCTGTGTTTAAAGGCTTTGGTAAGTCAAACTCAGAATACTAGGTCATTTTCATCTCATTTAAAACGTGAAGAAATCCCTTTGCACTTGCCTCACTAGTTGGTAGACTAAAGGACTCTCCTAATTTACTCTAAGAGAAAAGGCAAATGAAATTTTATAATGCAGTTACTCCAGTGAGTTTTACACACCACTAGGTGCTTATGGGTATAACAAGTGCATTTATGAAGAAACTCAGTTCTGCCAAGTATTCCGTATTCTGCTTAGTAACCTATCTGTCTTCAGAGTTGGTGAAGATCAGTTTAGTTCATGTTTTATTTTGATAATTAATATTTTGTTGACAACAGAAGCATTACTATTATTATATGATATAGATAAAAATATAATGGTTTAAAAATCCTAAATAACTTGAGTAGAGGATAAACTACAATTTTGCTTTTATGTACAAAAATAATTTTGAACTGCTATATATTCCCTAATAGTTTTCAAAAACATTTTTACAATGTTATTATATATTTCAAGCATTTTGGTATTTGTCATTATCAGTATTGCCTCAATTCAACAAATCTTATAATTTCAATATTTTAAATGTATTGATTTTTTTTCAGTATTTCAGCTCATTTAATTTACAGAATAAAAGTAGTTTCAGAAATACTGAGGTGCCCTGATGTCCGTTGTTACTTTGAATACATATAACCTCTATTTCATTTTGTTTGGTGAAACTGCAGACACTTGTCATGTGCAATTGCAGCAATCTTATTTTGAAAAACAGAGAGATTTTAAACTTTGGTAAAAGTGTATTTACAGTTAAGTGTTAGTCAAAGTGAAGTGTCGTATCTCTTCAGCAGTAAATAACAGTGGCTGTTTATCAGGGTATCCCATAGTTAGCTGGATGATGAGGAAAGATTGAGTTATCCATTCTTTGAAGAGTATGTTTCCATATAAGATATGTCAGGTCTCTAAACTAAATAAGAATATTCAATTAGCTTTCTACTTCTGTTAGTAAATAAGATTTAGAATTGTAACCAAATTCCCTTCAGAGTCAGTTTTGAATCAGTCTTATTTCCACAAAGAATATCACGATAATTTGTGGGGATGTAACCAAGTCAGTGTTTGTCATAGGAAAAGACTTAAGATAGGTTTTTCAAATAGCTAGATAGGAGTTAAAAGTGTTAACGTGTAGTTAACCAAGATGCACGTAAGCCAAGAGCAGTGTTTCTTAACTGTTTCTTGATTAGTGCCTCCTAAAGAGTCTTTTTATACATTTTGGCCCTTATTGTCCTGCAATAAAAGAGTAAGATCTTTCTTCCGACCCCACCCCAGGTCCATTTTCACCCTTGAAGATGAGCTCTCTCCTGTAGGGAAATGCTCGGCTGAGGGCCGGGGGGTTTTGCGGAGGCGGGGAGGCAGGGCGGCTTGGTGACTCTGGGCGTAAAGCATAATACTGATGTCGAGTTAAATTTCAGAGCATTTTCCCTGTTAATGGATGTGCATTGTCTTCTTAACCCAAGTGTTTACATTTGCTCTTTTTAGGCTAGATCTGTTTAGTAAATGCCTTGACATGGCTCTCTGTGTGTACAGCATACCACATACTGGCACTGTTTAAACTGTAACAGGTTTTATAGAGATCATGATTTTTTTATTAGGAATTTTTGAAGAATCTTAGCCTGTACTTAGGAGAAAAGGTGTACTTAATTTGCAATGGGACCTTCACAGTTAAGTTTTTTTTTTAGTTAACCACTGTAATTGTTAAGGAAGAAAAATGAAAATGTAATTTTACTCTCCAATGAGCTAATGAAATATTAAGCTCATTACTGAGGCAGATCATTTTACTAATTGGTGATTCCCTGTACAAAAAGATAAGTTGGAAAATGAATTAATCCTTCTTAGATTCCTGTAGGGTGAGTCCTCCAAACGGGATGGCTTGCAGCAGTAGTCTGTAGCAATGAGTGAGATGGCTTTTACAGTAATGATGAATGTGAACTAGTTAATGTGTGTTTTCTCAGATTATGAAAGTTTTGTCCTTCCTACTTATTTGACCCATGTTACATACTTACTAATGTTGAAATTTATAGTCAAGCTACATTATAAAAAATTATTATACAAAAAAAATCATACTTAAAGTTCACAGGATATTCTTCATATCGAACTGTTTTATGCCCAGAGAGCACAATTACAGCCAATTGCAACACAGCTGATTCTTACGGAGATTGGAGAGAAAAAGAGGTAGTTATTATGAGACCCTTTCAACACATCACATTTTCATAGAGAAAACCTTGTCTTAGTGTCTCATTTTACAAATATAAAACTGAGTATAATGAAAAACAGGAATTTGCATAAAGTTAGAATTAAAATCCAGGTCTCAATTCCTGAACCAGTGCTGCTGCTTCTATACTACATTACCATTAATGAAACGGAAAAGCATACTGTCAGAAAAAGAACTTTTTTTTTTTTAAAGACCTGTTTATTTTTTTATTTCTTTATTTCTACCCCCTTGCAGCTTGCTTGCTGTTTGCTCTCTGTGTACATTAGCTGTATTCTTCTGTGTCTGCTTGTTTCCCTTTGCTGCGTCATCTTGCTGGGCCAGCTCTCCACAGGTGCAGGCCTTCAGCTCTCCATGGCACGTGGGCCAGACTGGCTTCACAACAAGGCCCCGGGACATGAACCTAGGGCCTCCCATGTGGTAGACAGGAGCCCAACTGATGAGCCACAGCCGCTTCCCACAAAACTCTGTTTTAAGTGAGATATAACATATTGGTCAAAATAGCAGTAGATTTACATTTTTAGTAAACCATTTGTGTTTCTAAAATATTTTGAAATGCTGTAAAATCAAATTTTCAGAATCGGAAGGAACCCTAAAAATCATTAATTACTTTAATTAACATTGTATGCATTCTTTTACATATGCCTTACATATAAACACATTGTAAGGACACATTTTTACAACAGTTTGAAAGGGGACTATAGGCATACTTTAGAACAAACCATCAAAAGATTACATCATTTGAGTTTTTTTCTTTGAATAATTGTCCTTTAATTTGTTAGATATCCTTCCTGACTTATACAAAATAGAAAGCTTTAAATTATGCATTGTTTGTATTTCCTATAGTCACAGTGTGCCCAATATGCTGCTGATAGAAGAGAAGAAGAGAAGATGTGTGACCATCTCATCAGTGCAGCTAAGCATCGTGATCACGTAACTGCAAATCAGCTCAAACAGAAGATTCTTAACATTCTCACAAATAAGCATGGTGCTTGGGGAGCAGTTTCTCATAGGTGAGTTATGATAATTAGAAGTAAATAATAACTCATACATTAATTATAACAGAAGCAAAAATATGGCTACAGATTTAACAATTATTTAGAAAATATGATTTAAAGTTATTTGTAATCCTTCTTTAAAATGGTTTAGAAGGAAACCTAAACTTCTTTTCTGGTAAAGTACATTAACATTTTTCATTTTAACCATTTTTAAGTGTACAATTAAATAGCATTAATTACATTCACAATGTTGTACTACCATCACCACTATTTCCAGAAATTTTTCATCACCTCAAAAAGAAACCCATACATCCCTTACCCCTAGCCCCAGAGCCTCTCATCTACTTTTGGTGTCTGTGAATCTGTCTGGCTTAGGCAACTCATGCAAGTGACATCGTACAATACATGGCCTTTTGTACCCTGGCTTATTTTACTTAGTATAATGTTATCAAAGTTCATCTGGGTTTTCACATGTGCCAGAACTCCATTCTTTCTGTGGCTGAATAATATTCCATTGTGTATGTGTTTTGTTTGGGCTTTAAATTACCCATGCATCCGCTGACGGACATGAGTTCTCCTCCGCCCTTGGCTGTTGTGAGTAATGCAGCTGTGAGCAGTGGTGTTCAGTGATCTGAGTCCTGTTATCAGTTCTTTGGGTGTATACTCAGGAGCAGAACTTTTGGGTCTCAGGTCATTCTGTGTTCAGCTTTCTGAGGAGCCGTTTTCCACAGCAGTGTATACCATTTTACATTCCCACCGGTGATGCAAGAGTGCTTCAGTTTCTCCACATCATTGCCAAAGCTTGTTCTGTTCTGTTTTTCTGATAATAGCCATCCTGATCTTTGTGAAGCGGGTCTCGTGGTGGTTTAGATTTGCATTTCCCTAGTGACTAATGATGTTGTGTATCTTTTCAGATGCTTATTGGCCATTTGTATAGCATTCTTTGGAGAAATTTCTTCTCAAGTCCTTGCCTATTTTTTAATTAGAGTATTGTATTTTTTATTGCTGCTGTGTTGTAATGGTTCTTTTTATAGTCTACATAGTAAACTCTTATCAGATATATGATTTGCAAATCTGCTGTTCTTTAGATTGTTTATTTTCTTGATAATGTCCCTTGATGAACAAAAGTTTTTTATTTTGATGAAGTCCAGTTTTTTTGTTTTTTGTTTTTGTCTTCCACTTCTGCTGAAAACCTAAACTTTTTAACGTAGCTACAATGGAAGTTATTTTTCTAACTTATAATATGTAACAATATAAAATTTGTTTAGTCAATTATTTTAGAGTCTTCTCTTATGACTGAACAGATGTTAGGATATCAAAAATGGCACCTTTTTTAATCTTTTAGAGTCAGCTCTTATTAAATTTATGTCATTCTAAATTTTTCTTATATACAATAATAATAGGCATTTACTATAGAAATATACTTCCTTTTAAGAATTTTTCTTCTGTAATTTTCTACTCAGTCTTTCTTAGGATTTACAGCTCAAATTAGGATTTTGTGATATTGTAGTATCAAAATTAAATAAAACCAAAATTGGTTGTATATAAATTACAAATATTCTCCTTCCAAAAATTTTATGGAAGTAAAATTGTGGGTTTTTTTTCCTTCTGCAGAATGAAGCTGTTCAGGTAAATAGTAATGAGAGGCAGATCACTATATTTGGGTTCCTGTTGTTCTTTGTTTTAATAGCTTCTTTTTATTGGGCCTGCATTAGTCAGCCAAAGGGGTGCTGACACAAAGTACCAGAAAATCTGTTGGCTTTTATAAAGGATATTTATTTGGGGTAGAAGCTCACAGTCACAAGGCCCTAAAGAGTCCAACTCAAAGTACTATGAGAGGTACTTCCTCACCCAAAGTCTATTCCCATGTGTTGAAGCAAGATGGCGGGCGATGTTTGCAAAGGTTCAGCCTTCCTCTTCCTTTTACGGCTCTGTGGGCCCAGCTTCTTCTGATTCCAGCTATAAGCTAACATAAGGCTCATCTCTCTCATTTCTTTCCGGGCTCAGCTGCTTTGTTCTCTTCACAAGATCAGCTGTAGTCTATCATGCTCATCTCTCTTCCTGGGACCTCTGCTGTGTCTGTGGAGCCACCTCTGTGGAGTTGTCTCCATTCCTCTGTGTTCTTCTCCTGTGTATCTACTGCTCTTCCCTTTTTGATTGATTATCCCTTTATATAGCTCACCAAGGGGGTGGGGAATCAACCCTGCACGCCCTAATGACCTGTTGAATCAAAGCCCTAATCTTAACATAATTTAATCAAAGATATCTTGGCTGAATCTAATATAATCAAAGGGTATCATACCTAGAGAAACAGACCAATTTACAGACATAATCAATATCTCTTTTTGAAATTTATAAAAATACCATACTGCCACAGAGCTCTTTAGATGTTTTTATCGAATCACTGTCTGGCAGAGTTTGGGGCTTGGTTAAATGTGAGCAAGACTCTGTTAGAATTTAGGTAGAAGTGATCCTATTAGTTACAAAAGAATAATATCTAGATAATATAGAATGTCTTAGATATAATATCTAGACTATGACCAGCATAATATTTTACCATCTTTCCTGGGATTTCAGGTATAAAATGGGATTGAGAAAACTTTATTATCTTTGCATTTTTGATGGAGATTACAATGTCATTGTAATCTTGCCAATGCTCAGTTTTTCCGTCGTCATTTCCATAACCACGACATGCAGTACTGATTAAGTATGTATGTGTGCAGGACCCACCACCAGCACTTCACATGGCTTGTTCCACCTAACCCCACATCTCTGTTAGGTTGGTGTTGGAGGTGTCTCCATTTTACCATGAGGAAGCTGAAGCTTCCGGATGTTAAGGATAACTTGTGTCTAGTCAGACCAAGCATCTTGCCATGCTATAAAGACCTCTCGTGGTTGTTTCTCTTTCTGAGTCATCTGGAGTGGGTTTATCTTTTTGTTTCCCTCTAGCCTAAGCTGTATATTGCTGTATATTGCCCGTAATCCAGTGGGTAGGATTCAGGATGTCACCATAAATGTGTGAAGCCACACATGGCGTGGAGTTTAACTATTTTGTCATGTCATTGGAGGACAGCTGAAGGGCAGTGCCCTTCACCGCATTTTCTCATGGTGATGTGGAACTGTGTCCTCTGCTAGCCGGTCAGCTTCCAGAGTGGGTACTGGGCCTCAGACAGACAGATATCTTCTGTCCTTTCCTGCATATTAATCCTTCATGCTCCCTGACTGAACACATATGGATATTTCTGTCATCACACTTCACTCCCTGGATCACTGGATTATGAATCTTCAAGCGTAGCTTTGTTCTCTATAATCTTTCTTAGTATATGACTAACTAATAGAGCTAAGTCCTTGGATTCCTTTTTTTTTAATCATACTTTCTAGACAGTCTTATTTACCTAGTTAAATAGTAGGCATGGAATTTTGAATCCAGTCTATCTGACTATAAAGTTCATCATTATTCCAATGATGAAGTTAATGACCAATTATATTAATTATAAAAAACTATCAAATGGAAAAATGAAATACAAAACACTACTAAAACAGGGTAAGACTTGGAAATCTGGGGATTTAGGAATTGTTTTTGAAGTTTTACAAAAAAGGCCTGAACTAAACTGACATAGAAACTGCTGCCCAAGAGAGCAAGATAGAACTTGTAGTCTGAACCTGAAATGGTTGATTGACTGTTAGAACAAAAATAAGCAAGGATTACAAATAACAGTTTCACAACATAATATTTCAGAATGCAATCCAAAATTAATATTCAAAGAATCAGGAAAATCTCACCATTTCTCAAGGGAAAAGACAATTAACCAATGCTAATGATGGAAATATCAGAGACTTAAAAGCAGCTCTTGTAACCATCTGTACTAGGTAAAGGAAAATGCTTGTAAAATGAATGAAATGATAGAAGGTGATCTCAGCAGAGAAATGGAAAGTAAATAAAAAGGACCAAATGAAAATACAATATCTGAAATAAAAATTCACTGGATGAACTCAGTAGTAGAATGAAGATGACAGAGGAAAGAATGAATAAACTTGAAGATTGTTCAAGGAAAACAATACACTTGAGTAACAAGCAGTTTGAAAAGAAAAAATGACAGAGCTGTGGATACTAGTGAGACAATATCAAAAGGTTTAGTATTTGTGTCAGTGAAACCCCAAAAGAAGAGGAGAAAGATTGGTATGAAAAGAAAAATTGAAATAAGAATGGCTGAAAACATAACCAGTTTGGTGAAAGACATCAAGGTAGAGAGACTCAGGGTGCTCAGAGAATTCCGAATGGGAAAACGCAATAAAAACTATACCTGGACACATCATAATCAGTCTTCTCAAAACCAAAGATAAAAAAAAAATTGGAAACAGCCAGAGAAAAACAATACATATGCAGGAATAACAGTTCAAATGATTGTATGGATTTCCTGTCGAAACCATGGAGGTTACAAAAAGAACTCTCAACCCAGAATTCTATATTCAGCAGAAATATCTTTAAGAAACAGGAAATAAAAACATTCTCAGATGAAAGAAAAGTGAGAGAACACTAGCAGACTGTTCTAGAGAAATGCCGAAGGAAGGTCTTAAGGCAGAAGGGAAAGTTGGACTGTCGGCAATCAAAGAAAGCTGGAGAGATCAGCAAATACAACACTGTTCTTATCTTCAGTTCTTTAAAATACCTGTGACTGTTGAAAGCTGAATAATATAACATTGTCAGGAGATTCAGTGTATGTGTGTCATATAATGAGAGCTGTCTATGTAAAATCTTAAATATACCATTCTCTAATAAAAATTATGAGGTATTCAGGAGAAAAAAAGAAATTCCCCAGGAATTTCCAAGTTTTTTATAACGTTATGATGGAACAGCCACTGCAACTTTGCACCAGGAATGTGCTGTGTACTCAGGGAATGAGTGGTTGCAAGTTGGAACGCCAATTATATTGGTGCCACTGGGTCAGATGAGCATTCGACCAGTCGTGAGCTTAGTACCATGGTGAGATCTCAGCTGACAAAAAATTTCCACTTAGTACAGAAATATAGTTGCATCACGGCCCATATTTGTTTAACAGCTGTGAAGCTTTGTATGATGTCAGTTAAGAATTACGTAAATGAGCATGACATGTTCAAATGAGAAGATGACAGGTTTATTGTTCTCAACCTGATATTCTACACTTCCAAAACGAGTCCTCATAATCACTGTCTCAATAATTGTCATCATAATCTTAAAGTAACTAAGTGCTATAAGCACAAAGTCTCATCAAGTAAGCACTAGAAAATAAAGTAAGCAATGACCAGGTAATGCTGTGAAGTGAAAAATCGGTGCTTTGGAAATAAATCTTCTGGTCAGTCATCCTCATTCTGTGGCTGCCTGGCTCCACTCCTGCTTCCCTTCTCAGAAATAGTTCCTGTTGCCTTCTCGGAGTATGAATGGCAGCCACCCTGCTTAGGCTTTAGTTTAAATTCAGTTTAATTTGCTGAGTCCCCTCTGTGGGCTGATGGGAAATTCATTCTCAGGGCTGCACACACCCACACACACGTACGTGCACACCCACACACACCGAAGACGTTAGTAATCTCACTAGCATAAAACTCTGGAATCCTCATTTCTCAGGGCTCTAGGGATGTGACCCTTGTCTGAGCTTGAAGCTGGGTCTGTTTCTGATCAAAACGAGGCCATAGAGTCTCCGTTACGGAGGTGTGGTCGCTACAACACAGCCCTGTATGTTCCTGCCATTTCATTAGGAGTAAACGTACTGCTCCCCTTTCAGGCACCCTGTCTTCTTGTCCCTTGCGGACTCGGAACAAACTCTCCAGCCCTGGCTACTCTAAGCTCCTCACCTCTCATGCCTCGGTGTCCCTCCCCTCTTCTAGGAAAGCTCAGCTACTTTTAAAAGGGAATAGCTCTCTGGTCTGCTGAGAAGGTAAGAGAAATCTCGAGGCTCCTGGATTCACAATCCTGCCTGTTCTGTAGGGGTTGGCATGGGGGAGGTGGGAATTTCTCCCTGGCCCAACCCTCTCTACAACCATCCTAAAACACATATCTGGAATCAAACCTCCCCTAACAGGGAACTGGTTTTTGGGGGTCATTTGGACCTTTGGCCTTGAACTCAGTAGCATCCTGTTGTAGCCGACTGAGGTCACTAATTCTAACTGCTCTGATCAACAGAAAACATAAGATAGATGGGGTGGAATTCTACAGCTTGCTGATTGAAACGATTGGGAGGAAGCAGGACGTTGCCAAGTGGCTGTCATGATTCCCTCAAAGTGCCGAGGCCGTGCTTGGAGCTGAGAAGCGCAGATGGGACTGACGCAGAGGGGAGAGACTAGCTGAGTCTGCCTTGCCTGAGGCATCGTCTGGTGCAGATGTCCACCAGGAGGTTAAACATACAGCTCCAGGGGACACGAGTCACCATGTCTGCATGTGACGCCTTCTCAGCACGTCCAGAACAGGCCCTCGGTGGACGGCTCCAGGCGAGGAGGTTAGGTGGCGAGCCAGGGCAGGCAGAGCCCGCGCTGGTCTTCCCCGAAGCACGTGTGTACATACTCAGTCTGTATATTCAACACAGGCCCAAATGGTGAGGTGCAGGAAGCCAGCGCTTTAACAGCCTGGCGAGTTCATTTTCCCAGATGGGACTCAGATGTGGGGTGTGTCGGTGGGAGGGCGTTGAGAGGACCAGGCCGGGTGGACATCACGGCGGTTGTTGCAGCAGGACCCGGAGTGCCTACTGTTTGCACGGGGAGGTGCCTCTCGACCCAGCTGATGGCCAGCGCTATTTCTGCAACCTTTCCCCCTAAAATATATGGATTTTTAAAATGAGGGTGTTTTAATAAGTCTCCCCAAAGTAAGACCCTTTGTAAAATGATTTGTAAATGAAGTTAGAATTGCATAGAATGCACAGGTGATGATAATGAAGAAAATCCATTAGCAGATGTGAAACAACAGATCTCACAAATATTGGACTGCTGTCTCAGCCACAAAAAACACATTAGTTTGAAGATCAATATTCTCAGATCCGCACATTAAAGAAACTTCATCTTGGCTTACAGATGGTGTAGAATTAGAAAATTTTGACAATTTTCCCCAAGTGCCAGGAGTTGACGTGAGGTTACCACCATCTCTCAAACCATATTTGGCTGCTAATTAAAATGTGTTTTCACCAAACTGTAGGAAATATTTTCAAACAGTAGCATCTTGTTTCTTGGCATACTTGTAAGGCATTTTTCTTTTTTTGGGGGGGGGGGGGAGGTTACTGAAAGTAGGACATCAGTAGGCTGATGAGAAAATCTCTGGAATCTTTTCATTTGAGGTTTTTTTTTTGTAAGCTTGCTTTTTAGGTTAGAATTATTATTTAAGTCATATTGTATCCTTTAAAACAACACGTTCAGCTCATACATTTTGAAAATTATAAAAAGACATGTTAAAAACTTTAGGAATTTGAATTCAAACAGCATTTTTCTCTACAAATGTACTCCTTTCTATAACTCCATGTCATATATGTTTTCATTTTAGTAAATAAAATGAGTAAATTAATTTACAGTGGTATTTCTCTATATGGTATGCACTCTAAAAGGCAATGCACTAGATTGTAAGGTATTTTTTGATATTTGTGTTCAAATGTCATTTACTGTCTTTCATCAATAAAGAAGGTTGCCTGTTTCGTTGGAAAGTACCAGTGCCCTGGAGTGCTGTATTTTGAAGTCATCTGTCACAGATGCATGGTAGAGAGAGAAGAGTATTTATGTTTATGGCATTTTAAGTAACTGAGTTGAACCCTTTGGAATACAGAGAAATGGCTTGCTTACTGTCATCGCTGTTCACTTAATCCCTGTGACCTTGACATGATAGCATTCCCATAAATCTCCCTGTGGGTAGCTCAGTAAAACAGAGAACATCAACATGTAAAGATTGTTTCAGCTTTAAGAGTCAGCTATCTCAGAGAATAAATAGTGTCCACACAGACCATACAGAAGCAGTCTGCCATCCCCCTCTTTCTAACAAATAATACTTACTGGAAAATCATTTTTTGTTATCATTTGTATTCTACCTATTTCTGGATAGTATTGGCAGTAACTAATTGTTAGATTGATAAAAGAACAGAAAAAGAAAATAAATATAAAAATATGCATATCATGCCTAATTTTTTAAATAAGTAGTCTTCTTACGATGATAAAAAATAATAACTTTTTATAAGAATATTTAATATAGTTTTATTTTATATTGTATTTTTGTTGCACTATACCTCGTTATTAATTTGTTCTGTATTTATTCTCTTTAATTTTTGTGATTATATATATAATCCCTAAAACATAAATTTTCAATTTCAATAGTTTTAGTGTTTTTATTTCACTCTTTTGCAAGCAACTATTGAGGCATTCAGGATAAAATAAATTGAGGACATTGGGGCATTCAAGAAAAAAAATTGATATGTAGCACTAGGAAAATTAACAGAAGAAACTTAAGTACAAAACTGGATTCTCTCTATATTAGATTTCAGAAATGTTGTCCACAAACCAGATGAAAATATAGCTTTGGCTCAATAGCCCTTGATAGGGCAAATGCTGGCAATGTTTTCATTGCTTCCATCAATATGATAAAATGGTCTTCCTGCAGGTTGCCTTTGTCTCCCACCAACTTCCGTATTTAAAAACTTTTAGTTTACTTTCCTTGGTTAACCTCTAACCTTCTTTTTGAAGGGAGTTTGTGCTTTGCCTGCTGTTCATACAATTTGCATGGAAATGGTAAATCCTGCACACCAGAAGTGTGCAGAGGAATATATAATCTGTGAAATAATTGTAGTGTTCATGGTTGATATAGAAGATTACTACTGAAGAATGTCTTATCAGGTGTGTAAAGACTCTCATAAGCATTTTCGGGAACTATCCAGGCAGAAATCTGAGAAAATAAAAGCTGAAGCCTGGCAGAAAAGAAAACCAACTACGAATAGGATACAAATTCCCAGAAAAATGAGATGAATCAGAAATCTTTATTTAATATAAGACCCCAAGCATCAATTTGAAAAGAAAATTCCATGAAAAAAAGGTTGATATGCACCAGTAAATAAAAGGCCAGTTTATTAAACAACTGTGCACTAAGAAGTTCTATTTTAACAGCCTTTCCAGCTGATATGAGCCCTAAAAATTCAAGTCACATGATTTATCTGGATGCTACAAAGTGTAAATTGCTCTTTGTGGACAGTGTTATGATAGAAACTTTTCTTTTAAGCAGTGCTCTTTTCTGTTATTTATCAGTAAAGTTACCAAGATGCAGTCAAACACTATAGATTAAAATCCTGAGTTAGGGAATGAGGTATTGCATAAATAGGAATTTTATGCCCTTGGAGTCTTAAAATAAATCTTAAAAATTAAATACAGCTGGCTTGTGGATGAAGAAAGACTTTTGAGGGTTAGGAAATAAAATATGCCAAATACTGACTATCACATAAGCATTTTTAAAGCTTTAAATTAGATTTACCCAACTGAGTAAGCTGACTGTTTGTTAGGGCATTTGAATATACGTAATTAATCAGCAAAGTAAAACACAGATGTAGTAGACAACTAGCAAAATACCTTCTTAACTTCTCTAGGGCCATTTATTAAGTATAAGATGGTTGAGTAGTTGTGGTCAGAGTTATGTGCGTATGCGCTCCAAGTTTAAGAGGTCAAGACACTTGAGCGACGAGGACTTATAATTGTTCCCTTAAGAAGCATTATGGGAGAGGGGATGTGGCTCAGGTGAAAGGGCCTCCACCTACCTTATGGGAGGAACTGGTTCAATCCCTGGGGCCTGCTGGTGAGAAAGAAGAGAAAGTATGCCTGCACGGCAAGCCAGTGCCTCTGTGGTGAGCTAAGTGCCCACATGGTGAGCTGAGTGCCCATGTGGCAAGCCAAGTGCCTACGTGGGTACCCATGTGGCGAATCGAGTGCCAACGTGGTGATGGTGAGCCTAGTGCGCGTGTGGTGACCGAGTGCCTGTGCGGTAAACTGAGTGCCCACGTGGTGAGCTGAGTGCCCATGTGGGTGCCCATGCAGTGAGCGTGTGTCCGCCCAGCGAGCCGAGTATTCACATGAGTACCTGCATGGTGAGCCAGTGGCGTGTGGTGAGCTGAGTGCCCATTGAGCCAAGTGCCCATGCAGTGAGCCAAGTGTTATGTGGGTCCCCGTGTGGTGAGCCAAGTGCTCATGTGGTGAGCCAAGTGCCTGTGTGGTGAGCCGAATACCTGCACAAGTGCCTGCTTGGCAAGCCAGTGCCCTCATGGTGAGTCAAGTGCCCATGTAGCAAGTTGAGTTCCCGCACAAATGAACCAGTACCCACAAAAGTGAGTCACAAAGCAAGATGATAACACAACAAAAGAGAGACAAAGGGGAGAGTCAAGGCAAAGTGCAGCAAATACCAGGAACTGAGGTGGTGCAATTGACAGGGAACCTCTCTCCACATCAGAGGTCCCTGGATCAAATCCGGGTGAATCCTAGAGGTGAAAGAAGAGAAGAGAAGGCAAAAAAGAGAGAAATAGATACAGAAGATCACACAGCGAATGGACACAGACAGCAGGAGGGGGAGGGGGAAAAAAAAAAAGCATTATGTTCGTTGATATTTAATTTAGTTTACAATAAAATTTATAAACCCATTGTTATATCATCTGTATCACATATACGTGTTTTAAATGTACATAAAAATAAGGCTTATGCTTCTCAGATTAGTCATATACTACCTATTTACCTTCGTCCTCAGGCCCTTTTATTTTATTTTATTATTTTTTTAAAGATTTATTTTTTATTTCTCTCCCCTTCCCCCGTCACCCCCCAATTGTCTGCTCTCTGTGTCCATTTGCTGTGTGTTCTTCTGTGACCGCCTCTATCCTTATCAGCGACACCAGGAATCTGTGTTCTTTTTGTTGCGTCATCTTGTTGTGTCAGCTCTCCATGTGTGTGGTGCCATTCTTGGGCAGGCTGCACTTTCTTTCACACTGGGCAGCTCTCCTTACGGGGCGCACTCCTTGCGCGTGGGGCTCCCCTACATGGGAGACACCCCTGCGTGGTACAGCACTCCTTGCGTGCATCAGCACTGCGCGTGGGCAAGCTCCACACAGGTCAAGGAGACCCAGGGTTTGAACTGCAGACCTACCATGTGGTAGGCAGACGCCCTATCCCTTGGGCCAAGTCCGCTTCACCTCAGGTCCTTTTAAATTCAACTTTTGTCTACCAAGATTTGATCTGTAAAAGGGACATTTTCTCATAAACAATCTCACATATTTTTTTGACCCAGACTTTGTAACTGCTCTCTGCTCTTCTCAACGAAAAGAAATAAAATAGCCCTCAAATTTGTCACTTTCTACTTCATGAATTTCTTCTCTATCTCTACCTGTCTTAGTTGAGACCATACCATTAAAATGGTTTTCATTTTGGAATTATAGTTTCATCATCCATCTTCCTGGCACCCAAAATTACCTACTTTGATTCTGGCTATTTAGTGTAAATCCTCTTGACAATATATATTTATATATATAAATTTTTTAACGCATTTTTTAAAATTAAAGTTAATAGATCACACAGAACGTTACATTAAAAAAACATAAGAGGTTCCCATATAGCCCACTCCCACACTGCCATCATTTTTGTAAATTGTATTTTTTTGAAGATACATACATCACAAAAAATGTTACATTGAAAAAACATAAGAGGTTCCCGTATACCCCCCCATCCCCACCCCACTCCTCCCACACCAACAACCTCCTCCATAATTGTGGCACACTCATCGCACTCGGTGAGCATGTTTTGAAATACTGCTGCACCACTTGGATAATAGTTTACCATGTGTTCACACTCTCTCCTGAGTTATATTCAGTGGGTTATGGCAGACTATATGAAGTCCAGCATCTGACCCTGCAATATCATTTAGGACAACTCAGAATCCCAAAAATGTCCCCCACATCACATCTCTTCTTCCCTCTCCTTGCCCTTAGCAACTGCTGTGAATACTTTCTCCACATCAATGCTACAATTTCTTCCATTACTAGTCGAAATAGTTCTATAGTAGAATACCAGTAAGTCCACTCTATTCCGTATTTTATTTCTCCATCCTGTGGACCCTGGGATGGTGATGTCCACTCTGTCTCTAAATTGAGAGGGGGCTTAGAGCCCTCATGACTGGTGGATGTGATTCTCCTGTTTGCGGTTGTAGGCACTCTTGGCTCCCTGGTGTGGTGGTTGACCATCTTCACCTCCCTGTTAGCTGACCTGGGTAAGTCCAACAAACCATAGAGTAGGAGTTGCAACTCTGCTGAGGCTCAGGGCCCAGCTGGCACATGGGCAGTCCAGAAATTCAAGTCCCCTGAGTATACACCATCCCTAGCGCCAACCACAGGTTCAGTAAAAATGACAGAAGAGGTATGCGTAGAAAGGGCAAATCTGAGTCCAGCTCCCTCACACTCAGGAGCACAAATTCCAAAGTAGTGCCCATCGACATGGCACAAAACTCCAAATCCATCTGCCATGACCATATACCCTGTGGGTCTCTGTAGCCTTCAGGAGAACCAGTACCTAGGGTTGTATCTCCTTTGGCTGTTTCTGGAGTCCTGCTGAGGGCGTGCATAAGCGCAACCCCTTTGCTGACCTTCCAACTCTTTTTTGAAGACTCCTAGACCTATAAACTTATTTGTCTTTGTCATTTCCCCCTTTTATTCAATGTCAAAAAGCAGTTTTTAACACATGATTCTACATGTAGGCTGAGATATACTGCTGGTCTGAGTTAACCCTTTTATTCAAGGTTACATCTAGTTACATCACCAGTTAGTGATTGGAAGTAATCCCTCAGCACCAGGTAGGCTCATTCCCGGGAGTCGTGTCCCACACTGGGGGGAAAATAATGCATTTACATGCTGAGTGGCAACATGAAGGCTCTCAAGAGGTAACTTTTAGGCACCCTCCAGCTCTAGACCTAGTTCATATTTCAGGCAGACAGGCTCATAAGCATAGTCATCAGTATCAAAGGCTCATCACTGGACCATCCTTCCTTGTTGGTCTTTGCCGTTGCACTTGGGGGATTATTGCTGTTCCATTGGGGAATGTGACAAAGCTCCCCTGAGTGGGAACTCAGCACTACCTAAGTTGTTGTTTGTAACTGTAACTACTATGAAAATACCCAACATATATCAGGACATTTTTTTATGTCCCCTATATACATGTCCTAGAGAACTCACTCCTAACCCTGCACCCCCATCAGTAACACCCCACATCAGAGTTTCTCCTCTGCCATAGTTGTACTTCTCTGTGGTCCAAACTTCTTCAACAATGAAGCCTAATACATTGCCAAATTCAATTAATAGGAAAATGAAATATAGTGATGGGTTTAAAGACGAGAAATATATGTACTAATTTAGAAATACTAAAATAAATTGAAGTATTTAAATAAATGAAAAATATTACAAAACTTTGCACTTAATGTTTTGTCTTTCATCACTATAACAGGTGTTGCCCTGTGTGTACAATGGCAAGGCACTTTCTTTCGTTTCTTCCTCAGTGTCTACATCCTTTCTTTTTTTTGTAATTTTTAATTTTGTCTTCAAAAAGTTTTAGATCATAGTAATTCACATATACAATATAGGGAACTCCCATATATCCAATATCAAACCCTTTTCCCCCTTCCCCAGCAATGATCTTTTTACATGTTCATGTTAAATTTGCTGCAGCTAATGTACAGATATTGAAACATGGCTGCCAAACATTGTTCCATTTTGGTTTACATTGTGGTTTATATTTTAGACTGTACAAATTTCTAAATTTTTAGTTTCATTTATGTTTTATATTATGGTTTACATTTTAGCTTATAGACTTTTATACATTTTTGGTGTAAGTTAACATGTCCTATATCCATCATTACATCATCTTGTGGAACACTTCCATTGCCCCCCAGTTACCCTGCTTCCATCTATTCTATACCTTTCTCCCCCCTCCCCTCAGGGCCCAGTGACAATCAATCTTCACTACTTGAGGGACCAGATTTACAGATATTTGCAACAGTGCTGCGGGCTTGACATACTAGACTGCCCTAACCCATTGGGAGCCACTGATTCTCTCGAGGGACACTATTCCCTCTATTGGAGAACATCAGGTCTCCCCAGGATGTGGTAATACCTTCACGCTCATTGTATGGTCTCCACCCAATGATTTAACACACTATGACAAAATGAGCACTCACACACTCCCTAGATGCCTGCCCCTATGCCAGTTGCTCCCCCTTAAGCACCTTAAACACATAATCCTTTCTTATTATATTTTCTAAAGAGGTTTCTCAACGTTATAGTTTCAACCATATACCTGACAGTCTCCCATCTTCAACTGTTCCCCCCAGCCCTCCCCCCAATTTCTTAGGCCATCTGACCCATCTTCCCAACCCTAGCCCCCCTCAAGCCCACAAAGTACAAATACCTCCAGCTTATCGTAGACTTCACCCATGTAGGCATCAGCTCACAACCTTCCCTTTCCCCCTTCAATTTCCTGTAAGCCTATCATCCAGTCTCTAGCTCTCTGAGACAGCTTGGTTTGCTTATTTCATATCAGAGAGGACATGTATTTGTCATTCAATGCCTGACTTGCTTCACTCAACATAAGGTCCTCAAGATTCATCCATGTTATCACATGTGGTTGTACTGTATTCCTTCTTATAGCTGAATAGTATTCTATTTCTGTATATATCACATTTTATTTATCCATTCACCTGTTGATGGGCATTTGTGTTGATTCTACCATTTGGCAATAGTGAATAATGCTGCTATGAACATTGGTGTGCATATATTGGTCTATGTCCTTATTTTCAGTTCTACTGGGTATATTCCCAGCAGTGGGATTGCTGGTTGATATGGAAATCTATAGCTAGCTTTGTGAGAAACCACCAAACTGTTCCCCAGATTGGCTGGATCTTTCTGCATTCCCACCAGCAGTGGATGAGTGTTCCCATTCCTCCACATCCTCTCCAGCACTTGTAGTCTTCTGTTTTTTTTTTGATAGCTGCCAGTCTTATGGGAGTAAGATGGTATCTCATTGTAGTTTTGATTTGCATTTCCCTAAGAGCTAGTGATTTTGAGCATTTTTTCACGTACTTTTTAGCCATTTGTATTTCTTCTTTGGAGAAGCATCTGTTCAGATATTTTGCCCATTTTTTAAAATGGGTTGTTTTGCTTTTTATATTCAAGATATAGGAGTTCTTTATATGTGCAGGATACAAGTCTCCTGTCAGATATAGGTTCCCAAATATTTTCTCCCATTGGGTAGGTAGGCTTTCTTTTCACTTTCTTGACAAACTCCTTTGAGATGCAAAAGGCTTTAATTTTGAGGAAGTCCCATTTATCTGTTTGTTCTTTTGCTGCTCATGCTTTGGGTGTGAAATTCATGAAGCTATTTCCTATTACAAGATCCTGTAGATACTTCCCTACATTGTTTTCCAAAGTCTTCATGGTCTTGGCTCTTATAGTTAGGTCTTTGATCTATTTTGAGTTGATTTTTGTATAAGGTGTGAGATGGTAATCGTCTTTTCATTCTTTTGCATACAGATATCCAGTTCTCTAGGCACCATTTGTTGAAGAGGCCATTCTCTCCCATTTGAGTGGGCTTTGTGGCCTTGTTGAATATCAGATTACTGTATATATAAGGGTATATATCAGAATGCTCAGTTCAGTTTCATTGGTCCATGTGTCTATCCTTGTGCCGATACCATGCCGTTTTCATGACTATAGCTTTGTAGTATGTTTTGAAGTCAGGTAGTGCAATTCCTCCAATTTCATTTTTCTTTTTCAATATGTCTTTGGCTATTTGGGGCCTCTTTCCTTAGCAAATAAACTTCATGGTTAGTTTTTCTAGTTCATTAGAAAATGTTGTGTTGATTTTTATTGGGATTGTATTGAATCTGTAGATTAGTTTTGGTAGGATAGACATCTTAATAATATTTAGTCTTCCTATACATGAGCAAAAAATATTCTTCCATTTCTTTAGGTCTTCTTTGATTTCCTTGAACAGTGTTGTCTAGTTTTCTGTGTATAAGTCTTTTACATCTTTAGTTAAATTTGTTAGTATTTGTTTTTTTATTTCCTATTGTAAATGATATTTGTTTCTTGATTTCCTCCCCGGATTGGTCATTATTGGTGTACAGAAATGCTACTGATTTTTGCACATTGATCTTATAACCTGTGACTTTATTGAACTCATTTATAAGTTCTAGAAGCTTTGTTTTAGTTTTCATAGGGCTTTCTATGTATAGGATCTTGTCATCTGCAAATAGTGAAGTTTTTCTTCCTTTCCAATTTGGATGACTTTTATATCTGGTTCTCACCTCAGTGCTCAAGCAGCTACTTCTAACACAGTGTTAAATAGTAGAGGTGATAGTGGGCATCCTTGTCTTGTTCCTAATTTTGAAAGGAAAGATTTTAGGATTTCACCTATGTAAATGAAGTTAGCAGTGGGTTTTTCATATATGCCCTTTATCATGTTCGGAAAGTTTCCTTCTCTTCTGATCTTTTGCAGTGTTTTTATCAAGAAAGGGTGCTGTATTTTGTCAAATGATTTTTCTGCATCTATAGGTATGATCATGTGATTTTTTTTCCTTTAATCTATGTATGTGGTATATTACATTAATTGATTTTCTTATGTTGAACCATCCTTGCATACCAGGAATGAAACCCAGTTGGTCACAGTGTGTAATTCATTTAATGTGTTGTTGAATATGATTAGCAAGTATTTTGTTGAGGATTTTAGCATCCAGTTTCATTAAGAGATTGGTCTTTAATTTTCCTTTCTTGTGGTATCTTTGTTTGGATTTGGTATTAGGGTAATGTTGGCATCATAGAATGAGGTAGGCCAATGTTCCTTCTATTTCAATTTTTTAAAAGAATTTAAGGAAGATTGGTGTTAATTCTTTCTGGAATGTTTGGTAGAATTCATCTCTGAAGTCGTCTGGCCCAGGGCTCTTCTTAGTTGGGAGTTTTTTAATGACTACTTCTATCATTTTACTTGTGATTGGTTTGTTGAGATCATCAATTTCTTCTTTCGCCAATGTAGACTGCTTATGTGTTTCTAGGAATTTGTCCATTTCCTCTAAATTGTCTTTCTTGTTGGAATATAGTTTTTCAAAGTATCCTTTTGTGATAGTCTTTATTTCAGTGGGATCAGTGGTGATATCCCCTTTCTCATTTCCTATTTTGTGTATTCGCATCTTCTCTCTCTTTTTCTTTGTTAGTCTAGTTAAGGGTTTGTCAATTTTATTGATCTTTTCGAAGAACCAGCTTTTTGTTTTGTTTATTTTTTTGAGCACTTTCTTATTTTCTATTTCATTTAGTTATGCTCTGATCTTTGTTATTTCTTTCTTTCTTCTTCCTTTGGAGTTAGTTTGTTGTTTTTTTTACCATTTCCTCCAAGTGTGCAGTTAGTTCTTCAATTTTAGCTCTTTCTTCTTTTTTTGATGTATGAATTTATGGCTATGAATTTCCCTCTCAGTGCAGCTTTTGCTGCATCCCATAAGTTTTGATGTGTTATCCCTCTTAGCAATATTAACACAAGTATTATTATTTTCTCTGAACTATTTTTAATATTTAACATGTATATGATTATTAAAACATAGTACCTGCCTCTTAGGTAGATTGTGAAGATTAAAAACAATACAAGTTTTAGTTACTATGTTTCTTATTACATTGCTTCTTGCTGCATACTCCTCATATGAAATTAACTTCTTTATTTTACGAAACACCCTAAATACCTAAATTATATCTTCAATGTAGTACACTAACTTAGCATAGTATGCTTTTGATTTCAGATGATGGGGTTAGCAAGTATGGTCAAATAGGACCCACTTTTCCATCCAAGGCACATATTCATTATTATGTTTAAGAGAACTCTGTGATATTTTAGCAACAGCCATTTTTATGGCAGCCTGCCAGTTTGACTACCAGAATACCTTAATGATTAGGCCAGGAAAAATACCAACATAACAAAAAGTGACAAACAAAACAAAATAGGATGAAAAACAAACATTGGCTGCCCTTTATTGACATCCCATTTGGTTAGATCAGAATTTCCAGCTGTCTACTTGATATCTTTAACTACGCATATCCCGTAAGGTCTTAATGTGTTTAAAACGAAGCTGGTTTACTGACTTCCTTCTCTCTGCTTCTGTAACTTTCTTACTTAGTTCATACTCTTGCCATATTGTATATTTAATATTTTTTACTTTACTGACGAAACTCTGTGTGTCAGGAATGATGTTCTTAGTGTGTATAATAGTATCTAGCATGTAAGATGTGGTCTGAAAGGAAACATTTAGTGAGGGAGTGAATGGATAAAAGAACAAGTGATTATAGATATTCAAAGTACTTAGGATTGGTTCTGAAGAATTCTGAAGTGTTAACAACTGTAATCAAATAAAAATTATTGGATATATTATCTTTATTATTAAATGGATTCATTTATTTAAATTGTAGAAATTAACTTTATATGTAAAAAAATTTAATAAAAGTGGTTTTTTTTTCCTGTCCAACTTTCTGTTCTACCTTGAAATATGGGAAGAGTGAATTTGATTATTCAGGATATTTTGATTTATTTTAACTGCAACATTTTAATGTTTCTGATATGATTCCAATTTCTAGTTTATCATCTGGAAAAACTCTGAACGTAAGAAAAACAAACAAAAATTATTGGATTTAGTTTTATTCAAGTCAACTGATGAATAATCATTGAGCAATTACATAGATAGCATTATGGTGAAGCTTTGGACTCTGATAGATTTGAGTTCAAATTCCATCATCATAGCTTCATAACATTCACTTTGAAAAGTTTCCTAATCTCTCTGAGCTTTAATTTTTTTCATCTGTGAAATGTGGGATAATAACCACCTAGTAGATTTCTAGAGCAGTAGTTAGAAAACATAGACTCCTGTAGCAAATATTTATTAAAATAATACATAAAAAATAACTTAGTTTTGCTGTTGAGTTTTTCTAATTTAAATATGTAGAGTATATTTGATCAACTGAATATCCATCAGCATATTTTAAGCTTTACTCTTCTGATTTTTAATCACTTATTTATGGCTTTCCTTTACACGTGCTGTTGATGAAATGAAAGCATTTGTTAATTGTCATTGCATTTTTTACAAATACGTAAAAATACATGGTGAGAATATTTAGTAGAAATAACTCTTCACAAATACTTCCAAGGGTATTGCTCAATCATACAGTTTTTCCAGGGGAAACAAGATCACCCATTGTTGTAAAATCAGAAATTGAGCCCTTGGCTTTTAAACTTTTTGGCAGTTTTTAAAAAGTTACTAAAATTAAGATTAGTATAGGTTTGTCACTGCTTTCCTGGCTTGTCTCTAAAGTAGCCAAACAATCCAGTAAAAAAAAATAGGCAAAGGACATTTCTTTAAAGAATATATACAGGTGGCCTTTCCGCACAAGAAGACATGCTAAACATCAGTGATGTTCAGAGAAATGCAAATCAAAACCACAGCAAGATGCCTCTTCACAATTACTAAGGTGGCTGTTATTTTTAAAAATAATAATAAAAAATGGTGCCAAGGTTACAGAGAAATGGGAACACTTAACTTTTGCTGGTGGCATAAGGAAATGGTGCAGCCGCTGTGGAAATAAGTTTGGTGGTTCCTTAGTAAAACTGAAAACAGATTTACTGTATGGCCCGGCAACTGCACTTCTACTGGTATGTACCCAAAGGTATTGAACACAGAGATTCAAAAGATATCTATATACCAATATTTATAGTAGTGTTAGTCACAGGAGCCAAAAGGTGGAAGCCACCCAAGTGGCCATCAGTGGATGATGATTCAACCACATTTGGCCTATCTGATTGATGGGAAAGTATTCAGCCATAAAATGGAATGAAGTCCTAGTGTAAGCTGCAACATGGATGAACCTTGAAACAACATGTTGAGTGAAATAAGCCAGACGCAGAAGAAACAAATCGTATGGTCTCGCTTACATGAAAATACCCTGAAGAAACAAACGACATAGAGGCGGATGGCGGTTCCTAGTTAGCAGAGGCCCAGGGCTGGCCTGGGAGGAAGGAGTTACAGCTTCATAGGTGATAGTTTCTGTCTGAGGTGCTGAGAAAGGATAGGTGATGGATGTTGGTGACGGTAGCAAAATAGTGGGAATGTAATTAATGCTACTGTATTGGACACTTGGGTGTAGGGAAACTGTAGGGAAATTGTGGGCTCTACATCTACTACAATCAAAGTTAAATAAAAAAAAAAGACAACTGTTGAACCCTGCTACTAGATTGGTAAAATCTGATTTTAAACTAATAGTGTACATTGATTACTGTTCAATTTTTTAATGAGAGCCTCCACTATCTCTCTTCATTCAGGAGCTTTTAGCCATGCTCTCTGATACTCCACTTACCCCTTCATTTGATCAGCAGTTTTTAAATTTGTGAAAGGAAATTCATGACAGCTGCAGTGTTTTGTGGAATGTTTAAAAAAACAAATCTGATAAAATTCTCTGTGATTTATCCAAAGCATAGATTACTTCAAGCCTCACCTCCTGACCTTGATTTTTTGTTGTTCCTTTCCTCACCTCTTTAACTGAATCCTGGTTAAACATATCCATTTACATATATCAGTCTGTACCACCACTCCATAAAAGACATGTGCAACACTGTTTTTATAGAATATACACAAAGGACGCACCTTATTATATCATTGTTTCACAAACATTGCAAAGGTGGCATGCTAGCTTGTATTCCCAGAAACTATATATGAAATAATCACATTTGTAAGGTTGCAGTTTATAATAAATGACTGACCTTTGGCTTTGTAATAGCATGTTATCTTAACTATATTGTCAGACAAATTAGGGAATTTAGCAAAAACAGGAGTCGTGCTTCCTCAATTTGATCGGTCCTTTTTTATTCAAAGTTACCTGAGTTAATGTGACTGCTTGTTGTTTACCAGTTACTTAATAAATAAATTATTGCTGCTTGAATATTTGAAATGTAATGCCTGGTTTTTAAGTATTTTTTCTTAGAAGTGTTCAAGAGAGAAAAATATGTCTAACTCGATGCAGTTTGCCCTTGCTTTTGGTCAGGGATGCAACAGGGCAAGAAAAATGGTGCATGAGTTCCGTGAGGCTTGGCTGCAGCGGCTGTCCAGGAGAGTGGCCTTAAGGCTTAGGAAGTTTCCAGCTGGGCTTTGTTCTTGGCTGCCATGTTTGAATGCCACAGTCATTCTAGAGGGAAGGCCTTCATCACGTTTTAAGAATGTTACTTCTTTCATTTTGAATTTATTCAATTTCATGGCACTACTGTGGTTTAAGGGTCTGTACACATTTTTATAAGGCTGATTTTTTTCTTTTTTTTTCCTTATGTACAGCTTCTGTCACTGAACAGAAAACATTGTGCTACTCTTACTCATAAAATTAAGATTTATACATGACATGTGAGAACATTTTTTAATTAATTTTTTTTAATTTTTAAAGAACTGTTAGATTACATAAATGTTAGATAAAAAATATAGGAGGTTCCCATATGCCCCACTCCATCTCCCCCTCCCACATTTTTCCACAGTAGCAGCATCCTTCATTAGTGTGGTACATTTATTACAATTAATGAACACATATTGAAATATTGCTACTAACTGTGGACTCTAAGTTTACATTATAGTTTATACTCTGTCCTGCACAGTTCCATAGGTTATGACAAAATACATAACAACGTGTATCCATCATTGCAATGTCATGTAGGATAATTCCAGTGTCCCAAAAATGCCCTCATATTACACCTATTCTTCCTTCTCCCTCCCTTCAGAACGTCTGCTGACTATTGATAAAAGTTCTTCCACTGCTAGAATAATAATAATTCTATAGTACAAGAATAACAAGTCTCCTTCAGTCTATTTTTCATTCCCTAATCTTGAGGATGTGGGGATGGTGATGCCTATCTGCTTCTAACTGAGAGGGGGCTTAGGTCCCATGGGGAAGATGGATGGAACTATCTTGCTTGCAGTTGCAGGCACTCTCTGTTTGGGATGGCTGTTGTCCATCATCATCTCCTTGTTAGTTGTCCTGGCTGAGTCCAGTGAACTGCAGAGTAAGTGTTGAAACTCTGCTGAGATTCAGGGCTCAACTGGCATATGGCCAGACCAAAGATTTAAGTCTCTGGGACATGTATTTATCAAGTATAGTGCCAGTTATATGTTCAAATAAAAGGGGCAAAAGAGCCATGTGTAGGGAAACTATCAATGAGTCGAACTCTGTTACACAGGAGAGCATAAGTTCCAAAGTAAGGCCCACTGTTAAAAGTTAGCCTAGGATTATATATTGCCTAAGAGTTACCTTGTTGCTTACATGTAGCCTCTCTCAAGCCAAACTCAGCATATAAACGTACTGCCTTCCCCCCAGCGGAGGGACATGACTCCCAGGGATGAGTCTCCCTGACACTGAGGGATTATTACCAAGCACCAGCTAGCAGTGCATCTGGAAAAAGACTTTGAACAAAAGGGAGAGAGGATAAAGATATATGAGTTTATATGGCTAAGAGATTTCAAAGTGATCATTCCAGAGGTTACACTTATTCATGTCTCAGCAGGATCTCATTAACTGCCACAGTAAACAGTGCCTCAAATAGCAAGGTTCTTAAGAGCTCTAGAGATATCCAGACACTGTAATAGCAGGGCAGACAGCTCAGGAATTCTTTTTTTTCATTCTATAACTTGTCCCAGTTGTCTAGAATTGCTCAAGACCTGAGGAAACATCCCCAAAAGGCAGCTGATTTTAATTGCTTTCTCAGCCTGTGCTTCACCCTGTCATCTTGGAAGCCATTCTCACCAGAATTCTGAGGCCTCCTACCACCACCTCCTGCCTTTATCACTCCCTTGTTCTTGTCTTCCTTTCTTCAGTTAAAGCTAACAGATCTCAAACATACACACAGACACAGAAAAGTAACACTGATTTGGGCCTTTTTATTTAAATTTCTTATTTTTTATTCTGGAATTTACAAGCTTTTCACTAAACCATTAAGATAACATTTCAGAAGAGATAGGATCCTATCATAATATCTTTTTGGAGACCCAACGTAATTATTCTGATAACAGTGCCTGTTTTAGAATTAGATGAACAAAATAAAATATAGCCCCCAAATCTTAAAGTCTTGGTCAGGGGAAGGAACTTAGAAATATAGAAAATGATGAGTGTGATTGTACATGTGTGTATATTTATATTTATATATGTGTGTTTATGCTTATGTATGTATCTAGGAGTAAAAAATAAGTTAAATTTGTTTTTGTCTTCATTCTACGTCTCATTTCAGAGGCCCCTGATTCCAGAAGTCTGTTTGGCTGGCATGGTATCTGATAAACAAAATCTTAATAAAGTCTCTCCTCCTAGGCATGAGTCTGTTTTTCTAGTAGCATCTAAAAGATAAAGGTCCCTAACTCATAGGAATGAATATCTGTGGTCAAATTTCTGGACATATGAGAAGTCATTCTAAACTTACTTTGGAGACTTCCTCCTATATTTCAGTCATATCATGATATTGACTGCTCACTTAACAACCCCTACTTATAAAGTTAATTTCATAATTTTCCTTCTTATGGTGGGTAAGAATGCAAGTGCCGTCAGGGTTTTTGGGTCTAGGGTATATTTCTGTTTTTATCCTGAGTAGGTGTAGAATTTTGTCATATGCTTTTTCTGTGTGTATAGTGGTCATATGATATTTCTCCTTTTTTCTCAGTGCTTAAATTGACAGGTGTTATATTTTCACCTATCAATGGGTAATTATTAAACCAGTTGACTGCTTTTTAGACTGTAAACATCTCAAGGGTAAAGGCTAAGACAATAACATTTGGCTGTTTCCCCTCTAGCAATGAGTTCGTTGCATTGATTGTTGTTGTTTTAGCTCATTGCTGAGTTAATATGTCATTTAGGGGAATATACCTGCCCTCCCAATTAATACAAATTAAACAATGCTGTATATCACACAGAACAGGCACCGTGGGTAAACATCTGCCTAAGCACCGAGGGCTTTGGTCTAGTGCGTACGAATACTAGATATTGATAATGTTAATATAAAGCAGGGTTGGACAGTACTCGAGGGAGGCATTCGCTGGTGTGGTGCTTTATAAAGAAAGGGAGGCATGTCCAGACTCTCCTACATTCTTCAGGTTCAAAACTGCCAGGCTTGTTTGAGGACATTAAATTCTGTAGGATAAGGTATGAGAAGGGTAGCAGCTGAAGATAAAACTGGAAAGTAGTTCAAATTCAATCCAGGAGGCTCTTGAATGCTCAGGGGAATCTTAGGCCTGGTTCAGTAGACAACTCAATTTTACAGATAAGAAAATAATCTTGAGAGGTCATGACCTGCCCCTGGTGAGCCTCATCACAACTGGGAGTTCCTCCTCAAAGCGTGTCTTCCTCCTGATCCTCCGCGCTACTGTCTGCCTCCACCAGCGCCATTTGCCTGGGTAGTTATTAAGCTGGTGTAACTTTATATTCCTAAAAATAGTTTGTTTCCTCTTTTTTTTATTAGATTCTTCTCTGTCCACTTATATTCAGTATTCGGTTGTAAAGCTAAATTGATGAGGAGCAGAAGAAAAACAATTTATTCCATAGCCCCGACATAAAATAGGCATCAGCCATCTGATTCCAACTGTTCAAACGAGGCAACGGGGCACTGGGGAGAGGCAAGCGTCCTAGCACCCCTGGGTGATGGATGAGAGGTTTTTGAAACGTCAGATGTGGGGCCCTAGCCAGGGTGCTTGTCGCTGTGTTGAGAGCCTGCTGCCGTGCTAACAAGGCTGTCCTGCCCCTGGCATGAGCGCAGGACCCCGGAGTGGCTCTTCGCGATGGCCCCCAGGCTTCGTGAAGAGCGATAAAAATGCCCTTGCCATTTCCCCTTTTGGTGCTCTTCTGGGTATCTTAATATCCAGGGGAAATAATTCTATTTTATTTAACATGGATTTAGGTACCACAAGACTTATTATTACTTTATAGTCAGAATGCAAGAAATAGAAAGGAAAAGCAAGCTCTAAGTGGATGCAATAATTTTATTTTTACAGAGCATAATATAATGCCTTTTGGATAGTAAATGATATTTTTTCAGAAAACATTAATTGAATACAACAAATGCCCATAGTTAATTGTAAAATGAATACATTCATGAAAAAAGGAATGGTTTGTTACTATCATTCCTACGTTAGCCTGGAAATAAGGCATTGTTCCTTCCTCATTGACTCCCGTTTTTTAATCACATCTCTGTAGTAGACTTAAATTTACAAAAAGTGTCATGGTGATTTATTTATTATCCACTCTAATAATAATAAAAATGTCAAAATTTTGTAAAATCAACCAAAAATCCATTAACTAAGTTGTACCAAAAAATGAAAATGGTTAATTTGGTGGCAAAGGAAATTTTGTTTGAGTTTAACCCCTAGTTTGGACTTTTCATGGGCTGTGTTTCAAATCCAAACCTTTGCTCGAAACAAATTTGGAGCCGTGCTGCTGTTGGCAGTGCCACCGGCATGGGGCTCCCTCGTGCCCTCTGGCTTCTTGGGCCACAGTGCAGAGAGCAGGTGCTCTTGCGATCCGGGCCGGGTGCACATTTCTTTGTGCAGTGATTAGACATAGATTTGGGGGAATCTGAATAATCAGAGAACTTAACAGAAGCTTAGAGATGTCTAGAAAGTGATAAGTAAAGCACGCAACAAAATTTCCTGTCTAGGAAGGGCCTCTGCATGAAGGGAGTTAGGTGGCCTTGGGTGGAGGAGGTTGGCTGCACTTGGAGAGTTTTTAAGAGCAGTTGAAGTTGAGAGTAGAAGAAAGTCTACAAAGCTCCATCAGCGAGGAGCAAGCAGCCCAAGCTGTGTGTGGACCAGAACAAGCGAAGCACCAGAGGAGATGGAGGCAGGCATTCCTGCAGCTCAGGTAAAGACAGCGAGGCTCCTGCAGAGAGGTACCAGGGAAGTGATGGTCCAGGCTTGGAAAGGACAGCTTTGAATGAACGTGTAGGTTGACTGGAGGATGTGAGAGAGAAGAGCATGGAGAGACCATGGTGGTGAGCGGGGCAGGGCAGGGCCGCAGGTGTAACTTGTGCTGGTGCAGGTGTACTCCCAGCCCAGGGACACCAGTTGGTCAGCTGGAGCTACGCACTCCATTGCCGGGAGGACATGGAAGGGTGTAGTAAGTTCCTAAAGTACAGAAAACAGAAAATGGCTAAAATTGTTCATTTGGTTTGACCTTCCTGGCAAGAATGACAATAAGATTTCTCTTGGTATGTTTAAAAATGAGTAGGGATTTGAATTTCAGAAAAAAAAATACAAATGGGATATTCCATGTGGGTGTTTCAACCTTTCTTCTATGTCTGAGATAAATGTGTATTTTCTTCTGTGTTTGAGATAGTGGTTGGCTTGTGGTGGAGATAGTGGTTGGCTTGTGATTGAGATAGTGGTTGGCCATACAAGAGCCAAATCTGGAAAGGTAAGTCTAGCGCAGAGCCAGGTAACCTCCGGAAATCACTGAAGTCAGATAAAGACTGTAAAGGAAAGAGATTCTAATGCCCAGGCCCAGTCACATCAATTCTGATGACACAGCATGCAGGAGCCACTGGATGAAACACCCAAGAAAAGACTCACAAATAGGCAGATTAGGAAGGTTAAGTTTAAATGCAGTCATCTTGTACTTTATTATGGACTTTTCTGCCATTTTCCAAAGAGGACTCTACCTAAACATTTATTATGCCACAGTTAGAATCATCGAATTATCAAGGGGTAAATTACCTCTCTGGGCATTCTCTGGGGCCCTCGCAGCCGCGAGAGTCACGCACCTGCAGAAACACCTGGCACGGGATCAAGGGAGCCACCATTTCCTTACTCAGCCAGGTACAGCTGTGCTTTGGCAAAGCTCTATTACTTTTGCTTTTTTGCAAATCAGTATTTTGGATACATCCCATAGACATCTACAACCCAGAATAATAAAGTAGCTTTTAAAAAATTAATTATCCATTTCAACTCTGCCAACTTTGCAGATGGAGAGAGAGGAATGTTATTGTACCATTTCCACAGTTACTTGTGCACTCACTTCAGGATTACCAGGCAGAAGTCATTTTGAATATTTCATCTACTCCTTCATATGTCCTTTCTCTTCCAAAATTACATTCCTGCTTCTAGGCTGAAATGGCCTGTGTTTGAGACTCTGCATTGATTTTATTACATGTTCCTCTATTACCGGTTTGTTCTTCAAGTAAACCTATTTGAATATACTCTGTATTAAAAATTTTAGTACAGTAGTTCAGCTTCATTAATTTAGACTTCAGTAAATTAAGGTTGGCATAGGTGTATATTTGTACTACCTATCAGATATTTTTTATAATTACATTTTTTAAATGTTTTGTTTTGACTTTACACATTTTTTTTGGAAATCCCCTTTTAGTCTTGCTCTTCTTTTGTTTACCTTTTAATTCTACCTGGTTGAAGAAAACAAATCATGTTTCTGGGCTTATAACATTAAGAAATTACCCTTCTCTTCTGTTTAACATGTTCCTTGGAAATGTTTTGTCTGGGGGGGTGCGTCCTACAGCGCACTCTGCTTCCATGCTCTCTGCAAGCTGGGGGCCGAGAACGGGCCCCGTGGAGGGGCTCTGCACGTGCCTGGAGCCGCATTCACGGGAGGAGCCACGGTCCCTCCTGGAAATTCCACGGATATGTAAGTCATCATAGGAATGTATGTTCCAGGCTTTTAATACACATACATATTTTCTAGATATTTAATCAAAATATATAATATTCCCAAATATATAACATGTAAATATATTCCCATAGTAAATATAGAGTATCACTTGAACGTGATGCTGCCATTTGGAAAATGCTTTAAAGGCGGGAGTATTCTGCAGTGGCTCACTGTTCTGCTCATTTCCTCTAAAAGCTTAATGGCACTTACAATAAAACACCACTAACATGGCAACAGACACTTCTACTTTGTTTACAAAGCATAGTTTGCTTGCTTATTTGCTTTTTCTGCATTGAAACCTCCAGAACATGATGGATGACTTGAGCAAGATTCCCATTTTATTAATAGGGTTTTCAGCCTCACATTTGGGAATTGAGAAATGCTTAAGCTTTGTCTGCCCCCAGAATATTTCCCTTACGTGTCCTCAGATTTTTTCAAAATGTTTCATTTTGTCAATTGCTGCTTAATGTCACTTACAGCTATAAGTTAACAAAGAAAAAAATATTTTCTATATTAAATAATGACTCACTAAAATTTTTTCCATCTCCAATTCTAAATATTTGAAATAACTCGAAGTTTTTTTGACAATCTAATAGTAGAACTGAATAACTCAATTATGGTTAACTGCTTAAAATTGAGAATAGGCAAAACGAAAAGTTATTTTTTTTCTTTTTTTTTAGTAAGATACATAGATCACATACATTTTACATTAAAAAATATAAGAGGTTCCCATATACCCCCCTCCCCACACCCCCCACTCCTCCCACATCAACCTCCTCTTTCATCATTGTGGCACATTCATTGCATTTGATGAATACATTTTGGAGCACTACTACACAGCATGGATTATAGTTTACATTGTAGTTACACTCTCTCCCAGGCCATTCAGTGGGTTATGGCAGAGTATGTAATGTCCTGCATCTGTTCCTGCAATATCATTCAGGACAACTCCAAGTCCTGAAAATGCCCCCATATCACACCTCTTTTTCCCTCTCTCTGCCTTCAACAACTCGCATTTATATTTTTTAAAAATAAAGAAATATAAATCAACTTTCTGTTTAACTAGATTGTTGTTAAACAGTGTTTAATAGTGATTAACCAACAAGGCAAATAAACTTGATTTCATTTGATCATTTTATAAAACTTTAAAAATATATTGAGGATTTTTTATGATTGTTGATAAATGTTCCTGTACTCAGCTTATAGCAGAAGATCAATATTTTTAAAATTGAGACAGTATAGGTTTTTATTGATTAATGCAGCTAAATCAAAATGAAAGCTTTTGTAACAGCTTTCTTAGACAGGCTGCTACCCCGTAATGGCAAACTATCAATTTTAGCTTTCCACTGATAAATCAGCTTGAAAATTGGGTGTCAAAAATTTTTTCACTAAGTAGTGATTTTTCTATGCCCTTTAACCTTTTCTGATATATTAGATTGGTTTATAAGACTAAGCTCTATCTTACAGAAAGCAGTTGTCAAATTGACATTTGGATGGATTTTCAAATGATCGTTATACCTATTTTTATTCATGTATATAAAGTACACATATATAAAATCATATATGATCTACCCCCATAACTGGAGGATTGTTTATCCTGGGAAAGCTCAGGTACACGTAATGAAATTGTAGATCATTCTTAGAGATCTTAGACGCTCAAAGAAGTTCAGAGCCTCAACTGGAAAACTAGGTAACATACTTCTGGAAGTATTTTGGTTCTCACTGAGTAAAGACATTGATGGTTTTAACTTTGTGAAAGATTTTGTTTTCTTTTTATTTCCTAGAAAAATACTAATGGGATAATTAGTGACAATTTTTTATGTTCTTTGTGGTCAATATGGTGACTTGGTTTGCTTTAGTAAACAAACAAACAAAACTGACAGCACTCTCTTATTTCTAAGGAACCAGTGTTGAGGATTTTAATAACACTAGAAAAGATTTGATTAACAGCACTGAAACACTGGCTTAATTTGGATTTGATGGGACAGCGCTCAGTGCAGCTGGTGGGGGGGGGTCCTCCGTCCCGACCTGTGTAACAGATTTTACGCTGGCCCAAGAAGGTATCGATCGGGAAGTTCCTGTTGTATAATTACTTTTCACATGGAGTATTGATCTAGACGGAAGCACTTGAGCGGAGTTTCCCTGAGCTAACAGTGAGTGTCATCTTTCAGCCGTGATGAACGCGGGCGTCTGGCTCAGCATAATTACTCCTCGCCCCTTCTCTCTTTCCCATCAAGGAGATCCAGGGATCATCTTTATCTGAGAGCCAAGATTTACTGAACTAATCATCTTCTGAAAAGAAGACAATCTTTTCCCCCTCCCAGACTATGTCCAGTTTTTGCTAACTGAGACAAAAATGCATTACGGAAAGATGCAATTTTTTTTAACTTTCAGAACACACAAATACACATCTTTTTAATCAACTATCAATTATTCTTGACCTATGCTTTTACCCACCCCTCCATCCCCAATCTACCAGATAACCTTTGATCTGACATTGGATGTAAATTAAAAGAGAAAGGATAGAGGTGATCAAATCTTATACACTTATTTTGACAACACAAGGAATCATTACATAAATAAATCTATTACTTTTCTGATATTTACTACATTTGGAAAATTTTAAAATTTACTTAAAACATGTTTTTGAAACCTCTGCATATAATACATTTTAATACCATTTTAAGTATTAAAATTTTTGTTTTTAGATTCTTTTTCTATGATGGCTCTTCTCCCTTAAGAGGCAAATAAGATGCTTTGAATGTGAGAAACATACATTTCCTACCAATTCTGAAACTGTTACCAATTCTCAAAAACTAAGATGATTTGAGTTGTTTGAACCAATTTTTCATTAAGCCTTTGTTTTATTTTTCTGAAAATAGATCTGCATTTCCTTGCCAGTACTTTAATTTCGCCCCTGGGTAATGACTTTTAGTTAAGTAATGTTGTTTAAAGACTGTTTGGCAATCATTTTAGATCATTTTAAGACCAGAGTCAAGGATTTGGAAAAAGGTCATTTTCAATGATTGTGCTTAGTTAAATAAATGTGAAAGGCTTCACAAAGGGAATCTCACTTTTCTGTGTGTTGTCATAAATTTCCTCTTCGCACGTCTGGGAATTCCAAGTAGAACATAGTTGTTTCTGCCTTGAGGGCAGTGCATTTCATATTTTCCTTCTCTTTGTGTATTTTTCTTCCCATAATTCTGTTTATTCCCACAACTAGCACAAAGTTTTCATTTTGTTGTAAATTGAACCCACCACTTCTGACAGTTTTGGAACCCTATATATATTTGTCCAAACGTTTAAAAAGAGCCGATTTTCCCTAAGACTGAATAAAAAGTATTACATTTTTTTTGTCCATTCCGCCTCCTGTGACCCTGGTTTGCTCCGCTCTGGGCACAGCTGGTCTCTTGCTGTCCACAGCTGAAAAGTGAAATCAATGCCTGGTCTAACAAAATGCAGATGAAAGCCATTTTGATTCTATACGGTCATTTCCCGTAATTTTATCAGCCTTCAGTTACTTGTATGATCTCTGGAAATCATTGTTTATTCAAGTAAATACAGGCCCAACTTCTGTGCTGAGCTGAGCTGTCTTCTAGGAAAATAATCCTTCCTGAGCACCAGGGTGCAGAGCTGGTCAGGACGGGGTGGGGGTCTCAGACGGCTGTGGTGTCCCTCAAGGAAGCCCTGAGGATCTAATCAGATTGCTAATCACTTAAATTCTGGAATTGTGTATTCTTAAGCAGAGAGGCCCCCTTTGTTCTAATGCTCACACGTTAGAATTCTAAAACAAAAATAGGAAAATGCCTCAATCTAAATTATCATTGATCTAGTCTTTTCTTAAGTATTTATTTGAACAAGATTGGATGGAAAGCTGTACAGCAGCTGAATGCTTCAGAGGTCACAGAACTACAATGAGTTTGATGGAAAACAGCCTTCCTTCTTCCTTTATTTTAAATGGTTCTTACTTTGATTACAAGCATTTATTATAATTATCAAGAGATTAGGCCCTTGTTATAGAATCCTTGTAATGGAGCCATTCAAAAGGAATATAATGGCACTTTATTGGATTTTGCAAAAGAAAAGAGCACAAAGTGGTCTTTTTTTATAAATGGTTCAATTGCTAGCTGAGTATACTAATTTTATTATTCTATCTTGATCTGGTGTTTTTAGTAGTTTTTGTTGCTTCGGGTTTCTGTGAGTGTGTGTCTATATGTAATAAATAAGTAACAATCAGTAATCTCTGATACATAGTCTTTGTTTTAGAATCCACATCATTACAGTATTTTTTCTAAGACGGCTTTTTTCGTATTTTGATTTTTAAGTTATTGTTGCATAGGATTTCACTTCTAATTCATGTGTACTTCTAGTTGCAGGAGAACAGTTCTGATGTAATGCTAAATCTGACTCTCATGTTCTTTTCTTTTAAACCAATAATTGTTCAATATTTTCATGGCCCAAGTGAATCAGAAAACAAACTTTATACTTACTAAAGCTAAGAGGTGAACCTTAACACTTTTTCTTCCATTTGGAGTCAGACACAAGAAATTATAAGATACAAAATTTGGAAAAATTCTAAATTTAGTAAAGTAGGATTTCCTGTCTTTTCCCAGACTAGCAACTAGTGGAATCGCAGTGCTTGCTAAAATATTAAAATAAATAACCACTTAAAGAATTGGTGGCTACAGAGAATAGGAGCCGGAAGTGCCGGGCCTACCCAGACACTGAAGCTCAGACACAAGTTCTTGTGCTGTGGAGAGTGAGGTAGTGCAAATTTGGAGACTATAAACTTCCTGAAAACAAAGACTCCCTAGTAAGTACCTTGCACCAATAGGTATTTTAAGCATGATAGGACTTCAAGAATATTTTTTGGAAAATTGTTTTGTTTTGATTGAAGTAGCACAGGAAGTACCACATTCTAATTCCAAGATATATTTCTTTGAAGAATTTCAAATCATACAATCTCTATCATGTTAGGTTTCATGTAACATATATTGTCAACATCCATGTCTTTATTTTGCTGATATTGTTGTTATACAGAAGTGTCTCCCTGAGTAGGAGAAACCATTTTATTCCTGAAACTTTACCTGAAATAGCTGTAAATCACTATCACATACCGTAGCAAGGTTTAAAGGTTTCTGGAGAAAATAAGTAGCTTTCTTTTCTTCACTACTGAGTTTTGTGTTGTTAAGTACAGGGGAATTTGAACTTGTAGTTACGTGCCTGTTAGGATAGCTATAAAAGAAGTGACATAAAAAGGGGAAACATAATTCAGAAAGAAAGACTTTGAGAAAGAGGGAAATTAAAAATGTACAAATTCATTATTCTATAGGTTTACCCTATTTGGTTTTTTATTTAACTCCATATTAATTTCATAATAACCTTTGCTTAAAAGAATGATGTGTATATATGTGTGTATACATATCTATATACACTAAAGTCAGATCATGATAATTTGTTTACATAGGTATATATTGATAAATAAGAATTTTAGGTGCATGGGGGGTGTACATAGATAAATAAATTCAAATTATATATATATAGAGAGAGAAATTCAAATTGTAGAAAAGTGGAACTGGTCTCCCCAGAATTCTAGTAAGAACTATACTTTAAACATCCAGAAACATTAGATTAATAAATTTGTGTATGTTAGTTGAAAATTTTATTTCTGTCATTGGTTGTCAGACTAGGCCATCAGGATGTTCTCTCTTATTTCTTACTAATTCCACTTCAGATAGTATATATGTTAATTTTGTAAATTAGTCTTCTCCTCAGCTCTTGGCAGTGTCACCCATAAGGCTGCTTTCGTTGGTATGTGGTATGAATGCGTCAGTTGTGAGGAGGGGGCATTGAGAACAGTGCCATCTGGTTGCTAAGAGACATAACAAGTAAACCGGTTCTCGTGGTTTTATATTATAGATCAATAAAAATAAAAGTCTTTGTGTGCCATTATTTATATTTTGTGTTTAGTACTTTTTATTAACCTTATTTTAGAAGAAATTGGGAGGCTGATACAATTATGATTTCATCATTTATTAAAATGAAAGGACAAAAAATGGTTTCTGTTTACTTGCTAGGACAAGTAATATGGAGACTGAGTAATATTATTTGAAAATAAATAAGGAAAATGTTTGCATTCCAGGAAAATGGAAGGATTTAAGTATTTGTCCTAAAAGGGATTAAAAGTTTCAGTTCTAGGAGTTATTACAAGTCTTTGCAGACTTTATCTACAATTTCAAAAGCTCTGAAAACCATATATTTTTTCATATGCTATTGCAAACTTACATGCTGGCAGAACCTGACTTAAACCAGTATGTGGCTATCAATTATCTTTATTTATCCCACATAGCATGGCTATTTATACATTTCTTTACAAAAACATCGATTTACTTGATCATGAAATCTTAACCCAAATGCTACTTGGAGTGATCCATAGTATTACTGCAGAGTAGCTGTGCCATATCACCCTTCTAACATCTGAAAAACCGTGGACTCTAAAGCATACTGGATCCCCAGGGTTTGGGTGGGACCATACTAACAGTACGAACAGCAGGTGGAAACTGCCGTGAGACCTGGCAGGACCAGAAGGGAACAGAAAAGGTCGGGTCTTGGGGTAAAGGGGATTTTTCTTTCCATGGGTCATTTCACTTGGAGAATGGTGATCATGCCCAGAACCAAAGGCCTTTGGAAGCAAAGGAGCTGAAGATGAGCAGGCGCATCAGGGGTCTTCAGAAGGAGGCTCAAGGAGAGCTCTGGCTTGCTAATGACCTTCGGATCCCGCTTGAACAGGCCACTGGGGACTGTTCATTGGCAGTAGGGTCTTTGAGCCCTGCAGGGCCAGCACCTCTGGAGTTACAGTCAGTAGTTGTAACCCACCTTCCTCCTGGCAAGCTGCTGCAGTTCCAGCCTCACCAGACTGGCCCTACCATGGTGATTGATTGATTTCAAGTGTATTTAATCAACATAATTTTTCCCCTTATTCTGAAGCCAAAGGACAGCAACTGCAGCAGATAATTGGACGCTGCACAATACCTTGGAGAATTAACCTGGGAGTAATAGTGGAAGCTTCCCCCAAAACACATTTTTAACACACACACAACTTTGAAAATTTTCCTTGGATCCTACTGAACTTAAAACTGAAAGGTTTTGCCTTTTATTAATTGAAGCAAATTATAAGTAGGAGTACAGCAGTCCAATAGCAGGATACTTTTGTGTCATAGAATAAATAGTAAATAGCAAATTTCATTATCAAACTTCTAAATTACTATCCTATTTTCTTCAAAGTATTTGTTTGGTAAAAGTTTCTAAGATAGCATTGCAATATTCATTTATTTCAGGAAATTTTCTTACTGTATTTAGATATTTTTAATTAGAGGTCCTTTTTATCTGCTCTTCTCTCTTCCTACCTTCCTTCGTTCCTTTTGATCTTAACAGAGCTTAAAGTATGTGTATAATTATTATCATTAGAAAGATTGTCCATATCAAATGAAAGTTGAATAGCCTCAATTTTCCATCAACGTCTGGTATCTTTGTGTCCAGGAGTTTGGTTCTTTTTTTTTTTTTTTTTTTTTTAAAGATTTATTTTTATTTATTTAGTTCCCCTCCCCTCCCCCGGTTGTCTGTTTTCTGTGTCTTTTTGCTGCGTCTTGTTTCTTTGTCCGCTTCTGTTGTCATCAGCGGCACGGGAAGTGTGGGCGGCGCCATTCCTGGGCAGGCTGCTCCCTCCTTTGCGCTGGGCGGCTCTCCTTATGGGTGCACTCCTTGCGCGTGGGGCTCCGCTACGCGGGGGACACCCCTGTGTGGCACGGCACTCCTTGCGCGCATCAGCACTGCGCATGGGCCAGCTCCACACGGGTCAAGGAGGCCCGGGGCTTGAACCGCGGACCTCCCATGTGGTAGACGGACGCCCTAACCACTGGGCCAAAGTCCGTTTCCCAGGAGTTTGGTTCTTAGCTTATTCCTTTCTTTTTGATTTTACTATAAGCTGAAGGAGGCTGCACTTTGCACACGTAGCTTCCACATCTGCTCAGCTAAATGCCCTAGTTCATCACTTTCAAGTTCTGCCTTCCAGCTGACATCAGAACACAACTTTGCCAAATTCTCTGCCATTTTAAATCAAGGATTGCTTTTCTTCCACTTTCCTAACAGCATTCATCATTTCCTTCCTATGTCCCATTGGAAGTACCTTAGCATCCATATTTCTATGAATAGCCTATTCAAAATAATCTAGGCTTTTTCTCTTAAGCATCCCACAGTTCTGTCAGCCTCTTACCCAGTTCCAAAGCTGTTTTCACATGTTTTGGTATTTGAAATATTGGCACCCACTCTCAGTACCAAAATCTGTTTTCTTTTCCTGGCTGCTCAAGCAAATACCATGCAAAGGGATGGCTTCACAGTGTGAATTTATTAGCTCACCATTTTGAGGCTAAGAGAAAATCCAAAGGAAGGCATCCTCAAGGTGATGCTTTCTTTCTGAAGACTGACGCTCTGGGGCTGCTGCTGGTGAGCCTTGGTCCTTAGTTTGTCACATGGAAAGCTACATGGCAGCCTCCCCTGGCTTCTCCCTTCTCTTTTGGGTTCCACTAATGTTCAGCTTCTGGCTGCTCCCTCTGTGACTTGCACTCGCATGTGTGTGCACTAGCTCACTCACACTCGCACTCTCTCACGCTCGCGCTCTCTCTCTCTCCCCTCCACCTCAATTTCATTTTGCTTCTAAAAGACTCCAGTAATAGGATTAAGACCCATCCTGACTGAGATGGGCCAAACCTTACCTGACATAATTCATCAGAAGGTCCTATTTACAGTGGGGTCACAATCACAGGCGTGGTTTAAGTTTCAAGACATGTATTTTTCCTAAGTATACACAGCTCCAAACCACCGCGGATCCCTTCCTCTCTTTCTTTCCCTCTGGGACTCCTGTAAAATAGATATATTGGTCTGCTTGATGGTGTAATTACATCTCTTAGACTCTGCTCACTTTGCTTCATTCTTTTTTCTTTCTTCTCCTCAGGCCAAATCATTTCAGTTGTCCATAGTCTGCCCTCTTCATTGAAGGTTGCTGTAGTTTTATCTTGTACCTTTGGGTAGGCATAATTTCCTGTTGGGTTTTGTTTGTTTATTTTGTAATCTTTTTTTTTTTTGCACACTACATTTTATTATTTTGTGTTCACTCTACAAGTTAGTCCCTGAGCTGTCTGTTCCTTAAGTTTATATCCCACTAGTGATACGACAGATTTCTTTTAGTGCCAGGAAGTAGTAAAAATAAGCTAACACAAAGAATACCTTTTACAGTCTTCAAAAGTTGACTTTGTATTGGTTGGTGATCTCCTCTTGAGCACAGCCCTCCTACCAAGAAGATCATCCCGAAGTGGAAGTTCAACGTCCTCTGGGCTTTTTTGAACATGTGTCTTGTCCTGGGTATGCACTCTTGGCCTGAGGAGTTCCCCAATTTATAGGGATCCAAATACCCCTTCTTCCTGTGGAATGAAATTGACTCTCCCTCTTTCCCTGGCACTCTATTGTATAGGTTATGTTTTGCGCCCTCTGATTTGATCATTTCATACACTGATGTAGCTGTCTGGAAGCAACTTCTGTATGCAAAGCAGGGTCTGTGAGGGCAAGTCGAAGACGAGTGTCCTGGTTCTGTTCTTCAGGCTTCTGCCAGGATGACTTTCACCCTGCTTTTCTTTATGCTCCAGAGCTTTCAGGTGGCTGCTGATTCTGTTTTCTTGGATTTTTAAATCGTCTTATGTGAAAGATTCCATTTGTGAGGCGCTTACTGCTTCATACTAGACACAGACCCCAACTAGGAGTGACCTTTTAGTCTTTTCCTCACCGCTCCCAGTACCCCTGCCCCCTTACAGCTGCATTACACCAGGTGGTCCTCTTAGCCCTGTCTATAAAAGGTATCCCAAGTTGGATTCCTCTCTTCATTCCCAGTGCTATTCACCACCATGTCTCTATCATGGACTTCTCCAACGGCCTTCTCACCTATCTTTCCACTTCCACCTTAACCACATACCATTTACTCCTCATACAGCAGCAAAACTGAGATAAAGAATAAATCAGATCTTACCACTACCTTTCTTAAGAACTACAAAGACCCTTCCAAGAACCCAAATGAATTTTCCCCTACCTTTCAGAATACTTTTGTCCCCTTCTTCCCTCAGCGTAAGCCACACCAACCTTCCTTCTGTTCCTTGAACATACCAAACTCACTCCTGTCCCACTGGCTCTCTCTACTCTGTAGAAAGCTTTTATCTTACCTTACATCTTTGGGGAGTTGGATCCTTCTCACCACCAAAATATCCGCTCCTAAGCTATCTTCTCCTGGAGGCTTTCCCCAGCCATATTGTATAAAATATTTCTAGTCATTCTCTATCCATTGCTACGTTTTATTTTCTTCATAGTGCTCTCATTGCCCTAAATTATTTTGCAATCATACCTTGGTACTCGACTGTTCTGAAACTCATCGAATTTGATACTCAATGCATTTTGATGTGAAAATTTTGTCCCACCCAGTACTTGTCATTTGGTACTCAGTGCACAAACTAGAACTTGTCAGTGCCAATTGCCTCATGACTCGCTCCCCTTTCCAACCAAAACAAAGGGTCATGCATTAGTTACACAGTAGCTCTTGCCCTGTGCACATCCTATTGCGGTCTTGTCTTAGCTTTTGTGGTCACTTTGTGTATTTCTGGGTTTTTTTCCCTCATCATGGGTCCTAAGAAAACGAGCAGTGATAGTGCTGAGCAGTAAAGAAAATTACTTCTCACCACCATGAGAAAAAAAAGAAATAATAGGTAAATAGGAGCACAGTATTCGTATTTCTAATCTTACCAGGGAATACAGTCTGCTAGAACAGCCGTCTCCACCGTCATTAAGAATAAAGAAGCAATGAAAAAGGCTGATGTTGCAAAAGCAGTTAAAGCAGCAACAAAGCAATGTTCCCAAACACTAGGAAGTTGAAAAGCTGTTATTAATTTGGGTAAATGAGAAGCAGTTAGGGGGTGACCTTGTATCAGAAGCCATGATATACAAAAAAGGACAAGTGTTGCCTGCTTATCTTTTGCAAAATAACTGGAACCGAGTGACGAGAGTGTTGAAGTTTTGAAGGCCAGGCACTCCTGGTTTGGTAATTTTAAAAGAGGACCAGCATCCATAGTGTCGTGGGGCATGGCGAGGCAGCAGGTGCTAATAAAAAGGTGGCTGATGAATTAATCAGTGAATTTCAAGACTACGAAGAGGCTGAGAGTTTTATTCCCCACCAAGTTTTCTTAACTGTGATGAGACCAGAGTTTTTTTGGAAAAAAAATGCCGAGTAGAACCTACATCACAAAAGAAGAGATGGTGTAACCAGGCCACAAGCCAGTGAGCACGGGCTCACTCCGTTGCCGTGTGAATGCTGGCGGGGACTTAAAAGCCTCTCCTAGTCTATCATGGTGAAACGCACGAGTTTTCAAGAAGCGTGAAGTCATGGAAAGAAACTCCATGTAATGTGGAGGGCAAGCAGCAGAGCTTGGGTCACGAGGCAGTTTTTCCCCGAGTTGCCCACCCTCCTGCCTTGGAGGATGCCTCACTGGGGTGGCTCATCTTCATCACTGTAAGGTTCCAGCCCCCGGCACTAACTACTCCTCCAGCCCATGGACCAGCAGGTCGCTTCCAACTTCAAAAAATTTTACTTCAAGGCGCTTTTCCAGAGGTGCCTTGAGCTCACCGCTGACACCCAGTTGACCCCCACAGAATTCTGGAAGGAGCATTTCAGTATCCTGCACTGCCTTAACCTTACTGATAAGGCCGGAAACCAAGTCTCTAATAGGACAGTGAACTTGGCTGGAAGAACCTGTGGCCAGCAGCTGTGACTCAGAGAGACTGGGAAGGGCTTGAGGCTGGCCCAAGCCCGCAGGTGCAGAGGGGCAGCTGTACAGGAGGCTGTGTCTTTGGGCCAGTCCAGGGCCTGGAGGCCGGTGCTGTGATGGTGAGGAGTTAGAGGAGGAACCTCGGGAAGAGCTCAGCACTGAGGAGCTGCAGGACGAGAGAAGGGCAGTGACGAGAGGTGCCAAAGAGAGTTCCTCAGGTGAGGAAGAGGTGAGGGAGGGTGCCCCCAGATCCTTGATAAAGAAATGGGTGCAAAATGGGCAGGAGTTCACACCTTTGTGCAGAAGGACCATCCAGACAAGGCTCTGACCAGCAGAAAATGAATTTATTGAATGAGCAAACATTTCACACTTCTGAGGAGTTCTGGAAAGAAGACAGAAGCAGTCCTCACTGGATATGTTTTTAGTGAAGGCGATAAAGAGTGTGTCAGAGCCTGGAGTGCAAGTTGAAAAAAGGCAGAAAAGAGAAAGAACAGCTGAAGTGCAAGTGCCAGATGTTCTCGAAGAGACCCTCCTTCCACGCAACTCTCCACGCGACCTCCCTCCTCACCACTCCCTCCCTCCATCCCATCAGGCCACGGACTCTTCTCCATACAGGTAAAGTCAAGTTTTTATTTTATTTAATCTAAGGATTTATTACTTTTTAGGTTTATTTCTTGTGAAGTAATGATATACCACCCTGTCTTTTTATATATTGCCTTAAAAATGTACATTGTCTCTGGTTTGGGAATACATTAAATTTATTTACATTATTCCTTATGGGAAAAATTTGTTTGGTACTCGTTGTTTTGGATACTCGTGCCTCCCGGAACCAGTTAACAGTGAGTACCAAGGTACCACTGTACTTGTTTACATGCTTATTATCTGTTTGACTCCATGAGAATGTAAGCTCCGGAATGAGCAGAAACCTGTTCTCTTTGACCACAGCATTGTATCCCCAGTGCCTAGAACTAGAACCTGTTCCAGAATAGGCGTGCGATAAATATCTGTTTATTAAATATTGAATCTGCTAATTGGGTTTGATTTATTACTTCTTCTGCCTACCCTTCCTTAGCTATGAAATTTGGCTATTAATGCACATCCCGTAGAACTGTTGTAAGGATTAAAGGATATGGTGCCTTGTTCATAGTAAGTTATCAAAAGGCATTAGCTGAATGAGTCATAGAAAAGACAAGAAAGTCATCTAGAATACCCTCTTTTTCACAAGCAAGAAAAATTATAGATTTTCATAGGACTAGCATAACCTTGAGAGAGACAAAATGAGGGGAAAAATCTTAGAGATAAGAATGTCTAGGGAAACGGACTTGGCCCAGTGGTTGGGGCGTTCGTCTACCACATGGGAGGTCCGCGGTTCAAACCCCGGCCCTTCTTGACCCGTGTGGGGCTGGCCCATGCGATGTGCTGATGCGCGCAGGGAGTGCCGTGCCATGCGGGGGTTTCCCCCGAGTAGGGGATCCCCACGCGCAAGGAGTGTGCCCCATAAGGAGAGCCGCCCAGCGCGAAAGAAAGTGCAGCCTGCCCAGGAATGGCACCGCCCACACTTCCCGTGCCGCTGACGACAACAGAAGCGGACAAAAGAAACAAGACGCAGCAAATAGATACAGAGAACAGACCAGGGGGGCTGGGGGGCGGGGGGGGATTAAATAGATAAATCTTTTTTTTAAAAAAAAAAAGAATGTCTAAAATGATTTTTTATAAATTACCCAGCCCTGGAGGCTCTGTATGATCTGCTTTTACTCTTCCTTCCCTTATTGCCTGACCCACAATAAGCTTTCCTCGTGTATATTGTAGCATTTTCAGTCTGGAGTTTATATTCTGGAAAATTCCCTGGGGAATATTTAAATGGGATTCAAACAATGGGATGATTGAAGCAATCACAAACCTCAATTATCCGAAATTCATTCACCCATTTGTTCATTTACAGTATGCTCAGAACTTAGGAGAAACAGGAAAAACTCACTAAGAAACCATTCTTTTTAGAGCTGGAAGTTGGTTGGCTTATTCTTTGTCAGTGTGTTGTGCAATCAGTGCCTCTGCTTTCCTCATCCACCTAGCACATCCCTCCATCCTCTAAAGATTTGTTTCTAGCAAAGTGTCTCCCTCATCTCCCCAGCAGAAATCACGGGTCCTTCAAATGTGCCCTCAAAGTACTGTTTACAAACATCAATTACCGGCTATATTGCCTGTTGGTCTTTTCCCCCGAGCTTGTGAGCTTCTTATCTTCAATCAAGTAACTCCTGGCACAGCTGCTGGAATGTGGCAGCCACACAAATCAGTGCCAAGGCTGGCACTCTTCTAGGCACGGCAGTGGCCGCTGCCCTCATGAGCACGGAGGGTGTCTGAAGGAGCTGCCGGACCCCCACACCCAGCTCCTGGTAGGTGTCCTCAAAATGACCTTCAGTGGTGAATCTCCACTGTGGACAGCATAGCACTGGTCAGGTAGGTTTGAGAAGTGCTGAGCTCAAGGAAAGTAAACAGTTTTGTTTATCGTATATTTCCATTTATGTAGACAACGCTTCACCAGCGCCCCTACTCATCTCGGTTAATTGAGTCTTTCTATGTGGGACAGCATTCTAAAATATTTATTGACAGTACTTACCCGAGGATACCTATTATCTTGAGACAACTCTCAGAGAAAGGGTTCCAGCTGTTTCACAAAGAATTATTGCCGTCTTTAAATAGTTCATTAATCAATCAGATCTGTCTGTTGCTTTAGAAAGAATATGCTTTTAGGAAAGGCCGAGGTCATCGATTATCAGCTAAATGTACATCATTTTATGCTCATTTAGATTTAGATTCAAAAGAAAACTTCCGATGAAGGTTAAGTCAATGGACTATCGATCAGTGAACTGTGCACTGAACACTGAGTTTTCTAGGTCCTTCTTCATGCTGTGGTTCCAAACATGGGGGATGCCTTGATGTGAGGGAGGAAATGTGAACTTGATTAAAGGCTGAGCAGCAGCTGTCCATCTGCAATTGGGTGATGTGCATCTTCACAGCAAATCTTGATTTTTTAATGTCCTAATGATTAACTTTTACATGAATTATTTAAATTTTGAAAATGAAGTCAAAATAAGCGAAAGTGAAATGTTATGCAAGAAAGTCGTCTAGTTTGGGAAAACAGAATATTTTAAAAATCACCTTAACAAGTGAATGAAAAATAATTCAACTATTACATTCTGAGTTTAAGTTTAATTTAAATATAATTATGATAATGTGTAAATTTTGAAGACCATATGTAAATACTTTAAAATGTTATAGTCACATGTGGTTTGCTCCCCTTTAGAAAAACATTTTATATCTCAACACTAAAAATGAATTCAAAATTAAATGTTATTTATAACATTATTTATAAGTACAATAATTAAATGTTATTTATAAGTTTAAAAATAATTATAAGAGCATTCCTCTATTATGAGTACAATTTTAAAAATATTTGTCTCTGTTAATCATAATTAAGATAAAATGAAAAGATTGCTGTGTTGGTGCTGAGCAAGTGGATACTTTTCTATCTTATTCCCTTTGTTGCTATAATGCAATTGTGTGGTAAATAGTCTTAGAATGTCTTTCTGTTTAAAAGGCTAACATTTATAGGAAAATAATCAAAATGGTGCTTTTCTGAATGAGCACAAAATTGAAAGCTTCCTAAATAGAGAGCTGTAATAAGTAGAATGTTAGTTGTGAAACTAATTTGCATACTTTTTCAATTAGTTTAAAAGCAAATGTATTATATAAAATTTGGGGGGTGAGGTGATAACATTTTTCTTTGGCTTGCCTTAAAAATACCAGAAAAAAATCAAGTACAAAGGGGCCAGCTTTCACCTGTGCGATGACTGCGTAGCCTAAAGCCAGTGTCCTCGAGCGGACAGCCGTGCAGCCCCTCTCTGTGTGCCTTGGGGTCTCCTACTCAGTCTGCGTGTGCGCCCTGGCAAACCAGTCCCTCCCCCCCAGGGACGACAAGCTCTGAAGAAGGGGACACCTTGAGGTCCCCTCATCAGTAGCTGGATTACTACTTCCACCCTACTTGCGTTTGTGTTAGTGGAAAACCAGAGTTGGACTGACAGGTTTTTGTTACAATTCATAGCCATGTTTAATACTTGGTAGCCTTGTTCTGCCTTTGCAGACTGTTGTCTCTATCGTAACTCTGTTTTAAATTGTAGGTCTAGTTTTATTACACTGAAACACCACTGGAGGGCAAGCAAACGGGCTAATAATACCGTGAGCTTATTGTGGGGAATGCTGTTTTAAGCACTGTGGGGATGCAAACTGCAGCGCCCAGATGGCCTGCCCTCAAGCTGCTTCCAGTCCAGGGACAGTCCAGGTGTGGACGCCGAGGCAGGAGAGAAGCAGGCTCCAACAAGGTGGTTCACTGCCCTTGTACTGGTTTACAAGGAAGGACATTCCTAAAGAGAAGAGCGGCCTGTGAGGCAAAATTCATTATTAGGAGCTGGCCTAGAAGAAGACTCCGTCAGTGGGGTAAGCACAGGCACTGCAGTTGCTGAGAGGAAAGCACGGAAGCGGGAGTGAGCTGCACCCGTGTGGAGCACAGCGCGGCGGGGGTGGGGTTAGAGAACGCAGTGGGTGACCGTATCAGAAGGAGGGCCCTGGAAAGCAGCGCAAGGAATTTACTTCTGTACTCAGCCTCACTAATGCTGCTTTAAAAATGTTAGCACTTTAAAACCCATAATCGAATTTCTGGAAAACAGTGATTTAGCTTGACAGGAACGCACCAAAAAAACTGCACCTAATTGGGGTGACAACTGATGTAATTGCTCTTTATATATAAGGCAGGCTAGCGGCAAATGCTAGGCAAGAGCAGTAGTAGGATGCCTTGCTCCCATCAGACGAAGAATAGAGTACTCAGAGAAATTGCATTCACCTAGCAAGTTCCAGGGCTGGATTTGAACCCCCGTCTGATTGTGCTGCCTCCTGCCGATGGCGGTGGTCATCGTCATCAGGTGTGCTGAGTGCTTCCGCGTGCCGGGAGCGAGCTCAGCAGTTACACCCAGTCCTCACACAGTTCAATGAGGAGGTTTTACTTACCCCATGTTATAAATGAAGACACTGGGGTGGTAGTAAAAAGCATCAACTTAATAATTTCAAATAATACCAGGCTTATAAATGTTACATTAATAAGTCATCTTTTCTATAAAATATTTTATGAGATTTTAAAACACTGATTTTGCAATGATAGAAATAATTTTAAAGAAAATCGAAAATTGTACAATTAGCATAAGGATATTCCTCTAAGTTAGGGAAATCCTTTTCTATGGGGTTTCTTACAGTAATCAATTCCTCGTGTCTTACTGAGCAGAATTTTTAATTACAATTTCCAGAAGTATTTAAGTCTGTTCACCGTAGCAGAAGTTATTCGAACGAAAGAATGTCTGCTTTATTCAAGTGGGATAATTGCTATGTAGAATTAGATGTTTCACAAGTAATTTTACAATTTTGTTAATTCAGAGTAAAGTAATTATTTCTCCCCTAACATTACTTTAAATTGAGAGTCTGGCTCTACTAGAATGAAAAATTCAAGAGGTAAGTACAAGTTGTAAAAAGATTTAGATACGAATGCCAGAAAAGGCTGAGTCTGAAGCATCGCTGGTTAGAGATATACACAAGGTGGGGAACACGTGGTGGTCACGTGGTGATCGAGAACTCACGGAATACAGCTTGTGCTCTTTTTTTTTTTTTCCTTTTCTCCATTCTGCAGCCCTGCCACCTTGTTTAACTGTTCGGGATTTGGAAACATTTTTTTTCTGCTTTAATAAAGTGGAAGAGTATACTGCATTGTTCCTTAAACTGTCCCACCATTAAATCCCTTTCATTTACCCCAACCAGATCTTTTCTGTAGGGTCTCACCTGGTGACCTCTTAATGAAACGACCACTACAGGAAATGAGTGGGCAATGCCCTCCTGGGGCTCTTCTACCTCTTGTAGTCATAGATGGAGGAAAGCTCTAGAACCACAGCTCCACTGCTCCAGCTGGACATTCAGCTTGTTATTTTGTTCCTCTTCTTTCAGTTGAGAATCAGATTTTTAAAAATAGTTTGTGAAACTTGAGTCCCACTTCCGGGACAATACCCTTAAAATAACTGCTCTTATGTCTTAGAGTAGCCTATTAAAACTGTCCAGATGCTTGTGGGCTTATTTTTCTCATGTATCATTTTCACACTGAAAACAATTCTCTAAAGACTATAAAACCACTTGATTACTTAACATACCGGAAAACCAGGCATGTGGTACTATGCCAAGGAGAAAAAGGAGACAGCTAAATATTTTGTGGTGATTGTTCTCAGAAAACTGCCTTCCCTGAAGAAAACAAAATAATATTTAAAAAAAATAAAAAGCAAATTAATTTTTTAAAAAGCAATATTCAAGGAGACTTTTCTGTACCATTCAAAAAATATATAAGCTCCCTTGCAGGATTAATTAAGGACAACATGACGATGTCCTCCGGGATGATGTGTTCTGTCCTTTGTCAAACATACATGCATCTGGATGGTATAAATAGACTCCCCTATAAAACAGCTGATAAACAATACGGTGTTCCAACGTTCAGTGTGAGTAAGCTAACGGTTTACGCCAGAAGGTTTTACTTCTCATGTTATGTGACTGAGGTTCTATTATCGTATTTTTGCCATCCTTTTCCCTTTTTGAGAAAAAAAAAAGTGAGTTAGGTGCAAAAGTGATACCAAGAAAAAAATGCAAGGCCATTACAGTAAACAATCAGGAATAGGAAGGCAGATGGTAGCAGAAGCTGGCAAGGGAGGAGCCTGCTGCAGCAGACCTCCACTCAAAAGAACGTTCCATGCTGCCAGCAAAATTTTCCACAGCCGTATTTTCCTATCCATTGCCTTTTTCATGTCTGTAGCTATTTGATTTGGTTGCAAACAAGACTTCTTCATTAAAAAGTAGCTGGTGCGACCTAACCTGCACTTTAGCACTGCTCACTGTTTTTTCACCTTGAACCTCATTATGGTTTGCTGGGAATCCTGCTCAGTTCCGATACTTTCCTCAACCACTATCTCCCTCTAGTGAGAATCCAGAATATCTCAGAGGGTTTGCCAGGAATCATCGTCCCACGGGCACGCATGGAATCAATGCTCCAGCCAGCAACAATGAAAGTGGACCCCACAGTGGGTCCGAGGCATCCCTCCTCCCGGAAAGCCTGAGCCAAGGACGCGGGCTCAGCTCTCCCCACCCTGACGTGCTGCAGGCAGAGGGCCGGAGCCTCATCAGCAGGACCAGTCTGAAACTTGAATGATCAGATGTAATGCACAGCCCTAATTACATGGGGGGGAGGGGTGAAAGCAGGCGGTGGGGAGAGGGGCCCCGGCTTCAGGTACTCTGCGTCAGATACATGCACACGAGACCAGTACACACGCATGTGGCGCCGAGCTACACATGTGCCTGTCACTCAGACTTGCTTGTGAAGAGGCTAACGGTTTTTCGCATGGAAGGAAACTGAAAAGTGTCCGTGTTTGCAGAGTTGGTCTGGTCGGCTGTGTGTTAACAGTGCTTCCCGGCATGCTGTCACCTGTACCCGCACAGTCACCCAGGCTGTAAGCGAGCCCCGTTTTCATTGCTGTATCTCCTCTCGTTCCTTAGCACTTGCTAAATATTTCATCTCTCAACTTATTATATCAGTGTGACATGCATTATTATATCATTACATTATAATCAATTATATTATTATATCATGTTCATCCATGCATACCTGCAGCATCGTACCTGGGCTCCACTCCAGGTAGCTCTTCGGTAACTATTTCTGACTAAACGAAGGAGCATCCATGCGCAGCCCTCCACCTAACACATCATTGCCACTGGTCATTCAGGGTTGGAAGTTCCGGCTCCAGGGAAGCAGGAAAAATCCCATGTAACGTCCTCAGGAGCACCCGCTTTCTCGTTTGCTCTCTGTACAGATGGAGACAGGGGCAAAAGCGAGGAACTCGGCCTGAGAGCAAGGACCTGCTCTGCAGCGTGCCAGGGCTCGACCTCGGCACACTGCTCACTCCCACTCTGCCGCCCTCTTCGTCTGTCGTGGCGCACTGGCCTACTTGCCTCACTGCATTTACGAAGAGCAAACAGTAACACATGTGTAGTGTTGAGTCAGGTTGCCGGAGCACCAGACTGTCAGGAACTGTTGGTGCATCTGCAATCAGTACTGGTCTCCCTCCTCCAGCTGGATGGGATGCACTGGCACGCAGCCTCTACGGCCCAGTGGTTCGGCAGAAGAACACTCCTTTCTCGTGCCCCTTGCCCGGCCCGGGGGTGCAAGGGAGCTCTGCTCCTCGCAGTCCCTCGCCAGTGGCAGGAACTCCATGCCACTGCGTGCTTTCTTGAGTCTCCAGTGAGGGACAGGGAGCACAGCTAATTGTAGAGCAGGCTTAAAGATTTGTCTGGAAGTGGCTCGCTCCTCACATTCCACTGGCTTCAGAAGCCACAGAGCCATGCCTAATTGCAGAGATGTAGTGCAGTTCTGCACGGTGCCCAGTGGAGAGGGGCCCCAGTCCAAGTGTCAGTCCTTCGGCCAGTCTCTGTTTTGATTTGAAGTAGGTGGGATTCGAAGTCTTGCACAGATGTTCTAACCTCAGCGATCACCACCAGTTCTTTGGCCAAGGGGAAATTCAGTCTCCACTGTACTTGATGTGTGTGTTTAATACGCTTCCTTTGTTCCTTTCACTCCTTTGTCTGATTGTGCCATGGGATAGTTTTTGTTACCAAATACCCGATTAACACTTGCGTTGTGCTTTTTTACTTAAATTCAGTTTTCCTACCCCCCTAGCTTATGAAACCACTCCACTGTGATGGGAAGGAAAGAAAATAAAATACATTATCATAAATTGAAAATGTAATTACTAAAAATTTCATTGAGGAAAATTGTTAAGCACTCACAGACCCTATTTATGCTAAAATAACAAATTCCATTTAACAGGCACAGTTACATCAGTAGTAACATTAGTTATCATAACAGCCTAGCGGGGAATCTTCTGCTCATTAATTACTGGCTGATTACTTATGGACCTTAAGCTCTTTTACATAATATTGAACTCTTCAAGCCAAACTGACAAACAAAACATACATATGCTACTCAATGGTTTGAAAATTCTGTCATCAGATGCACAAACAAAACTCTGAAGACCAAAAAAGTGTCTGGAAGCATCTGATTCCACGTTCACCCGCTAGTTGGCATCACTGGAGAGACCGTGTATGTGATTGTGCCTGCCGTACGGCAGCAAACCCAAAAGCACGCGTGCACACACACCCAGCCACTGTGGGCACGACCGCCTGGGGCTGCTCGGACAGGAGCCCTCGTTCAGGGAAAGAAATGCTTGCAAACCAGCCTCAGAGAGTGAAAAAAACTCCAGGGCCGTCAAACTCTCCTCACCTGAGCAGGCCTCGAGGGAGCAGGTGCACGTTTTGATGGAGGAGTAGGCTCCTTTATCGTTTTGTTCTGGAGTGACTGACGTGCCGTGGGAGAGCATGGCAAGTCTAGTTTATCACGTCGAGACAGGTCAGAGAGAAGGGGTAAAGGGCAGCACACGTGGTTAAAGAAACCATCTACCTAGTGACGAGTTTCCACGGGAAAACAAGAAGATGCAAGTGGGGGTGAGAAGACGGAGCACTTGCTGCTGGAATGCCACTGGCAGAAGCAGAGCTTTGTTTCCACGCCAACACTGCCTCGCACAAAAACGGAGCTCAGAGAGTATTTCTTGGAATGAAAGCGCGAAGGAAGAAGGGAGGGAAGTAAATGAACAGGCGTTTGAACAGTCAGTGGCATGACAGTTTCCTGGAGTGCTGAGATGCCAGAAATAACATTGTTGGAGCACATCCCTTTTGTGGGCATCTCGTTCCACCAGAAGCCAAACCTCTAATGATTCTTTTTTTTTTTTTAGATTTATTTTTATTTTATTTCTCCCCCCTCCATCCATTGTCTGCTCTCTGTGTCCATTCACTGTGTGTTCCTGTGTCTGCTTATATTCTCATTAGGCGGCTCTGGGAACTGATCCTGGGACCTTCCGGAGTGGGAGAGAGGCGATCATTCTCTTGCGCCACCTCAGCTCCCTGGTCTGCTGCGTCTCTTATTGTCTCTTCTCTGTCTCTCTCTTTGTTGCATCATCTTGCTGTGTCAGGTGTCCACATGGGCAAGCACTCCTGCACGGGGCAGCACTCTGCACAGGCCAGCATTTCGAATGGGCCACCTCGCCACGTGGGCCAGCGTGCCTTCACCAGGAGGCCTTGGGTATTAAACTCTGGACTTCCTATATGGTTAACGGGAGCCCAATTGCTTGATCCACATCCACTTCCCTAATGATTTTTATCTAGTGCTGCACCATACTGTCTACCAGCAAATCATAGAAGCAATGGGAGATTAAGCAATGGGAGAATTATTTATATACTCTGGAACAATATTTCTAAACATTTTTGAATTAGAAACAATCTCTCCCCCTAAAATATGTATGTACAGATCTCAAAAAATTTTGCATACCGTTCAGGACTTTTGTGGACCCATAAAGCTCATCTATGGCTTAGTGATGGATAAATAACCACATATTTCTTTTTAGTAGAGGGTGCGCTCTATGCAATCAGTCATGTAGGAAAGCAGATATCTGAAATTTTAGGGAAAAAATGTACAAGTCCCATAACCAGAAATTCTCAAAGGAAATGTTTTTCTGTATTTCTGGGAGGTTTTAAAAATATAAGGGTGAATATAAAATTCATCCTCTCTGTTGATCCTGGGGTCCACAGGAGGTGCAAAATATTACTTTACTGGGAAACGGACTTTGGCCCAGTGGTTAGGGCGTCCGTCTACCACATGGGAGGTCCGCGGTTCAAGCCCCGGGCCTCCTTGACCCATGTGGAGCTGGCCCACGCGCAGTGCTGATGTGCGCAAGGAGTGCCGTGCTACACAGGGGTGTCCCCCGCGTAGGGAAGCCCCACACGCAAGGAGTGCACCCATAAGGAGAGCCGCGCAGCGCGAAGGAGGGAGCAGCCTGCCGAGGAATAGCGCCGCCCACACTTCCCGTGCCGCTGACGACAACAGAAGCAGACAAAGAAACAAGACGCAGCAAAAAGACACAGAAAACAGACAACCGGGGGAGGGGAGGGGAATTAAATAAATAAAAATAAATCTTTAAAAAAAAAAAAATATTACTTTACTATTCCTGCAGAGGGCCCTATGAGCGTGTATAGCTCACCTCTTAGGAACTCCTGCAGCTTCACCTTCCCTGCTTCTGCCCTCAGCAGCCCTTGCAGCACCTTCCAGGGGCATGGCTTCCTTTTTATTTCTCTCTCTCACCTTACTGCATTGACTAGAATTTCCAGTTCTGTGCTGAAGAAGAGTGTCAGAGCAGATCTCCTTGCTTTGTTCCCAATTTTAGGGAGGGAAAGCAGTCAGTCTTTCACCATTAGATGTAATGTTAGCTGTAATGTTAACTCTAGATATTTTGCACATGTTCTTTATCAAGTCAAGGAAATTTCTCTTTAGTCCTGTTTTTCTGAATGTTTTTATCATGAATGAGAGTGGAATTTTGTCAAATGCCTTTCTGCATCAATTAATATGAGCATGTGATTTTTCTTCTTTAGCTGTTAGTATATTGATTTTTTAAAAAATATTGAACCAACCTTGCATCCCTGGAATAAACCCATTTAGTCATGGTATGTGATTGTGTGTATGTATGTGTGTGTGTGTATGTGTAACTTAGTCTAGTTTCGGTATCAGTGATATTACCTATAAAATTAATTGGGAAATGTTTCCTCCTTGTCTTTTTTCTTGAAGAGATTGTATAGAATTGTGTTGATTCCTCTTTAAATGTGTGGTAGAATTTTCCAGTGAAACTATCTGAGCCAGGGGATTTGTTTTTTTGAAGATTTAAATGATGAGTTCAATTTCCTTAATAGTTACGGAGCTACTAGGTGATCCATTTCATATTGGATGAAGATTTAGTTTGTCAGGGCTGCCATGACAAATACCACAGAGCAGTTGGCTTCAGCAACAGGAATTGACTGGCTCACAGTTTAGAGGGTAGAAGTCCAAAACCAAGGTCTTGGCGGCTGTGCCTCCTCCAAAGTCTGCACATTTAGGCCATGGCTTGTGGCAGTCACTCTCTGCCTCCACCACAGGGCCGTATATCTTTCTGCCACCTCCTGGGGCTTCTCCTCCTGCTCGGTCAGCCTCCTCTTGCCTAGATTTCACTCCTTATGGGGATTCCAGTCATGTTGGATGAACGTCCATCTGATCATGTGGCCTCATCTAAATAGGATCTTTGACGTACCCACAGGACAGGTTTTATGACTTGAACCTATCTTTGTGGGAGATGATTCAGTCTAGTCTTTGTTTCTCAAGGAATTGGTCCTATTGTCTTGTGTTGTAACATTTTTTTGTGCAGATCTTCATTGTGTTCCCTTCTTGTCATATGATGGCATCAGGATCTGTGGTGATATCCCCCATTTCATTCCTGGCATTGAGCATTTGTGTTTTCTCTTTTCTTTTCTTTTCTTTGAGTCTTGTTAGAGCCTTGTCAATGTTATTGAACTTTTAAAATGAGGAGCTCTTTGTTGCATTGATTTTTCTCTATTGTTTATTGTTTCATTGTTTTTTAATTTCATTGATTTCTCTTTGGTCTTTATTATTTACTTCCTTACTTGCTTTGAGTTTATTTTGCTTTTCTTTTTCTAGGTTTTTAAGGTAAAAGCTTACACTGTTGATTAGAGACATTTCTCTTTTCTTTGGTGCTACAGATTTCCCTCTCAGCACTGCTTTACCTGTGTCCCACAAATGTTGATGTTTTGTATTTTTATTTTCATTCTGTTTAAATGTATTCTTTAAATTTTCTTTGAGAATTCTTTCTTGAATCATGGATTGTTTAGAACTGTGTAATTTAGTTTCCAAGTGTTTGGCGATTTCCTGTTGTCTTTCTGTTAAAAATATCTACATTTATTCCATTTTGGTTAGAAAACATTCTATGAGTTTTCAGTATCTTAATTTTTTTAGGTTTGTTTCATGACCCAGGGTGGTCTGGGTATGTGATGTGCATTTTGCTGTCTCTAGGTGGAGTGTTCTATAAGTGTTGGTTGGTGGTAGTATTGAGTTCTTCCCTATCCTTTCTGATTTTCTGTCTAGGTATTCTAGTAATTATTTAAAGAGGAGTGTTGAAGTATCCAGCTATAGTTATCAATTATTCTCCTTTCCTTTCAATTCTATCAGTTTTTGCTTCATGTATTTTGCAGCTCTATTGTTGAATGCGTACACATTTAAGATCACTAAGTCTTCTTGATGGAGTGATCCTTTTATATTATGTAATGTCCCTCTCTGTCTCCAATAATTTTATTTTCTCTGAAATATATTTTTATCTAACATCAAAATAACCACTTCTGCTTCTCTTTGACCATGTTTGGAAGGTATATCTTTTCCCATTCTTTTACTTTCAACCTGTCTATATCAATTATATTTGAGGTAAGCTTACTGTAGATAGCATTCTTGTAGCAGCATTTTTTTTTTTTCTATTTGTTCTATCTGTTCTTGATTTCCATGTTTTGTTTTTCCCATCTTCCTCTGGGTTAGATGAACACTTTTTTAGAAATCCATTTTGGTTAATCTGTAGTATTTTTTAATATATCTCTTTGTATCACTTTTTTAGTAATTGTTCTAGGTATTACATTGTATCCATATCCACAACTTATCACATTCTACTAGTATTGTCATTTATATTGGTTCCAAAGAAGTAGAAAAACTTACTTCTCTTTATATTCCTTTACTCTTCCCCATTTCTTTCCCCCATTTATAAGTCTCCTAAATATTTCTTCTACATGCACTTAGAACCACATCAGACAGTATTCTAGTTTTTGCTTCAACTACCAAACATAATTTAGATAAGTCAGAGGAAAAGTAAAGCCTATTATATTTATCAATGTTCTGCTGTTTTGTTACTTACTTCCTGATGTTCCAGTGTTCCTTCTTTCATCATTTCTATATGTAGAATTTCCTCTAGCCAATCTTTTTAGACTAGATTTGATGGTAACAAATAGTCTTAGTTTCCTTATTCCTTAAAATGTCTTGATACCCCCTTATTTCCTGAAGATTATTTTCACTAGGTATAAGATTCTAGGTCAAGAGGTATTTTCTTTCAGCATTTAAAAGATATTGTGCCATTTCCTTCTAGCTAACATAGTGTCTATAAGAAAATGTTGTCATTCTCATTGTTTTGCCTCTGTAGGTAATCATTTTCTCTTGACTGCTTTTAAGATTTTTTTTTTTCTTTAATTTTCAGAAGTTTAGTTATGATGTGTCTTGGTGTGGATTTCTTTAAGTTTGTCTGTTTGGGATGTAGTCAGCTTCTTAAATCTATACATTTATGTGTTTTGTCACATTTGGGAAGTACTCAGCCATTATTTCTTCAGGAACTATTTCATTTCAGCCCTGCCCTCTTTCTCCTTTCCTTCCAGGATTCCAGTTACACACAGTTATATTTTTGTTATAGTCCCACAATTCCCTGATGCTCTATCAGTGTTTTTGTTTTTGCTTTTGTTTCAGTCTCCTTTCTTTCTTGTTCTGATTGGGTTTGTTTTTATTATTATTATTAATGTTCTTTCTTCCAGTTCACCAATTCTTTTTTCTTTACCCTTCATTCTGCTGTTGAACCCATCCACTAAACTTGCGGTTATTATATTTTTTCAGTTTTAAAATTTCCATTTGGGGCTTCTTTATATATTCTGTTTCTTTGCTGAAGCTTTCTATTTTTGTTTTTTTGTGTGTGTGTTTTTTTCCAAGCATGTTCATAATTGCTCATTCAATCATTTTTATTATGTTTGCTTTAAAATCTTTGTCAGATAATTCTGACTTCCCTGTCATCTTGGTGTTGACACTGTCATGTTTCATTCAGTTTGAGGTCTTCCCATTTCTTAGTGAATTTTTTATTGAAGCTGGGCATTTTCTTATTATACTCTGAGATTTGGAATATTATTTAGACCTTCTGTCTTTGTTGGCTTTCTTTGGCTTTGTTCTGCCAGGAGGCCATGTTATTGCCAGGAGGAGATAGACGTCCATGCTTTCCACTTGGCCTCCCGTGACAACCAAGTAGTAGAGGAGGCTCCTCAGCAGTGTTTGCCAAGAGTGGGGGGGCCTCATTACTTTGGTCGGGGGTGAAAGTCCCGACTCTCTGCTCCTCCTCACTCCACCCCAGGTGGACGGAGGTGGACGTGCACCTGCCTGCTGTGTGGCAGTGAAATCCAGGCCCCCACATGGTCTGCACTGACTCTGTGGGAGGAGGACCGGGTTACCTCTTGGCTGGGATGAAAGCCCAGGCTCCCCATTGGGTCTTCTCTGACACCACCTCAGTGGGAGCGTCCAGAGAGCTCACCACAGTTTTAGGTGCACGTCTAGACTCCCCCCTTGTTCTTTGCTATGGACAGGGTGGGTGGAGCTGCAGTTTTTCTGTGGGTTTCTCTGGAGCACAGCAGTCATTGTCTAAAGAAAGCAGGCTTTCTTCTGCCTGCCTATCTTGGTGTGTCCAGGTGGTTGCCTTCTTCAGCTCCAGCTCTGGAATATATGAAGGAACAAGACAGCCTTGAGACTCACCAGCATGGTGCTCCTCAGGCTACAGGGCTCCCAGCTGGCCTGCCTTCTTCTCTCTTTTGAGAGTCTTTTGTTTGATGTATATATATAATGTCCAGGATTTTTATTTGTACTAACAGGAGGAATAGGGAAAAGGAAGTATACCGGGGACATTCAAAATGGCTTTACCTCTCTGGGCTCTTCTGGTGAATTCAATTACTTAATTTTAACCTACTCTAAAAGAAAACCTGATAGCATTGGGAAATGATGTTATAGCAAGATTTTAGTGTCCTTTCTTTAACCACTGAGATCAATCTCTATTTTCAAGGATATACATGATCGTATATTAAGTTAGTGACAGAGACACACTGCTTCTACCAGGTATGCGTGAGGTGATTATTATTTGAAAGATTTTCTCTGAGTTATAGAGAAATAAATATATTAAAATGTTCTTCAAATGCTGGTAATTTTATCATTCTTTTTGCATGTTCTTTACTGTGTTATTTTATAATTAAATTATGTAAAATAAAATTATATACCCCATAAAATCAAAAATGTTTTTCAAAATTAAATCATTGTTCTCTATGACTGTTCATGTCCATAGAACTTTCTAAGTAAAAAATTGCTTTAATTAACTCATTAAATATTTATTAAAAACATACTATGTGCCAGGTATTGTGCTAGGGATACAATGAGGAAAACATTCAGTTCTTGCTTTAATCAGAAATTACTCTAATATATTTTCCTCCAACAAAAAGTAAAAAATAAAATCTTCCATAAAAGCAGTTTATATGTTTTTATGAATAGTGCTGCTCAGGAAAATAAGGACATTATCTTTTGAGTATATTGCTCCAAATAACTATGTACAGAAAGCAGACTTGTGTAGCAATGGCACTTATCACCAGTGTTTATTGAAATTAAACTTAAAAACGTTATCATCAAATGTTCAATTGGATATATAAAGAACATTTCAGTAGTGTCTGAAATATCTCATGGATTTTTAATGTTGGTTTATAATGAAAAAGACAGTGTTACCCAATGACAGCCTGGTTGTTAACGGTGTATATTAGCTGAAAGCTCTAAAATCATCCAAGGACTCGGGGAGTGTTAGAATAATAATTTACCAAGACAATTACCACATACTGGAATTTTTTGCAGTTCTAATTCAGGATTATTAATAATGGATAAAATTGCACTTTTCTCAGGTTGCTGTGGGCAGTGGGGAATTATTTCAATGAATATTTCAGCACATTATTTTAATCATTGTTCCACCAAATTAAAGTGGGCAATATTTTATACTTCTTAATTCAGTCTGCTAAGAGACCCTGGTCATTAAACTGCAAACTATTTGTAGTGAGTTCTATCCTGTAATTTACAAGCCTTGTTATAAACAGGGTGAAAGAAAGCACACTGTGCATTTGCACATGTAATTTGATGGCACAGTTTTTACTAAACTCCCTATGATTAATGTTTTTAGTAGAAGGAAGAACGTTGTAAAGAAAGCAGAGCTAGTATTATAATGCCTAAAATATTGGAATGGCATTTTAAGTTTTGTTCATTTGTATAGGAAACATATATGGACCAGATATCTCAAAAACAGCCTTAATTTCCCAAAGAGGTCAAAGAGATAAAAGCTTTAATTTTATGAAAAAACACATGTCTAGCCGTGTATTTTATTAAGAGTGATTCCATTTCTTTATTTTCCCATTCTTAGCCAACTGCATGATTTCTGGCGTTTGGATTACTGGGAAGATGATCTGCGTCGAAGGAGACGATTTGTTCGTAACGCATTCGGGTCCACTCATGCCGAAGCCCTGCTCAAAGCTGCAGTAGAATATGGTCAGTGCTGATGCCTCTCACACCAAGGCTTTGTGTATGTGAGCTGCCTCCCTGTGGCTGAGAAGCTCTTTTATAGTACTTGAAATGCTGCATGCCATGAATCGGAAAAATGTTGTTTTGCTTTATTCTTCTGCATCATTTATGTTACAATTAATCGACCCACTGTTTCCTACACTAGATATGTTTAGACCGTTCAACCGTTTTTAATAGATTAAAACACTCCACATAACTATAGTTACCCAGTGTCCCTCTCGTACAGCCTATAAGCAAGGGTAAAATCCATTTCTTCTTCAGCCTTTAGTGACCAAGACTCAAGGTGAGAAATAAATGTCACATTGTAATCTTGTGCTTAGACTTAGATACTTTAATGAATAACTGTGTGTAGTCACACACATGTACACATGTGCATGCACATACTTGTAAATAACTGAGACAAATGTTTTCTCAATGCTCTCATCACACGATACTTTCTATTTAATCCTAGTCTATTCTAGTCTTTTTCATCAAAAAGAGAGAGAGAGAGCAATCCAGTTACTGTCTACTCATTTAAATCCAGTTCCTCAGTGGTTGCAAGTGAGGTTTGAAAAAGACTGTCACACATTGAAGATATCCTCAGTTCTCACACTGCAGTAGGAGTGTAGTCTTAGTTGTCCTTTAGAAAACGTATAGTAAAAACACAATATCAAAATTTTTTTTAACTTTAGTAAAAATAACACTACTTTAGGTTCTTGTCCATCAAGAAATATACATAGGAATATTTCATCTCTTTACCCAATTATAAGTGTTCTAACAAGTTTAATTTTTATTGCTCATAAGAAAATTTCATAAACCATACATGCTCCAAAAATTCCAGTAGTGAGCACTGTCCATATATTTTTATTAACTATTTTTGTTCTTAGAAGTATTTGTTTTCTCTATCATGTTAATTTTCATTTATTTGGGAGTAATATGTAAGCCATGTGTTTGAAAATTTACCATAGTTTATATCAGGTAATAACATTCATGTTCTTGAGGGATTGAGCAGGGAAAATGTGTTGTCCTAATGAAAGGACAAAATGTGGAAAACTTTTAAAATTTGTTGTCCCAGTAAGCTATTAATTGATGTAACTTTTAGTAAGGCTGAAACTGTCATTTAGTCAACACATGAGGATTTCCTATCAACGTCTTATACCTGAGATAAAAGTTGCAAAGTAACTTTATTTAGTAAAAGTAACTATGCAGAAAAACAAAATATGTTGGGAAAAAATTATATAGTGGGTGGCCTGTAATATAAGGGAGTCCTTTAAGCAACTCAAAAGACCCCCGAAGGATTTCCACACCTAAGGATTTCATGCATCTGAATCTTTGTGCTACCTTTGTGCTCTGTTGAAAGGTTCTTAGAAATATCTACTTAGTAGTGGCATGCATCATAATATGAACTTAAAGTTACTAAAATTTCATCTCACTTACAATTTAGATTCTTTCACCAATTCATCCTGAATTTATCTCAAGTGAAATGAGCACCATCTAGAGACAAATTCCAACAGGGTTTAGGCTACTGTGATGTTATGAGTGATACCAAGTCACCAAACACTTTAAAGAGCCACATTATATTATATTTTACATTCTACAGTTTGCTTTTTCCAAGAGGAGGGAATTTCTGTTAGAAAATGGGTTGTTATTTTTGTTTGTTTGTTTCTTTATAAAAGCATATACTATAATTTGTACATTTAATTTGTAAAAATTTTCCATTGTTAACCAGTGTCAGAGCCTATCAGAAACAAATTTGAAATCTTTTTGAGAAAGCCTGAAAGTCATATTTTAATAATTTAGTAACTATCATTAGTGTATCTACAGAAAAAAGAATAGTCTCATTTTGAAGGAGGTACGAGGTGTAGGCAGTAATAGCCCCTACAAGTCCTCAAGGGTGTCTTCTGAAGTGTGGCATGGCCAGCGATGTGTCCAGAGCCTGTGCTCTTATCTCTCTGGGGCCACTTGGTGCTTTGGGTTTTTTGGTAAAAGAAAATAGGCGTCCGCCCTTGTCCTCTGCATCTCCAGAACAAAGGCCCCAGCACGGCCAGGAAAGCCCTGCATGCCTGAGCTAGGCCTGCCCAGGGTTGGCAGGTCAGAGCCCGAGGGCAGCGGAGAGCAGCATAGTCCTAGACTCTCCTGGCCAGCGTCACGGTTCACACTGTGCACTTTCCAAACTGAGGAGGGAGTTTGAGCCAAATTGGGAGGGTGAGCAGAGGGTGAGTGGAAAGCCCTCCCTGTAGCAAACTCTACTCCGAGGAGGGAGAAATTCAAACCACTAAGAGAAAAATGTAGGGTAGACCTCGTCCAGCCTCTTCATGGACCCAGCGAAGTCTAGGGACTTCTCTGAAATAGCAAGAAAATACCAGTAGTTATTCCAGAGCACTTCATTCCATAAAAATAGATGCTGAAAATTTTAATTTTCATTGAAAACCAATTTCATGTATTTTAAAGAAAGCTTTTGTGTACATATTGCCAGAACATCCATCTAAAAGTAAAAAAGCTCTCAGCCCATCATCCAGGCAACTCTCTGCCCACCGTTCAACATTTAAATGTGTTCCAGGATCTCGAAACTTGGCAGTGTGCACACATCCAAAGGACTGAGTGTTTGGTGTTGTTGGGTAGACTCGATAAAGGCTGTATCTTTAGCAGAAACCAACACATTCCGTGTGGGCTTCCAGGGCAAATCGAAATACAACTTTTTCTTCCCTCTATTTTAAACAATTATGGCATTTCCATTTCCTTATTGCTAAATTCTGCCTCGAAAGTAAGCATTAAATGCACAGAAATTGCTGTCAACTTTGGTCAAAATTCATCTACATGATAGCAACAAAAATATTTTAGGAACAAAAGAATGTTTTATGGATGGAACTTTCAGTATAGCTAGGTATTTGGATAAGTGATCACAGTTTTCCAAACTTTAAATAAGTAGCAGAAGTGGGAGGAAGAATAGTAAATTACTTAAGCAGGGAATATTTACATGGCCATCAGAACAATCCCTGGGATTGAATGCCTGCTCAAGGCCGTCTGTGCAGTATAATGTTTGAAAAATTGGCTGGTGAGAAAAGCGAACCTGAGTTAGCAGACTTCATGTTTTAATAAAAAATGTTTTGAGTGACTTGCTTTTCTTGATATCCTAAAGTCAGGCAAACCCTTCAGATTAAATTATGTTTAAACTTTCATGTGATAGGCAGGCATATCTAGCCATAATTTGAACCTCATAACATTATTTTCAAGCCATTTAATTGGAACCTTAAAACAAAATGTATTAACAATGCTTCCTTTTAAATAAGCAGTCAGAATTAGATAGAATTTCAAGAGTCATGAAGGAAAATGTTTTATTTCATATTTACTTTGAACAGATTTCCCTTAGATTTCGTTAGTAAAACTTTTGGTTTGCCTTTTTCTGTTAGAAAATACCCTTAACACCAATGGAGATTTTCATGCCTTTTAGTAATACTAATGAGGTGAATAATTAATGAGGTTGTCATGTGCAAAAGATTCGGTGTGATTTGATATACTTTCAGCCTCTGGTGTTGGGATGTGACTAATAAAAGCCTGGAGGCATGTGATTTTTCCTGATAGTTAGTGTTCTAAATTTGCATGCACTGAAAATGTTATTTAAGTCTTTTCTAATAGCAAAATCTCATAGAAGTGCAAATTTTATTGATTACCAGGAATGTTATAGAACATAGCAGAAGAATATAAGAAAAACATTTCAAAGCTCATAAACTCATTTTAGACCCACAGACACATACTTTTCTGACCTGTGGTGTTTTATTCTTCAGCGTAAATTAGTTAATGAGGAACTGATTGGAAAAGGAGGGTTTAGCATGTTGTATATGTATTAAAATATAACCGAGATGACTTCTGGCCCATGAAAATACTAGTGACATAGACTAGTACAAAAGCTTGGCAAGTTTTGGCAGTCTGTGTCTACTGTCAGTTATCGTGCAGGCCTCTGATTTCCTTCCATGAAATCGTGGTGGGACAGTATTTCGCCAGAGCCCAAGACCACAAGCTTCTCCACGTCTGTGATCAAAGACATCATCTTAAATAGGTCTGAGCAGGCGGTGCAGCAGAGGCCAGGCAGCTCCAGCCAGAAATAAAAACACGGAGGAGAGATGACAAAGTTAATCAGTCACTTCTTTGGCAATAAACAATCAGATATGCTGAGGACTGCAAATGAGAGCCTTCCGAGGGTCCTTGGAGATGCGTCTGCTTAGCACCTGATTCACCTAAGCTTGTGAAGCCATCAAGACATGACCTTGACGAGTGGAAAAGCAGTCCATAATGAACCCGGAATCCGATCCTTTGGGCTACTTCGGTCATCAGGAGATAAGAAAAGCACTGAGAGTAAAAATTACTAATGCAGCTAGACGGTTGTTGAGAAAGGACTAGCTGATTATCTGATGTCATTTTTTAATAGTTTGAAGTATTATAACATTTGAAAAAGATGATTTGATTTTTTTACTTCATTTCTTGCATTACATAGAGACTCCAGTAAATGTTTTGTGTGTTTTTGTTCATTGATAATTTCATGTTAGTATATTATTAATTGAATCCCGATATTTGGAATGAAATAGGTCATCTGATTTTGGCTAGAATAATTACTGGAAAGCTATAGATGTCATTTTTTTAGAGAGGGAGAGAAAGGAAGAGCTGCAGAGAAACCCCTGTCAGCCATTTCTGGTGCCAGGTTTATAGCCTTTTCTTCACATTGTGGATTTTACAATCTCATAAAATAATTAAAGTGGCTTATATAAAGGCCAAATTACAAAATATTATAAAATATCATTTTACAGATACTACATAGCAATTTCATATTAATAAATATTCTAAAAAGTCACCCATTTTTATGCTAAAGATCCAGCTGGTAGGCACCAACCAGATCCCGAGGAATCAAGTCCCTTTATTAATTTAAAAGCATTTATTGAATAACTACCATATGCCATGCACGTGCTCGACTCCGGCTTGAGAGAGTGGGAGGGATTTTCTGCCCTCTAACCACACGCGGTCCAACACAGAGGTCCTCTCCTGGTTAGGGGTGGCGTCCCCTGGGAGGCATTTGGCGATGTCTGGAGACACTGCAGTTATCGCGGCTTTGGGGGCTGCTGCCAGCACCTAGCAGATCGAGAGAGGAAAGACAGGACAGGGCCTTCCCCAGCTGTGAAGAATTGCCAGGACAGGTGGTCAGTGGAGCCTAGCCTGAGAAGCGGCTGCCGAGGGAGGTAGCGGCTCAGGAGGAAGCGCGGGATGGGAGGGGCTCACTCAGCCTGGGGGACCTGGTGGGCTTCCAAGGGCCATTACTTAGGACGGGTCTTGACAGAAGACGAGGAATTTATCAGAGCAGGAAGTGTGGGCAGAGGAAGGTACAGAAATTCCACAAGGGCCTGGAGCCGGCAGGGCCCCTCACTTGCTCCTCGAGTGCCTACAGACCACGTTGTAAAGGCTTCAGAAAGTATTCTGGATTTGGGTATTTCATATCCTCATATGAAACGAAAGCCTCTTGAGGGCAGGAACAGTAATGTGTCTTCTGTCTATTCTATTTGAAGCCGCACGGTAATAAATTCTGAATACCTAGTCACTCTTTTTTCCTTAATTGATGATTAATTTCAAGGTATATACCTAGTGTTTTAAACACACCATTATCATTTTAGATAGCAGCTTTGACGGATGGGGTATTCATGGAATAGGTTATAAATGTGACATTTCAAATTATGAAATATGTTTTTACATTTGATCTCAGCCAGAATGCTGAGAAGCAATCTGAAGTATGTTTTTATATGTTTGTCCCTTCTTTTCACATAGTGCATCAGAGGCTGTTAAATATAAAGCACTGATGAAATTAACAGAGGCGTTGCCTGGCAGAGCAGATCTAGTTTAGACCACTGCTCATAATCATGCTTCTATTCTTTTAGACTAATTTTTGATGAGGTGTATACACAATTGCACCTCTCAGTAATTACAATATGGTATGATAAATATCTAATCAAGGTATATTAAATATGCCATAGGAGCTCAGTGAAGGTGGCCCTAAGTAAAGAAATAAACTTTAGCTGAACTTGAAAGGGTGCATGAGGATCTTCCCAACTCAGTCGGGTGGGGGGCCTTTGGGGACAGGGACAGCACAACACAGCCTCATGTGTGGAGGGACAGAAGGTGGGTTCTAGATGACAGAGCACAGGACAGTGCAGGCAGGTTATCTAACAGTGGGGCGGGAGAGGTCGTGTGGGGCCATATTGGGGAGCCATTTAAGGGTCCCTGTTTGGGGAGATGGCAGGCCATGAAACTCAAGTGGCATGCTAACTAATAGGCGGGAGACGGAGCTGAAGCACAGCCAGACAGGCGCCTCTCACTACGGCAGCATGTTCCTGTAGACACATTTGGAATTTTTAAACTGCAAGGGCATCAATTGACATCTGCGCAGTTTGAAGATTTTTTAAATTCTGACTTACTCTTCCAGTCTATCACCAGAAAGATACATCAATACAGATGAACTAAGGTGTGTCTTCCTGGTCATTTATAAAACTGTAGTTTAAGTTGTTTTCATATTTTTAAACCTATTTCAGCACTATCTCTTAGATAAGCCCTTTTTTTAATAACTAAGGAGAAATTTCTGTTAGTTGTCTCTTCTGTTAGTTGTCTCTTCCTTCCTTATCTCTGAGCCATTGCTTACCCCTCCAAAGTCTCCTGTCCCCATACCTCCTAATCCCACAGTTCTAAAGTAATTTTTCCACATTGAAATTTATGACAGCCCCTAAAAAGGAAAATCAAGCGAGTTCCCAGGCAGTGCCTTCCCCTCCAGAGGAAACCTCCCCACCACCTCAGCCCTGCCTCAGGGTGGCTGGGGGCCTCTTCCTTCATTCTAGTGGCCTCGAAAAGTTCCTCCTTCCATCCTGCTACTCGTCTGCCTTCTGCCCCTCTTGACACCGGTGAGCTGCCCACCCGCCCTTCCCTAAAGAATCAGAGACATATAGTCATTGTAGAAAATCTAGAGCATGCTTTTTAAAAAAAGTTTTAAAACAGGGAGATAGTCACCCACTGTCCGTCCATCCCCTGCCCCACGTACACGTAAAGACGGCTATCTGGGGCATTTTGGTATATTTCCTGCTAGTCTTTTTCAAAGCATCTGCTGATATAGGGACCAACCACTGCACACAAGACAGTCACCAAGACAGATCATGCTTCCTCGTCACTCTTCATGTTACCTAGAGATTTCTGAACTGGCCCAACTTTTCTACGTTTTACCCTTTTTCCACAAGTAAAACATGATTTTTAATATAATGGATTCATATTTTAAGTATTTAACAAAGCTCCCCAACTAATGAAAATCCTGCCCAACTAAAATCCAGTCTAAAATGCAGAAAGAGCCTTCATTTACCATCACGTGCATTCTTAAAATATGGTCTAACAACTTTGCTTTTAAGAGCGTAGAATGCATTTTTCCACATTTACTCCATTAAGATTAACATTTCATCTTGTGCAGTGCTGCACTGAAATTCAATAATATTTTGCCTCTTTTTAATTGAAATTTTTCTGTTTAAAAACGCTGTTTATGAATGTCCCCTTTGTTGGTCCGCTCTAAAAAATATCGCTTACATATGAATATTTTGAATTAGGAATAAATGAAATTCCATTTTTGCTGTCAGAACCAAATTGTAAAAATGCATTGCCTGTCTGTGAAAATCAGTATACTCTATTAGCAGGCCTGTCAATATAAAGAGTGCATTCCATTCCCACCTCTTGCTCTAATAACCTTCTCTGTGTTACTCTGAGGCAGTTCACATAATCAGAGTATATTGTCGGCTCTCTGGAGCTGGGGAAGCATGAAATGAAAATCGCGTTAATATTGATCCAGTTCTTTTACTTGCAGGTGCCCTTGCTGTCCTTTTCCACTGAGCAGTAACTGTTGGGGTTAGGTAGCCGTTTTCTTCTCTTACTTCTTAAATTTCAGTAAATTGTTGACAAACATAACTAATCTGAATAAGAATTTAACACTTGGAGAATTCCTAAGACCGTTTCATCTTAGTTAATACCCGGAATGCCAGTCCTACATGTTTACAATATCACTGAAATATCTTCCTGCAGCTTTTCTGATATAATGTTTGTGTCTAATTAAAAAAAAGAAAACAGTCTGTACAAGTTCCTCCTTGATAAAAAGCAAAAAGATTGCTGTATTCTAATTGTATGTGATAAAATGATGTGCTAACATTGGGCCATAAGAACCATCAATTATTGATTCAGATAAGGATTACCATTTCTGAATCAAGTCCGTTATAAATTTGAAGGTGATTTCTTGGGGCTTTAATTATATGGTGGTAGGGTAATATCGATTTTGTATTATGGAATATGATTTCCATCAATAAAAATGAATTGATGTGGGGAACTGTGGTTAGATCCAGTTCAGTCAGATGAAAATACCAACACTGAGAAAGGAGGAAGTAGTATCTTCATTTATTAAATTTACTCAAATGTTTGCTTAAACTGTGTTTGAAACCACTAAATTCCTGTTTCTTTGGGAAACAGTCTCTGTCTTTTATGGAAATGCTTGTTCTCATCAAATGATCTTGTCTTGCTGAAGAGAGGCCCCTGACTCAGAGCAGCAGGAATAAAAGAAGAAAAAGATACCTGTGGTTTCTGGTCATTCTTTCTGATACTGTGTTTTTATTCAGTATTGCTAGAATTTTTTGCTATTGGGATTTTTCCTACAGAAATGTCATTTTTTTTATAAAGTCCTTTTTTATTCGGAAGGGTTCTTTTAGTCCTTAGACTTCAGGGGGAAAGTGGGCTTTCCATTTTTATCACCATCATCTCTGTCTCTTAAGGAAGGAAGTACTATGGTTATGCTATAAAGCCAGACACAGAATTTATTCTTGAACTTAAATGATTTTCAAGGAAAAATATTTACTCTAAGTAATTGTTGCAGTGAAGTGTGTACTCTGTATGAGTCTATTGCTTTTATTTCACAGATACATTAAGGTCAACATAAAATATTTTAGAGAGATAATGGGTTTCTCAGCATATATAGAAAACATTCTTTGACCTTTTTTAAAATGTTCAAAGTTGTATATTTCTCATACACTGTTGCATGGAATCATGTCACCTTATCTGATGTAGTTAGTCTAGAGGTATATTTATCTTAAAGTCCCCTTTCCTTTGAGTGGAACTTAAATAATGTCATTTATAATTACTAAAAGACTGATCTGTACAGATATTTTTTATTCCGACTTCAGCTGTAATGAGAAAAAGTCACCTTTATTTTAAAACTTCCCAAAGTATTCATATATATCTTTTAAAAAAGTACTCAGGTTTGAAAATTAATTGTAGCTTTTTATCTTACATGAGGGTAGGTTTTGTCAAATGCATTTTATAGGCTAAGAACATTATGAAATGGTATATATTGAAAAGAATTTCTCCTTCAGAAAAGGAGAAACAAATTTCCTGATGTTTAGAAGCATTTGAATTTCCTGATATTAGGTAAAATTAAAATGAGACCAACCTTTCATTCTGCCAGTCTTCTCACAAAGATGAAAGGAAACTCCATGTTAAATGCCTTATTCATACGATTTGCTAAAGCAAAACTTTGGTGGCAACTTTGTTGAGAAAATAGAATTTCCTCCTTTTTTTCCCTTTACAAGTCCAAGGCATTGAGCATATTTAAATCCTTAAGAAATCTATATATGAAATTTAAAAGCATGTCAGATATGTTGGTGCTTATATAATTTCATTCAATAATAGCTTTAAATGAGTTTGGGTATTAGGGGAAAACAACTTTTAAATTGAAGCTGTTTTCACCCCATTCAATGTCATAAGCAGAAAACGGCCCCGAGCTACCTGCTCAGGGAACGTCCAGTCCAGTCTAGGGGAGGAGGTGAAAGGCGACACTGAGTTGTGACGGACGCCATGACAGCATGGCGGAGGGAAGAGATTAACTCTGGCCAAAGGAAAGGAAACCAGCACTTGCTGAATACCTGGTACTGGTTAGGTGGCATGCTAAGAGCCTAGTTGCATGCGGTAGCTTACTTGGGTTTCTGAATCCTCACTTAGCCAGCTTTTCCCCCTTGACAAAACTCTGACCCTCCCCTGTTGTAAGCAGTACAGCACTGGCTGCATTAAATTACATACCCAGTATACTCTCTTCATAATCTTTTTTATTTATTTTCACGTAGTGATTGTAGCCACCTTACCACAAACATATTTGAGAGCTTATTATATAGATAATCTTCACATTTTTTGAAGAATTTTAGCATTCATTTTCTCCTTTTAACTTTGTAATTAGTCTGTAAAGTCTAAATTGAAAATCACTTTCATGATTTGGAAACCGAAATAAAGAGAATGGTCTGGTTCTTTGTAAAATATATATATATATATGTGTGTGTATGTATATATATATATGTTCCTAATAGATGCTAATGGGAATAATACAGTAAGAAGATCAAATCATATGGCCTAACATTCACCTATGATGGAATGTAAAGGATCTAAAGAGAAAAAAGTAACTTAAAGTACACATAAAAGCTTTAATAGGGAATTATGTTTAGGTTCTCACATACTCACACAACAGTCATTTCTCAGTTGCAAGCTTGATGCTTGGGGCATTGGGAATTAAAGTGTGTTTAGAGAGTCCCTAAATCTAAGTCTCCAAAGTAAGTAGTGAAAATACTATGGCTTCTTTATAAGAGACAAAGTTTACACAGAGAATAGAGTGTGGACTAAACTGAACCTTGGAGGACAAGGTAGGTAAAAGAGTTCCATGTAGAAGAAATTACATGTCACAGTGTGGTGTGTTTGGAACAAAGGCTTTCAGCTTTTGGTGGTTATAAGGTACAAAGAGGTCAAATCAGTAAGAAAGTGAGGTTAGTTAGCCGGGGGCAAGACCGTGAGTCAGAGCCCATGTGTTTAAATTGTGGGTAAAGTACCATCGGGCATGTGTTAGTACACAGTTGATAGGCACCCACATAAATCCTTGTGCGCATACATATATGTCTTTTGGTCAAGGACAAATCAAAGCCCTATTTCCACAGTCGATGTAAAATAAATAATGTCTGTCACATAAGGTTGTCCAGAAGCTGATACTGTCCTCACATTGGCTATGTGTGGGTTTAACATGTTTTCTCCATGCACCACATGAATGCAATTTACCTATTGTGGTGAATTACTTTTTCTTTACTAGCATAGATGTTTTAGAGTTGACTATAAGGTAGTTCCTTAAATAGAAATAAACTAATAAAATCTTATACAGTGTAGTATTTTTCTTTATATTAACTGTTTGTATTGATCAAAAGAAAAGGATGTAATGGGAAAATGAAATAATGTATTTGATGTCCAGTTTATTTATAGTCCAGGTAGACATACTCTCTGAATCCTATTCAGATAAAGGAGCATCTCCAATATGTTGTTTCCATGTTAATTTATACTTATTTAGAGTAACAATAAAACTATTTAAAATAACAAGTTATATCTTAGTAACAATATTATTAATAATAGAGTTTAGTTGCAATACTAGAAATGTTTGGGGTTATTTCACATATACTTTGTTCCTCATGGAATCCTTGATTATGAAGAGAAACCTTATGAGAACAGCACATTATGGAGGTTCATGTATATCATTGTATAACATATAACATATAGTTAACATATAACATTTTCACATGCTGAGCTTCAAGTTTACATATTTACTTAAGTCTGTGTATAGAATGCTTTCATGCTTTTTTTTGTAACATGCTGTAGAAAATATCCTAAGTGTAGTTTAGATTTAGCTTCATCATTTGATAATTTGGTAGCCCTTGTTTCCTTCGGAAGTCTTTTAAAAACTTTATGGCATTTTAAGGTTTTCTTAGAAAATAAGCGTATCTGTCCTATTCAGTGTTACGCATAATTCGCATCCACAGGGCTCAGGCATTCTGGCGGTTTGTGGTATCCGCTTGTTAATTTTTTGATGAATGGCTAAAGAGGCCAAGAAGTGCATTCAGTCCAACATGTCTTCTGAAGATAGATGATTTCAAATAAATTCTCCTCCCAATCAGATTTTGATTTGTTGGGTGTTAAACCAATTCTTCCGAAGGAGAGTGTTTACAAGCCTCGTAATGAGGTGGCCCTTTGAGGCCTCACCTCTTTTTGCTGTAATTTTGATAAATGGAACTCTGATTCATAAAGGATATTATGATTGAAAAGCACCTTGGATTGTGTGCACTTTAATTTAGATAAATGTTTGCTGCAGTCCCATAAAATCAGGAAGTTTACTGAGCTGCAAACTGAGAACACTTACACAGGAGAAGATGAGGTCAACGTGTTGATATGGAGGTTGACTATATTTCTTTAAAAGATGGTCGTTTTAGTGCTTTAAAAGTAGAAGGCAAAAAAAAATCAGCATTAGAGGGCATAAAATTAAAAGCTTGATATATATTTCGCAGCTCAACTTCCTTCTCCTACATACCTTATTGCAGATTTTTACTTAATGGCAAGGGTAGCATGAAGGCTTTCTACTTCACCAATGAGGTAGAACACACGTGGTAGTGATGCAAGGGGAAGCCGGCTTTCATAAGCCCACTCATACCCGAGGGCTCTACTGACCAGCTACTGTAAAGAACCAGGTGCAATAAATAGATTCCCAAATTTGCCCCCAAACTGAAGGCAAACCACTAATAGTCGGCATCTGCTGGAATGTTCTGTCAGGTGCTGGGGTGCGCTCAGCCCTGGGGTCGGTGGTCAGGCGCTTCCGGCCAGGGGCAGCGTTCATGAGCTGTGGGCAGTGGAGGCAGAGCACACACAGGGCACCCTGGAGAAGCAGGGCCAGAGCCCAGGGTGAGGCCGCAGTGGGCAGGAGAGGACGACAGCCGGGCAGCGAGGGCAACTGTCCCCTTAGGAAGACGGAATTGTTTCTCAGCAGTGAGTCCTCCTCCAAGTCCTGGGCTCACCTCTCCTTCTCCAGTGTACACACTCCGAGTTCCTCATACTCAGCTACTCCTGGAAGGGCAAGCACGTCGTGAGGATGCCTTTCTGTCACTGTGCTGCCTTTCTGTCACCAGTAAGGTGAGCTTCTAGAACATTCCTCGGCCAGGCCTCCATCTTTGATTCCAGAAATCTGGGCTGTGTAAGAATGCACAGATAACCTAATTCTCCTCAGCCTGCACAGCACTGATTTGTGGTAATGCTCTTTGCCTCTGGAGTATTAGTCAACATTCTGTTACTTTGTTCCGTCAAGCTGTACGTGGGCCATGCTCTGGTCCAGTACGAGCTGGCATGGCAGGCCGGCCCTCTCAGCCAGCGGTGCTCTATGGCGTTATTGCCAGATGACTGTGCCCCTTAGCATGGGTTTTACTCCACTGTGGCCTCTCCTTGAGTCACTTTGTTCATGTTTTTGCAAACAGAGTTGGCTCATGGTTACTGACTTAAGGAAGTGTACAGCCGCAAAGAAATAGAGGCAAACGCCCTGTTGTCCAGTGCGAGTCTCGCGGCACCTGGATGCACTTCCAGGAAAAGGGCTGGACTAGGATTCTTACGGCACGGCCTGGGAGAATTGACCAAAAAATATGAATTATACTTGGAAAGAATTGTGGCCAGAGGCATGACACAGTTTGAAAAAGCACCTTAGTGCACACAGGACCATGACATTCCCTAGACATGGTACCCTGCAACTCAGGTAGGCCCGGCTTTTCAGGCTCCCACTCCCAGCAAGAAAGGAAGCCACCGTCCAGGTGCTCTGCTCCTGGAAGCCCGCAGTCCAGCAGCCCAGCTGGCACCCGCGGTTCAGCCTTCTCTAACAGATGGAGTTTCAGCATTTCTCAGCTGTATTTCTAATATATGTCACCGAAATCTGCTTGCAGTTTAGATAATTGTAGATCACTGTCACCTGCCCGAGCAGGTCTTTGAATGTAAGTAAGGAGTGACATCCATAAGGGAATCAAATCCACTGGTGTTCCTAACCTGTACATTGATTGACATGGTAAGGCCAGATCAAATTTTGCTATATTTCCATTTTTTTCTGATTTATGTGTATGTTTTGATTTTAGTCTTTCTGTATTCTTTTATGTAACAAAATACAGGGATTATTTGTGCAAACCAGCATTTCATTCATTAGTAAGGAAACGCTGTTGGGAAGCAGGTTTTACCCTGCTTGGTCCCTAACCCTGCCCTCTGTCCCTTCCCAGTCATGACCGGTTTTCCTCCATGTGTAAATGCTTTCTTATTTTCTTCACACCACTATCCTCTACTCTCAAAACGGTCTAATCAGGTAGATAATTTGCACAGACGTGCATTTGGGTGAGCGTGTGTAAGTATGATTCAGGAAAGCGGCGGCGCTGGACTGGCCTTGGGGGCGCTGGACTGGCCTTGGGGGCGCCTGCCCCGGAGCTGGCCCCATCTGTAGGCGAAGGGCAGGCGGTGCGGCCTCCCCCCTTCTCACAGAGTTGTCCAGAAGACGGAACACGGCAAAGGGAGTCACAGTGCCCTGTATTAAAAAGTAGCATGTCACTGCAGCCTGGGATGGTGGGGAGGTGTCCAGGGAAAGCCAGACCGCCCATGACCCGCGCTGCTCTGTTTCGGTTGTCTCTAGGCACTGAGGAAGACGTGGTCAAGTCCAAGAGGACGTTCAGAAGTCAGGCGATCGTGAACCAGAACGCCGAGGCGGAGCTCATGCTGGAGGGGGACGACGACGCTGTCAGCCTGCTGCAGGAGAAGGAGATCGACAACCTGGCAGGTACGCGCGAACTCTTCCTCCGGTTGTGAGTCCTGAACACCCACAGCTGCTGAACTTGAAGTCACTTTCTGGTAAATAAGTGTGTGCTGGTGATTGTAGAGATGCTTCGTCGTGACGGCGAATAATCCACTTTACCTCATTTTCTACTGTCCAACAAAGTCTGTTTCCCTCACAAGGAATGAACAGCGGCATCCTTCTGTGTAGTGAAGAACACGGGTTTCTGTCTGAAAGAGCTGAGCTGGACGCGTGGGCACATGGCCGCGGGGTGGCGGGGCAGGGGCGGCTTGGTGCCCTCTGCCTCTCCAGGGTGCCCGCACAGCGGCGGCGGCGCGGCCAGGCGGGGGCGCTCTTTGGACTTGCCTGCCCCCTGGCCTCCCCGCCGCGCCTCTTCTCTCACCTACCCCTTGGGGATCTGGTGAAACCAAATCCCTGCATGCATGACCTCATACACACCTTCAGAGGGTCCACAGAATCGTGTCCTCGACCTCAACTTAAAAGTCCTGCTTTCCAGTCTCAGAAAGTGGCCTCAGGTCCACATGTTCAGCCCCCACAGTGCTGGGTGGCAGGTAGCAAGGAGCAGAGTGGACTAATCATTCTTGTCCTGTTTACAAAATAGAACGTCTGCTCCCAGGACCACACTGAAAATTATCCAGCGTGGCTGTACAAAAGCTTCCAGGGCTTTGTTTCTACCAGTTCGACATTTTACTAAAGGCGTTACTGCTCGTTGTCAACTGGAGATGGCATACGATGCTCCCTCTGCTAGACTGGGAAGGTGCTAACACGGTTCTCCCAGCACCGGTTCTGGGAGCATGCCTGTGTTGTTAACATTTCTGGACCACGTGAACTAGCTTTCCAAGTTAAAACCACTTTAAGTTGTGACCAAATGTTTGCTGCAGATTCCACAGTGAATAAGTTTTGGTTTTGTTGGTTTCCCTTGTTTGTGTTTGTTTGTTTGTTTGTTTGAATAGCTCAGTGACTTTATCTGGGGAATCTAAGCAAATGAAGTCCACTGTTTCTGTTTGCCCACAGGTTTCAGTTTTCTCTTTTCTCCTACTTGATCCTAAGATACTATAGAAAATTCACAGACATGATTCCTGAACTTTTCAAATAATGTGTTGCCTATCTTCATTCAGATAAGCCAACAAATATGTTTAAAAGTTGTATAGTCTCATTCAGACTCTATGGCCTGTAGTTCCCACTAAAGACAATTAATTAGTTAGTACAAATTTGGCTGGTCCCTTGAAGTTTATTGTAATGAGATCTGTTCTGTGCTACCACTGGCCCAATCAAACAAAGGCTAATAACCCCTTCAGATTTATTTCCTTTAATGGCAGCTATCGTAACTATTAACATTAATTTATTTTTTAACCAGATTCCCCAAACAGCATGGTTACAGCCAAGTCCCTAAAGGACGGTGAAAGTGCGCTTGAGATGATTGTTTCAAGGCTGGGTTGTTGGGCCCTCCTGGCTGCACACTCTGTTGCCTCCCGCCTCAGCCTCCCTCCTGTGCTCTGAAAAGGCCCACAGGCTGCCCCGAGGCTTGGCCCCTCCCTTGGCGCCGGTGTTCGCTTTGCAGAGAGCAGAGCACAACTGTCAGCCTTGACCTGCTCGCAGTAGAAATGAACGAGGGGCTGGCTGTTCCGGGCGGGGGAGGAAGGACCACTGGGCCATTGGGTGGAACTTAGAGGATCAGAAGATTCCATTCGTATGTGCTGACGCCTGTTTCTCAGTCCAGACTGGCATGGTATTGACAGTGTCAGGGAAAAATCATTTTTAGAAGTGAATTACAAGCCATCGCACTTAGGTGCAAAAAATCTGCAGTCAATACAGTCTCAGGCCTGACACAAATTTGTAGGAGATTTTAAGTTCAGTCAAATTTCTTGTCCAGATACTTGTTACTTCTGTCTCAGAAATTAAAATTTGGTAAATAATGAAGTCTTTCTTATTCATAAATTATTCTAGTCTGATCGTACTGAACTGTGTAAAGAAAATTTAGCCATCACAGGAACACTAAATCCAAACTAAAACCAAAAGGTAATAAAATCTGCGTACAATATTAATATAACCTCATATTTGGCATCTTGAAATACTATGTAAAATAACAAGTTCCTGTTTTCCATATCTGAGATGAAAATTACAGATTTATCTTTTCATGAATAAGAGTGATATTTCTTACATTAATATAAGAAATATACTTTTCAAATAATAAAAACAATTCTTCTCTTTTATTTTATGAAAGAATACCATTTTTATAAACCCAAATCTGCTAATAGCCATATACATTTTATGATAGGGATATATCATGTCTGTGCACGTAATATGTATAGATACCTTACAATGCATAGCACATTTTGTGTTCTGACAAAACCCTATTTTGCTGACACACAGATGAGGAGACCATGCACAGTAATTTAATTCAATATGCAATATTGCTTGATCAAATTGAAGTCAAATTATCTAATTACTGTGGAAAACTAAGGGAAAGGACTAATGAGTGAAGATGAACTCTGTTTAGAAGAGAGGATCCGTTTCTGCTCCTAAGAAGAGTGTGTGTTGAGGCCTGGTCCACCCTGGCAGGGTTCGCAGGTCCTGTCACCCCCAGCCCCCCGAAGCGGGCACGGTTACTGCCACAATTGTATGTGGGGAATGAGGCCCATAGAGGGCGCGCCATTAGAATGAGGTTAAGGATATAAAATATTTCCTTAAAAATGCATGGCATATGGTTTGAACTAATATACGCCGAAGATTTGTATGTGCATACTTAGACATTTCTAAAATTATGTAAAAACAAGAGCCTCTGTTTATAATTCAGTCTTTACACTGACTCCTTATAAAGTCTTTACACTGACTCCTTATAAGTCTATGAACATTTGGAAGCGTTTATTTTGGCTTTATTTATAGTCTATATGTTGCACATAATCATTCTGGTTAATTTTAAAAATCTGATAAATGGCATGCTTTAAGCACAGTTTTACCTAAATATTGACCCTTTCTCCTTGGAAAACATTTTCTTTATAGTTTTCTAGTTTTAATAGAGATAAAATTTTCTACAGAGTTCTGCAGCTTTGAGTGTCATACAGTTTTCTATTTCAGTTTTAGTTCCTTTTCTTCCCAAGTGGCAAGTTAAATGTGTATGATTACTGATTACCAATTTATTATGTATTGTAGCAAATGCTAATATGACTCATAATATCGTGAAGTAGGCCAATCAATTATGTAATTATTATATTCATTATCACCTAACTTAATTTCCTTTAATTACCTTTTTAATTTGTAGTGATTCACCAAATTAGCACCTAAGATTCCATATGTGACTAAAAATTTCAATTTACTAATTATATTTTTACTTTAAATGTTGAGATTAATCAATATAATTCAGCAGATTTTAATCTTGTCTCATTTATTTTAATTTTACATTTATCAAGATATTTCTTCAAATAATTTTTGAGTAGCTAGAATTTAAGATGAACTCAAATTTATATGGATTATTAAATGAATGATGTAATTCAACCAATAGAAAGAATTGTATGTCACTAATGAAATGTATTTCATTTGTTTTGGAGTGGTAATATTAATATTAGCTTTCATTGCCTGACAAAAGAAATACTTTATATACTAAAATTAAAATTCATATAGAATCTTTTACTATTACTTCCAAAACTTAGTAATTTTGATAATTTGGGGTCTGAAGCAGAATGTGGGTTTTTTAAGTGGTAGGTTTATAATCCTTTACACACACCTACACATTTGCCAAGGTCAAGAATCTTAAACTCAGAGAAAATGAATTATGTAAATTTACAAATGAGAAAAATTTTTTAATTTTAAAATTGAAAAAAAAAGAAACGAGGAAGTCTATGAAGAGAAAGAGAATGTGTCAGTGTAAGGGCCGCCTTCCCTCCACGGCTCGCCCTGAAAGCCCAGCATGGCCCGAGTGTACTTTCCCAGATGTGTGGAAGGCAATATTTTTTTTTTTAATTTGCCAAACTGCTTTCTTATTGTTTACTGGTCAAGATTCTTTCCATTTTCTATCTCTTTTCTATAATTCAAAGTGAAAGCAGGTATAAATGATACGAAAAAAGGAAAGTATTACAACTCAGCAAAACAAACAAACCAATTAAAGGATGGGCAAAGGACCTGAACAGATATATTTCCAAATAAGATATATGGATGATCGACATCATGAGCTGTTAGGGAAATGCAATCAAAACCACAACGAGATGCTATTTCACACCCACTTGAATGGCTAATCTTAGGAAAAATGGAAATCAAGTGCTGGTGAGGATATGGAAACACTGGAACCCTCTTGCGCTGTTGGTGAGAATGCGAAACGGGGCGGCTGCTGGGGAAAGCAATATGGCAGCTCTGCAGAAAGTTAAACCGCCTTGCTAAGTGACCGAACAATCCCACATCTAAGTACATAGCCACAGGAATTGTAAATAGGGCCTCAAAAAGATGCTTGTACACAAATATTGGTAGCACCATTATTCACAATTGCCAAAGGTAGAAACTACCCAAGTGCCCATCAACAGACGAATGGACAAACAGAATGTAGTCTATACACACACTGAAATACTAATCAGCCGTGAAAGGAATGAATTTGTAATAATGTTAAAACATGTATGAACTTTTAAAACATTATACGAATGAAACCACTTAGGAAATATCTAGAATACACAAATTCATGGAGACAGAAAGTAGATTGCAGGTTACCAGGGGCCAGAGGGAAGGGATGTGGGGAGTTATTGCCTACAAAGTAGAGAGCTTCTGTTTGGGCTGATGAAAAAGTCTTGCTAATGCCTGGTGGCGATGGTAGCACAGCATTGTGAACGCAAGGAGTGCCACACATAAAAATGGTTAAAATTGCGGATTTTATATGACAAATATATGTTACCACATTTTTTTTTAAAGTTCAGTTTAATAAGTAAATGAGGGGAAACCAAGGCTTAGAATTTTCCTTAAGGTCGACTATTTCTGCCTCCCTAAGCCTCTGTTTCACTGCATTCACTCAGGTACTTACTCATTAACATTTAGTGAATACCTAGTGAGTATATAGAACTCTGGGACATAGAGACTGTAAGAGGAAAAAAAATCTCAGATTTAGCTCTTTTACTGCTACTTCCAAGTAACTTAAATAACCAGTAAATGATGGTACATAATATTTTAGGCTATGTCTACCCCAATAAATGAAAGTAGACAGTTGGGATGATCAGCTAGATAATTTAGACCTTCAGGTGTTCTTTCTAACTTGGAATATCCAGATAACAAAAGCAGAGTTTCTTTATCTGTGAATTTAATGTTATCTGAAAACTGAGCTAAGAAAAGGTGGGGAAAACAAAATACAAAGCACATAGGAAGAAGGAAGAGCTCAAGATTCTGGGAAAATATAAAAGGAGCAAGAGAATTCTTAAAGCTAAGAATTTTTCAAAGAAAGATATTATTTAAAAAAGAAAAAGAGTATGAGGCAAAAGCACAGAAAGGTTTCCTTACAGCTCTTGAGTGGGCTGAGAGCGTGCACTGCAGAAATGTGCAGTGCTGAGCGGACTCCGAGAGCCCGGCGCCGCGGCCTCGCCTTCAGGCCGACTGCTTCCGCAACTGGATGCTGAGCGGTTCCCTTGGCATGCCCTCCCCAGCAAAACTAGTGTTTTTTAAAATTTCTCCATTTTTACTTTTATATAGTGTTAGTTACCAAGTCTCCCCTAAATTTGAATCAACCTGAAATTTGTATGGAGGAGGAAATGGTGTTTTTAAACATTCTGGATTTCTAAAATGCAGGATTTCCCCCTCAATTTTTAAACCCATGTGTATTTCAAGGGAAATTTAATCCATATGTCCCTGACTCACTCACACTTAACTCATCAAAATGTTGTTTAGTAAAAGCTATTTGATGTTGAAAAAACCTTATAAGTCTTTTTATGTCTTTTTTTTTTTTCTCTTTGAATTGGGAAGTTGCTTTGCCAGTCATAAATAGTATACCTAAAGGGCACGTTTAGCTTCAAACACAAAATTCACAAAGTCTTAGATACAGCATTATCACATGTCTATTTCTCACAAAAGCTAAAACATTTAAATTTCTAACTCAAATGTTTAAATCTTTTAAAGAGTTCCATAAATAAATATAGCCTTCCCCTTGAATACCCAGCCTTCTTTGCCTCATCATTATTTCCACAAAATCTACAGGCCGTTTTCGTCTGCAAATATTTTACTGTGGCCATATTTTTATATTTGTAGCAACAGCTCTGTTAACCAGACTGTGCAATGTCCAATGTAATAAAGGGACATAATTCAGCTGCGTTTGTTAGACATCTACCTTGATTCAAATCATATAACATTCTTGTGTCTTTTTTTATTTTAAGAATAAGCCAGCCTTTGTTAGGCTGCAAATGTTTCACAAACCACAGCTATGAAGTCGACTCCTCTGCCTTTTACCCTTTGCTCTGCGTAGAGCATTTCCTATAAAGTAACTCCCGTACAGATGTGCAGCCATGCCTCCCACCTACCTGGGTGAGGGGCAGCAAGGAAACCACCTGGCTCACCAACAGATGCCCTCTGCTCTGGGAGGGGACACCCTTTAACATGGCCTGCTCTTTACGCCAGCAGGAGGTTAATCAACCACTGAAAACACACGGGCCGTCTTGTTTGTCATTGGAGAAACCACAACCAGCTGTGTTTCCTGCTGCCACACTGGACGTTAGCAAGTTGGGAAGGAGGAGCCGTGTCTTGGGATCTTCCTCTGCCCCCCGCGGTGTCCCGGGCTGGCGTGGAGACTTCGGCCCTAACTCCGGCATTAGGAGGGGACATCTACAGCAGCGCCCTGTGACACGGAGCCCTGCTGCTGCTGGAGCACCGTATCTGATGGTTTCTCTCCGTGGCTCTGTACTCCAGCCCAGTGGGGCTCAGTGAGAGGAGGCAGCCCTGCCACTCAGTGCCAGCCCCCGAGTGGGTGTGACGCCACATTCAGTGCGGGGGGCGTGCAGTCCTGACACCACGTCCACTCTAAGGGGGCTGGGGCCAGGCCGGTCCTGAAGTCACGCTCACTGTGGGGGAGGCTGGGCAGTTAATGCCCCCTGGTCAGGGTCTCCTACCAGGCAACGCAAGGCGCCGAGGCGCACACCCAGTGTGCCTCCAGAGCCCTCGTTCCTTCCACTACATCAGTGTTTTTAAAGTGCCACGTTCCAGCCCGTTTTTTTGCTAGGAAATCAGTTCCGTGGGTCATTACCAGCATGATTTAGAAATGAAATTAGGAAGAAGGGATTAGATAGAAAATGCCAAATTTATCCCCCGTAGCAAGGGTAAGTATTGATTCATGAAACTCTTTTAGTCTGTTTGGGGTAGGGTGTGCCTGTGTCCTGGGCAGCAGTGTAAAATGCATTTCTTACAAAATTAAGTCTGAAGCCACTGCATAATGCCTTGTCGCCTTAGAGACTGTAAATCTGAATCCGAGTGGGAAGCACCTGTTGGGCCCTTCCTCTGACCAGATGCCTCTTGGACTCAGACAGGTGTGGCTGTCCATGTGTGACAGCTCTGCACAAAGACCTTCGCCTCGGTGCTTGCAGTGAAAGACACGTCTAGGTTGCTGCTGTGAAGGAGCTTATTGTCTAGAGAAAAGATGGCGAAAAAGGTAGCCTGGATGTAGAGGAGGCCAGGGTAAGGCCAGCAGGCCTGGCCGCCGTGCAGATCGGGGAAGCCTTCCTCACAGGCGTTTCCTCTTGAGTCACAAATCATAAGTTAGAGAAGAGGATTTGGCTCAACAGATAGGGCACCCACCTACCACATAGGAGGTCCAGGGTTCAAACCCAGGGCCTCCTGGTCCGTGTGGTGAGCTGGCCCACGCATTGCTGATGTGCACAAGGAGTACCCAGCCACACAGGGGTGTCCCCTGTGTAGGGGAGCCCCATGTGCAAGGAGTGCGCCCCGCAAGGAAAGCCGCCCAACACGAAAGAAAGCAGTCTGCCCAGGAGTGGTGCCGCACACATGGAGAGCTGACGCAGCGAGATGACGCAACAAAAAGAAACACAGATTCCCAGTGCCACTGACAAGAATAGAAGCGGACACAGAAGAACACACAGTGAATGGACACAGAGCAGACAACTGGGGTGAGGGGGAAGGGGAGAGAAATTTTAAAAAAGAAATTGTAAGTAAAAGTTACCCAGATTGAGATGGATGTGAAGCTGTGGCAGGCAGAGTGGGGACATCATATGCTAAAGCATCATCTCCGTGGAACCACATGAGCTTTAAATTATTCAGGTGAGAAGTATGGGGCAGAGTCCATGCAGCTGAGGCTTACCAGCCAGGGGTGGGTGGGCTGTGCCCCTCAGGAGCCTGGGCTTCCTGCTGAAGGCCCGGGGTGACGAGGGGTCTCCAGCCTGTATGTATCCGTATACAGGTTACTCTTACTCCCAGAAATAGACAGAAGGCTCTTGCGGTCCCAGCAAACAGTGACAAGGGCCTGAGCTGGGTGGGTGGTGGCAGGGAGTGGAGAAAGGGCACTTCAGGGGACAGGGGCAAGGAAGAGGTGGAGGACTGAGGATGGGACGCTGAGGCTGGGCAACCTGGGAGAAGACGGGGTGTGGAGGCTCCCAGCTGGTGGGGAGCTGGAGGGCCGGAGTCCTAGGGGAGGCAGGAGGGGAGGCCACACGGGGTGAATAGAAAGGGGGGGCGGAGCGAGAGGCCCCGGAGGACAGTGGGCTGGGAGGACAGGGCCACCCCCATGGGCAGAGAGCAGCCAGCTGGCCCAGGGCAGGATGGGTCCCCCAAACCCGACAGAGACGAGGACAAATGCAAGTGCAGAAGAATCTTTAGATATCGGAAGACACCAAGGCACAGCACTACTTTTCCTCCAAAATTTGAATACTCCATTTATTTTACAGTCAGGACAGACAAACGGGTATATATATGTGAATTGTTCTGGTAAGGGGCCATATATTTAGCTCTCTTCTCAAAGCAGTGTGACATCCTGAAAAGGGGTGCAGCGCCTGCCCCCCATCCCCCACCCTTCCACTCCTCCACCTGAGCAGCCTGCCCCTAAAGTTAGGGTGCCTGGGGGCATCACCCCGGGCTGCTGGCTCCCTGCACACCTGAAGAGCCCCCGGCCCCTTTCTTCCATGTCTGTGCTGTGTTCACAGGCAGGGTACGGCCCCCTTGGCCCTCACCCCCCACCACAGCACCCCAAAAGGGGCGCTTCTGTGACCGTAGACTTTTCCTCGCTCCCTCTTATGTAATAAATGCACTGACTGGCACCAAGAACCCCACTTGAACCCTGTCTCCACTGTTTCCTTGGGTCACCCCAAAACTCTCAAGGGGCAGAGTAAGGAAGATCAACTCCTGTTGGAGCGATTCGGACGTGGCTTAGCCAACACAGCGCGTTCTCCTGCTGGCTCGACTTCACCTGTGCGTGGATCCTCTCCCTTTATTCTAAGCTCTTTGTGGGTAATCCCATGTCGTACATGTCCCTGTGTCCTCTACCTGCGCCAAACCCCGCACTATACACTGAGTGGGTTTTTTGGCTGAATGAATGAATGAACGAATGCTGAGTTAAATAGGTCTCTCTATGCATTTCATTTACAAAGGGAACGATTTATACACTAGGAAAAATAAGGCAGTTATAAAAGCATGCCACTTAAAAAATAATAGGCACATGATATACTAGAATGGCCAGTTCTTTATGACTCACTGGTTTTAATATATTTGTTATGTTTTCTCTGAAATGCAGTCTTTCCTATTTTTAAAGGACAGTTTGAAATCAAGTCCAGAAAAAGATTTAATCTGTTGTTTTTAATGGCCTGTTAGTATGGCATATAAATATAGCAATGGTGTGCATCATTTTCTGGGTTCTAGTCCATAAATACGGATTGCATGCTGTGTGCCAAACGCTGTGCTGGGCAAACCTTTCACCCCTGTCTTCAAGTAGCTCATGCCAAATGGGAGAAACAGATTTATAAACACACGCAGTCAGTGTTTTGTAGGTGCTGCAATAAAGATGTGCCCAGGACCCTGTGGCACTTAGTCCAACCAGGGCCTCTTAGTTGTCCAAGGGGTTTAAATCATGTCCTTTGGTTTATTCGCTCATCCAGGATGAGCTTCCCAATCATTGAATGATATCCTAGTGCCACAAAGAATCAATTCCCTTCCAGAAGGTGAAAAATAAATTCCATATGCTGAACTAAATGTCATATAAACGGAAACACAAATCTCAGCGGGTTCACCTATTGAACCAAAAGGCAGAGCAAACAATGAAACGCAACGTGAACACTAGCACAGCTTTTCAATATATTCATGCTAGAAAAGATCACTGTGATAGTTTCCTTACAGTGTACATGCTTTGTAAGTTTTTTATTCTATGAGATCACTCTTTGCCTTTGAGGAAAATGCACTCGTTTGTGTTTAACACAGAGAAGAGAATGATCTAGTATAGAAATAAATTGAACGACATAAATAGTAGGTTAAAGTTAGAGCCAATCAGGTTGTCTCTCAGGACTTTTAAAATTATTTCTTATAGATACATTAAATGTGACGTGATTTTAGACAGTATTCTGTAAAATAGATGTTGTGCCGTGATGCAGGTGACGTCAGCTGGCAGAGCTCAGCTGTGCGGGTAAGAGGCCCCTCGCTTTCTGGGTCTGTTTCTGGCTGCTTTTTTGGTAAGTTGAGGTTTCCTAGCAGTAGGTTTACTAAGATCTGGAAAGATTCATGCGCATTCTTGTGCACATCTCACTTGGGAGAAGCGAAGAGCATTTCACTCTACGGTGATAATCCCAGGCAGCCCATGCACTCGGGGTGGGCAGGGCTGGCTCATCTTCGTCTAAGAATGCATTATGCTCAAGAAGTTACCCAGGAGCACAAAGAGGCTGTTTCTTGGTCACAGTGGGCCTTTGTGTAAAATGTGGGTTCATAGAGTGTTTTTAGAGGATAGTTTGGTGTGCGTGTGCAAGTGTGTGTGTGTGTGTTTTGGAGAGGGAGACAAGTGCTGGAAGTTAAATTCATAACCCTTAAATGATGCATTCTGTTAGTTCTGTTTATCTGTTCATGATTCAAGCACAAACATTCTGGAGCTATTTTCATGTGATAGAAGTTTTTGAAAATTTCAGAGGACGGTTGTCCTGATCTGTGGACACCTATCAGTAGTCTCTGTATAGGAAGAAAAGAGTCACTGTCTAGAGATTGTTACTATGATTTATTTTTCCCTTGAGGCATTTCAAATGTCTGAGGCCCAGAGAACTCTCCTAGATAATACAAACCCAAGATCTTTTGCAGGATTCCTCCCCACCCCTCAACTTTTTTCTTAATGCCCAAATTTACTTGGAATCCAAAACAAAATTCCAACTTTCTCATATTCGTCAGTAATTTATTTTAAGCCGTTTTGAGCTTAAAGCATTCTGTTCTTTAAATTCTATGAGGGAATAAAAAATTTTTAAACAAATTCTGTGGACAAAACTTATCTTTAATAGTTCACTCTTCAAAATAAGTCCAAAGCAGTAATAGATATTTTAGATATGTTCAGTCACTCATCCTATGTTATTTTCTAACAAATGTCGTCATGTTAGAGGAATAATTATAAAAATTTACTTCCTGATTATATTTTTGTCTGAAATTTTTTATATGTTGCAAAAGTAAATTCAACATATATTCAAAGTAATTGAGGTTGGAGAAAATCCATATAGTTAATAAAACTTTCATTAAGCTAAGTTAGGAAATCATTCTAAAATACACTGTAACTCCATGTCCACTAAATATAGTTTTTGACAACTGAAAGTCATCAAATAATTGTAATAATGCCAACTCTTTGTCCCTATATAGATTCTTTACTATACTTGCATATAATAATTACACTGAAACTGGTGAAGAAGCATAGCATTGTTTCACAATTTAATTGCCATAATTGCCTTTTAATAGCTGGAATGCCATTAGCCCCCAACGTTATTAATTCTTGCCATCTGAGAAAAAGAAAAGCAGTCCCTGCCCCTTGGGACCTGGTCTCAGTGTCTCTGCAGGACCCACCCATGTCCCAGGAGTCAGACAGGGTCACATCCTGATGGGGACAGAACAAAAGGCTTGGTTTTGTCTAAACAGACAGAAGCAAGGTCACCACAGGTACCCTGGGAATAGGAAACATCTCTCTGTGTCAGCTAAAGCTTCGGCCGCCTTCTAGCCTTCCCTCCCTCTAGCAGGTAGGATGGACTAAGACACCCCATCACAGACCTCTCCCCTCTTCCTGGCAGAGAGAGTTCAGTGCAGAGCAAAGTCCCACTTCCTTGAGCCCTCCTCCAAATCACCTAACCCAACCAGACGCTAGGTAAGTCCTGTTGAACTCTCTGCTGAGGTGCCCTAGTTCCACGGGTTTCTGCCCAGCTCCAGGCAGCGAGCGGTAAACCCAGTTTCTTCAACTACAGATATGTTCCTCGAGGTCTTTGGCAAGACAGCACTGGCTCATCCATGGCCCAAAATCTGTGACAATTGAACTAGTTGTTTGGTAAAAATGAAGAAGAATTTTGTAAACTGCAAAGTTCTATTAAAATGTCAATGTTTCATTAGAATTTCTGTGCTTGGAATTTTGATTCTCAGCAGAATCATCCAGACCCACAAATATTTTTTGAACATTCTGTTTTTTAAATATATTTGATGAATAGTTCCCTTTTCAAATTTAAAACACATGTACTTCCCACTTGAGGTCGATGATGGCGTTTACCAGCTCCAGTGATGTAAGATCCCCTGCCTCCAGGGACAAGGTTCCATCATGATGCTTGGATGAACTTTGTTCTAGTTCAGATTTCAGGTTGGCATTTTTATCAGTGGCAAGCAATATCCAATTCTAGAATATCCCAATTCTAAACAGTAAATAGTTTTTAATTACCACCTTAGTTGGTGGAATTTTAAACTACCCTATCCGTCAGTACAGTGGGAGGAGGTTTTGTCCCATGTATTAACTGCCTTTAATATTCATCACTTTGTGTGCTGAGGAAGTTAAAAGGTGCTCTTCTGTCACACTGTCACACAGGAGTGACCATGTTTACCTTCAGTCCCCAGTTCACACCAAGGAACGTTGAGAAGGCTAAACTAGTCATCTTCTAGTTCCTCTATCATCTTCTAGAAGAGAATCGCTAGATTCCCGTCTCGCTGGCATGCAGAGAGGCAGGCCTTCTTTAACTTTTTATTTGGAAAGGGATCCAAGATTTCAACAAATAACCAAATTTCATAAGGAGGACCTTCTGATTTGTGATTGTGCCTTATGTAAACATTTTACTATCCCACCCCTAAAATCCAGAGGCGCCCCCAAAGGGGATTAAAACATAATCCCTTCTCTCTGTTGCTGTAGTGGATTAACTCCATATTCTCCCTGCAGCTGGTTTACTCCCTGAAGGCTGCAAAAGAAAAAAAAAAAAAAAAAAAAGATTTGGTGCTCCTTAACCAGGCTCTGGAATTGGAAGTTGTAATTGGAGATTTCCAAGCGACTGGTGAAAATGACACACTCTTAAAGCTGAATATTTCATGTGTCTTTCTTAAAGAAGGGCCTAGTCAAAGCCCTTTTTATAAACTCCCAGAAAATCTCCACCCAATGGAACGAAATTGGAGTGGAGTCAAATGGAAGCGCAGGCTCCTTTCAGAAACGAGAGCAATGAGTAGTGAAAATGTGTTTCCCGTTAAAAGTTCACGGAATTGTGTACTTAGAATTCGTAATATAGTTCAGTAACTCAGTGTGCATGGTTTCCATAATGTTTCATCATCTTTATATGTGTGTGTGTGCGCGCGCAATTTTCCCAAGTTCATTGTTTGGATATGTTGAATTACTTTTTTAAGGGAAAGAAACGGTTCGCCATTTTTTCATGTTTTTGAGCAGTCTTGCTCTCCAAATGCCAGAGACCTCGATTTAGCCAGGAATCGCCAGCCTTCTGAGTTGAGGACGAAGACTTTTCTGAGGTTTCAGCTAGGCCCAACCATGTGTAAAAAGACACATTGTTTCCGATGTGAGTCACGTCCCCTTCGTTCTCGCCGCCTCCCCCCATCCAAAGTCAACCCCTGATTTCTTGGGAGAGGAAATCCCAAAGGTGGCCTGCGAGGGAGCGTCCCGGCTGCTGAAGGGTTAAGGGAGCGGCCGGAGCGGGGCGGCGCGGGGGGACTCGGCGGCGGGCGCGGGGGCCGGGGGCGCCGGCGAGTGCGCGCAGACCCTCCAATAAACACAAAGGAGGGCCTGGGGAATAGAAACCCAAATCCACTTGTAACCGTCCGGGAGATGCGGCCGTAATTACTTGAGCGGCCGCGATTAAGATTGATGAGCCTTTGAGTGGCGCTTCAGAGCGGCCGCCTGGGCCGGGGAAAGCCGAGCCCGGCGCGGGTGGACCGGGGCAGCGCCGGAGGCAGGGAGCCGGGCAGGGGCGCCGGCGGGAGGGCGCGGGGGGCGCCGGCGGCCCGGCCCGGGCGGTCCGGCGCTCGCCCCGCGGGAAGGGCAGGGCCTGGTGGGCGCCGGGACGCGTGCCCGCGGGCGCACGTGCGGGCCCCTGCGGCCCTGAGGCTCGGCACCCCAAAGGCTCGGCCGCGTCCCCAGCCGCCCTCCGGCGAGGTGGCGGGGCCCGCGGCGCGGGGTGCCGGCGCCCCCCGGCTGCCCGCAGGCACCCTCCCTCCCGCCGGCTGCGAGCTCGGCTCCAGGCCCCGGGTCGGGAGACGGCGCAGTTCGGGCGCGGCGTTTCCCTCAGCGCGGGCTTTCCCGTGAGGAAGCCCCGCGAAGGTTCCCTCCTCTCCTCCCTGCGGCGCAGGCCGCGGGGAAGCTCCCGGGCCGCCCCGGGCCCGCCCGCGGTGCTGGGCGCTGGGCGCAGGGCCTCGGGACGCAGGGCGCGCTCCCGGGCCGGGCCCGGGCAGCCTCGAGGGCCGGGCGTGGGCGCCTTCTCTCCGGGCCCCGCGCAGAACACGGCTGCCAGGCGGGCGGGCCGGGCCTCGGCGTGGCGAGCTGGCGCGGGGCAGGCCCCCTTCTCCCGTGCCCCGCGGAGCCCCGCCGGCCGGCTGACCCTGCCCCTGTCTTGCAGGCCCCGTGGTGCTCAGCACGCCAGCCCAGCTCATCGCCCCTGCCGTGGTGGCCAAGGGGACGCTCTCCATCACCACCACGGAAATCTACTTCGAGGTGGATGAGGACGGCCCTGCCTTCAAGAAGATCGACCCCAAAGTGAGTTTTGAGCCCGGCCGCAGGCCTGTGAGTCATGAAGTGCTTTTCCGTTTTGCTCGGTTTTAAGTGACAGCGGGGGGGAGGGGGCATAGTCCCGTCCTTATAGAAAAGAAAATGAATGAAATGGCACGTACAGCACGTGCTCTGCCTTATGGAACTGAAGGCAGACTGGAAAAGTCCAAGTGCTGCCCGAGCAGAGCATGCGCGTCCTAGCAGCATTTCTGTGCTTGGGTGGATTTGGAGGTTAGGCCAGTGGACCCTCGATGCGTGTCCCTCCCTCGCTCCCCACCCCCCACCCACCTCCACCCCCTGCACAGCATTTCAGGCCCCCTGGGAAGACTAGGCAGGGTGCTGTGAGGTTTCTTACTAAGATCACTTGTAATTTCCCTAAGTGTAGACTGCAATGTGAATTATTATTGCAGGAAAGGTTATAAGAAAACTGGGAAAAAAGGCCATTTAGATAGAAATTCATCTGCATTATCACATCCATTTTTCATCTCTTGAAATAAGAATAGATTTTACATGTGGATTTAAGAGGAAGAGAAATTGATTATCTGAAAAGTTTTGATTTAAAGAATGTGGACATAGTATGTACAAGGAGCAGTTGGGTGTTTAAAGGTTGTATACTTTGCATGTAATGCCAAGAAGTACATGTCTGAACCACTTGAAATGCCTAAATATTTATTAAACCTTATTGTGTAGATTTCAGACACCTGCATCTCAGAACAGGCAATATCTCAGCACTTAACTGGGTGGTCAATTTTCTTGTTGCTTTAACTGTTACGTTACTGGGTTATTTGTAAACTTTTTATTTTATCGCTGATTAAGAATTCAAGAGGGGTAAGCCTCATGCTAGATATCCCATCCTTTGGCAAAGATCTTCCTTTAGAGTGTTTTTCAGGGGCGGTTATTCTAAAACAGTTGCAACTAATTGCTCCCACAGGGTCACAACTTTATTATTTCTGTTTAATTGACATAGAGAAATAAAGGATTATAAAGGAATGTTAGAATAACAACTGAAATTCTAAAAACCACCTCCTAAATTAATTAACTAAGGCCCACAGTCGATGGGCCTTTGAGCACTTGTTGACTAGTGAAATACTCCGAGGACTAATCGTAGGCTTTCTCTCACTTCCAGCTCCAAAAGAACTAGATTTTTAAAATGAATCTGAATGCGGTATATTTGATTTTAAATCATCTAAACAGTTTGTCATTGTGCTTTTATCATTAGCTGGCCTCATGAAGTAAAACAGAATTTTGGATTTCTGTTTGATATATTTTGCTTACTCCATTGAAAACGTTTGGCGTAAATGGATCAGAAATGATCTTCATTTTATTAGTACAGCTAGTTTTCTCATCCAAATTTCAAAACTTGCACTATGACTTTATATTCATTTTCTCTGAGAGGTAGTCTGATTTATACTCAGTAACATTTACTGTAATGATAGATAGATTTTTCCTTCTTTTTTCAAAAATGCTACAAAAAGACTAACCCAGAAGAGGGAGCTTTAAAGGGAGATCTGATTCTGTCCTTGTAGAAAGTAACGGTCTTATTTGAGGGTAGGTCATTTTAATTGTGGCTACCCAAAACAGAGCTTTTCCCGGGTATTTTAGTCGTTTTATTTTTAATAGTTTCGATAGCATAATTCTCAAAATGTTTTAAAATATCCAAGTGGGTTCAGTTTTCAAAAGGAAGCACTACTTTTTTGAGAGAGAAATAATTTAAAACGAGGTACAACTTCTTGGACTTCATTTATTAGCTTCTAATTAAATAAAAACCAGCAACAGAAATTAAAAATCTAAATCACAAAAGTAATTATCCAGTGTATTTCAAGTGCATTTTTCAAATATATAATTCAGATATTCAAGCGTTATTATATAAGCTGAATTCAAATTTCTTTGAATATATTTAAATAACATTTCAAGTATATTTACGGAATGTTAGAAATAGAACAAGCAATTTATTTGAAAACAAAATGTAAACTTTTTAAAGTTCCGACACTTTCAGAGACAGACTGAAGTAGGAGGAGGAAAATCTACCTTGAAATGGTACCTTTTTGTTAGAGGAAAATGTCGGGAAGTATTCAAAATGGCAAGTTAACGTCTGTTCACCAAATCACAAAACACCAACATCCACACTTTCAAAGACAACGTTGAGCTCACAATATCTGCCACGAATCAAAGGACACATCAGCTTTTCTTCCCTTGGCACATCCGCGCCGTGGTTACTCACAGAGCGGCGCGCTAGGGTCGCCAGGGCCGCGCGGTCCGGGGCGCTGCGGCCGCGCTCCCCGCGCCCTCCCCGCGGCCTCTGCGCGCTTCCCCCGGGGCCGCGGGCTCTCCTAGTGCTCGTCGCGGGCGCTCCTCGCGCCCCGCTGCCCGGGCAGCGGAGGCCGAGGACGCCCGCGCCCCGGAGCCCCGGAGCCCCGCGCTTCCCCAGGCCGGGGTCGCGCGCCTCGCGGGGAGCGCTGGGTCCGCACCGAGCAGGGAGTCGAAGCGGCCGGGCTTGGCGGCGCCCGCGCGTTGCGCCGGCCGAGGCAGCCGCCCTCTACAGTTTCTCCAGGCTCTTGGGGTTGGTGAGGATCTCCCTCGCCAGCCGCCACGTCTGCTTGGCGGCGTTCTCCAGGGCCGAGTGCGGCTTGCCCTGGAAGAGGTCGAGGTTGGGCAGGAAGTAGTGGGGACAGCGCCGGCACTGCAGGCAGGAGATGAGCTGCAGCAGGATCCCGTTCAGCCGGTCCCCCAGGCACGACTCGTCCCAGTCCGACTCGCGGGGGTGCTTCTCGCACTCGTAGGAGACCAGAGTCTTCATGTGGTAGTTGTTGAGCGGCTGGCCCGGCAGCTCGAGGTGGCGGTCGCGCAGGGTCTTGAGGATGGAGAGGCACTTCTTCCGGCAGCCCCCCATCTGCAGCCTGTTCTCGGCCTCGGCGAACTGCAGCACCCAGGCGTCGCTCTCGGCCGAGCTCTGCTTGCCGGCCAGCGAGTGGCACTCCTTGGACAGGAGGTTGAAGCCCTCCGCCTTGACCTCCGCCACGCGGTTGGGGCCGGGCCAGGGGATGTGGGGCAGGGGCCAGTGCGCGGCGCTGCGCGGCCAGATGCCGGTGCACTTAAAGGCCGGGGTGATCTGCACCACGTAGCGGTCGCGGATCCTCAGCTTCACCTCGCTGGTGTCCGCCACCATCTTGACCACGTCCCGGTAGCTGCACTTGTCCACCGCCTGCGCCACCAGCGTCTGGAAGCGGGAGCGGATCTTGCGCGCCGAGAGGTAGCCGGAGGCGGTGATGAACTCCACCCAGAGCGACATGCTCCGCTTGCGCCCGTCGCTCAGCTTGAGCACGGCGCAGCCGGGCAGCGAGCCGTCGTCGACGAAGTTGAACACCCCCATCTGGTTGAGGTAGAGCACCACCTCGAACTCGGTGGGCGAGACCACCTCGAGGCCCTCGTAGCGGTTGTCCATCTCGTTGAGCGAGCTGATGAAGCGCGGCTCCTGCACCTCCACCTCCTTGAGCACGTCGGACACCACCTTGCAGACCTCGCGGATGGTCTTGGCGATGGCCGCCTTGCGCGCCTGGCACTTCTCGTTGTAGTACTTGTTCAGGTGGTACACCAGCTTGGCCTGGGCCGCGATCATATTGGGGCAGAGATCCGGGTTGTACACCGGAGTCTCGCAGTAGGCTGTGGGATCCAATGCGGCTGCGGGCGCGGGAGCCAACGCGGGTGCCGGGGCGCGCCGCCTCGCTCAGGACCGCGTGGAGGGCGCCGCTGCGCGCCCCGCGGGCGCCGGCCCTGCCCGCCCTCCCGGAGCCCCGGCGCGCTGCAGGGGGCGCCGCGCCGCGCCCCCGCCGCCGCCGCGCCGCCCCGGGGCAAGAGTCCTCGCGGGGCGCCGCGCGTGGGGCTCTCGCCCGCGCAGCGGGGAAAGCAAAAGTTGCGGCGAGCCGCGGCCAGAGCTCGTGCGGGCGGCGGAAGGCTCGGGCCTCTCCGTCTTGATGGACGAGGCCCGCCCGGAGCCCGGTGGGTGCGGGACGGCGGGCGGGAGGGCAGGCGGGCGCGCGTGGCGGGGCTGCGGGGGCGGGCGGGCGCGCGTGTGTGCCGGCGAGGCGCCGCCGCTCGGTCTCGGAGCCCCGCTGCACCGGGTGGGGATTATAAAGGCAGGGCCCGGCGGGCGGGCGGCCAATCGCCACCGCGCTCGTCACCGCGGCCTCCTGGGCGCCGCGCCGGCCCTCCACCCCCTCGGGGGCGCGGGCGCACACGCCGAGGGCAGGCGGCGCCCGCGGCCGCCCGCCCGCGCCCCTCGACGGCTCGCGGCGCCCGGGTGCGGCCCCGGGCGGGGGCGGTCCCCGCAGCCCACCCGGGCGCGGAGAGGACGCGCTGCGGCGCTCCCAGCGCTGCGGGGCGGAGGCAGGTGTGCTGAGGGCCGTGCACCCAGCCCGAGGAGGTGGCGGCGGCAGCGGCCTCGGGGCCCTTCTCCTGCGGGGTGGACGTGGCTGTTGCGTGCGTGTCGACGGCTGGTATCGGAAAGTTGGCTCCGGGCGGAACCGGAGCCGGGTCCTGGCAGCTTTGGAGATGTCTGCGCTGGCCAGCGGGTCCCTTTTGCTAAAGGCACAGGTGGCTCCCTCACCGGCGGGGTCCCCATTTCCAGGGCAGGGGAGGATCGGAATAGGATGGCTCAGCGTTTTAGAGGGGCCGAGGGGAGGTTTTCCGAACCTGAGTAGGCCACCCCGCCCCCGCCTGCAGGCTGCGAGCGGGGCCCTGAGCGGGACCTGAACGTGCCCTTGCAGAAACCTCCAAAGACCCACGAGGCCCGCGATGGAGAGGGTGTTTTAATGTGATTTCCCAGCGAGCTGTATTTCCACATACAGAGTTCAGGAGAGGTCCACGAGCAGAGCCACTGGCAGATGGCTGTCCTGAAATTCTGAAGCTTGGGGGGTTCTGCTTGCTCAAGCACATGCAAGCGTCCTCCCTGCCTGTGGCCCAAGACTGGGCTTCTAATTTTTTGTCATTTCGTGTGATTTGATGAAGGGAAAACAGTAAATGTTTTTAAAGAAAATTAAATGGCACTCATTCAAGCTTTTTACAGGAATTAAACATCATTTGAGAGAAAAACTTAAACCAACATTTCTAAATTTTGGAACCTTAGAACAGGAGAGGAGGTGGGTTTATGCAGAACTTTTTTTCGGGCGTGTGGTGGTGCCAATTGTGTCCTCAGCATCCAAGAAACGAAGGGGTTACCTAGTGGTTTTAAGGCCTGGGCCCATTTTTAATTGTCTCCCTTTAATATAGCTGCGATCTCTTTTAAATGAGCATCTCCAGCGAAACCCCGTAACTCCGGGTAACAGGTTTGTGCCAGCGTTCTCCCAGGACCCCTTTCGAGCAGCTCTGGTTCAGCGCCCCCACTTCCCTCCCGCTTTTGAGGGATTTTGCACCGGCGCCGCGTCACAAAGCCGCCTGTCATCTCCCATCTCTACCCAAGAGTAGGCGATCCCGACGTGGCTTAGAAGAGTGCGGTAAATTTGGGGGCTCCCAGCATCCGGCGCCTCTGTTCTCCTAGGCCCCCATCCCCGCAGCCGTCGGGATTGGGAACACCCGCCGGTCCCTCCCCACCTCGCGGCGCGGACCGAGCGCACGGCAGCGGCCGCCTGGCAGCTGGAGCAGGAGGAAGAGGCGCCGGTGGGCGCCGCGGGCCCGCGTGCGGCACGCGGAGGCGGCGGGCGGCGCTCTGGGAAATCCGTGGGTTCCGGCCCCCAGGCCCCGCGCCTCGCGGCTCCGCTCGCCGCCCGCACCCTCGCTCCCGGGGCACCCCTCGACCCTGCAGGCCCCCGGGGCTCTTGCCCTTCCTCGGGGCCCGCGGGCCGAGGCGCCCGACCGCACTCCCCTGGCCTCGGGGCCACCTGCCCGCGCCCCGGCGGGCCCGCAGGGGAGGGGGCCTGGGCGGGGCCGACCACAGGCGGCGGCGGGGACCGCGGGCGGCGGGCGGCGCGCAGGTGGCGCATCTCTGGGGCTCGCCGCGCGGCTTAATTGGGTTAAGGCGCAGCGAAGCACCGAGGCACTGGGTGCAAACTAATTGGCGCGACCGCGGCCTTTTCGCTAATGATTTGCACTTTGAGGAAGAAAAATACGGGTGAGAAAAGGCCCCGAAACTCGTTAGGCCCGGAGCGAGCGGGACATGAAGCCGCGGGTTCCCCGCACGGCCAGGCGGCACTTCCCGCGCCCGCAGCCCCGCGCGCCCCTGGCCGCTCGCGCCGCCGCCGGGCCTCTGAGCTCGCGGGGAGCCCCGCGTGCGGGCACCAGCTGAGCAGCGCACCCAGCCTCCTCGAGCCGGGATTTTTCATAGAACTAACCCGGGAGGGGGGGGCGGGGGGGAATGAAACGCCTCCAGAATGCTTTCCTGAGTCCCAGTCGTTCTTAGTCCAGGTTTTTGGGGGGGATTTGTTTTGTGGGAGCCATTTTAACTGTTTTATAGCATCTTTTTTTGAAATATTATTTGACCTATTGAACTAGTTACTTGGAATGATTACAAAATACGTAGAGAGCGCTTTAAGTCAATTCATTTACTTACGGAAAAGCTTATAAAAGAGTTCTAACTGATGACACCATTCTATATTTTTACTATAAATATAATTTCAGTGGTTGGTCTAGGATAACGGCTCTTGTGTGTCTGGTGCTCTAAGACCCAAATGCTTAATTGTTTGCAGTGCTGTGCACGCGGGCATCTCTGGCAAGAGCTAACAACAGAACGATAATTGCAGAAAAAACAAGAAACTGGTATTTTAAAGATAGCTCGAGATGCTTCTATTGGAATGGAATTTGGGATTTTAAGGTCTAACAGACTTTTTCATTTACTTAGTCTCTTGTGTAGCCTTGATTTGAAATGTAGCAGTTAGAGAAAACAATCCAAAAAAGACAAAGCATACCATTATCATAAATTTTAGTGCTTATTAGTGAATATGAAATAATTAAAAATGGTGATCTTGACACTTAGAGGTGTAGAATAACCATGGCAAAGCAATTGTTCCTAAGGTGTTGTTTACTAGATAACTTACTCTCCTCTTTAAAGACCTGCTTACATATATGGGATAGAAAAAATTAATGTGTAAACAGTCACTTGATTAGATTTTTTTTTAAAACCTATTACCTTGAGAAATGTCGGAAACACAAGGTTTCTGTGTTTTAAAAAACCTAATTTAAATTTGAATTGCATGTTCGTAGATTTCAGCAATTGCGACCCTTCCTCTGGAAAATATCTCTTAGTTAGAGGATATGCACACATGTTAAATGCTCACATAGATACTGTTTGGTGAGTTTTCATTTTCTGCTGGCTGCAGTTCTTTTCACAAATATCCATGAATTTAAGGATTTTATTTTTTTAATATGTGCTTATTACACCGGGGAGATAAAAAAGAATATGAAGTTGACTTTATTAAATTATTTATCCCTACAGCCCGAGTGGCTTTGAAGGCTGATTGCAGACATCTGATTTTTTGCCCCCCGCTCCCCCCGCCCCCGCACCTCGCCCTTTTTCTTTTAAATATACCCAGGCTATTTCATCTGCTTCATTCTACTATATACAATATATTTCTTTTTTTTTTTTTTCACTAGAGAAATTAAAGACAGATATTTGTGCAGGACTTTGTGTCACATCAAGTAAAGCAAAATGGAGGGAGTTTTTCTGGTAATCTAATTTGATGGCATCTCTTCTTTCTTCCTGCTGTGACTCCTGGCATAGGAGCAATGGAAACAAAATAGCTTCAAAAGTTTCAGGGATTTCTTAAAATAATTACTTCATATTTTAATATCAGGTGTGTTACAGAGCACAGCAGAGAAATGAGGTCACTGATTGCACAACTTAGACCTGGTTCTGTTTCTTCAAATGAAGCATTCTGATAATTATGGCTAATATTTTAAATCATTTCTTTCTTTCATCATTTGTTTTCATCATAACCTTCATACACAATCATAAGGTCACATTTGTTATGGCAATTATTTTTTCGTTTTTCCCAACACTGTTGGTTAATACGCTTGATGTTGGTGTTAAAAGACATTGAAAAGAAAGTAACATTGAGATTAAAGATGGACCTTGGGAGTGACCACTGCTCAATTTGCAGATATGAGGCAATTCTTGATAATTCTGGTCAAAATCTTTCTTAGGGTAGAAGAGAAATTTAAAGCCTGGGTCACTAGATATGTGTCCAGTTTCCCCATTCATTTGAATGTGTACTCAGAGGTGCAGGGTACTTTCAAGTTGCATCTGTAAAGTGAAAAATATTTTTTTTTTAGGTTTTCAACCAAAAGGATCTCTCTTTGCTCAGCATAAGTTGTGACCTCTAACCCTAGCCAAACCTTTAACAACAATGCTGTTGGCCTTTTCAGTTATTGAATCTGCTGAAGGAAGACTTAGTTCAAGTGTTCCAGTTCTTCGTAGACCGTAAAGAAAGTCACATACCTTGATAATCTATCAGATTAATTGCAATTCATTTTGTTAGATTTCAGCCGGCATCAGTGGGCCCATTTGGTTCACTGTATATGGGGAGGTGAAGACCCAGTCTTCCTTGACCCCTTCTAACATGGATGTGTGGCCATGCCTCACGACTCCTAGCTCGCTACCTTTTTTGTTGTACCTTGAGGAAATGCTGGAATGAGATGCCACGGCCGTCTCGTGGGCTCCCGGACCGCACGGCTCCATTACTGTCTCCTACTGCGTGTGACAAAGCGCTGCAAATACTCGGTGTGACCTTGAGACTGCAGTGTGGGGTGGACGGAGTCAGCTTCCAGGAGAGTATGGCTCAGAGAAACCTGCCTAGTTTCCAGTTTTGGAGCTTGTGTTTTTTTAAATGAACAAAGCAAATCCTCTAAACTAGGATTTATTTTCTTAATGATCAGCAACTAGAATTACAATGTAAAAAGATGATTACATCAAATAGAAACCATTACCTTTTATCACAGATATTATATACAATAAAATAAATACTTCATAGAAAAAGAGGGGAATTAGTGTATATACAGGAATATCCTTTATATCCTTAAATGTAGGAATAGAGGTGATCACCCTTATCTGCTGTAAGGCCACGTAGATAATATTTCGGTTTCACTCACTTATAGTTTTTGCTCTACTAACCATAGGCCAGTCAGTGGACTAATACGGACTATCCCTTGACAGGACTATTTCTTTGATACGATTTGCCAAAAAAAAATGGCAAAAGTAGTGATAAACCTACATATCTTTACCCAGATTGTCTAAATATCTAGATTAAAATTAGAAGCATGAAGAACATAGAGTTTGTTAGATACAGTGTTTCTAACAAATTTGGGAACCCAGTAGAATAAAAGTACAGCTTTGTTTTGCTTTTGCTTGAAATTGACATTTTATTTTTTTAAGTTGGGTTTATTTGTATATAATTTGCATGCATTTTTGTTACATTCTCTGACTTTTCCAATAGAATGAGCCATTCTGTGAATTCTGACAAATATATACAGTCATGGAACCTCGATCACAGACATCGAATACAGCTGTCCACACAGAAGAGTGTCCCCCATGCCCTGATTTTTTTAAAAATTTGTACATTGTTTAAGATTATTTTATAAATATCTGAAGGTTTTTTATTTCAAAAGAGCTGTAGATGATGAGCATCCTTACTTATAGCCCTAGAATTTATTATTTTTTCATGGCTAATTTAAGACCAGTTTTTAGTCAGAGGGCTCTGACAGCCATAGGGACAAAATATTGAATGATACTTCAGATGCTCCAGCAGTATGTTTTTAAATAACTTTTTTATGTAAAAGTTTGCTTATATATGACAATGTTTGGTAAAGGATTGTGTTTTATCTATTTGCAAATAAAATATTATTAGTTATGCTAGCATGAATATATGTTAGATTTATTAATACAGTTGACAGTTTGCATCCCCAAATATGTATTAAGAAACAGGTTTCCCGTGTAGGTGAGTGATATTTGAGCTATATTTGGTAACATTACTAGCTTTATATCACTAGAGAAAGAAATAATGTACTGTTTAAATTGTTTTACTTTACTTTTTCGGTAAAGTAACCCTTCCCTTGAGGGGCATGGGGTGTGGCCAGAGAGTTTAATAGAACTAATATTAATATATACGCATTCTTTGAACATATGCTTCTAATCCCAGGTTTTTATAAATATACAGTGTCATTTAAATTTGGATGGTTACAGAGTCTTCTCAACAAGACTTATTAAGTTGCAGGAGTGCAGCCATTTTCATTGGTATATTTTGCATTTTTACAATTTGAAATAGCATAGCCAGTCTTGTGTTTCTTCCCCAAGATATATAGATTATTTAAATGCTTTTCTGTTTTATATTTTTATTTGGCAATTATAATAGAAACTTTAATGTTATGCATGCTTATTGTCCTATTAAGAAAGAAGTTATTGCTTTCTTAGTAATTATAAACCATTTTTAGGAAGTATACTCTCTTTATGGTTTACAGAATAGCCCAAGTTTGAAGGCTGTGTGCATGCACACACACACACACACAAACCCACACACATACACATCCAGACACCCTAGCGTTTCAGATAGGAAAAGTCTGAATTGGCCACTTATATTCTTATGTTAACCTGTTAAAAGGAAACAGATACTGAATACAGGATTCTTGTTGCCTTCAGGAAGTAGCATCACATCTGCAAGATTGTTCCACCATGATCCTCGGCATTCCCAAGAACTCTTACAAGATTGCAGCTAATTGGGTTAAAAAATGATAACTGGAAATGGTAACAGTGTTTTTCCAGTCACTCACACTATTTTAGTTTTGAGTGTCATAAGCTTTTAAGAGGCTTAAGCATTGCAAACCAGTCCTATCCATATAAATAAAAATAGGCTGCATAAACATTCGCATACGTTAATATGTGTGAGTACATCCACCCTCATTTATTCAAGATTGGTTTTGGGCAAGAGACCAAGGTGACAGTGTTTGTAACCTTAGTCTGTATTTGATAAGCAAAATGTGTAATTCTCTGGGAAAAAAGGTGGCGTGTGTATGTGTTTTGTTGTTGTTTTTTACTAGCAAATTTCAGTTCTTCGGTGGTTCTGCTCTCCACGCTGCGTTAGCACAGTTTTCCCCTGAGTGCGTCTGCCAGTACACAATTTAGCCACGGGCGTCTGTAGACCTTGTGGTGATCAGTATTGCAGGCAAAAGCCATATGTGTTTAAATAAAAAAAATCTCTTTATTTCATTTGCTGTTTTAACTGGATGGATAACTTTTGTGCCTCAAGACAGAAGAAGAAAAAATACAGAAATAATTAATTGCCTCTATTCTTGAGGCAGTTTCATTTCCCCCTCCAATATGGAATGCTTGTCAGCTTTCCTGATAAATGACTGCATGTATTTGCATAGATTTTACATTAACACAAAAATTAGTTTTATTTGTGGAAAACTAGTTTACATAATAATATAAAACCTCGTGTTATTGATTATGTTTCCAAGCATTGATTTGAAAGGGATTGTAGCCCTCTTAATTTCCAAAGGTCAGTTAGTATAACCTATTTCTTGGTTTAAACTTTCTTTTGCTTTATATAGTTTTGTATTAACAAGATATGAAAACATTTATAAAATTCTGAAGCTTAAAAAATTCTTTTCTCGGTATATTAGCTGTAGCTGTACTCATTTGATAAAAAAAAGATGCTGAATTTAAACTTTTGCCCAGGAATATTTTTTAAATACTCGTTACCAAATATATGTACTTCACATTATTGAGAAGTGCATCTGTGTCAATGATTTTAATTTTAATTTTCACTTTATCCAAAGAACGGTGCTTTGTTGGTTTAATAGAGCATTCAGTGTATGTAGTTTGAGCTCCTTCATGATAAATTATGCATTGTTTACAACCACGTTTTAAAATATATCTGAGAAGTCTTCTCTCTACCTTCAACTCTCATCCTTGAATACACTTAATTCATTGGCCACCATAACTCAGCCTTGGGAAGGGGAGGACATGGGGGGGGGGGGGAAGGGTGGCTCTGCTAGAGCTATTAGGGTACTGAAAACCATGCTCCCTCTTTCCGTGGCAGTAGGTGCTTATCCATCCTGCGATCTGGCATCTTGTTGTCTAGAGGCAACCTGCTAATTATGTGCTATCATTGTATTATCCATGTTACGGGAAATTCAAATATGTTCACTGCTGCTAGTTACATCACAGAGCTTTGCATAAAAAATACTTGATCCTCGAGTAACCTACTGTACTTAGTGGCAACCTAAACCAAGGGCGCTTTGCCACTTCTTGATTCTGGGACACCCCGGGTGCCAGCTGTCACAGCTCAGCTAATGATGACAAATGCCCCTCTCTATGCAGATTGCAGAGCTTGCAGGCTGCTGTGCGAGGCTTCCAGATTACCTTTCTCCAGATAGTAGCTCAACCTTTTAAACTCATTTCAGAATGAAATTACCAGCTGTGGTAGTTTCAGTATCTGTATTTTAAAAACAAAAATCAGGGCAACATCAGATAATATTGACACACTTTTTTTTTATTTTCCAATTTTTCTGAAGTTTGCAGTGTTCTATCCTTGAATGCTGTAATATTCTTAAATGAGAAACACTTGGTAAGGTATAGGCCCACTGCGCTAGTGTGTGTACTTGGACTCTGTTTAGCTAAAATCAGGTAGTGCTTACTGGTATTGAAAAAATGTTTCGTATAGTTTAGGCCAGAAGTAGGCCAGTGTGTCGGCCCCTCTCCACCCAGACGGTTTAAGCCTCAGGCCCAGCCTCGGTCTTTTTAACCTTGAGCTTCTGTTTTAAGTTGTTAGTTTGCTCTGTAGAAACTTGTGATTATATCATGAAACGGACACCCACATAGATTATTCAAAACAAAAATGAGCATCATTAGCTATAATGTAATGCAGAGGGGATGAATTGCCTATTACAGGAAATAATGCTTTGCAGTTGCAGGACTCCTTTCCATTTACAAAGGACTTTTATACATTAGTTAATTTGATACCTAAAATACATTTGTGAGTCGAGAGAGATGAGTGATAGGGGATGGGGACCGCTACTTAATGAGTATTTAATCTCAATCTTCACAACAGGTATCCTTCCCCATTTACAGATAAAGAGACAAGGCTTAGAAAGGCCCACAAGTCCTTGCGGAGCAGCAGCCTACCGCGGGTCTGGGTTCTGCAGCGTCCAGGCAGTAGGTGGCAGGGGCCTGTGTGCCGCGTGTGTGCACAGGTGTGTCCTGTCCGTGTGCAGACGTGATGTTAGCAGCTGCTGTTGAGATATAACCTGTGGGCCAAGGTTGGCATTAAAAATAGGACTGATGAGTTTTGAAGATCAGACTTTTAATTAAATATTGAGTCAAATTGTGATGTGATTTTTAATTTTCTGAGTATAATATAGTATCTGTAACATAGGAAGAAACTGTTTAGGAAAGATATATACTCTGATGAATCCCAAATTGAACTAATGCACCTAAAGGACCGCCTCATTACAAAAGCTGTTAAAGTTAGTGGACTACACCTTTATGGAGTGATAAAGAGTAACTCTGCTTCGTTATCTTCGATAAAGGTTTGTCCGTATGCAGGTTCTCTCTGTGCCGCCAGTGAGCTGTACAAGCCACCCCAGTGCTCACCCTCCTGTTCAAAGCACACTGAACACTCCCATTTATCATCAGTCTAAATGTACTCGTTTCCAAGCAAGCTATGTGAATGAGAATTATTTTATTCCTTAGTAAGTGGTTGGTTTGGTGCAGATACTAAAATATAAGGATTTTTTTTCAGTGATACATCAGGTTCTGTTTTAAAGACACTGTCTATAGATATTTTAATTACAGAATTCTATTTCAGTGACTATGCGGTGCTAATATTTAATAAGTTATAAGCATTTCAGTGTGTGCAAATTATATAGACTTGACAGTATCAATTTTATTAAAGTATATCATGTAGTTAGTGGTGGGAGGTGCCAGGCGTTTTCTCTCAGGGCCAGAAACTACTGCGAGGACAGTGTAATCCAGCCCTCCTCTACGCCGTGCCCAGCAAGTGGTCATCCAGCCTCGCCATTGGCCTCCGCTGACGAGAAGTCCATCACCTAGTACTCCTGACCTGCTCAGAGAGCTAGCTGCACAGTTCTTCCTAATACTGAGCCAAAATATTTCTCCTCGGTGCTTTCCCATTTGGTCCCTATTTCCCGTTCTGTATAGGAAGGAACATTCCTGAATTAAAATTCATTATCTTGAAAGGTCAACTTGAGGATCTGGAACCGTTCAGCCGCTCCACCTCCAGCACATTTGAGCCATTCTGCTGCACCACTCTCTTCCCACGTGCTGCCTAGAACTGACTAGTCACTGCCCCCAGAGTGGGCTGGTGGGCGTAGAGAAGGGAGCCCTTTGCCCAGGGAAGCACTGTCCTGCCAGCTTTTGGGGTTCCTCCATAACAATGCTGGCAAATGCTGAGCTGTATGTCGGTGAATATCTTATTTGTTTGAATATGTGTCAGTAGGGTCTTAAGAACTAAGAACGTGACTTTTATTTACCCAACAGATTTGTCTTGCTATATTTAGTTCTTTTTCCATGATTTGACTTATAATAGGTTATGTATTATCATCTTGGGAAAGAATTACCAGGCATAACAGTTCTTTCTAAAAATTTGTCATCAGCTACATATAGAACATCCAAAGCAAAACAGAATTCACCTCAATGAACTTATTGTTTTCGCTCAGCCTGGATATATGAAAAGGCTAATCCAGTTAATAAGTTCAGTGGATAGAATAAATCCACTAAATACTCCATAGTCTTTATCTTTTGTCAAAGCTTCAGATCCTACTACTACTTTTTCATGGTTTTATCAAAATATATAACTAAAATATATATCAAAATATAAATAATAAGCCCCACTTATTGCATATAAAATTACATATTTTTTCACCTTTATGAATATCTATGCTGTCAGTAAATTCCCTGTTTACAAATGAAATCTACAGGTTTTCCATCTGCTTGAACAAGGTGAAGAAAGGCTGGTAGACTTAATGCAAATAAACCTCTTCATAGGGATTATACCATCTTATAGGAATGATTCATGTAGTGACCCATTAATATTTGACCTTGAAGTAACAATAAGGTCTGAATAATTCAGTGTGAGCAGAGGCAAAGGTTTTTTTTTTTTTTAATGATGTACTTAATAGGTTGACATCAATATGAAAACTTATTTTAAAAGCTGAAGTAGTACCACCAGTCGGGACCCTTTTTGATCTATTGTCTTCAAGTGCAGTGCCTGGAACTGAATGTACCATTTCCCACAGGGAAATGGTGAATATAGATTAAGAGACCTCCGTTGAGTCATGAAGACATTGTTAGAAAAACACATTCTCAAAAGATTAATAAAGGGTAACTAATATTAAGTAATTGATAAAATGCAAAATACATTTCTTTTATTTACATTGCTATGAGTGGTATAATTTAAATCACAGGTATTAACTTTTAAAAATGAGTGTGTGATTTATTTCAAAGCCTTAAATTTCTCTTAAGTTTAGGCACATGTTTTCATTTGCCAAGTTTTTTTTCCAAGTGAGGCTATTTCATTAATGCTTTATTTATTATTGCTGTGACATCTAGGCCATAAAACACAAAGACAGCGTGTCTGCAATTTGGCCTTCTTGCAGAGAGTGTCCTGAATGGAGAGTAAACGAAGTCCAGGGCTTATACAAAAGAAATGTTGTGCAGTGGAGAGCTGCCCCATCTGTCCCATCTGGTGGCTTATGCAATAAGAGGTGTTATTACATGACTCTAAATGCACAAGCAGTTGTTTTATGAACTCTTTCTGTGCTTTGAGGAGTTGATAAGTCCCCTTCGCTATTGTGTGTCACTCCCAGCTGACCCCGGTGCCTTCTGCTGAGCATATTTGGAGGATAATTATAACTAATGAAGCCTGGAACACAGCTAATTCTCTAAGTGATTTATTCTTCTGTTCCTCTCAGATTCCTAAGAATTCTCCAAATTATTATAATCTGTGCCATTTACTCTTCCTAGCATTGTTGTTGATATGTTTACTCTATTTTTATATTCCTTTGGTGGTAATTATAAATAAATTAGAAAAACTGCAGAGAAAAATGTTTCGGAGTGAAAGTTTGTATTATTTGTTAGTCTCCAAATGTTTGCAGCATTTTGAATAGATAATAGGACAGAGCTCAAATGAGAAGAAACTTTGGAAAGACGTACCACCAAAGAAATCAGACCTGCAAGTAAATTAATGGAAGGTTCCTATTTCTGAATTAGGTTTCCCCAGGAACTCAGAAGAGCTTTTAGCCCCCTTCCTGAAGACTGTGTTTCTTTCATGCAGTTTCCCTGGACACGCAGAGCTGAGGTTGCGTTTCTCTACACAGGCCCTCCAAGTAGGCAGGGGTTCCATGGCCCCCCAGCCTTCAGGTCCTGTCAGCCCGCAGTCCTTTCCTGTAGAACTGCTCCGAGGAGGGGCAGTTCCGTGGTGCAGGGTCGGCTCTGCCAGCTCACCGTGGGCCTCCTGGAACGAGGGCCCACAGTTGCCAACAGACGCCGGCGGCGACTTTCTCACAGCTTCTCAGTAGAGAGGCATGGTCTCTCCAGGTGGGCAGCTGCTCCGGCCTGTTTGGAGTCTCCCGGGGCCTAGAACTAGCAGAATTCATTGCTAAAAACCCATCACCTTTATCTGCTGGTCGCCGTATTTAAAATTGAAACGTTCCCCTTTCTCTACTGCCCAGGTAGGAAGTCACTTCAGGGCAGGTGCCACCTTGATAGTTCCACGATACGTAAAATAGTGTCAGTCACCACGAGGCTGACCAAGGACTGACCTGGGGACACTTGGCAGGTGTCTTCTCCTGACAGTGCTCAGCGCTGCCTCAGATAAACTCCGGTCTGAACCGGATGCCTGGCCCGAGAGTCGCCCGGCCTGTGCTGCACCTTCCGCTAGAGAGTCCGCTAAACCAAGCGCGCAGCGGCGCGGCGTGGGGCCTGGGGAGGAGACTTGCCAGTCACTGTCCTTGCTGGGGCTTCAAGGACATCTTTCCTATCGTTTCAGATAGTTTCAGGAGACAAAGAGCAGGCAGGTGCGATGAGCTCACGCTGAGTCCCTGGGCCAGGAGCCCTTGGCCCTCAGCACTGGTCGTTGCTGTCGGCGGAGTCGGGTGTCTTTCCCCGCGTTTCCAAAGCTAGTTGTTCCCAGGGTTGATTTTGAAGCCAGGCTGTCGGGCTTCTGACCCCAGGGCCTACTTTCTGAGTCTCCGTCACATTGAAACCTCTTCAAGTTTGTTTTCTTATCTGTAAATTGGAAAAATACCTTCACAGGGTTGTCACCGAGATTCACTGAATTAATGCACATAAAAAGGTTAAAATATCTTTTCAACTTGCATTACCCAAGACCATAAAGTAATTAGCAGAGCACTGGTATAGCACACTGCGGAGGTGAGTATCTGTTTAATGAATAATTAACTGAGTAGCATCTGTCCTCTACTTCCCCTGAAAGAATGTGTTAATTTTGCTAGTTGTTTTGATAGCATACAACAGACACTCAGTGCTGGGTGGTGACCGAGTGATTATCCATCCTGCACTCTCCAGTAAAGGATGTTCTATACATCGATGACTCCCAAATGTCTCGCTCCAGCCCAGACCCCTACCCCCAACTCCAAATCCATGTGCCCAGCTGGCCCCTCGACAGGTCCTCACATATATAAACCTCTGAGACGTAGCTGCCCAAGCTGAGCACCAGCTCCTGAGCCCCCACCTGCTCCTTGCCACCCCCCTCACCTCTCCTTGGTCCCCCACCTGCTCCTGAGGCCCACACGGGCTCCTTCGCCCACACCTGCTCCTTGCCTCATACCTGCTTTTGAGCCCCACACCTGCTTCTGAGCCCCATACCTCCCCTTGCCCCACACCACCTCTTTGCCCCACACCTGTGCCTTGCCCACACCTGCTCTTGAGCCCCCCCACACCTGCACCTTGGCCCTACACCTATGCCTTGGCCCCACACCTGCTCCTAGCCCCGCGCCTGCTCCTAGCCGTACACCTGTGCCTTGGCCCCACGCCTGCTCCTAGCCCTACACCTGTGCCTTGGCCCTATGCCTGCTCCTAGCCCCACGCTTGCTCCTTGCCCCACGCCTGCTCCTAGTCCCACCCCTGTGCCTTGGCTCACGCCTGCGCCTTGGCCCTATGCCTGCTCCTAGCCCTACCCCTGTGCCTTGGCCCCACGCCTGCTCCTAGCCCCACTCTGGCTCCTGTGACAGCCTGCCAGTTCAGTGGCCCCTCCACGCTGCCTATAGCCCTCCAGCTCTCCAGGCTTTCCTTCGCCACGTCCAGGCACAGCAGAGCCCCAGAATCCAACAGCTGTCCTGGCCAGGCCGCCTTCCCCTGGGAGGTGTGCTGCTAGTGTCTGAGCCGCCTCCTGCCTTGCCCCTTCCCTCCACTCTGGGCACAGCAGCCAGAAGGACCTTTCTAAAAACAGAAGGGAGCCAGCGCATGCCTCCTGAAGGCTCCCTGTCTCACACAGTGAAAGGCTCAGTCGTGCCAGTGGCCCACGAGCTGTCACGTGCCCCCTTCCACTGCTGCCACACCTCGACACCTGCCACCACTGCTGGACGCTTCCCTGGGCACTGGGGCCGGAGCTGGGCACTGCACTCTGGAACTCCCCGTGTGGCTTTCCCCTCGGGCCTTCCAGAGTTCACCTACCCAGAGGTAACACCTCCCCGCCCCGACTCCCTCTCTCCTCCTCTGCCTGTTCCCCACCACCAACTCTTGCCACCGAGCACAGTGCAGGTTTTCCTTACTTACCTCGCTTGTTGTCTTTCTTCCCCCATGGAAACCTCAGCTCCATCTGAGGCCAAGGATTTGGCCTCTTCGTTGCTATATGCCTAACACAGTCCTGGCTCTTAGTAGGTGCTCAGTAAATCTCTGTTTAAGTTAAGGGAGGGGGATAGGAAAGAAAAATAGCACGAAGCCAGGGGATCGGTTAATTTTGCCAAATACTGTGTGTGAAATGATGGTGTGAAAACTACACTGAAAGGTTCTTGCATACCTCTTAATTGACCAGTCTCGATGGCCTCTTGGCACCTGTGACCGCCACTTTTGAAATTTTCTTCGTTTGACAAAAGGGTCCGCGGTAGCGGCCGACCCCTCAGGTTGTGTAAGATCCTGTGCTAAGTAGTCCATGTACGCAGCATGTGGGTGAGCGGGATCCTCCCGGGGGCCCCAGAATTGGCCACTGCCCCCAAAGCTGAGCGCGAGGACACCTCCAGCACCCCTTCTATATGGAGCTGAGGACACTGGGGCTCACGTCCCATGGGGAGACAAGTGGGTTAACAAGTGAGCAAACACGTGGCATGTCAGGTGGTGAGGTGCTAGGAGCAGGTCCTACTGAAATCTAGAAAAGTCCCTTAAGGTCCTATAGCTGGAGCTGGGACTGGAAGCCGTCCTTTGACTTCAACAACCAGGAACCCTTCGGCTCCACGACCGTCCCCATGGCCCCCTCTGGCTTTCATCTGTCCTCAACAGCTGCCTTTCTCCACTGACTTAACTCACTTTTCCTTCTTCTCTAGCCCCTAACAATGTCTGCTCTTGGTGGTTAGACAGCTTCACTTCTCAGTGGTCCCGGTGGGGGGCATGTAACGAGGCCCCTCGCCCCAGCCTCTCTGTCAAGTCTTCTGCATTCTCTACTGCCTGGAGAAGTTTCCAGGCGGACGTCCCTGAGCCTCTGCCCTGGTGCCCTCCCTCCTCCAGCAGAAGCCAAGAGCTTTCCACCAGGGCTGGTTGCCCACCCTTCCCTCCCTGGTTTCTTTCATTAACACAAGTTTTTCTGATCCCAAAGGCTGCATCTTGGCCACGCTGGCTCATCTCTCCCACCCCAGTGCTCTCTCAGCCCATGTGTCTTCTTTCACACCCACCATCCTTATGGCTCTGCTTTTGTCTTTCTCTTCTGAGGGCCATCATGAGGAATGCTGTGGACCCCCGACTCACAGGTGCCACTTTAAATATCTTAGGGTGACTCCGTTTTCACGGGAGGAGGACAGGGGCGATGGAAAAAGCCTCTGGGCACATGAAGCTCGTCCCTGTCTGGCCACAGCATGGCTTCTTGACATGCGTCTTGGTGCTCCCTACATGGACTTACTATTTTGCACACACGATTCTTACATTTCTTTCCCTGCCTTTTTACCTCCTCTTCACCCATCAAAATTTTATTCTTTCCTCAAGGGGCAGTTCATCTTCTCTATGATCTTCCTAACTGGAAATGGCCTTTCCTCCTTGGTAACCCTGTGTGACTTGGTTTCTCCATTCTTACAAGTGATTGTAGAGTGTAAGCACAGTGTAGGTGAGACTGTGTAAGAAGAGTTTATTAAATCTATAAGTGTCTTTTGTCCTCAAAATGGATTCAGAATTTCTTGATATAAACAAAATTTACCTGTTTCTCTACCCTGACCCCAGAATGCCTAAATAGAACTGTACACATGGTGGGTGATCAATGCTTCATTGTTGGGCAATAAAACAAGGTATGGAAAATCTAGGAGAAGAGGAGGGAAGGGTTAGTGATTGCAAGGAAAACTGGTGACAATATTGTTTCTTCTGTAGACTGATTACAAATAAATTTGACAAACTACCTGTCATCTATTATTTCATGGGAGGATACTAATAGTATCACATACTGAGCCCATTGTACAAACAGACTGGCTTCCCCCCGGCAGACCTCACTTTCCTGCACTGTGCGGGTGCTGTGTTTTCACAAATGAAGGTTTGTGGCAACCTCTGGTGGAGCAAGTCTATCAGCACCATTTTCCAAGAGCACGTTCTCACTTCGCATCTGTGTCTCATTTTAATTGAAGTATGTACATTGCTTTTTCAGATGTAATGCCATTGCATACTTAATAGACTACCGTCCAGTGTAAACATTACTTTAATCTGCACCGCGCAGCCAAAGTGTTGTGTGCTGTATTGCCGTGGCTGGAACGGCACTTCTGCACTACGCTCTCAAGCTGCCGCTGTCACCTTGGGATCACAGTAGTAGACAAAGAAGCAGTGTCTGGTCTTGTCTCTCCTACAAGGGCCACAAGTGGCCATTCTGACCATTTTTTTCTCCTTAGATAGAGCCCACCCTGAAGACACACCTCAGCACACTTCACTGAGTATGTTCCTTCAGGGGGATTTAGAGAGAGTCGAAATAAATATCTCCAGGACTCCAGTGTTCATGACTCATAAAATCTCTAGTATATTAAATATGTGTGTAAGAGTGTTAGGAAATTATAAAATTATCATCACTGCTGCTGGCAAATGGATATCTCACTTTGGAATGAACATGGAACTGCACAGCATGCACTATTTCTAGTTGTGTCATACAGAATGCAATGCAAAAAGAAAAAAGAAAAAAAGATGCAGTTTTAGTACTTCTTGAACCTTAACTCAGGAATGTAGAATAACAGTTTTCCTTTTAAATTCCTTGCGGATCTCATGCAAACAGCTTCTTGAGTTGTGCAATTGTCAGATATTTATTGAGCATATTCTGTGCTATGCCCTGAGCCCTCGTGGAGCTTTCCTGCTAAGAGGGGACTGCAAACCACAAAGTACACAATTGCAGAGCCCAGGCTAAGCACTCAGACCTGGAGAAGGAGCTGGGGGCGTGAGGCAGGGCACCTGCGCACACTCCAGAAAGCTTTCTGCATGGAAACCCTGAAGAATTAGTATGTTGGCATTGTCACCAGATACCTATTTAGCAGATTGTTTAAATGTTTCTCTCACATTTCCAAGCATCATGCTAACAAATAGAGGGGACAGATAGCCATTAGCCCCTACTGTGTAAAGGGCACTGTGAGTGGAAGCTGGGCATTTGGGCACAGCTGAGATGATCCCAGGTCTCTGACCGGAGTGCTTGGGAGGGAAGTCCTGGAGCAAGAGCAGGTGTTCTGGGAAGATGACGAGTTTAATTTTAAACCCTACACTGTGAGTTAGCCAGGTGGACACAGCAAGAAGACACATGACCCTAAAACTTTGGGGAAAGATCTAGGATTCCTCATAATCCTTTCTGCTCAAAGCACGAGGGTGGTTGCGAGAGCCCCAAGAAGAAGGGCAAGGACTTTGTCCTCAGGAGGAAGGGAAAGGGAAGGGGAAGCACAAGTGCTTGGGAGAGAATCGTGCAGCCGCCACGTGGCGCCAGGTGAGACCGCAGCTGTGCAGTCGGGCAGAAGCTGGGGTCACAGCAGGTGGCATGTTGGCGGGAGGTGCCAAGTAGGTATAGAAAAGGAATGCAAGAGGTGTTGGGGCAGTTGTGGAGTGACACAGGAGGCGTCTAGAGAGTGAACGGATTTAGAGCACAGGTAAAGGTGCAGTCGAAGAGAGGTTCAGGTAGAAAATTCTTTTTCACTTTGCTATGTGAGCTATGACATGAAATGAATATGATCATTCGCCACAGAATACCAATGCCTCCATTTTGTATACAACAATTATGACTTAATAAAAATAAAGATTTGTATAGTAAAAAAATTGAAAATAAGGATATCTTTTCTCAAAGACTAACAGAAGGAAATGACCCCATTCTCCAAGGTTTGAGACAGTTGAGAGATAGCTAAGTTGTCCTTGAAGGTAAAAGTGCTGCAAGATGTATTTAAGTACTGCATTTTATTTGTTGCGTTCCCTATGTAGTAATAGCAGTGGGGCATGCAGGTGTTGCTTGAGGACAGGCAGGCAGAGGTCTAGAAGTGGAGCAGGACAAAGCTCAAGCCCTGGCAGATCACTGGCGATTTAAAGACGCTAACGCCGGATCAGGCGACCTCAGTTTTCTCTTGCCGATAGAAAGCACTGCCACTTGGGTAAGGATGGAGAAGAGAGTGTTTAATTCATCAGTGCAAAGAACAGGAGGCCATGCTGACCAAACCCCAGTAAAAGACTGAGGAGAACAGTAAAGAAAAGCACATATTACATGAATACGCAATGGTGTTCATTTATAACGTCAGAATTATTCATCTCAGCCGTCCAGATGTGGCAGAGAGACACTAAATTACAGGATTTACCCTGGGATAAGGATTCGAGGAGCGCTTAGGACAGAAAGGCACGAGTGGGACAGAACTGAAGGTGAGTATTAGACGATGGACCGCTGGCTCCGCACTGAGGGGAGGAGGGTCCTTAGGAGTCGGGGTTGATAAACAGGAAGAAAGCACGGTGCTGAGGAAACGAGTCCTGCCGAGGGTAGAGATGTCACATTTAAAACGCACTCACAGGATGTCCAGTAAATTTGAACTTCAGAGAAACTTTTCATGCTTTTCTGCAATTAAGTTCTAACTTAGCTATCCTGTTCTTTTACTGGCAACCGTAGATGAGGGTGAAGAGTGGACGTGGTAAAATCCCCAGGTGGACGAATGACACAGCCCAGAGGTGGGAGGCAGGGGCGTCGTTTCTCAGGACATGGCCATAGCTGGACGTGGGCTGCTGGAATTCAGAGTCGGGCACTTTCTGGATTAAGGCTTGGAATAAATTGTATATATGAATACTGAATTCTTGGATAAAGGTTTGGGTGGAAAGGAAGTTAAACATCTTTTGCTAACCTTTGGGAAAGAAGAACCACATGGAATAGAAGGAGTGATATGAACAAATGAACAGTGAGGAACAACAGGAACAAATGGCCTGGGCGGGCTTGCCAAGAGACAGTGTCACAAAGTCACCTCGAGTCTAACGTTTGACTGCCTTGGAGATACTTCGTGAAATGACTTGGTCATTAGCAGCAGATGATGTATGCCTTTAGCCAGGGCACCTGTACTCTTTTAAAGACTCTGGTATTATATATGTAAGTATCTTTAGGGGTCAGCTCAAGTGTTAACCCACTTGGCATATCTGTTTCAAACACTACCAAAGCGTCTCAGGATATTTTGATAGGAATCAGTCATTCCTGTTTCATTTGGAGTATGTAAAACTGCCCACAATACTTTCTCTTTAACTCTTTGGTTAGCACATAACTTGCTTTAATTTCACAATATGACAGCAGCCCTTGACTAAGACCCCACTGGGCTCCAGGGCCTGCTCTTTTTGAATGAACTCTATGGGCTTTATTAATGGGCTCAGTTAACCTCTCTGTCTCAGTTTCCTGTTCTATATGATGAGAGCTTCAGAAAAGATGATTTCTAAAGCCTCTTCCATCCATCTCCTTTCATCATTCAGCTCTAGGGTTTTATGTAACTCTGAGGTATCTCAGAGTTACTGCACAAAGTATCAGCAGTTTTACCTTGAAGGTGTGTTACATCATATGCAGTGTATGTGTGTGTGTCTATATAGATCTTGAAAAGTTAGCAGTCTACCATATTTTTATTATTTAAATTATACATAAATACATGGGACTTTATTCTTCAAAGGACTCTTACAATGAATCTTTGATTGTAACTTTTGTAATTTTAATGATTCCTTTATATTGTAGGATTTTAAAGTTAAACCCTTAGGTATTAAATATATACTTTTAAAAACACTACTATATACACGTCTCTTTATAGCTTTAGAAAGGGTAAAATGAAAACCACTCAATACAAAATTCATGATAAGAAAATAATAATCACTTTAGATGCATTCATGACTTGAGTGTACTAGAGTAACTTGTAGTATAACAAGAGATTGAAGAATCAACCTCTGTTAAGGAATTGTAGGGAATGGGAGCTGTGTCAGAAGAGCAGTGTTTTAGTTTCCCGGGCTACTCGAGCAAGAACCATAAATGGCTTGCCTTAACAACGGGAATTGAGTAGCTTACAATTTTGAGACTAAAAGCAAGTCCAGATCAAGGCATAATCAAGGGATGCTTTCTTCCCAAAGAGTCCGCAGCTGGGGCTGGCTGCCAGTGGTCGTTGGTCCTCAGCTTGTCTCAGCTTGTCTCATGGCAAGGCACATGGCAGCGTTTCCTGGCCTCCTCTTTCTTCCTGGTGCCATTGATTTCAGCTTCTGGCCATTCCATCTGTGATTCTCATTCTCTCTCTCTTTCGTTGGGCTTATATAGGCCTCCAGTTATAGGATTAAGACCCATCCTGAGTGGGCTGGGCCACACCTTAACTGACGTAGCCTCAACAAAAGTCATGCTGACAATAGGTTCACACCCACAGGAATGGATTAAACTTAAAATCATGTTTTTCTGGGGTACATAGCTCCACACTACCACAGGTAGGTGAGAGAAGAATGTTGAGCATTGCTAGCAGAGATGCAGTGAAGATACAGAGGCAAGACTCAAGCCTCCCTCAAGCCCACTAGGTAAATAGGTGGTATCTAAATTCTTTAAAACCTAAGTCTATAATCTGACAAATTAATATGTATATTGTAAGCCCTAGAACAGCCACTAGGAAAATAAATATATATAGTTAAAAACCATTAAAGGGATTAAAACATTTTACACTAAAAAGTATTCATTTACGAAAAAGAAGGCAGTAAAGAAGGAAGAGTGAGCAACCATAACAGACATGATACATGCAGAAAACCAAAACAAAGTGCAGGGTAAGTCCAGCCATATCAATCATAGCATTAAATGTGAATAAATTAAGCAATCCAAACAAAAGGCAGAGACTGTCAGGTTGCCTGTTAAAAAAACAATATCCATGTATTGTCCATACATTTTAGATTCAAGGATACAAATCAGTTGAAAGTATAAGACAGAAAAACTTGCACCATGCAAATAGCAACCATAAAAGAGTTGGAGTGGCAGTAATATCAGACAAAACAGACTTTTAAACACAAATTGTCATTGGAGATAGAGATATTTTATAATGACAAAAGGGTTAATCCTTCAGGAAGCTCTAACAATTGTAAACATATATGCACATAATATCAAAGCCACAAAATACAAGAAGCAGAGACTAACAGAATTGTGGAGTAAAATAGACAATTCAACAATAATAGGGACTTCACTATCCCACTTTCATTAATGGGTAGAATAACTAGACAGAAGATTCACAAGTACATAGAAGACGTGACCAACAGTATAAACCAACCAGATCTAATAGTTATCTATAGAACACTCCACCCAAAACAGCAAAATTCTTCTCTGAAGCACATGGAACATTCTCAAGGCTAGACTATATATTAGGTTATAAAAACAAGCCTCAATGAATGTCAAAGGATTGAAAACATACGAAGTATGTTCTCTGACACTGTGGAATTAAAATAACAGACAAGATTCCTAAGCAGAAACCATGGCTGGTAACTGGAAGGAACTGAGTGTGTTTTAGACAATGAAGTGACTCGTTTAGATGGTGGCAGTAGGGGAGCCATAGGACAGTAATCTTCTCTAAAAGCTGGTCATTTATAATAGGGAGTATATCTATATTTGATCTCTTAGAGGACAGAAGCAAGACCAACGGATGTAAGTACAGTTCAAAATAAGGAAGAATGTTCCAACAACACCTTCCTGCGAGATACGTGTTTAAAAGTCCAATGTGGAAAAGTCAAAGAATAATTTATAACAGTTGTTTTAAAGAGGATCCTAGTCCCAAAAAGCTAAATAATTATAAAATAGTACTAATGATTCCTGCAAAACATCTTCCCAGAAGTCAAAGCGAAGCCTGGCGTTGGGGGTGGCGTGGTGTGCCCTTGCCTCTGCCCTCAGACCTGCTCTGCCGCCTGCGTCCAGTGCGCAGAGCCTAGCCAGCCCGTCCCACTTCTTTCTCAGCAGGAAAAGCCCCCTCACACACACACGCGCAACTTTAGCAGTCTGCTCGGTAAATTCCTGCGAAGCTTCCTCATTCCTTCTGTTGTTCCTTAACTTTTCCCTGGCTTTCTCAGGCTAATCCTCAGTCACCTGAACCATATGAGCAGCTTTCTCTTGAGCCTGCCTTCCAGTTGTACAGACTGTGAGTTATTCAAACAGCTAATTCAAATGTTTAAGGATTTTAATACCAAAAGTACAAAATAACCATACGAAAGCCCAGCATTGCCTCCAGTGGATTCCCTCCTCAGGAGTGAATGTGGTCCGGCAGAGTCGCCCATTCAGAGCCTGGAGGAGCTTGTGTGCGTCAAATTGAAGACGTGCTCCTACCATATGTGATTGCATGTCAAAAAATACAAATATTTTGCCAGACATTCTTAACTTCTAAATTTTCTGCATTAAAAGAGTGTTTTTATTCCTACAAAGAGAATGGGGCTTTCAAAAAGATTTTAGTAAGAAAAATTACTTGATTTGCTATCTTCTCCCAGAATGTAATCTAGATGTCCGTTAAGTTAGGCATCCTCAGTCACACCCTAGAATTCATTTAGCGTATTGTTCTCCCAGTGAATATATCCCTAGAGTGCTGAAGAAGTTAGCATCCAGACTGGATCAAGAAGATCTGTATAAATCTCGTTTCTCTGTTTTATAAATATTGGCCCATCAAGTTAGATAGCATCCCAAACTACAGAAGTGAGTAAGACTGGATGTATTCTTTTAATGATGGGGGAAATGAGGCATCTAAAGGCTCCCAAGTATCTGGAAACTTAAGATTATTCATTTCTAATCTTATCTGGTATATCACTGCATATTTTTATGCTTTTCCCTTAATTTTCTACCGTTTATTTGAAGCAACATCTAATTAAAATAAAATCTACTTGAAATGAGTATTTTCGTTGATGGCTTGCTGCACTTTCTTTGTATGAATGAATGGCTATTATTTTTTTACCTTGAATATGTTGTCGTATTTTTTACTCTTTCTCAAACACAATGCTTATTTTAGAAGCAAAATTACTTAATGACAGATATAAACACTGGAGATACCAGCATATTTTGATTTGTACAGAAGCTGTATTCTTTAAAGGTGCTATAAATCAATTTTAATAAAGGAAATGCACTGAAGGAATTAGTAGACCTTTTCCTAAGCCCTAGGAATGCCTCACTTATTTATTAGGTTATTTTATTGTTTAGGTATAAGTTAGATGCTTAACCTGTAACTTCAGTCTTCTAAAGAAAGTCCTCCCTGAGTTGAAAACCTTTCACGGCTAATCACATCTTTTAGAAGCATTGGGTAAGAAAGATCGAAGTGTCTTCCATGAGGTTTGGCCATCACTCGTTAGCTCCTGTGCCACCTCTTCCTCCCACAGACCAGTGGTGCCCGACGCAGGGCAGAGCAGGGCCGGTGCAGGTGTCCTCCAGCCTCCTGCCAGGCGGGCTGAGCCGCATGACCACGCCATCCCACAGCCCTGGGGACAGCACGCTCACTCACCCAAGAAGGGGCGGCAGTGTCAGAGGACGGAGCCCATTTCCGAAAGCACCAGAAGAGTGGGACATGCTGAGTGTTTTTTTTTTTTAAGATTTATTTTTATATATTTCTCTCCCCCTCCCCGCACCATTGTCTGCTTTCTCTGTGCATTCGCTGTGTGTTCTTCTGTGTCCGCGTCTGTTCTTGTCAGGTGGCACCGAGAATCTGTGTCTTTTTGCTGCATCATCTTGCTACGTCAGCTCTCCATGTGTGCAGTGCCATTCCTGGGCAGGCTGCACTTTCTTTCGTGCTGGGCGGCTCTCCTTGTGGGGCGCACTCCTTGTGTATGGGGCTCCCCTACGCGGGGAACACCCCTGTGTGGCAGGGCACTCCTTGCGCACATCAGCACTGCGTGTGGGCCAGCTCCACACGGGTCAAGGAGGCCCAGGGTTTGAACCCTGGACCTCCCGTGTGGTAGGTGGACGCTCTGTCAGTTGAGCCACGTCTGCTTACCATACTGAGCGTTTTTACAGACCTATGACGTAAGTCGGAGAGTCAGCAGGCGAGCGCGCCCCTCCTGTTACCATTGTGTTCCTCCTCAACTGTTTAACTTACACAGATGCACCTGAAGACGGCTCCACAGCGGACCCTTCCTAAGACCTAAGAGTAGTAAAACCACTAAACATTTCGTATTTCTTGATCAGCTGAATTAAATGTTTAGTGTGTGTTGTAGATTAATTTAAAAGCATCTGTCTCCACCAGAGTAAATATAGTGCCAAATGCTCCATTAATATCTTCCCCTACTACCTTGTAGTCAGCCAGGCCTGGGTCAAGCAGTGTTTACTTTTCTGACTCCTAGTAAATTGTCCAGGATCTTGGGTTGAGGTTTGGCTTGCTGCTGTTTTAAAGAAAGAGCCAAGTTGGATTTGCTTGAACGCACTGTCCACTCAAGAGTGGGTGTTGGTTTTGACCTTGGATCTGGAGCCCAAGTTGATCTTAATCACTTGCCAAGGAAAGCAGTCATGCCGTGGCCAAGCAGGCTTTTTCCCCAAATGAGAGAAAACTGAGGTAACGTTCTTTACTCTGCTTTCTGGAGAAAAGCATAAGATCTCTCTACCTGGTTGGGCAGATTGTTGTATGATGATGTCAGTTCTTTGGTTTGGGGAGCACTTGTAAAGTGTCTCTTCACGGACACCAGCAAGAGGGGTTAAGTGTTTACAGAAGAAGGAATGCAGTAGTCAGGTGGAAGAGGCCCTTCTCAGGGGCCCGATAGTCAGGGGGAAGAGGCCCTTCTCAAGGGCCCGATAGTCAGGGGGAAGAGGCCCTTCTCAGGGGCCCGATAGTCAGGGGGAAGAGGCCCTTCTCAGGCACCTGAATGAGCAGCTGCCTGGAGAGCGTGGAGCTGCCACTCGGGCATGGGCATCAAAGGCCAGGACGCCTGCCTCCCCTGCCCTGCCCTGCCCTCCCCTCCCCCTCTCCTCCTCCCCTCCTTTCTCCTCCCCTGCCCTAACCCTCCCTTCCCCTAACCCTAACCCTCCCCTCCTCTCCCCTCCCCCCTCTACCCTCCTCCCCTCCTCCCCTCCCTGCTCTCTTTCTCTCTTGATCATGTTCAGCTGCTCTGTTCTCATGTGCGGAATCAGAGCAGAGTAAAGCTGCTTTTCTGTCTCATTTTTCTTGCTAATTTACACATTCAAGTCATTTTTTGTTTGCTCCCCTTATTTGCTATTCGCTTTGGTCGAGGCATGTTCTTTTTTGCCTCAGGCCTCAGAACTAATTTGAGCTCCTATAATTACTTCATGTTTTACACCTGTCTGCATATCAGGCACCCCGTCTTTGTACTTGAGCTGTGTATTTCTTTGCAGAAGAGCTGGCTTTCGTGCACAAGGGGCCCCAAGTCTCCACAGCCCAGCCATCCTCAGCGCTGTGGCGAAGCTGGCTTCAGGGAACAAATGAGCGCCTCTGCAGGGACGCTTTGCACCCGGCCTTGTGCACTGGAGAGCCCGCTCTGTTCCTCGTGAGGAGGCGGTGGTTGTCATCATTTTAGAGTCCTGACGACTCGGGCGGGCCCTTCCACAGTGCTCTGCAGCTGCTCTTGTGCTCTCACCGCAGCTGATTCAATTTGGGTCAGACGACACTGAAGAGTATCACAAAGAAGACACTGCGAAAAGTTACCTGCTTGAAAAGGGCAGTGGATGAGACTTGTAACTGAAGTGGGCCACAGTTCCTTGCCGCCTCTCTGCGGTGCCTGCGAGCAGGCTTTGTAATCCGGGCCCTGTTCCGGGGGGGCCGTCCTGAGCAGTCTGGGCTGCTTGCTCCTCGGAGCCTGCTCCAATCCAATTAGGAGTTTAACAAGGGTCAAATTAAGGCGACTTCGCCCTTGGCCTTTACGTCACCAGCTCCAGGCTGGTGTGGGGCATGTGGCAGCGTGTCAGGGAAGGGGGGGGCCTGCGAGCAGCACCCGCAGTGGACGCGCGGGGCTTAGGGGCGCTTGCCGGGCTGGTGTGGGAGTGCGGGGTTGGCCCCCTCCTCCCCTCTCCCCGCAGCCTCCTGTTAGGGGACGGGGAGCATGTGAGGGTGAAACCTCTGGAGCATTCATTATTTTTGATGAGATGACAACTGTCTGGATTCGTGTTCTCACTCCTCATTCTATTTCCTGCTTTTTCAAACACACAGGCACACAATTCTGTAAAATATCATCTTAGGGAGGGGAAACCAAATTTTTAAGGGAGTGTTTAGTTAGAGGCCTTGCAAAGATCAGTTCCCTGTTACTCAAGAAAACTAAGGGGTCATGTCAGTATTTTCAGAGTGGAATTACCTAGAGTAACATTTTCTTTCATTTCTTTCAAACCATCAAGTTATATTTATACCTGTTAGTGTGCTTTAACTATACTATGTCACTGAATAAAGAAAATGACCCATTTCCAAAAAGAAGAGGCAACGAGAGTCTGCTCATCAGCGTGGATGCTGCTCCCACGTTGCTGCAGAACTGTTGCAGGGCTGTCCAGCAAAGCTTTGTGCTGCTACTACAAAGTAACGGTTTATCTAAAAATAACACTTTCATTGTTCCTTTCTTACCTCCTCAGCCCATTAGTAGGTACTTTAGTATCATGAGAGTTTTCATAGTTTAATCCCTTTTCAAAAGCTTTTCAGAATAAAAGCTCTAAATGGTCCTCAGTATTAATTTGATGTGACTTCAGTACAATATGGCTGGAACCTCTCAGGAGCACATTTCACTGCCTGCCCCTTTCATGAGAGCAGTGGGAGCACAATGCCAATGCAACGTCGAGTGCAGTCTCCAGGAGCCTTTTTAGTTGTTTTCCAATAATGTAGTCTTCCTATTTCAAGAATTTTTTGTCATTGTGTCATAACTCTTAATCATCAAGAAATTTATTTTATGTTCTCTATTAATAGTTTTTTAAAGTAAATGTCTTCTTAATGTTAACATTTTTCAAAGCTGTCTTTTTTAGTCTCTGATTTGCTTTCCACACCCATAGGAATCCAAACATTTGGGTGAAAACTGACTTTTAAAAATTTTTGTTCATAATAGAAATACTGTTTATGTTTAGACTTAGCAATAGCTCACTACTATTTTGGTGGCAGATATTTAGCCTTTGGCCTTTGTTACTTTAAGACTAGCTCTATCTGCTTTCTGGTTTGTCTAAAATCTTAGTTATACCAGAACAGTGTGTTCTGGAGTTTAAGAAATGGGAGTGAGGAATGGAGACAGGAATTCGGACATGGAAACAGAAGCAGCTAATTTTCACAGTTTACTACAATTTCAGCTGTTTACCCCTTCCGCACTTCAAATTTTCTGGTAGTGTGCATAAAGACTGACTTCATAATTATTTTCTTATATCAGGAATCCATCTTGGCCTGCACTTGAGCCTGAAGCTATGTTATGAAATTGTGATTGCATCCGAGAAGGGATAGCCAGTGCACAATTTTGAAGATATGGGTTAAAAATACATGGCTGTCAGTTACCTTAGTATCTTTGGGAAATTTCCTTAATTCTACATTTGCCTCATCTAAAAGGTGAATGTACTAAAAGAAATCATCTCAAAAGTGTTGGTGAGTTTTACTATCTGCATCATCTTTTGTGTATGGAAGATCTTTTAATTATTTGTATTTTAACCAATATTCCTTTCATTGATTATTTTAAATTAGTTTTGATTAATTTCTGCTTTGATCTTTAAGTTCAATTTACAGATTTTCTTTTATTTAGAAGTGTTCTAATTTGTGCCAACTTTTAGTTGATTTTATTCAAATTTATATAAATCATAAGACTAGAAATAAAATTCCTGTAATCTTTTAACACCAGATCCATATTAATTCATCAGATTCTCTCAGCTGTTTCCAATTTCACCTACTAAATTTGTCTGCTTTATTATTATTTGTGGTAATGGTTTAAGCACTTAGATTATCTGCTAGACGTATGTCTGCCTTGTTTCCATTTTTTATTTGCGAAATCAGATATATTAATTTAGCACTAGTATTTTGAAATTCTCATGCAGAACTGTGACATAAAGATGCTCTAATTAAAACAGCCCAGGCTTCAGAGCTGGCCAAATCTAGATAAGAGCCACATACCTTTTTTTTTTTTTTTAAGATTTTTTTTTTTTAATTTCTCTCCCCTTTTCCCCCATCCCCCAGTTGTCTGCTCTCTGTATCCATTCGCTGCGTGTTCTTCTGTGCCCACTTGTATTCTTGTCAGCAGCTCTGGGATTCTATGTCTCTTTTTGTTGCATCATCTTGTGTCGGCTCTCCATGTGTGCGGCGCCACCCCTGGGCAGGCTGGACTTTCTTTTGTGCTGGGCAGCTCTCCTTATGGGGCACACTCTTTGCGGGGCACACTCCTTGTGCATGGGGCTCCCCTATGTGGGGGACACCGCTGCATGGCACGGCACTCCTTGTGCGCATCAGCACCGTGGGCCAGCTCCACACGGGTCACGGAGGCCCTGGGTTTGAACTGCGGACCTCTCATGTGGTAGGTGAATTCTGTATCTGTTGAGCCAAGTCTGCTTTCCCAGGTAACTTTTCAGATCTCTGGTTTCCTCATCGAAATGCCAGGTCCACTAGGACCTACCTACTGGGGTCTTTGGAAGGTTTAAATAGTGTATAAGGACCAGCAGAGGACCAGGACCCCATAAACCTCCTGCGGTGCCACGCCCTCCCCCATTCCTTACACCACCATCAAAGATAAATCCCAGTAAGTTACCCTCACATGGTTAGAGTTAGTATTTGAGATGTCACTGCACCCCTAGCCTTCAACATAAAGAAGGCCCCAGAATGATCCGTCAAGTCACACAGCTAGTTAGAACTCTTGACTCTGCCCAATGTCCTTAAACTCCACACCATTTCTTAAATTAAAGAGCTGTTGCCCTGGACTTAGCGGGGCCGTGCAAGCATCCAGTCTCACCCACCGGCAGACCTCCTTTTTTGGTCTTCCCTTTCAGTGGCCATCCAGCAACTGGAGATTTTTTGGCTGTCAGTTTCCCTCTAAGTACTATCTCCTTTCCCCCTTGAAGTGGCCTCCAAGGACGTCTTCCCTTTCTCTCTTTGCTCCCCTCACTCTAGCTTTTGCTGCCACCATTCCACTGAAAATGCTTTGGCCGAGGTCACCAGTGACTTCCATTTTGCGAAATCCAGAGGCCAACCTCTGTTCTTATTTCATGTAATAATTCACACCCTCCTCCTTGGCTCACTTTCTCACCTCAGAGCCCAGGGCACGCCATTGTTCTCCTCCCTCGTTCTCTGCTCCTCAGGTTCCTCGCAGAAGCCTCCTTTCCTTCCCAGCCACCTAAGCCGGGTGGCCCAGAACATGTCTTTCTTTTAATAGTGACGTCCCTGATCCTCTCATTCGGCCTCGTGGCGTTAAACATCACCTGGGTACTCAGTATTGCAAATGTTCTCTCCCAGCCCAAGTCTCCCTCTTGAACTCCAGGGTCTTACCTTCAGCTATCTGACATCTCTACTTGGGTGTCCCATGGAAGAATCAAGCCTAACTCATCCAAACCTGACCTCACGCTTCCCTTCCTTACACCTTCTCTCCAAAAATACTTGATTCACTCAGTCTGTCTTACCCAAGTTCCTGGAACTCAGTCCAATTGTTGAAGACAACACCTTGGCATTATCCTTGACCCGTGTCTTTCCTCATACTCCATACCCAGGCTCCTAGTAAATCATATTCCCTCTACCTTAAAGTCTGTCCAGCATTTGGCATCTTCTTACCATCTGCACAGCTGTCCCCCGGGCCAGCCTCTTCTGGGTGTTCTTTAGTTCTAGTATAACTATTAGGTTGTAACACTCAGAAATGGTCCTACTGAACGTGCTATGGCAGGATCATTATATCCTTTTTCCATAATAATAATTCATCCCAGGATTGCAGTAGGCATTTTAGTAGCTGTAACCAGTGTTGACTAGGGTCAGCCAAAACTTCTTTTTTTTTTTTTTTTACTATAATGATTGTTACTAGGTCCATGCCCCATCTAAAGTAATATAGTGACTCTCACTGGATGAAACTTTGTTTAATGTTCACCACAACCCTTAAAGGTAGGGATTCTTTCCCAGTGTGTAAGTAAGGTTAATGAAAGTAATTTGCTTAAAGACACAGAGCAAAAAATGAGTAGCTCTGGCAGTAGAATTCAGATCTATCTGACCTCAAAGCTCATCCGTCAGCCACTACGTGTGAAGGCCTGGAGGTGAGAGAAAACTAAATACATTCAAGGATATGAATGTATTATACCTTCTACTGGGAGGGTGTAAGGAGTAGAAGCTGGCAAAATTCAGAGCAGAGCAGGCAATATATGCCATTGAGGCATTTACACCTTAATGTAAAGCATTGGAAAGGGGGCAGATATTAAAGGATTTTAAGCAGATTTACTTTTCTAAATGATTATGGTAATCTGGGCTACAGGCAACTCTGAGTTGTGAGAAAGGGGGTGGATCTGGATGAGCTGCATGAAGGACTACAGTCTTTTTTTTTTTCTTTTTTCTTCTTGAGAATCAAAAAATTTTATTGTCCTTCCTTTTAAAGATACCTGGTCACACAAAATGTTACATTAGAAAATACAAGAGGTTCCCATGTACCCTACTCCTCCCACATCAAAAACCTCTTCCATCAGTGTGGCACATTCATTGCATTTGATGAATCCAGTTGAGCACTGCTACATAACATGGATTATAGTTTACATTGTAGTTTACACTCTCCCTAGTTCATTCAATGGGTTATGGCAGGATATGTACTGTCCTGCATCTGTTCCTGCAATATCATTCAAGACAACTCCAAGTCCTGAAAATGCCCCACCTCACACCTTTTCTCCCCTCTCCCTGCCCTCAACAACTCCCATGGCCACTGTCTCCACATCAATGGTACAATTTCTTCCATTGCTAAAGTCACAGTAGTTCTATGGTAGAATACCAGTAAGTCCACTCTAATTCATATCTTATTCCTCCATCCTGAGGACCCCTGGGATGGTGATGTTCACTCCACCTCTAAATCAAAATGAGGCCTAGATCCCACATGGCTGATGGATGCGACTCTCCTGCTTGCAGTTGTAGACTCTCTCAGTTCCCTGGTGTGGTGTTGACCATCCTTACCTCCCTGTTAGCTGACCTGGGTAATTCCAATGAATCATAGAGTAGGTTTTGCAACTCTGCTGAGGCTCAGGGCTCAGCTGGCACATGGGCAGGCAGAGATTCAACCACAGGTTCAGTAAAAGTGACAGAAGAGGCATGTGTAGAAAGGTCACGTCTGAGTGCAACTCCATCACACTCAGGAGCACAAATTCCAAAGTAGAGCCCACTGGCAAGGCACTGAACTCCAGAGCCGTCTGCCATAACCATAGGACCTGCATGTCTCGTAGCCCTCAGGAACACCACTACCTGGGTTTGTATCTACTTTGGCTATCTCTGAGACCCTGCTGAGATGTGCATAAGCACGACCCCTCTGATGACCTCCCAACTCATTTTGAAGTCTCTTAGCCATATAAACTCATTTGTCTTTATCATTTCCCCCTTATATACAAAATCTTTTTCTAGTTGCATCACCAGCTGGTAATTGGTAGTAATCCCTTGGCACCAGGGAGGCTCATCACCGGGGGTCATGTCCCACACTGAGGGAAAGGTAATGCATTTACGTGCTGAGTTTGGTTTAGAGAGTGGTCACATTTGAGCAACATGGAGGCTCTCAGGAGATAACTCTTAGGCACCCTGCAGCTCTAGGCCTAGTTGAAATTTCAAGCACACAGGCTCATAAGCATACTCATCAGTATCAAGGGCCCATCCTTGGATCATCCTTCTTCACTAGTCTTTGCCCTTCCACTTGTGGGATTGTTGCTGTTCCTTGGGGAATGTGAAAGAGCACCCCAGGATAGTAACTCCACATTCCATCAGTTGTCATTTGTAACTCTACCTACTATGACAATACCCTACAAATATCTGGACGTATTTATATACATATTTATATGCATACCCTGGAGAACTCCTTCGCACTCATGCATCCCCCATCAATGACAGCCCACACCAGTGCTCCTCCCCTGCCATAGTTGAACCCCTCTGTGATCCAAAACTTTTTCAAAAATGAACCCTAATATATTGCCAAATTCATTTAGTAGGAAAATGAAATAGTAATGGTAGGTTTAAAGATTAGAAATAGAATACATAATAATTTAGAAAAGCTAAAATAAAGTAAAAAATAAATTGGGGTATTAAAAAATGAAAAATATCACAAAATTTTATTTTTGACGTTTTGCCTTTCATCTCTGTAATTGGTGTTGCCCTGTATGTACAGTTAGCAAGGCAGTCTCTTTCATTCCTTCTTAGTGTCTACATCCTTTTTTTTTTTTAAATTTTTAAATTATGTCTTCAAAAACATTTTGGTTCACAGTAAAGTCACATATACAATATAGGGGACTCCCATGTTCCCACCACCAAACCCTTTTCCCTGTTCCCCAGCAAGGATCTTTTTACATATGGGGGTAACTGGGGGCAGTGGAAGCGTTCCACAAGATCGTGCAGTGATGGGTATAGGCCATGTTAAATTTCACCAAAAATTTATAAAAGGTACAGTCTAAAATGTAAACCATAATGGAACCATGGTTAGTAGCTGTGTTTCCATATCTGTACACCAGCTGTAGCAAACATAATGTCCACCTGTAAAAAGATCATTGCTATGACTATCTTTTAAAGACAGGAAAGGAAAGAGGCTTCTAAAGGACTTTAAAGAGTAGCCAAAGATGGTGGTGGACTTGGCCCAGTGGTTAGGGCGTCCGTCTACCCCATGGGAGGTCCACAGTTCAAACCCAAGGCCTCCTTGACCCGTGTGGAGCTGGCCCATGCGCAGTGCTGATGCTCGCAAGGAGTGCCATGTCACGCAGGGGTGTCCCCTGCGTAGGGGAGCCCCACGCACAATGAGTGTGCCCTGTAAGGAGAGCCGCCCAGCATGAAAGAAAGGGCAGCCTGCCCAGGAATGGCACCGCACACATGGAGAGCTGACACAGCAAGATGACGCAACAAAAAGAAACACAGATTCCCGTGCCGCTGACAACAACAGAAGCGGACAAAGAAGACTCAGCAAATAGAGAGAGAGAGAGAGAGCAGACTACCAGGGGAGGGGGGAAGGGAGAGAAATAAATAAATAAATCTTAAAAAAAAAAAAAAAAAAAGAGTTAGTGCCAAAAAACCCAGGAGAGGAAGAGTGTGTCTGAAGCCAAGAAGAGTTTGGAGAAGGCTGGACTGGTCAGCAGTGCCACGTGCCTCTGAAGAGGTCAAGTGGAACGAGGACTAAATGTGTTCATTGAATTTAACAAAGGAGATTAGCAGTCACTTTGGAAAGGCTGGTTTCGGTGGACTGTGGAAGGCACAAGTATTATATTAAGTGTCTTCCTTTTTCAAGCTAAAGAAAGGACTTTGTTTTTACCTCTGTTAAATTTCACCTTGAAGATTCCAAGCTAACTTCTATTTCGTAATTTTGGATGTCAGAGGAGCTGATCTGAATAGGGGATTCTGTGGGAGATTTCCTCTTAGGGCCACTCAAATATTTGACCTTTGACTGTGCTCAGCACACTTCTGGAAACCTGGGAGTGGATTTGCACCAGAGGTGGCTCCAGACTTTCCCTGCAGAGGAGCCTGAGGCTGTGAGGGGTGGAGAGGGAAGAAGGACCTCAGGGACTGCCTTTGAGCCGGTGTTTCCATCCTCGGGGTCACCGGACGGAGCTGTCTTTATTCCAAACTAAGCCTTCAGAGAGCCCTCCTGTCCCTGTCCAGTTTCCCGTTGCCGTTTGGACCCTTGTGGATCCTGCCATGCTGGACCCGGTGAGGGACCCGTGCAGCGTTAGAGAACTGCAAGTGACAAAAACGTGGTGCACCCCCTGGACTCGGCTTTCCCGCTCTGCTGCGCCTCTGCGTCTCCTGCCTGGGGTGCCCGTGCTGGGGGGAGGCAGGGTATCCCCGTATTGGCCTGGGTTTTGGAGGACACTGCTTGTTCTTGTCTTTGGTGAGAAACAGGAGCTCGACTTGGGAAGGAATCAAAGGGCCGCTTTGCTGCGCACCCACCGGGTGCCAAGGCCGGGACGCAGTCCCGCCCGTGCAGTCCCTCGTTCCGCAGCTGAGGACACGGGGCTCAGGGAGGTGCAGGGGGTTAGCGGCTTTCCTGCCAGCCTCACAGGAAGTAAGAAATGGGGCTGAGGCCGCCCGTGGTTTTGGACGTAGCCAGGGCTCTTGCCACTCGCCATCATGCTGGCTCTCTCATCTGGAAATGGTTTTCCAATTTCTGTGTCTCTTTCCCCTAATGCTCCCTAATTGAAGTGGAAGGCATAAGCATAATAAAATATAGTGGATTCTTGATGCACAGCTCAGGTTTGCTATTGAAGGAAATGTATGTTTCTTTTAAAATAATGGTGAACCGTTTTAACAGCAGCAATCCCAGGTAAACACTCAAATGTCTGGGTCATTTCTGAAAATCACTGTTGATGTTGAGACGCTTTTGTTCGTACAGTCCACCTGTGCTTATCAAATGACCGCAGCACGAAAGCTCCGTTAGAATTCCTGTGGAATATAGATGCGCTTCTCTGCTTAAAAGGGCGAGAATCTGAAGAACTCATAACCACTTAAGAACTTTAAAAGTACTGTATTTATTGATGGTTTCCAAGAAACTAGAGTTTTCTCTTTAATTATGTCCCAAAACACTTAGATACTTTAAATTACTGAAGCATACAGTGAAATATTATATACAGAGGCTATTACAGATTTCACAAGCAGGGAACATATTTTTAAAAGAAAGAAAAAATAGGCCAACATTTAGCATAATTACTCTCGGGTCTGTTTTTCATGCTTGCCGTGTCTTTAAACAACAAGCAAGACTGTAATGTGTGCTCCGTACTGGGCCAGCGCAGTCCGGTAGCGCTCCCTATTCGAGGGCAACGACAATCAAATATTTGGATGTAAGTCAGGAGGCATTAAAGTGTATTGTGTTGCCTATTTTATATAATCCTGAAAGAATTGTGATCATTTTAAATTTTTTAACCTCTACAAAGAAATAGTCTTTAGGTTATCTCATACATTGCTACTCAAAATAAGAGAAGTTTGCATCTGATATATTGCTAATATAACAGTCACCTTATTAGTAATCTAAGGTATTATTTGCAAATAGTCTTGGAGGGGACTAGAGAACAGCCTTGTTTAAAACTGCAGAGCCTGTGGATTCTTTATTGAAAGTTATTGTCAACACCCAGGGTTCGCATTTTGCTATTTATATCTGCCTCTAATTTTGGATCTGTTCGTCTATTTTTTCTTTTTGGTGTTTTTTTGTTTTGTTTTGTTTTGTTTTGTTTTAGCAGTTAAACCTTTTACTTTTAAAATTTTTATTTTTTAATCTTTCTTTTCTGCAAAAGGCAGATGGTCATTTTTGATTTGCAATTGTTGTGTTGTATATGTTTGTTCAAAGACTTTTATTGGCTCTTGGCTATGGAGTGAAATGCTTAGGGTTAGGTGTTCTTCCAGTCCGTACATTGAGAGAGGACTCGGGCTTGCCTTCAGCGTGACTCAGCCCTGCTCCTGGTGCCCACAGCAGAACCCAAACAGGCTTCTTCTCAGGCCTGCATTGAGTGCCTCAGTTTCCAGAGAGCTCAACATGCACCCCTGTCCTGAGCCGTCAGCACAGGCTTTTGCTTTTCTTTCCTACCTGTGTTACAACGTGACGGCAGGTGCACAGCAGGGAGCGCAGTCGTGAGCACGTGCAGCCCAGCGCCAGCTCACGTCTTGGCTGCGGGCAGGGCCCACGGCGGATTGTCCGAGCTCCTCCCCACTGGTCTATAGCTCTGGACAAACCCGGTGAGCAGGCACCGTGGACCCAGATCAGCTTGCTGCCCTGGGTTCTGGGTAAACGCTTGGTTAGGTGGGTTAGACCTTATGCAGGTTGCCTCAGGAAATTGGGGCTTGTGAAAATGTGTGTTTCTGTCGTCCTGAAGTTAAAAAGCTGGAGGACTTAGCCAGCCCCGGGGCACCTGCTGTCTCCCTCCCCCTTTCACAAGCCCCTTGGCCTGTGTGTCTCAGAGTGTTTTCTTCTCTCGCACAGCCTGCGCCTGCCCAGCTCCGCTGCCCTGGCCTCCGGCTTCTTCGTGACCTTTCAGCTTCAGCTCCCACTGCCACCACGCATTTCTTTCTGTGTGGAGAGAATCAGACTCTGTCGGCTCACGTTCTTGAGCCGGGCCAAACAACAGAGTGCTGGCAACCCTGCCTTAGCTCAGCCTGGCGGGGGCTCCTCGTGGTCCCCAGGGCTGAGGGGAACCCCCTTCTCTGAGAAGACACTGTGCGCGCCTTTGGGGATCCACTTCTTAAGTTGTGCTTTGGAAACTTGCTTGAGCCTTGAAACTCGGTGGAAGGATGTTGTCAGACATTTTTCGTGGGACTATCCAGTGCCCCCTTTTTTTCCTAAACCCTTGGCACAAATATATTTCTAGCTTTAGTGTCAGGTGCAGTTGTGCGATTATTCCTGAGCAGGTAGCTTGTGTTTATCTTACATACTTTGTGGTGAAATTATCACCCCCGTCCACCCTGAAGGTTTGCAAATTTGTGACTCAGCCAAGGGAAGTTTAAACGACTCCATGGTACGCTTTTTCATTTTCATTATCATAAAAATTTGCTTCATTTTCTGTTTTTGACCTCATTTTTTCATATACTTCTAATTTGAATTCTACTCTACATTTTCCTGTAAGGTGCTTTACAGAAGCAAGGGAAAGATATAAAATATGTAAAATTTAGCACATTCAGTGGCATGTTGACATTCTTGGCTAATTTTCAGTTAAATATAACCTAATTTTAAAGAAATTGACAAATAATTTGAAAATATTAATATGATACATTTTTCTTTATTGAAATTTTAAATCCTCTGTCTACTTTAAAAATAAATAAAATCCCCTTTTGGCCTAGACATATCTTTTCAAACACGGCTTGAGAGAGAAAAGATTTACTGCCCGTTACTAGCCTCTGACACCCATGGTTACTTGTGATGTGGCTGTCAGTGGGAAACCGTTTCCACGTGAACCCTGTTTCCAAAGCAGCAGCCCCAGCCCCCGCCCCCAACAATCACATACCCCTAAAATTATTTCCTTTTTTTCCCAGACTTTATTTCTCAGGCCACTCCTTTGTAAAAAGAAGCTGACATCAGTTTTACATGGAGGCCCCGAGGTGGAAGATGAGGGGGGGCTCTGTGGGTTCGCAGCAGACAGGATGTCGCAGGCCCTGCGCTGCACAGCGGTTTGATATACTCATTTGCTGATGGGAAACGACGAGGGCTTACAAAACAGGGTTTTGTTTTTTAGCTGCCCGTGGACCTAGTGGGGCCTACAGAGCCCAGTCAGCAGGTCATTAGCTCTGGAGAAAACAGCTTGCATTAATATGCTCTAATCCGGTATAATTAGTCAAATTACCGCGCGCCGACCAGCTTGTCATGTGTCGTCAGGCTTGGCACGGACGCCGGGCTGCCTGGGTCCCCCTGGAATGCCGCCCTCCATCAGGAAAACTGCTCATTTGTGCTGCTTGAGCTCCCAGAGCTGGAAGAGCGAACCAAAGCCGCCCACGCAGAGGAACTTGTACTAATTTTTTGAGTAAAACTATGTTTTCATCAAGAGTAGCTTAGGATTTGGGCGATTGAAATGGACTCTCTTGATTTCTGCTGTTTTCAGGGCATATGATCCCCATGTAATCCTCCAAGTGAAATTAGCACAAATATGCAAGCAAAAAGATTTAAAATGAAGCATCGCCAGGTGATCAGCTGGGGCACCAGGCAAGTGTGCCTTTCTGTGTGTTTGTGCACAGGGTGGCTCTTTTTCCAGTAGGGGAAGAGGTTATTAAACTCTAAAAGGGCCACATTAGCATAAATTTACAAGAGCTCTTGTTCTGGCAGCGTGATAAAAACCCGTGTTACCTTTGCATTAACACTGAATTGCTTGTTGTGCTTTTGGCAATGACAGATAAGTCAGCGCAATTCCCCACTGCAGGGGAAACGGTGCTCCAGCTTCCAAACGCAGCCTGAAGATGTCACTGACAATAATCTTCAAAGAACGGCCAGCGAAAGTGGGCTGGATGTTTGTAGGATGATATACTGCAAATGACAGGAAGAATTATGTGAGCGAAGACGAATCTGTAACATATTATTAAGCAATTTCACGAGAATAACAGGGATAAAAGGATAATGGATGAGAGTGTCATTATTACCTTCATGTAGAGGGAAAGCAAAAGCAAAGGTAGAGAGACAAGATTAATTGAGGAGGGGCGAGGCACTCATTGCTCATCAGCTCTTTTGTACTCCTTGCTGCTGAGGTTCCAGCCCATGGTGGGGGGACAAGGTGCTCAGGGCTGCATTTTAATGCAGCTGGCAGGAAGGCGAAGGCGCAGACGACTGACAGGGCACTTTTTAGCCACCTCCCTGTTTATCAGAACCACACAGAGCGACTGTTACCTTTTGAATGTTTCTGACGCCACAACAAAAGCCAGTGGGTCTTCTTTTTTCTTTTTTTCTTTTTTTCTTTTTTTGGTAGAAGCTTTCATTATTAATTATGCCTTTAAAAACCAAAATTATAAAATTCTGACATCTATTTATCCATGCATTGCCGAATTTGGATATTCACATCCAGTGGTGAGAATTTTCAAAATGTATTGGATTATCATTTTGATTATGTGGAGAACCTTGGGTTAAAGAAACAGTGCATCCTATAATCAGCTTAGCCTGTTCTTTCCATTTTCTAATCACATTTTCCTTTCATGTGTTTCTTAGATAATAAGTTTTCTCTTTATTAAATGACGGTGAGTAATTAAGAATTTTAAATATTAAAGTCCTTACATTTTCCCTCATCACCTTTTTCTTATAACTCCTCATTTGGCCAATTATTTCCAGGCACATGTATCATGCACAGTGTGATGCAATTACAGGGCAGCAAACACTGTCCTTCTGGTTGCAGAATGGTAACACAGGTGTCTTGCTGGAATTTAAGAAACCTTTTGGGACATGAATCTCCATCTGATGGTAATTCATTCCTGATACGAAGCTAACCTTATATGTTGCAGAAACTTTAGAAATATGTATTCCTGTGTGCTAAGTTAGTTGGGGAGTCAAATTACAAGTGCCCAATCAAGATATGTAGGCCTGAAGATTAATATGGGAACAAGAAGCCTGAATTTCAATCCCTGCCCATAGAGAGGGTTGATGTCTTCAGTAATGGTAGCAGAGGGTTTGTTATTCAGGAGGCAGGGAGAGTTGAGAACCATACAAGGTGTGTTCCCAGGTGACAACCGCATGTCCAGACCTGTGGAGCGATGATGCTAGTAAATGCTAGCTGTAGATGTCACCCAGTAAAGCTGGCTTTTTAACGTATGATACTTTGCAAGCTCTTGTCCCTACACCTTATCCTGTTTGATCCTTAAGTAACTTTTGGTGGGCAAAACTAGAACTGTTTCTTTTCTGTAAACGGGAGGCTGAGGAACAGAGAATTAAACGTTTGCCGGAGAAATGCCACAGTCAGTGATGATGCTGGCACTGGAGCCCGCATCTCCAGGCATGCCATCCAGGGCACTTCCCACTCGCTGCCTGCTTTTTCAGTTTATGACCCTTGCCACGCTCTGTTCATAGGTATTTGACTGCCTTTCGTGTATGGCCTTCTAACTACCTGAAATGTTTCTTCACCTAAGCATCACTCCCTATAGAGTGAGGGAAACGGAACTGTATTCGTTGAGCACTGAATGTGTCGCAGGTCCTGCACTAGGCACTTTGCACACATTATCTGAGTTAGTATTCACAATGGCTCAGTGTGTGAGCTAGCGTTATCACCCTTTGAAAAACATGCCCAAGCTCACAGCTGGGAAGGGTCGAGGATTCAGGCCCATTTTCCTGCCTCCATAGCTCGTGTTCATTCCGACACTGAACAGCCCTTACATCTTTTCTGTGTATGATACATCTTCTATGTGCAGTCAAGGTTGTACTGAGCCTTTTTACACGTGCCTCGTACTTTAGATCCCCTAATGTCTAAATCCAGTGGCCTTTTCCCATCCTCAGGCTCCTTAATTTCTGAGTGGCATTTGACACTGAGATTCCGTCCAGAACTCTAAGCAGCCTTTCTCCACTCCCTCCGTCTTCTCTTCCTCCTGCAGCCCTCAGTCCCGATTCTCCCTTCCCCAAAAGTGGCCTTTCCATCACCTTGTTTCTCACCGCTGGAGATCTCATGCATGTCTCCACTGTAAACTTTCACTCTACAGATAATGCCAGGTAGCTCCTTCCCGTCCTGTTTCCGCAGAGCCCCCATCTCCCCCGAGCCCCCGTCTCCCGGAGCCCCCGTCCCAGCGGCCTGCTCGGCTGAACACTTCTCTCCAAAGGTTCTGCCTGCCTCAAGCTGAACTCATCCTTTTCCTTTTGCTTCTAAATTTACTCTTAATTTCTCCATTTTAGAAGAAACCATTATTTTTCTAATCACCCAGGCCTTGTTGCCAATTTGTTTTACAGTGGTTAGAAATTGCTTAGCCTGACGCTGAAAGCCGGTCCCCCCTTTTTAAGCTCTCAGAGCCCATCCTCCATCCCTCTCAGTCTTAAAGGTCGGCCATCCTCCAAGGCTCTGGAGATGCCATCTCTAACAGTAAAGTTTCCAGACCCACCAAATGGATGTATTTCTCTCTTCTCCCAGTCTCCAAACACTTCTGTTTGTACTTCTACTATGTATTTTACTATACTCTGTCTTTTATTATTTTAGTAGTTGTCTTCCTCACCTCCTTAGAAAACGTCTTGAGGGCAGGAACCATCATGTCTTATTCATAAAGTGCTTTGAATAACCTAAAAAGATACTTGATAAATAATTCTTGAATTGAATTAAATCACAATTCTCGAACAATCTCAAGTATTTTTAATATATGTAATTTTTCTTTATGCGTGAATGAGCCTTGACCCTCTCATGTCAAAATTTGTTAATCTTTTAGTTACTTAACATTTTGGAGTGATTTTTTCTTTCTTCATGTATATTTACAGATCCCAGTATATTACCGTAATAGTTACTTTTGTTGACCATGCGCTTACTGTGTGTCTTCTGTGGACCAGGTACTTTGTAAAATCCTGATACTCAGTCATGAGCAACTCCCTACCTTCGTGAAGTTTACTGTTTAGTTAGGAAGATAATGTTCTTATCATATGACATTTGACTCATCTTTATTAAACATACCAGCATTCCTTTATAATTAGACTTAGTATAAATGTAGATAATGCATATGTTATGTATCTCCTTTATTGTACATTTAACCTTACAACAACACTAACACGTAGGTATTATTTATCCCCATTTTACAAATGTGTAAATAGACTCTGAGTGTCCAAAATTGCTTGCTTCAAATCACAGAAGTGTTAAAACGACAGAGCCAAAGCTGGGGCTGAAGGCCATGCTTCTCTTCTGTGCCCCGTGGCCCCATGTGTCCTTGTCCTAGAGAAAAGGATGGCATGTGGCAGGAGCTCCAGACCTGGGCTCTCATTTCTCCAGTTGCCTTGGTTTAGAGGAGACAGGAGCAGTAGCCATCATGCTTGACAGTGGGTAGAATGTGTTACTTGTTACACTTCCAGAAAGCAGGCCTCAGTCGTCCAGCATGTAAGAGCAGCAGGGACAGCGTTCTGCTTCCGTGTGCAGAGCCCGGCCTGGGTAGGCGCGCCCGGCTGCACGTCTCCAGATCCCAAGTACCCATGAAACCAGGGTCCTGCATCCTCCCGAGCACCTGGGGCAGCGTTGTGGCCCGCTCCCAGGTAACTGAGGAAGGCAATTCCTGAGTACCCGAGCACAGAACACGGCAAAGGAAGCAGCGCTGCCTCTTCTCTCCACTCTGTATTTAGCAAAATTTTGGTACTCCACAGTGGAGGGGAGAGAAGTAAGCGAGCATCAGCAATGGACCAGGGCAAGTTTCCATGGCCCTCCTGCAGCCTTTCCCCCAACCTGCTTCTTAGCTTGCTGTGCCCACATTGCTGTTTGGTTTTGGTGTGTTTTTTTTGTCTTTATTTTTTTTAATGTTACATTCGAAAAATATGAGGTCGCCATACACCCCCCACCCCCCCAACCCCACTCCTCCCACAACAACAACCTCCTACATCATCATGGGACATTAATTGTACTCGGTGAATACATCTCTGAGCACTGCTGCACCACATGGTCAGTGGTCCACATTATAGTCTACACTCTCCCTCAGTCCACCCAGTGGGCCATGGGAGGACACAAAATGTCTGGCAACTATCCCTGAAGTACCACCCAGGACCACTCCAAGTCCTGAAAATGCCTGTATATCACATCTCTTCTTCCCACTCCCTACCCTCAACAGCTACCATGGCCACTTTCTCCACATCAATGCTATATTTTCTTTGATTACTAATCACAATAGTTCATGAATAGAACATCAGTAAGTCCACTCTAATCCATACTCTATTCCTCCATCCTGTGGACCCTGGAATGGTTATGTCCACTCCACATCTATATCAAGAGGGGGCTTAGATTCCACATGGATGCTGGATGCAATTCTCCTGCTTTCAGTTGTAGGCACTCTTGGCTCCCTGGCATGGTGGTTGACCTTCTTCACCTCCATGTTAGCTGGCTGGGGTAAGTCCAATAAACCAGAGCATAGGAATTGCAAGTCTGTTGAGGCTCAGGGCCTGGCTATCACATGGATAGTCCAGAGATTCAGGTCCCCTGAGTATATACTAAACCCCAGTGCCAACCACAGGTCCGGTAAAAGTAACAGGAGAGGCTTGTGAACGATGATCACATCTGAGTCCAACTCCATCACACTCAGGAACACAAACTCCAAAGTAGGGCCAACTGACACGGCACTGAACTCCATCTGCCATGACCATAAAACCTGTGGGTCTCTGTAGCCCTCAGAAGAACTAGTACCTGGGGTTGTATCTATTTTAGCTGTCTCTGGGACTCTGCTGAGGTTTGCATAAGGGCGACCCCCCTGATGACCTCCCGGCTCTTTTTTGGAGACTCATAGCCATATAAACTCATTTGTCCTTTCCGTTTCCCCCTTTTATGCAAGTTCAAAAAGCATTTTTAACTCCTGATATTACATGTAGGCTGAGATATTCTGCTGATCTGAGTTGGCCCTTTTATTCAAGGTCATTTCTGGTTACATCATCAGCTGGTACTTGGTAGTAATCCCTTGGCGCCAGGGAAACTTATCCCCGAGAGTCATGTCCCACGCTGGGGGGAAAGCAGTGCATTTACATGCTGAGTTTGGCTTCAGGGCTGGCCACATTTGAGCAACATGGAGGCTCTCAGGAGGTAACTCTTAGGCACCCTGCAGCTCTAGGCCTAGTTCTTATTTCAGGCATGCAGGCTCACAAGCATAGTCATTAGTATCAAGGGCTCATTGTTGGACCATCCTTCTTTTTTGGTCTTTGCCATTGCACTTGGGAGATTGTTACTGTTCTATTAGGGAATGTGATAGAGCTTCCTGGCTAGGAACTCAGTGCTCCTTCAGTTGTCATTTTTAACTGTAACCATATGAAAATATCCAAACATTTTTATGTACCCTGTATATATGCCCTGGAGAACTCCCTCCCAACCATGTGCCCCCTATCAATAACATCCCACACCAGAATTCCTCCCTTGCCATTGTTGAACCTCTCTGTGATCCAAAACATCTTTGAAAATGAGGCCTAATATATTGCCAGGTTCCATTAATAATAAAATGGAATATAGTAATGGGTTTAAAGGTTAGGTATAGAATACATATTAATTTAGAAAAGCTAAAGTAAAAATTAATTGGGGTATCAAAAAATTAAAAAATTAAAACCTTTGTTTTTGATGTTTTGCCTTTCATCACTGCAGTAAGTGGTATCCTGTATGTACATTGGCAAGGCAACTTCTTCCATCTCTTCCTTAGTGTCTGCATCCTTTCTTTTTCTTTTTTTACTTTTCTAATTATTAAATTTGTCTTCACAAAAGTTTTAGATCACAGTAATTCATATATACAATACTCAATACTCCTACACATCCAATATAAGACATGTTGTCCCTTCCCCAGCAATAATCTTTTTACATGTTTATACTATATTTACTGCAACTGATGTACAGGTATTGAGACAATAGCTTTCAAACAAGGTTACACTTGGGTTTGCATTATGGTTTATATTTTAGACTATACAATGTTTTAAATTTTTAGTTGTCTTATGTTTTACATTATGATTTACATTTTAGCCTGTGGGCCCCTATACGTTTTTGGTGTAATTTAATATGTCCTATGTCCATCCTTGCATAATCTTAAGGAACACGTACATTGCCCCACAGTTACATTGATTCCATCTATTCAATACCTCTTTCCCCCTCCCCTCAGGGCCCACAGTGACAATCAATCTTCATTGCTTGAAGGGCCATGTTCAGAGATACTTGCAACAATGTTGAGGGCTTGACATGCTCGACTGCCCTAATGCATTGGGAGCCACGATTTCTCTCGAGAGATATAGTTCCCTCTATTTGAGAACATCAGTCCTCCCCCAGATGTAGGTATACCTTCACTCTTATTGTATGGGTCTCCATCCAATGATATAACCCACTGTCACAAAATGAGCACTCATACACTTCCTAGAAACCTGTCCTGTGTCAGATTCTCCCCTTTAAGCATCTAAACAGGTAACCTTCCTTATTATATTTTTGAAAAAGTTTTCTCAGCATTATGCTCTCAACCATATACCTGACAATCTCCTGTGTTCACATGTTATTTGTTTTTATTCACATTCCTCCTTGACTTCCAAGGCCTTCTTTTATTTTCCATTCTTTTTTTTCTTAAAGATTTATGTATTTATTTCAACCCTTACCTGCCCCTCGTCTGATCTCTGTGTCCATTTGCTGTCTGTTGTCCTGTGTCCCCTTGTATTCTTATCAGGTGGCACTGGGAATCTGTGTCTCTTTTTGTGGTGTCATTTGCTGCATCAGCTCTCCATGTGTGCAGCACCACTCCTGGACAGGCTGTGGTTTCACACGGGGCAGCTCTCCTTGCAGAGAGGCCACTCCTTGTGCAGGGGGCACCCTTACGTGGGGGCATCCTTACTGGACTGGCATTCCTTGCACGCAGCAGTACTGTGGGTGGGCCAGCTCACCACACGAGCCAGGAGGCCCTGTGTATCGAACCCTTAGACCTCCTATATAGTAGGCAGATGCTCTATCTGTTGAGCCACATCCGCTTCCCTATTTTCCCTTCTTGTGAGTAATTTTAAATCCAGTCTTCGGGGGAAAAGTAGATATTTTCTCTTGGTTTTACACTACCCAAATTTCAGAAATCTACTTATAACTGGGCAAGATGACACCCCTTAGTAACAGATAACTCGAGGATTTCGGTTTTGTTTAATTGCTTACATTCATGACCTTATTCTAATGTCCTATTTCAGCGTGTTGACGTTCAAAAGGAGGATCTTTCATAGACTGTCCGTCACACTGGCACGTCCAAGTACTCATGGAGGAAACTTTTGATAATACAATTATGTAATTTAATTGCCATATTTCTAAGCATCCACGAATGGAAAGTTATTTTCATGTACTTATTTTTTAAAATAATTTCAGCCTTTTTAATAGCATTTTTCTCTTGAATATAATGTCTTCTTTATTGGCTATTTATTTTATAGCTTGGAAAATAAAAACTATGTTCCACACATTTTAAAACTAAACCTCTATCTGTTAAGGTTTCAAAATACTGGTGGTAGAGAAAAAAGTAATATGTTACTCAGGAGGGGAATAAAAATTAAGGCAAGTTTTTAGTCTGTGAAACACCTGTAAACTTTAACTTATCTGGTATACAGTGTGAATCCTGAAATATTTATTGTAGAAACTATTTTGTATACTTTCATGTACTTTTAATATTCTCTTCTCCCTGCAAACATTCCTGGGACCATTGTAGAAATGAATTTCAGAACAGCATAGTTCTACAGTATAAACCAAGGACTGAACAGATGTAGTCCACAAATCATGAAGAGCGATGTTCTAAAAGATCTCCTTAAGTCAGTCTCCCTTAGAAACCTAAAATTTCGCTGGATTCCCCAAGCCTAGTTAAATCATAATATGCCCCAAGAGCGGTAGATACAGTAAAAACCTCTTACCACTAGGCAGTCAGTTGTCCAGGTCATGGAAAGGCTTTCCTCCTGCAAGTGGAGCCCAGAAGCAATGAACCTGAGCCGGGTGTCTGGAGGGGTGGTGCTCAGCCCAGGATGCCTGTCCACTAATCGCCAACGTGGACAAGCCAAGCGTCTCTCTTCCAGCACCAGCTTCTTCCTGGGCTCCAGCGGTGCTGGGGGCAGCTTCTTGGGGCACGGGTCTTAACAGGACAGGGGCTGCAGATGGGAAGGGCAGAGGTGCCGACGGCGACCCACGAGAGCAGGAGGTTCGGGGCCGGGTGCTAGGAGCACAGAGCCTGAGAGTCCAGGACAGCCTGCCAGAGAGACTCCGGGCTGTGGGGTGAGTGGCCGTCCCCTGTTCCTTCCTGCCAGCTGCGCGCACGCGTTGACTCCCAGCTCCCTCTTCCACGCTGTTATGTGTGCTTTCACCCGGACTTCCTTTCTCTTGGCCCCACAGCCTGGAGTGACGCACAACTGTCAACTCCCTTAAAGCCCCATGGAGCCCATGGACGCCTCTGAGGGTTTCACAGCTTCAATCTGAGAGATTTTTCCAGAAACACATCGTTTAGTTATGTTATACCATAGGCCCAACTCTTCTCTGACAAGTTTTGGTCGTTGGGGAGACGTCTGTTAAGGAGGGGTCCTTTTGATTCTTTTCTCATACCTCTGCTCTGTCCTTGAAAAAGAGGGAACTTCTCAAGCTTGTGTTCCTCTTCCAAGGAGAATAAAGTGGCCACTCTGATTTCCCAGAGCTGAAGGTATTCACGAGACCCTAAAAATTCACTATTGGGAGGGTCAGTGCAATTTAAATTACCAGTGCTTCCTGAGGTGAGCCCACCTGGCCCAAACCGGTCCCCAGGGTGGGCCAGCCGGGCCCCCCCATTTTATTCACTTCCTCTGAGCTCAGGTGTGTCCCCCTGGGAGCCCAGCCAGGTTTTTTCCCCACAGGGATGTCTGCTCGTGTACCTCAAGATCCCTTTTCATGCTGGGAGGTAGAGGCCTTGCTTTGACTCCAAATCAACCCTTGCCAGAAAAGCCTTACAGTGGAAGAGGGTAAAATCAGGCGTTAATTGTGCCTGACGGAAGTTCACAGAGTAAGGTAAGGAAGGCTTCTAGAGTTTAGCCAAGGGCGAGGTCATTTTCACACCCATTTCTCTCTGACTTCAGGAGCCCCCGCACTCAGCTTACCTTTCTTAAGAGAAAGAGCAGGTTTTAAGGAAAATATGACAGGTTTCATTTTGGAGCATTACAAGTGAGTTACGTGTGAGAGATCCTGCTGGCAGGAGCCAGAAGACGTTGGTTACAGGTCTGCAGCCTGTGAGCTGGGCTCCGAGGCTGGGGGCGGCGGCTCTGAGTGGGAGCTGTGGACTGACTGACGGGGCACCAGGGTGGTGAGAGGGAGAGCCGCCCGCCTGACGCTCCCAGGTGGTTTGTCGTTGTGAGAAACTGCTTTCACGTACGCGGACATCCACCCTCAGAGCATTCATTTTTAATTTTAAGAATCTCTTCTGTATCAGCTGTTTTAGCCCTACTTTTTAGATTTGTACTCTTTTTTTTTAACATATGTACCAGGGATTTCTCTTTTCAAAGATCCAGTTTTAGACTTTTCACTAATTACTTTATGCCTCTTGTAGCTTTATGACCTTCTTTCTCCTTTTTTCCTTTGATGTATTTTTCTGCTCTTTCTTTAATACTTAAGCAGAGTGCAAAATTCATGTGTTTTCTTTTTCTTTTGTGAAAGCCTTTAACTAGGAACTCGTATTGGCATTCTATTGCCATTAGAGGCCTGGGTGATGTTTTAATGTTCCTTGTTTCCTGGGTGCTCTTTTGTCATGCTCATTCCTCACCTCATTGGCAGGGTGTCTTTGGGGCCCTGAAGAGAAGAAACTGTGGAGCCTCCCACTGGCCCTCCACCTTCTCCCCACCCCTGCCCACCATGGACCACCAGGCAGAGCTGTGGCTGTGGTTACAAAACAGGCGAGGCCTGTGTCCTCTCCCTGGGGGTTTCCCAGAAGGCGAGCTGGCCCCGTGTGCCTTTGACTGCCGGCAGCGCCACCTGAGAGCCTTCCAGCCCTTTCCCATCGCCTGTGGCTCACCCCCACCTTCACCCCAAGGACCTGGTAGTGTTTTCTATAAACTCCATCTAATTGGACCGTCCTTAACAAAAATGGGCTCCATAGGTTATGTGTTCCAGCTGGAATAAGTTCTGTATCAAGTTCTGCATCGTTGCACGTTGATAGCATTTTAAATCCCTTCACTTCAGCCTGGCAAATGCCGTGAGAGTTTACATACGCAAATAAATGTATGTCAGTTACCTTAGTTACTAGCAGACCAAGTCAGCAAACCCAGTAAAGCTCAATGTTGACCAAGAAAAAGACAAATGCTATAATACCTCATTTGGATTTTATTTTATGTTATGAAAAACAGCATTAATTAGTGTACGTGGACTTGAATGTTATAATTAAACGTGTGGACATCTATATCATAGAGAAGTATAAAACAAATCCCTCCTGTTTACCCAGTGTCAAAGAGCCAGAACTGCAGGCACTTGCTCAGATGATCCTAAGTAGCCCGCGTGGCTCTTGAGCACAGAATCCTGCAGGAAGGACTCGGACAGCTTTTTCCTAGAGGCTGAGCATTTTAAAGATGGGGCACAAGGTATTTTAATCCTGAGCATAAACCCAATTTTTTTTACTTAAATAACTAAAATCGATCCCATTTATTTAGAATTATGCTAGATAGCAAAATTTAATTACTCTGTCTTTTTTAAATGCCCTACTGTGTGTCAGAAAATATTTAAAGCAAATTAATGCTTATCAGAAATGGGTTATCTTGTTCCTGTCAAAGCCTGTTAAATGCTTTATATATTTACTTACTTTACTTTATTCTGCCTTAGTACCTCGTATATAAATCCATCAAATGTTTAGCAAAATATGCTTTAAATGATGATAGAGATCAATGAAAAATATGACTGTTTTAATGAAATAAATTGGAGAGCACTTGCCCATATGTATATGGGAATTCTGAGGCAGGATTCATGGTCTGATTTCAGCTCTGCCAGCAATCAGATGTTTTGTGACCTTGATGAAGGAACTTAGCATCACTAAATCTTTTCCTCCTTACTGCCAAATGGTATAGAAAGTCCTGTCCTGCCTGTCTCACAGTTGATTTTGTGAAGATTAAATAAAGTTAATTTTTTAAAATGCCTGTTAGACCAATACATAAAACAGTATAATTTCAGTACTTTTTGAAATGTTTTGTTGATGCTTCACATTGTTTTATTATGAAACAGTTAAATAAATAGCAAAAATTAAGAAGTAAAAAACAAATTTCCACGTACCCATCACGCAACTTGAACATGTCTTAAGATTTTTCCATATTTGCTTTAATAATTTTCACAAAATAAAACCATATAGATCCACTGTGTACTGCACCATGGTTTCATTCTGTCCTCTCCTTCCATAGAAATGCCACATTATTTCCTTGACACCCTGTAGTCATTTGACCATGGTCACTTCAGGCTTCCTACTCAACTTCCATAGCTTCTCAGGCATCAGACAACTTTATTTCAAGAAGGAGGGCATCCAATTATAATGCTTTTTAACAGAAGGGCAGGCCAGATGCTGTAACTAGTCATCGTCAAGAAAGCCTGTAATCAGACTCGATTTGCCTTGTTTTCTTCTCTTCATCTCTTCACCTTCTAGATGTCACTTGATGCCAAACAGAAGCAAAGGCATTCTTTTAAGGGCATTTGCACAGTAACAAAAGATATTCCAATGAAAATAATTTTTATTTTTAATCATTTTCTTTTAGATGGATAAACTAAAAACAGAAGCAATTTCATAACCTGATTAAAGCTACGATTGCAGGCAAATTTGGGTGACAAATACGAGTATTTACTGTAATGGGGAAAAAGTTAATATTTTAAAGCAAGGTTGACAAGAAAAAAATTGTGTTAGTTTGCAAAAAAAGAAATTTGTTTCTTTAAGTGAAAATTGGGGTCAGTAGGCCATAGCTCTCCTTGCTCCTACATGACTGAAATAAACGAAATAATGCAGCAGTAAAACAGTACTGAGCAAGCTAATGATAAAATTAACCACCCGAGCTTGAAGAAAATCATTGCAAGTTAGAAATACGGGTTTTGTGTGAGAAAATACCAAAGTTTAAATGCATGTCCGCTTCACCTCAGTGACTGTAGCCAGAAACCCCAAGTCCTGGCTCGTGTTCCTGAAGGACCCCGCGGTCCTCGCTGGGGACGCAGGGGCCACCTTTGTCCCCGCACATGCTCCTGCTGGTCGAGTTCCCGTCGTGGGCTTGCTCAGGCTGCAGTAGAGACGGTGCCCGGCCTGAAGGCTATCGAGGCGCGCAACCCCCGCGGGTGAGCCTCGTCTAAGCCGGTGGCAGTGTCTGGACTTCCCTAAGTGGAAAAACGGAAGTGGCTTCACTGGACGTGCGCTGCGGTGTGGGCATCGTGCGGGGGTGCTGAGGCACACGTCGCCCACGCCGGCGCTTCGAGCACACGCCACGGCTACTTCAATGCAGGAGGAAGCAGGACGGTGAAGCACACTGGCGGGCCGTTCTCTGCCAGCTCAATATTTTCAGTGGTGACATTTCAGTGACGTATTTCGAATACATGAACATTAATGTAATATTGCTACCACTCCTCTTGAATTTTGTGATTCATGACTTTAAAAGTAAGTGGGAATCTGACTTAACATCAGAACATATCAGAATGAATAGCACTTTTTGCTTATTCTATACATTTATATACATTTATATTTACCCAAACACATACCCGAACATCCTGTTTGGCTGAGTGTGTGTGTTAATGCTAGCAGTTACCTTAAAGAAAATGTTAGTTAAAAGGCTGGGTTTTAGGTGTATTTTATTATATGCTCATTTATTTATATTTGGTCATAGAGTAAACAAGGGTCAAACTCCTATTTGCATATAATTTTAAAGTTATATGTAAATTGAAGGGATTTATACAATGATCTATATGGTACTGAAACAACTATTTGGTTCACAGACATTTAAAAATGATGTAAGATTATTTAATCAGAATATGTTTTTTAATTACAATTTTTCACATTTTATTCCCTGGTGTCAAGTTGTATAACCACAGTCCAAGTTTTATTTATTCTTAATGGCACTTGTTTCCAACATCAAAGAAGGCGAAAAATAGGTTATAGCCATGGGAAAACACTCATTCTATCCTGCAACTCCGGTCACATATATTGGCTCTCAGAACACAGCAAATGAAATCAGCACTAATGCTCCCCGGTGAACTTTGAAGATAAGGAATTATAATATCAGTAAACTGACTTGACGTCGATGTCACATGTCCTGCATGAGGCAGTGTGGATATGGAGGGAGACAGAGGTTGTCTAAGGTTTCTTTCCCTGTGTCCATGTTATCAAAGTCACCTCTGTGTCTGCTTCTCTCTAATAATGACATTTACACCTCGTTGCATTATTAGGAAGTAACATGGATCGCATGTGTTAGTAGATTCTTTTTAATTACTGTGTAAAAATGGTATGTAATTGAAACAAAAAGCATTGTTCCCATCCCGGTTATTTTTCCTCAAGTCCATCCTGTCAAGCTGAAAGCGTGAAAGTTATTTTCTGGTGGTGTGATTAGATTGGGGCTGAACTCTCCAGCTGGCAGGGCTGACGGTGAGTGGCGGCGGCTGTCCCCAGTGCTTGTCATTTCCTGACATGCCTGACAGGATGGGGACAGCCGCCCCAGACAGGTTCATTAGATGGCGCTTCCTACAGCTGGGCTAAAAGGAGAAAAGAAAGAAAGAAGCCTGTGCTTTGTCAGGGCCCAGGCTGCGGCAGCCCCTCTTGTTGGTGTAAACCGGGGCCTTGTTTTGACAAATTTTGATCCATGCGGTTCCTGGACCTCCTGACACATCCTGCGCCCCCCACCCCGGCCTGCCCTCTGCGCCCCGCGCCGCTTCCTCCTGCCCGGCATGGCCTTCCCAGAGCGGGGCTCAGGAGAAGGGCCGGCATGCACGGAGGTCAACAGCCAGGCCCCATGGGCTCTCCACGGGACCACCAGCCGTGGCAGGAAGGGGTGCACCGCGCCAGCCCGCGCCGTGAGGGCGGCCCCCTCAGGACCGCCAGGGAGCTCAGCCCCTGCTTCCTGGGTGCCGCGGAAGCTGCAGCAGACCTTGAGGTCAAGGAAGAGGAATTACGGAAGGCTATAGAATACCAGCTCCTCAAACAAATGATTCCAAAATCCAGCCCAGAAATCTGTTTCTTTGGCAGTGGTAGCGCCCCTTCGGAGGTGACCTGAGATTAAGGGGCGAAAAAAGTGTGTTTGAAACGTACATGCGTACAGAGTCACGATTTATTCTTTTCAGCCCCAACTTCAACTTTTGAAGCGGTGGTATTGGAAAAGGAAAAAATCTTCAGCCAAGAAATTCCTGGCTGACCCTGTGCTGAGAAAGCAAACACTGACGCCGCTGCACCTCACTAGCGCGGGGTCTCCCTGCGTCGGGGCTGGTAGCTGCTTTCCGTTGCAGGGAACTTTTGATCTTAATTTTTAGTAAGTGAAACATGCCCACATAGAAAGCATTTGACGGTATACAGTGAAATAGCCTGTGCTGCCGTTTGCCCTCTTCCCATTCACACGGAAAGACACAAAACACAATGCGTGTGTCCCTTGTGTAATGAAGACGGTTGTTGGGGAGGGGCCAGCTTCTCCTTCACAGAAACCCTAACCCTTACCTTTCCTTTGTATCCTGAGTTTCTGCTGCTTTAATTCCCGTCTCTATGACAACTGTTTAAATTGGGATGGGCAACTGTCATCGGGAGTATTACTGAGAGAAAAGTGTTAGTGAGTGCACAGCTCCCATAGATAGAGCATTTCAATATAATCCAATTTTAATTGAGCTCCAGAGACTTTGATGTGCTGCAGAGGCTGGAGAGCTATTCCAGGGAGAAATTAAACAGCCCAGCAAGGCTTCCCTAGTCCAGACTGTCACCATTTTAAGGAAGCATTAGCATCAGACTTAACCTGCCCTTGTGGAACATCTCACTTCTTTTTGCAGCTTCTCGCTGATTTATTTTGCCACATGTATAAGCAAGGGGACTTTCATCTTTTTATACATGTTTTTACACCCATTTGATTGGAGGCTTGAAAAACTCTTATGGACCTGAGATTGATCTTATGCTGTCAGTTGCACTTTGCTCTACAATTCATAAAAGAAATAGGAAATAGAGTATGGATTCATTGAAATTGCCAGATATCATATATTAAACTTTCTCTTTAATGTTGCTTTGAAATACCCTGTCTTGTTGCTAAAAAGTTGAAGGAAGTGTAATTTTTATTTAGCTTTGATTTATCATTGGATTTCATTGTAATGCTTGAATGCTTGGGCATTTATTAGAAGCTAGGATATTTGTTTCAGGATGCATTAAAGTATTTTTTCCTTATCCCATGAAAAATACCTCTCAGGGAAAGCCAGCTGAAAACTGGCACACGTTAGTCTTTTTTTTTTAATGGGGAAGAAAATGGTTACTTTTCCATTATATTCAAAAAACTTTCAAATATTTTGAACCATGTTGAAGACACATTAGGTGTTTCCTTAATAAATAAAAATGACATAAAACCATAATAGGAATTAACCTAATTGCTCATTTCACATAACACTTTATAGAATATAAAATAATTGCTAAATATAATGCTTGTAAGTCAAAAAGCTTCGGTATAGTTACTTTAAACTTAAGGAAGTTATTACCTGTTTATAACCTACCTGAGATTTCTGATGTATATTTTGGTACTTTTTTTTTTTCAAAATAGATTATTTTAATTATATGTTGAGAAATTAAGTAAATCTTGAAAATGATGAGAAATAAGTATCAGCATATGCCTCTTCATAGACGTTTCTCCCAGGGTTAGGTTTATCTAACCTGTAAACCTAAAACCTGACCTATTGTAAAACTAATGCTACTGAAGCACCAGGGCCCCTGCTGAGGCCAGGGAGGCTGGGGGCTGAGTGGTCTCAGCTACGCACCTGCCCTGAGCAGCCTCAGAGGACCTGGATTGCTACGGCTCCAGGAATTTGTTGTGACTCCTTTCCTCATTCTAAATAAAGTCACTTCCATAGTTTATTTTTATTTATAATTTTATATTATTTTCTGGTATAAGCTGCCATATATTATTTTACTGCATCTCTGTCCCCTCCCCCACCCCCACCCCCCACTGGCTGCAGTGAATAGCCTGGTACATACTTCATCTTGCTTGCGTGGGAATATATCCACCAGATAAACTCCTAAAAGTGAAATTGCTGGAGCAAAGGGCACAGGTATTTGAAATTTTGATAGTGCCAAACTTTTCTCCATATAAATTATACTAATTTCACTACCACCAGCAATACAGAAAATGCCTGTTTTCCTCACAGCTAGCTCAGAGTATATATTATTAGGTTTTTTATTTTTTATCAATTGGTTAAATGTTTAAAAAATAGTGTCTCTGTGTACTTTTAGTTTTCCTACTTTGGGAGAGGCTAAGTGTCTTTTCAATGGAGTAAGAGTCACTTGTAATACTTTTTCTGTTTCTTTGAATTTTTTAAAACTACATCTTACTGTATCAAAATATCTGTAGAAGGAGATTATTAATACATTGCATGGTTTGTCTCATGCATGCATTTTTTAAATTTTTTATTTATTTTTTTATTTTATTTTTTTAGATAAATAGATCACACAAAACATTACATTAAAAAACAGAAGAGGTTCCCATATATCCCACTCCCCACCCCACCCCACCCCCGCTCCTCCCACATCAACATCCCTTTTCATCAGTGAGGCACATTCATTGCATTTGGTGAATACACCCTGGAGCACTGCCACCTCATGAACCATAGTTTACATTGTAGTTCACACTCTCCCCCAGTCCATCCAGTGGATTATGGCAGGATTCCTGCATCTGTCCCTGCAATATCATTCAGGACAACTCCAAGGCCCGAAAATGCCCCATATCATACCTCTTTCTCCCTCTCCCTGCCCTGAGCAGCTCCCATGGCCACGTCTCCATATCAGTGATCTAGTTACTTCCATTGCTAGAGTCACAACAGTTTATAGTAGAATACCAGCAGGTCCACTCTAATTAATAAATTCCTCCATCCTATGGACCCTGGGATGGCGATGTCCATTCCACCTCTAAGTCAAGAGAGGGTTTAGATCCCATATGGCTGATGAATGCAATTCTTCTCCTTGTAGTTGTAGACACTCTCAGTTCCCTGGTATGGTGGTTGAGCATTCTCACCTCCCGGTCAGCTGACCTGGGTAAGTCCAACGAACCAGAGAGTAGGTGCTGCAACTCTGCTGAGGCTCAGGGCCCAGCTGACACATGGACAGTCCAGAGATTTAAGTCTCCTGTGTAGACACCAATCCCAGCGCCAACCACAGGTTCAGTAAAAGTGACAGAAGAGGCATGTGTAGAGAGGTCACATCTGAGTCCAACACAATCACATTCAGGAGCACAAATTCCAAAGAAGGGCCCACTGGCAAGGCACTCAACTCCAGAGCCATTTGCCGTGACTGTAGGACCTAGGTATCTCTGTAGCCCTCAGGAGGACCATTACCTAGGGTTGTATCTACTTTGACTGTCTCTGGGTTCCTGCTGAGATGTGTGTGTGACCCCTCTGATGACCTCCCGACTCATTTCAAAGTCTCTTAGCCTTGTAAACTCATTTGTCTTTACCATTTGCCCCTTTTTTCGTGGTCTTTTTCTAGTTGCATCACTAGCTGGTGATGGTAGTAATCCCTCTGCACCAGGGAAGCTTATCCCTGGGAGTCATGTCCCATGCTGGGGGGAAGATAATGCATTTACATGCTGAGTTTGGCCTAGAGAGTGGCCACATTTGAGCAACATGGAGGCTCTCAGGCACCCTGCAGCTCTAGGACTAGTTCATATTTCAAGCACACAGGCACTGGACCATCCTTCTTCACTGGTCTTTGTCCTTGCACTTGGGGGATTGTTGCTGTTCCATTGGGGAATGTGATAAAGCTCCCCAGGATGGGAACCTAGCACTCCCTCAGTTGTCATATGTAATTCTATCCACTCTGACAATACCCAACGAACATCCGAACATATCTATATACCCTATATGCATGCCCTGGAGAAATTCCTCCCACCCATGCATCCCCCATCAATGGCACCCCACACCAGTTCTCCTCCCCTGCCATAGTTGAACCTCTCTGTGATCCAAAACTACTTCAAAACTGAAGCCTAATATATTGCCAAATTCATTTAGTAGGAAAATGAAATAATATTGACAGGTTTAAAAATCAGAAATAGAATACATAAAAATTTAGGAAAATTAAAGTGAAAAATAAATTAGGGTATTAAAAAATGAAAAATATCATAAAACTTTGATTTTGATGTTTTACCTTTCATCATTGTAATAGGTGTTGCCCTGCATGTACAGTGGCAAGGCAATCTCCATTCCTTCTTCAGTATCTACATCCTTTTTTTTTTTTTAAGTTTGTCTTCTAAAAGTTTTAGATCACCTAAAGTCACATATACAAAATAGGGAGCTCCCATATACCCAACATCAAACCCTTTTCCCACTTCCCCAGCAATGATCTTTTTACGTGTGGATGTTATATTTGCTACAGCTGTTGTACAGATATTGAAACATAGCTACCAACCATGGTTCCATTATGGCTTACTTACAGTTTATATTTTAGACTGTATACTTTTCTATATTTTTGGTTACATTATGTCATGCATGTATTTTTGCATGATAGATACCATATTGATAATCTATATTATGAAAATTATATACATTTGTGTGTATCTCTCATTCTTCAGCCTTCCCGTATAGATCAATTTGATATTCCTCTTTGGAGCATCCTCCCAAAATTTGGTACCATTAGTTATGAGGATAAAATCTTTGTTAATTCACCCACCTACCTAATAAGAACCTTTTAAAATTTTTAACTGTTCACTTACACCACATTCTCATACCACATTCTTAAAATATATGCTAGCTAAATGTATGAATTCCACATAGTATATTTGCTGTACAGAAATCTGTATTGGAAGAATCACATTCTCTGTAAATTAGATTGCCAAATGAGTCGGCCAGTATATGCTTTTGTTTGTTTACTAAAACAAGGATACTGAGGAAATAGCCGCTGAGCTCACTGGTGCCGCAGACATTAAGCACCTCCTACATGCTGGCCCCTGGGAAACACCCTTCCTCCACTGCACCTGTTTGACATGAAGCTACCGTCTTGTCCTGCTGGAGTAATCCAGGTTTCCAGTTTAGCATCCTTCCAAGGCATTGCCCTCACTACTTCCAGAGTGGTCTTTCTAAAATGCAGATTTTTTTTTTTAAAGATTTATTTTTATTTATTTAATTCCCCTCCCCTCCCCCGGTTATCTGTTTTCTGTGTCTTTTGTCCGCTTCTGTTGTCGTCAGCGGCACAGGAAGTGTGGGCTGTGGGCGGCGCCATTCCTCAGCAGGCTACACTTTCTTTCACGCTGGGCGGCTCTCCTTACGGGGTGCACTCCTTGCGCTCCCCTACGCGGGGGACACCCCTGGGTGGTGCGGCACTCCTTGCGCGCATCTGCACTGCGCATGGACCAGCTCCACACAGGTCAAGTAGGCCTGGGGTTTGAACCTCGGACCTCCCATGTGGTAGACAGACGCCCTAACCACTGGGCCAAAGTCCGTTTCCCTAAAATGCAGATTTAAGCTTGTAACTTCTCTTCTCTGGGATCTCAGTGGCACCGCCCTTATCTCTAGAACTGCCAATCATTGAGAACCAGGTTTAAAACCACTTAACCAGTTAGTCCTTTCTGCAGCGAGCTCGTGGGACAGCGCCGTGCTATAGAAAAGTGACCTGCGGACCTTGAGTGGAGACCTGGGGGTTAAGATAAATATAAAAGCTCATTTCATTTTTTCAACAAGCCAGTAAAATGGATTCGTTTTACCAGTCTGGCCTGAGTAGAAGGTGTGAACTCCATGAAAGCAAGCGTCCTCTCTGCTCCCTTGCTAACGAATTCCCTGTACCTAGCACAATATCTGGAACCCAGGAGTTCCTGAGTACATTTTCGTTTAATGAAAAACGATGTGTGATGCTAACAGCCTTTGCCTGGGGCATAGAACTTCCTCCTGATGCCCAAATCAAAGAGACAAATGGCAAATTCTCTGCATAGTAGCATTTTGCTACAAATATAATAGTGTACAACCAAGAAATATAAAGTAAACAGAAGGGGGAAAAAAAGGCAAAACAGTCTGGAACCATTTCAATCGTGCAGAAGAGCTGTCTAGGAGGTATTTAGCCCTGTAAACACTACTCCATTGCCTCCCAGCTGGGAGGTCTCTCAAACTGCTTCCAAATGCAGGTATTTACAAAAGACATTTCGTTTACAAGCAAGGAGCATTTACTGACCTATTTACATTTAGAGTGAGCTGCATTTCTTAAAGAGCAGTTAATTATCCTCTAATACAGAAAATTGGGAGAAGTAAAACTATCACAAGACATTCTGTAGCTGGGTCGTCTCTAGTTGAAGCAGAAAGCTATTTTTAAAAAGAGGAAACTTCCAATAGAGCAGGCTGAACACTCAGAGCTTTCCGTTAAGTAGTGTGTAAGTAGCAAATATGAACAGAGTTCGGCAAAGGACCAGACTTAGAGCAGTGTGCGATGCAGAAGCAGAGGTGGGGTCCGAGCCAACACCCCTGCACACGGTCGGGGTCCAGGCCAGGGCCAGGGCTTCTCTCCTCACCCTGGGGTGGGGGGGGTGGGGGGTGTTGTGAGGTTGTGAGTCCATTTGTTCAGCTCCTGTGGGCAGCCAGACTTTGTGCCAGCCCCCGCTAGACCCTTTGTCACATGTTACCCCATTCAGTACTCACAACCACGCTGTAAAGGTGTGCGCGCTCATTCTGTGTAAGGGGACACTGAGGCTGAGGTATGTAGGTGACTTGTCCATCTTTGCACAGCTAGGAAGAGGTCTGTCCGTCTTCCTAAGTCTGAACTCACTCTACTACTGCATAGCATACACATAAATATAAAACGATGAGAGTCCACCAAAATAGGTGGTCCTAAAGTAGACACCACCTGTATGGACTGGTGGCATGAGGAAGCATGCCCAGGGTGACACTCTGGCCATGTCAGGACCCTGATCTAAAGAACCCCCAAGATGCAGATTATCTGCATGAAGACTGGGTTTCATTCTATGGCTACTCTTGGGGAAGGAATAATGATAGAGGAAAGAGATCTAGCTTTAAGAGAGAGAAAAATCAAATTTTCATAAAGCCTACAGATGCACCTGTGGGTGTCCACGAGTGCTCAGGTTCCCACACTTTAAAACTCTGAACTTGTAGTTTGTGAAAATAGCTTTCAATTGCTAATTATCACTGAAAAGGAAAGCCTTTAGAGCTTGAAAAATAATTCCCATTCCTCTTGTCTCTGGCCCCTAGTAAGTCTGGTACCTTCCTGCAGATACTTGGTAAGTGGTAAATGTCTTTTGAATAAATGCCTTCTTCAAATAGGAGGTTTTGGACATGTAGTAGGAATTTACCTGGAAGACAAGGAGAGGGAAGCATTTTAGAACTTGCACAAAGAATGGGCCTTCCCAGCACCCACATGTGGTTTCGGGCAACTGGAATGTGATGTGTGGCAGCAGAGGTGGAGTGGAGGAAGAGCGGATCTCCGCCATCTCTGCAGGGACCAGTTCATGAAACCCATCAGCAGGTGTGGTTATGTGTGTAACCAGCTCCATGACTCTTACTGAACTCTGAAGAGTTTGTTTCAAAATACTGTTCTCAAGTCTTAAAATTCACAGGAAGTCCTGAGTTAAGGACTTGGATGGATGAGTGAGTGGATGGATAGGTTATTAAAGATAGTGCCTGAAACAAGCACGAGGCATGTCCAGGTAACATTTCTAATCACTGACTTCAACTCCTGACCGAATATTTAAGTAAGACTCTTTACAGAATGGTTTCCAAATGCAGAAAATTCTTATTTAGCTTTATCACCTCTTAACCTGGATCATGGAGAGCCTCTTCAGCTTATCCTGGAAAAGTTTACATAATTTAAGGGTATTTTAGAGCCCTTTGGTCACTCAGATACTACCAGTGATGAGGATAAAGACACTTAAAGATGCTGAGGGAACAAGGAGCTGATATTGTCAGCACAAGCTTTCAGGGACTGCTCGTATCATCCAGGTGTGCCAGCAGTGAGTTTTGTGAGCTGTATGTAATTATGGCATATTGAAAAGAGCTGTTCAAATATGCAAATCTTCCAGGACCCATGTGAATTATCAATATGGAGCACTCAAGCTTTTCATTCTTCAGAGAACAGGGACACAAAGGTTTCCTCAGGTAGTAAGGCTTGCATCAGGAGACATTCACCTGCAAGGAACAGATACCCTGACTCAGGTGGCTTACACAACAGGAAAATCTATGTCTCATCTCATATAATATGTGCTGAGTCAGGTAGGCCCCAGGGGTGACTGATTCCACAGCTCAAAGAGGCACCAGCAGGTAAATCAGCAATTAGAGTATAGTTGGAGAGTGCTTTGATACACGTGGGTACAGGCGCTCAGAGGGCATGGCAGGTGCTTAGCTCAGCCATTGATGGGGTTAATCAGAAGAATGTGTGGAGGGGTTTCCTGCCGGGCAGGCACTGGAGCCTATAGAACTCAGCAAAAGTTAAGCGGTGGGCAGAATGCACGTGGTGGCTCAATATGGGATTTCATACTGCTCTCAGTAATAATAATTACCCTTATTAAATTCTTACGGTGTGCCATTGTATATATGCTATGTATACATAAATTCATCTTTGATTTTCATGAGTTTTTGTAATACTAGAAGTTATAATAGCTAGGAACAGAAAACGCACTAGTATTTGTAGTACATACAACTTTTTCTGGTTAACATAGAGAAAGGTTAACTTGAGAAAATAGTTTAGCCCTTAAATTTAAAAAAAAAAAAAAAGTTTTTTTCTCTCCAGTACACACTTCTCACTACTTTTGTGTGTTTAAAATTTTTCATAATGAAGAGTTTTTAATGTTTTAAATTATTACTCTCATAATTAGCTCTTTAGTGAAAAGTAGTTCTCCTTTATTGTCTACTCTGTAAGTCAAGACTGATTTGATTATTGCAACTATAATTACTACAACTTCCTCATCAAATGTACCATTTCTTATTGTACCAAAACTTTAATATATTTTCCAAAACAATTTGAGCCAGTATGTTAAGTAGCTACAAAATCAAACCGTGTTAACAAAGTGTTTCAAAGAAGAATCTCCAACTCACGAATTCAAGTGATCTGAAATAGAAAAACACATCTAAAAACAAGGGACATTAAATATAACTAGTTTTAAAAACTGTAGCTATACAGAATAATACAAGAGACATTAGCATACCCAGCCTGGAAATGAAATACTAGAAACCAGAAATCAGTTTCTTTCCAATAGTGTAAAGTTTAGTTCTGCTCTCCCTACCCATCCCTTTTTTAAATAATAGAGGGAAAAATACAAGATTTTCAGGTTTGCCAAATTTGAGAAAATGAGGAAACACAGCCAAAGATATGATACTTACACATGGGGACGTGCATGAGTAGGACAAAAATGAAGCAGCCATGCCAGTGTCATTTTTCATTTTGAGAGCTTCACCAGTGAGCATGCATTTGAAGATGAAGGAGGCACAGAGGACTCCAGCTGCAACCCAAATCTTGTTTGTAAATTAGATTTTTAAACATTTATTTCAGGAAAATTTTCTGTGTGCAGGTTCTGTAAGGAATGCAAAAAAGAAGGCAACCCTGTCTCTACCCTCAGGAGGGCGACACTTTTGAGGGGGAGTATATGTAATAAAATAGATAAATTTAAGAATTACTTGCCACACCTGAAATTTTTCAAAAGTTGAAACATTTTCAGAGGATGCACCATCCACTGTGTTTGAAATATTGAGATTTTAAAATAAAATTATCTTTTCAGATATGTCTAATAGAATCAAATATTGCCATAGAATGGTGCTTTGATTACTAGCATCCGTTTTTAAATATTCATGAGTAAACTTTTTTAAAAAATGGAAGTATTATAGCCATTCCTTCTTATCATTGAACTCATATTTTCATTCCATGTCCCCCACAAAATTTCTCTAATGTAAGGTATTTTATTATTGAAAGTCTTATACATCATTCTATTATAGTAATCTGGAAAATGTATATGAATTAAAATTTTATTTTTTTAATTCTTAAAACCATAAGATTCTAAATGTTTAAAATTTTTATTCTGGAATAAATTATTATTACAAATAAATATTGTTAATATATAGTCATACAACGACATAAAACAACATATGTATATTTTATAAACTTAAAAATAACTCTTCCATAAAATATGCAATATCTCTTAATGAGAGGGATGGTTAATTTATTCACAGATTAATATAATTTATTGCTAGAATGCCAAGGATCAATATTAGAGCTTTTAAATTTTTTTTTTTTAGTTTTCACTTTGGTAGATAATAAGTGCTGAGAAATCTTATTCACATAAATAAATAGAGGAGTGGAAGTTTTATTACATCAGCGTTACTCAATTTTTTTGTACTCCTAAGGTTTTTTTTGCCAAAAACCAGGTAGTGATCCACTATCAAAAATTATTTTTCCTTTTTTTCTCAACTGACAGCCTAATTAGATCCAATTTCAACTCTTTGCAAGCAAAGAATGGGGAAATCATCTGACTTGCAAAGGATTTTTTAAATCCTTGTCCTTAGGGACCTACATGCCTCGCCCGTAGGAAGCGTGCACTCAGCCGCTGAGCTACACCCACTCCCCTTATTTTTTGTCTTAATGGGTAATGTGAAAGGGAGCTGGGAAAGAGAATTTGTATGTCCTTCACAGGCAAGTTCTCAAGCAGATGAGTTTTAGGAAGTTGAGGATCTGGAAACTCACTGCTATTTAAGTTCTTCCATGTACTTCTATCTTGTTCTTTCCGTGCCTTTGGTAGGATAAAGAAGAAATAGCCTCACCAAAAGTTATGGCCGGAACTGGGAGGAGGGCGTTCCAAACATCTTGCTGTCTTTGCCTCTCTCCACTCCTTCCCCACCCAGAGAGGGGGTCTTCCATGAGGCCATTTTAGAACTCGGGCTGCTTCTGTCTCGTGATCCAGCTTTCCTTCAGTGCCTTGGCATCCTCTTAATTTGTTGGAAGGTAGAAAAAGAGCATGGAGGGTCACGTGTGAATTCACAGCTGAAATTTCCCTCCTTGAATATATTTGTTATGATCTTAAAACATTGATAATTTATGTGGAATTTTAAGAGTAATGGGACTTGTAACTTTGCTTTGTACTAAAAGCTCTTTAATTAAACGGTTCACCCTGCACTTATCTGTGGGATGTATCTCATGAACACGGAACAGGGCATGTTTATCCAGACTTCCACAGTGTTTTCATAAATTCTGAATAGGAAATGTGACTTGAAGCGAATTTTAGGTTCTTCACACTCGAAGAGAAAGGTACTCATAATATTTGTTTTAATGTGTTCTGTTAGATGATTTGAGATCAACAAAGCTATTACTAAACCAAGTACTTTTTGAGTTGCACAATATTAGCTGGCTTTAAAGGAAAAAAAGGTGAAACTGATCTGACAGCCAAATGCATGTTTCTGACAACATTTTATATGTCTGATATACCTGAGTGCACAGCAGCTCTGTTTGTCTTCAACTTGATCATCGGATAAAATGTGTTCAGCACACGTTTGGGCCAGGTGGGTGTCAGGGGCTCTGATCACGTTTGTTTGCACTGCTTCAGTGGCGAGTTCGCGGGGCAGACCTGAGGGTCCAAGGCTAGCACAAGCTCCCATCAGCACAAAACAGTTCAGTAGTCCCTGAAGAAAACCCCAAACTGCCAGTCTTGGGGTCAAAATGCTTTAATATTCTTGTTTATGACCTATGTGAGGTTATACAAATTATGTTTATTCAGTTTCCAGAACATGGAGCTTGATGGAATAGGTAGTATTTGTTAATTAGATTCCTGCATAATTTAGGGAAGCAGGCGGGCACAAACCAGATGCTATGGGAAGGTTGATGCATAAGAGAGAAAAGAAAACCCACAAACTTCTAGTGGAGATGAGAGGATTTAAATGATTTAGAAAGATATTAATACCTTGAACTCTAATGGAAAACAAACCTAAAGAGCTCTTATAGAAGGTTCTGAAATATAAAGCATTTTGTTCCTGTAAAGGTATAAATAAAATACAGGCAATTTTATGGTATTGGGTCATATTTCAGAGCTGGGCTTGATGCCCAGGGTTTTGTAGAAATGGGCCATGAACTCTGTATTTAATCAAATACAAATGATATTCCTTTACATTTCTAAAATGTGTACAAACCGATTAAACTCCTCATCACTTGCCTGAAGTAGGTTCCCAACTGGTCATGTCTCCAGTCCCACAATATCCCTACTTTTCCCTCCCATGCTGCCAGAGTGGCATGTCTGAAGTCTCATTCTGCCACCTCCCATTAATCTCACTTGCTTCCCACTGACTGTCAGCAGAGGAGAGCAGAGGAGGCTGTGGGTGGGGAACATGGACTGGCGTGAAATAATGTCAGATGTCAGCCTTCCCAGAGTGACTTACAGATTCGACACAATCCAGTCAAAATTCTAACAGCCTACTTTGCAAAAATGGAAAAGCCAAATCGTCAAATTATATGGAAAGATAAGGGGCCCACAATAGCTAAAAACCACCTTGAAAAAGAATGAGGTGGAAAGACACACTTCCCAATTTAAAAACTTATTACAAAGGTATAGTAATCAAAACTCCATTGTAGGGAAGCAGATGAGGCTCAACCAACTGGGCACCTGCCTGCCACATGGGAGGTCCCTGGTTTGGGTCCCAGAGCCTCCTAAAGATGAGCAGATGCCCAGCAGCCTCTGCACCTGCCGCAATGAGCAAAAATGCCTAAAGCAAGCAGAGGCCACAAGCTAGCAGAGGCCACAGCCCATAGGGAGCTATGTGCCTCAGGTGACTGGGTACTTGCTTCCCATGTGGGAGGTCCCGGGTTAGGTTCCCAGTGCCTCCTGGAGAAGGCGACCAAACAATGAGCAGACAGAAGAGAGAACCTTGGGGGAGATTAAATAAATAATCTTTTAAAAAAATAAAACCAATAGTACCAGCATAAGGGCAGACATATACATCAGTGAAATAGTATTTCAGAAATAAGTCCTCACATCTATGGCCAATTGATTGTTGAGAAGGGTGCCAAGTCCACTCACTTGGTAAAGAATAGTTTCTTCAACAAATGGTGCTGAGAAAACTGGATCTCCATTTGCAGAAAATGAAGGTGAATACCAACTTCATAACAGACACAAAAATCAACTCAGAATGGATCAAAAACCTTAATGTAAGAACCAAAACTATAAAATACCTAAAGAAAACATAGGGAAGTATCTTCAGGATCTTTGTGTTAGGCACTGGGTCCTAACACCAAAACCACAAAAAAACAAAAGGAAAGTAGCTAAACTGGAATTGAACAAAATTTAAAACTTTGTACGTCAAGAGATTTCATCATGAAAGTAAAAAGACAACCTACAGAATTGGAGAAAACATTTGGAAACCACGTATCTTATAAGGGTTTAATATTCCAAATACATAAAGAAATCATATAACTCAACAAGAAGACAACCCAACTTAAAAATGGGCAACAGACTTGAGTAGACATTTCCAATATACAAGTGACCAATAAGCACATGAAAAAGATGCTCAGCATCATTAGCCATTAGGGAAATGCAGATCAAAGCCACAATAAGATACTCCCTCACCCACCAGCTGACTGCATTTAAAAAAATTGAATGTGAGTGTTGGAGACAATGTGGAGAAATAGGAACATGCATTCATTGTTAGTGGGCATGTAAAAAATGGTGAAACTGCTTAGGAAAACAGTTTGGCTGTTCCTCAGAAAGCTAAGATTAGAATTAACCATATCCCACCTATAGATACATACCTAAAGGAATTGAAAGCAGGGACTCAAACATATAATGCACACAATGTTCATAGTGTCATTATTCACAATTGCCAAAAGACAGAAGCAACCCAAGTATCCACCAACAGATGAATGCATAAACAAAATGTGGTCTATACACACAATGGAATATTATTCAGCTGTAAAAAGGAAGGAAGGTCTGATACATGTGACAGCATGGATGAACCTGGAGGACATCATGTTGAGTGAAATAAGCCAGACACAAAAGGACAGAGATTATATAATCTCACAGATAATAATTAATTAGAATAAGCAAATTCTTATGGTCAGAAACTATAATACAGGTTACCAGGGGCTGCAGTGAAGGTAGCAAATGGGGCATTAATGCTTAATTGGTACAGGGTTTCTGCTTGTAGCCATAGAAGAGTTTTGGTATTGGATGGTGGTGATGGTAGCACAATCTTGTGATTGTAATTAACAGCACTGAGTTATATATTGGAATGTGGTTTTAAGGGAAAATTTTAGGTTGTTTGTATGTTACTAGAATAAAGATTTTTTTTTTAAAAAAAAAAGGATTGTACAAAACATACAGTGGACCCTATTGTAAATTATGAACTACAGTTAATAGTATAATTATAATAATATTGTTTCATCAATTGTAACAAAGGTACCACACAAAGGCAAAGAATTAATAATTAATAATATTGAAATTGTGTATCTGACGATGGGGAGTATATAAGAACTATATTTTCTGCATAATTTTTCTGTAAACCCACAACTTCTCTAATAAAAAGTTTTTTAAAAATTTATTACAACATGGTTCCCAGAAAGAAAAGTAAATAAAAGTATGTATATATGTAATATATAAAATATACCAATATAACATGTACTTGTATATAATATATAAGGTAATTAGAATAATGTATATATTTATATCTATATAGACACACCCCATAGCTTCCTGACAGACCAGCGTTGTTATAAGGTGCCATCTCAGCTTTCATGAGAAGGCTCATGACCATTATATTCATTTTACTGTTTGGGTTTTCAAATGGCCTCAGTATTTTTATTTTTTGGTGAAATAATCGTAGCAGAAGGTAGTTTTTGTTGTTATGACTCTTTGATTTGTCTTAAATTTTTTCCTACTTGACAAAATAAAAAGTGGACCCTGTATCAGCACCCCTCATGCCTTCTTAAATTACACCAGTCCATGAAATTCAAGTCTGGAGCCCACTGCTCTCAACTAAGAATTTGACAATGTATAAACTGTGGGAAGTCACTGTCACCCTTTTGTGAAATGGACAAAAAAGTGTTTGGCCTTTAGAAACTGAAAAGCCTCTGTCACATTATCTTCAACAAGGACACGTGAGCTTGTGAACAGAACTTCAGGGACCGCTAGTGCCATGTACTCTGCATTGCCTTTGCCAAAACCACCCGTAATAGGTTTTGTGATCACTTTTTTCCACATCAAAATATCAGATGTTTTCCACTGTCCCATAACTAGTAAATAGCAGAGCCAAGATTTAAATAGGAGTCTGACTGCCTTAAAAAACCTTCCAAAATCTAAGGAAAGACAGAAACTGAATTAAAATGTTAGAAAATGGAATTGTCAGAAAATAAAAAGGCGAAAAGATTACATATTATTTAGGCTTGAGAAAAGAAATAGGAAAAGGGACTTCATAACTTATTGTCAGAGTTGAATGAGTGTCAGGTATATAAAGCTCACTGACTGTTTCCCTCTTCCTCCAAGGAAAATGTAAGTGCAGGTGATTACACAGAGTTTGCTACTGCAAGCGGAGGAAGAGGTTATTTTTTTTTTTTTATTGACTTTGTAATAATATTACATTAAAAATATATATGTGAGGTCCCATTCAACCCCATCCCCCCACCCCCCCTCTCCCCCCCCCAACAACACTCGTTCCCATCATCATGACACATCCATTGGATTTGGTAAGTACATCTTTGGGCACCTCTGCACCTCATATACATTGGTTCACATCATAGCCCATACTCTCCTCCATTCCATCCAGTGGGCCCTGTGAGGATTTACAATGTCCGGTGATTGCCTCTGAAGTACCATCCAGGGCAGCTCCATGTCCCAAAGACGCCTCCACCTCTCATCTCTTCCTGCCTTTCCCCATACCCTTTGTCCACTATGTCCACTTTTCCCATTCCAATGCCACCTCTTCTATGTGGACATTGGATTGGTTGTGTCCATTGCACCTCTATGTCAAGAGGAGGGTCAGATTCCACCTGGATGCTGGATGCAATCCTCCCATTTTCAGTTGTAATCACTCTAGGCTCCATGGTGTGGTGGTTGTCCTTCTTCAACTCCATCTTAGCTGAGTGTGGTAAGTCCAATAAATCAGATTGTAGGTGCTGGAGTCTGTTGAGGCTCAGGATCTGGCTATCACATTGTCAGTCCAGAGATTCAAATCCCCTAAATATATCTTAAACCCCAACATTAACTGCACCTCCAGCACATTGGCATGAAAGGGAAGAGGTTATTTTTAATACGCATTGGTAGATCTGGAAGGAATGTGTTTGCTGGAGAGCTGACTACAGTGGCTTAATCATAGGGATTTCTCTTTCCAATAGAACAAAAAGTCCAGGTGTGGGTGGTGAGTTTGTTTCAGCAACTCAACATTGACCCACCTTGCTGTAAGTCCCTTGTAGTGGCTGCTACAGTTCCAACCATCACCTCTTCATTCAAGCAAGGAGGATAAAGGGGTGTGTGAGCTGCATACAACTCATTTTATAGGCGTTTCTGAAACATACCCACCCATTAGCCAGAGATGAGTCAGAGGACCTCCCCCTAGCTTGCAAGGAAAACTGGGCACAAGACTATCAGGTAGGCTTAGACGATGCATCAGTCAAACTGTGGTCCTCTGCCAAATTCAGCCTGGCCCTGTTCTTGTGAATAATGTTTTATTAACATAGCCACAGCTGTTCACGAAGGTATCATCTATGATTGTTTTCATGCTACTGTGAAAGAATTGAGTAGTTACATCAGGGACGGCCTGTCCTAAAAATCCTAAAATATTTACTATCTGGCCTTTGAAAAAAGTTTGGTGTCCCCTGGCTTAGACCAACCCTGATCCTATGTGGGGGTGACCATGTGGATACTTTGAGGAAAACTGGGTTTCCAGTAAGCAAGGGAAAAGGGGGAGAAGGTATATTGGAGAAGAAACAACTATGTATGTCACAAGTGGTCATCTGACCCAATTATTACTTACAAGGCTTTCTAAGTCACAGGGTCACCCTGAACATATAACTTTTCTGCACCTTCATTTCCTCATCAGCTAAGAAAATTTAGAAAGGCAGAGCTTTGCAACTATAAAGCGTCAGATGATTGACAATGTTGTGATGTGTCATGAATTCAGGAACATCATCTCAAATTTACGACTTTTCTACAGCACTAGCTAAGGTTCCGTCAGAATATGTCTTAGGTACGTATATTATTAATTGAAACTTCCCTTTGAACTGTTCCTTTTAGGTTCTTGCATATACTGAAGGACTTCATGGAAAATGGATGTTCAGCGAAATACGAGCTGTATTTTCAAGGCGTTATCTCCTACAAAACACTGCTTTGGAAGTGTTTATGGCAAACCGAAGTAGGTCCCCTTAAAGAATTTAAAAGAAAATGTGCTTCTATTTGGATGTTATTCATTTGCATGGTGTGATACTATCTTGATTTTTCCCTTGCTGAAATATTTCTTTTTGATAAGCTTTTGCAGAAACAAACAAAATATAAATAAATAAGAAATAATTTGTTTAGAAATGTGTAACCCGAGATTTCTCATGGATGAAGTTATACAGAAAGCTGATTTTCCAAGAAAATGCATTACCTTTACAATAAATGATGATCGGCACTTGAAAGTGATTTCTGAAGTTGATGGTGAGCCCTCCTGTGGTTTTCTAAATTGTGTGTTTTCCTTCTTACCACAGCCTCGGTGATGTTTAATTTCCCTGATCAAGCAACAGTAAAAAAAGTTGTCTACAGCTTGCCTCGGGTTGGAGTAGGGACCAGCTATGGACTACCACAAGCCAGGTAATTATATCATATTACACACTTTCTATGATTTGTTAACATGCTTTAGTCTCAGTGTGACAGAAATATAAATGTGGGTATGCCAGTACGATTATTTTTGAGGACTAAGGAATTTTCTTGCTCTTCAGGTCGTTTATAGGGAAATAGATTATGAAAAACAGCTGTTTTAAGAATAACAAAATAGGGCATAATTGTATTTAACATTCTGCCACACTCATATAAATGAGTAAGTAAAAAGCTTATTGCATATCCTAGCTAAAGTATTATTAAACAGTTTGATTATTAAGATCTTGCCTGAGTCATTCAGAAAGCCTCAAGATGTTTGTGATCAATGCTGTGTAATAGCATATAAATTATGTTTTTATAAATGCTGTGTGTAAATGCATTTCATTAGAGTAGAAAAACCCTTAGACTTTTTTGAGATTAGTAGTCATTAATTATGATGTCATTTTAACCATTTCCTAAACCTTTCGTCCTGGTATTTTAAAAACGTCATTTTGAAATCTTATTTTATTGATACATACCAGTGCAAGTAGAAAACATAGTATTTATGGGTGATATCAGTTGGTCTGTATTTGGCCACAAGTAACCAAGTACCTGACTAAAAGTGGCTTGAACGACTGTTTGTTTCTTTAAATGCAAAGAGGTGCAATGAGGGAGTTGCCAGCACTGGGCCAGAGGCTGGTGTTGGCAACCTCTCGATGGCCTCGTGGTCAGTCTTTACATACCAAGTCCCCATAGGAGAAGGACACGTGGGGTTTCTCCTCGGACTTCTCTGTTCTAGGAGGGTCCACTGCTCAGCAGCCTCCAGGAAGGGCCACCCTGCCAAGGGCAGTGAGCTCCCGGCTCAGCCATTCTCCCCCAGAGCTCAGGAAAGCAGAGACCCCGACCTGGGCACCCCTGCCCGCACGCAGTGGGATTTCTGTGGACGCGGAGGAAAGGGACAGTGGTTTGAGTGGCAGCAGCTTCCGACACATAGGACCTTATTTTCCCAAAGCCATGACAGAGCGGCAAGGGTCGGAAGGAAAAGCAGTCGTGGCCTGTTCTCCTTCCAGTCGGCTCCAGGCGTTTAGAGACAGGGCCTGTGCGTGTCCTTCTCGTCTTCTAGTCACACCCCTAGCAGTGCGCCTGGCGGCGGAGGTGCTTTCCAAGTGCTACCCGGCCTTCCGGCGTGTCTGTTCTCTTTAAGCTGATAGCAGACTAATTCGCTGACATGTACACACACGTTTAGGATATTTGCTAGTAGAAAGACAAGATTAAATGGAGACATTAGTAGATAATGAAGCACTTATATAAAATACAGGTCAAGGGAAAATGCATTTAATCTATCAAAAAAGGAAAATGAAGTTAGTTTTGCAAGACGTGTTCTTACTGAATCAAAGCTGACTCATCGTAATCACTATTTCCTTTCCCAAGTGCTTACAAACTATTTAAACATCAGTTCAAGAATCTTTCCAGGAGTTGACATTGAGAACTCACAAATAGGTATTATCTGGATCTAACTTTTCCCTTAAAAAAATAATCTCCTGTCTCCTGGCATCTCTGTCAGTGGCTGTGATTTCTCAAAGATGACCAGCAGGGGTTTTTCGACGGTGTGTGTCCTTCGGTGCTCTTGGACTTGCTTGCACCTGAATTCATTTAGAACAACCTGGAACTGTCTCTCTCTCTTTCTTACCTACTACGGGTATCATTTTTCTTTGAACCACATTTAACTTTTAAAAGCCCATTCTTATTAATAGAAAACTAGAAGCGAAATAGAAGTTCAGTAGTTTGGTTTCTCTGTTACTTAATAAAACCATTTGATCTTCTGACACCCTTTTGTTGCTTTTCCCCCAGAGGCTCAACCTGCTCTTGGTTTCCTAATAATATCCCTACCGGTTCTGCTTTGCATATTTCTTGAGCGATGTAGCCTTAGGAGTAGCAGAGGGTACTCTGAATCGAGGCTCAGACCTGCCGCTCCTACCTGGGTGACAGGAACAGGGCCTGGGACATAACAGGTACCCAGGACATACTGGTCAAAAGAGTGAATGCAGCAGGGGAGAGGAGCACCACTCATATCTGCTGTAGAACAGACTCTTTGAGACTGTTGAGATAATAAAGTGAAGGCACGTTGTAAACTCTAAGGCCCTTAAACACACGTGTGCCCCATGCCCTTATATAGACGCATGTGCCCACGTGGGTGGATGGATAGACAGGCGGACAGATGCACATCCGTAGACCTTGTTCTGTTAGGGTCCTCCCAAGGGGATGGGATGCTGGCTGACCTGGGAGCGGAAGCCCCTCGTGGATAGTGCCTGCGTGGAACCCCTGAGGCCTGGGGACCCATTCTCGGCTTTGCTTTCTTGACTCTGGGTTTTGCCAGCTTAAGAAACATTTATCAGACTCTAGGGAACTTACTCTAAGCTAAACCCATAAGAGACTGATTTTTTTTTTTTAAAGATTTATTTATTTATTTCTCTCCCCTCCCCCCCCCAGTTGTCTGTTCTCTGTGTCTATTTGCTGCATCTTCTTTGTCCATTTCTGTTGTTGTCAGCGGCATGGGAATCTGTGTTTCTCTTTTTTTGTTGTGTCATCATCTTGTTGTGTCAGCTCTCAGTGTGTGTGGCACCATTCCTGGGCAGGCTGCACTTTTTTTCGCGCTGGGCGGCTCTCCTTATGGGGCACACTCCTTGCACGTGGGGCTCCCCTACACGGGGGACACCCCTGCGTGGCAGGGCACTCCTTGCGCCCATCAGCACTGTGCATGGGCCAGCTCCACATGGGTCAAGGAGGCCCGGGGTTTGAACCTCGGACCTCCCATGTGGCAGACGGACACCCTAACCACTGGGCCAAGTCCACCGCCCTGATATATAAATAACAGTGCCAGTTTATCCATTTTGAAGCAGGTGGATCTGCCAGAATAATTTAGACCACTTCTTGGACAAGATCACATTGCAAACCAGATCGCTGCTTATGAGCAAAGGCTTAGGACAAAGGGAGTGTTCTCAGAAGCCGGCAGAGCCTGAGAGCCTGTTTAATTAGTTCATCTTAGGAGTCTTGTCGATTGAGCCCTTCCATGTGCCAAGCATGGTGCTTTGTGCTTTCGGTTATGAGCTTTATCTCCTTTAAGTCTTACAACAACTGACTTGTTAAAGCAGTGGGCTTCTAGCTGCTTACACAGGAATCTGGACTCAGCGAAGCTCTTCACCTTGCCCGTGGTCCCTTGGGACCCTGTTCGCCGCCCTCCACACTCGCTGCCGTCCTGTTCAGACCACCAGTGCAGCCCGTTAATTTTGCATTTGATGGATTCTGCACTTCAGTTCCATTCCCTGCAGTACCCGCAGGACTGATTATTTGAAATGGTCACCATTTATTGTAATACCTAATACCTGAAAAGCATCCTGCTGTAGCCCAGGTGTTCCCAGCTACACGCATGCTAGTATCTAAACCTACTATAGGATCTTTTGAGCAGCCCTGTTGGTTTACTGTTCCCATTTTTCTTCTTCACATGATTGGATTGTCAATTATTTTTTGGCCTCACGTCTCTCTCAGGGTGGATGGCTAATCACTCAGGGCAGGTGTGTGGGCTCGCTGAGACAACCCCCCATACTCCAGCATTGCTCATTGCTGGGGACCCCGTAAGAAAAGGACAGCCCCTGCACACAAGTTGCTTATGGTGCTAAAGTGGGAAAGACAGACCAGTGACAGAACAACTCTTCCTTCCCTGCACTTGCTAACAATCTGCTTTTCTAAATTAACTTCCTGTGTCTGCATTTCTTTTCCTCACTCTTCCATATTCTAAGAATGTCATGGTGACTTTCTCCTGTAAGTCTCACTGCTTTCAGTTTACCACCGACCAGTTTGGTTTGTCTGGGGTTGGATTGGGGTTGGGTTTTTACATGATCAGAACTATTTCCAGATCAGCATTTTGCTTCTTACATTTTCTGGGTTCAAAAAGTCAACGAAAGAATTTAAGACATCACTTACATATATTGCTTCTAACAGAGTGAGCCTGCTGCAGGTGACAATATTAGTCAGATTACCAAGAATATGATTATAATAGGAACACAAGTGCAAACTGGGCTATGCAGAGTTCACTAATTCTTTGGTAATTCAGAAAACATTTTAGCATCTTGCCACGACAGAGTCAGAAACAGGGCTAACGTTTAGAGCTTGAAACAGTCGTGTGAATGGATGTGTACCTGGATAAATTCTGGATATTGGTGCCAGTCTGAATCCAAACCTGGAATCCTTTTATGTAGCCCTGTGAAACCATATTATAAAGGAATCGAAAAATGCACTGAATTATAGGACTGAAGTATTAAATGTGTATGTCTTTACCATTCCAATTAAATGAACCGTTAGACTCAGGCAGTTCTTTGGGAATTGGTAGGGTCTGTTACCTCAAACAGGTATAAGTAAGAAAGGTATTCAAAAGTGCTGGCGTGTGAGCCCGCTGCTCCAATTCATTACGTTAATACTTTAAGCGTTGTTACATACAGTTATTCTTAGAACTCTTACTTCAGATTTGATTTAGAGATGGCATGGCTTCCTCTGCCTCCTCCTTCCCTGCCCCTCCCTTCACCCAACATATTTTAGCCCCCCCTGTGTGCGAGACAATGCCTCTTGAGATTGCACGTGAGTAGAAATGCTTGAGAATAACCCACGGGGTGGAAAAAAATCGCCTGAAGTCCACGGATCCCAACCGCGCGCGTTGTCCTCCCTGGGACGTAACCATGAACTCACAGTGGGTGGGTGGTGTACGTTTTAGCACAGCAACCATCAGGCAGACCCCAACAAGCTATTACCTCAGGTTAGTTCAAGGTTTCGACTTGCGATGGCATCTTACCTTTTTGAACCTGACTTTTTGGTGGTTGCTGTGATAAAAACCAAGTACCAGGTAAGAAATCAGTGTGGAGCAGGAGATGGCGATGGGGTGTCGGGTTCGATCCTGAGGCTTGAGAAGCTTCGCCGTGCCCAGCAGAGGCACACCCCCGTGGAGGAGGGATTGTGCCTGCTTGAGAATTCCATTTATGAGCATTCCATTTCGGATAGCTACGACATAGCTGTTCATTAAATAGATAGTAAGGAGGCTTTATTTGTGAACAGGAAAGGGTAAAAAGGTCATCTGAAATGTGAAAATGTTTTTGCATTTTAATCATTTACTACAGATTGCAATGTTAGTACCTTTGCTAATAGGGTGCCACAAATTGAAAAGGTTTGGGAACCTCTATCTTAGGTGCTAATCATTTTGGAAACGCCATAGGCTCATCACGCTTTCACCAACAGGGCCAGCCTGTGTAATTTTCTAGGCAAGCACTTCGGTCCACAGAAGGCCGACCATTGCACAGATTACCCTGGTGCCCCCTCACGCTGGGCCCACATCCTGCCTCCTGACCCTGCACGGTGCAGGGTTCCCGGCTGCTTTGCTCTCGTGCGTGATCGGCGGTGCCTGCGCAGGCAGAGGCCACGCGGGGGCTGGGGCGAGGGCGAGGGGCAGCTCCTGCAGAGCGAGGCTTTCGTGGGAGCCTCCGAGCCGCCTGCCTGGCTGGCCAGCAGCGAGGAGACGTGCCCTAGTGTAGCAAAGCTCCCTCGGCTTATTTTGAGTTTTACCTTTGTTTATTCTTCTTGACCTGTCCATCTGCAGCCATATGATAGAGAATAGATTTATCCTGAGTAGTTGGACGTATCTTCTCTATAATAAAATTTTCAGTTAGTGTTAATACCTGCAGTCAAAATGTATTTTGTAATTCATGTAGGAAGAATAAGCCATACATTATTTTAAACTGAAGGAAAACAAACCAGCATGTTTGTTAGCACTGGATTTTTTAAAGCTCTAAGTTAAAAGAGACTGTCTTTTTATGATATTCTTACTCACTAGGAGGATCTCATTGGCCACCCCGCGACAACTTTACAAATCTTCCAACATGACTCAGCGTTGGCAAAGAAGGGAAATATCAAACTTTGAATATTTGATGTTTCTTAATACAATAGCAGGTAAGATGTCTCATTCTTTACTCTCAGACTATGTTTATCTTCATCGAAATCATTAGTAGCATGATTCGAAAGAATGCATTTTTCTCTCTGAAATTCAAATACAGCATTAGAATAAATATTAAGGCCCTCACATTACATTTCATCAGAAACTGTACAAGCTAGTTCCAAGACTAAATGCATGTATTGTCGAAGAGGCTCTTCCCAGCTCTCCTTCTGCCATTTCCTTTGCTGACAGCTTTGTCTGAAGGTTTATTAGAGTCAACAAACCATTGCCAGAGAGTGTCTGGAAATAATAATGGGAAAATGTAATTTCACTGCTTTGTCATTGCCAGCCAGAGCAGCTAGACAGGAGAGTTACGGCGGAATCCTGCCTCGTACAGATGTCACCTGGATCATGGCATGATTGGGTTACAGCAGGGTTTTTTCTTAAAATCTTAAAATAAAAACATAAAATCAGATTACATTTTCCAAATGATGAGTAACTGCCATCAACCTTGGCAGTACCATACGTGTAAATTGAAAGAAGGCAGTGCTTTGGTCTCTGCTAGATCAGTGGCTGTCAGTGGTTCAACATGTCAATGAGATTTAAGTGCCTCTTTATTTTTTCCTAAATTAAGCTCTAGAAGTCCTTATTCATGTTGAATTATTATAAAGAGTTCTCTTCTGCAAATCAGCCTCTACAAAAACATTTTGCAATCAGATGTATTTAAATAACCTCATAAATAAATATATCTGCTTACTTATGGTTATTCTGTTATGAAGGCTCAGGCCCTGAGTTTACAACAGTGTTCTCTGATCATTGCATAGAAAGAATTACTCTTCTAGATCCATCATCCATAAGTGTGGACGTTGGTGCACGGTATATGTTAATTATGGATGATAAAGGTAAGTGTTAGCTAGGCAAGAGAATATTAGCTGCTAACAGGAGAGATAAAAAGTCATCTGAAATGTTGAAGTGTTTTTGCGTATTAATCATTTAATACATATTATAATGTTAGTGCCTTTGCTAATAGGATACTAGAGGTACAACCGAATTGTTTTATGACATATATTGAGTTTTATTTTATGTTTGATCATATATCACAAGTATATACATCTGTCTTCATAGTATCTTCATGACCTACACAGCATATCTTCATATGTGTCATGATATACTCACCCACACATACCTTTAAGAAACTTACGTACTCCCTCAGAAATAAAAGAAACATGTTATACCATTCAGCTAGCACATCATTTTCACATGTAGAATGGCTGTAATCATCTGAAATGTTAAGAACTTAATTTGATTAGAATATTTAGGTAAACAACATGATATAACAAAAAGAACGTAAGCTTCGTGCCAAAGAGAAGAGGGATAGAGTCCCAGGGCTGCCCCTTCTTTGCCAGCTTTGTTTCTGAGGGGATAGGTTGAATTTCAACTTGTAATTCTATCTTAGACTTTTAAACTTCCCATCACAATGTTTAACATGTTTGTATGTGTCATAATAACTGATATGTTTACTCTTATTTCATGCTATTGTTTTTAACGCTTTCTTGTTTTTGAATTGTTTTGTTTCTCTTTGGCCATACAAATAATTTTTTGCACATTTCTTTGTTGATTTAGAAAATAGATACCTTGTTATTAATTCCTTTAGAGGTTTACGTATAAATTTTTTAAAGCCCTCTAAACTCTCTTTCTCTTAATTTGAGCTCCAAAATGTATGGACATTTTTCAATCACCTCCACATGAGAAAAGAAGTTTTACTCCTCATTCATTCCTTGTCTTTGTCAACGCAATTTACTGTTCATTATCTAGATTATTAGTAAATGTTTGTTTTTTGGATTAAAATACATAAAGTGGACAAAAGATTATTCTTTGTCTTTGCATCATAAGAAAGATTGCAAACTCTCCATTCAAATGTTCTTCTTGCTCCTCGTATTATTTTCACCTGCGTGGATCTTTATTTGATTCTTCACGACAGTGTTCTCTTTATGGTCTTCTCCAGTCGTTTTTCCCACATTCCCTTTGCTGGGTGTTTCTTTTTATCCATTCCCGAGAGATCCATCAAGACCCAATGTATACCGTTCGGCAGGCACAGGCTTTTGTTCCGCAGTGCTGCTGACCACGTGGAGCTGCTCGACGTGAGGCAGGAGGCAGAGTGGTGTGTCTTGTTCTCAGCTCAGCTTCCAGGCTGGCTGGCACTCCTCTTACCTGGCTCTGCTCTTCTGCAAGGCCCTTCCCTCCCTGGCGGGATTCGTGAGGAGATTACGCTGCCCTTGTTATCTCACTCACTGTTTCAAAGGCGCCCCCAGCGTCCGCGCCTTCCCCCTCCTTTGCACACAGCAGGGCCCGGGCACCTCTAGCCCCCTCCACTTCTGCCTTGCTGCTTTCTGCCTGGCTCTGGGAAGCCAGGGCAGGTCTTGCACTAGACCACCTCTGAAAGATGCCCGGGCGTAGTCGGGAGGCAGACGGGCTCTTTCCTTGTTGGGATGCTCCTTGGTCCCCAAGCCAGAGCACACAGACAACGAGAGGCTTAAAAGTGTCTTCCTACTCTTCTTCGAGGCTTTGGGTCCTGTTTAATTTGATGGCCTGAAAGATGTATCAGCCACTGATTTTTTTTTTAAAGATTTATTTATTTATTCCCCCCCTTGTGGCTTGTTCCTTTCTTTGCTGTCTCTTCTCTGTGTCCATTCGCTGTGCGGTTTTTTTTTCTGTATCTGCCTGTCTCCCTTTGCTGCATCGTCTTGCCACACCAGCTCTCCATGGCATGGCACATGGGCCGTCAGCTCTCCGCAGCACATTGGCCATCAGTTCTCTGTGGTGCACGGGCGAGCCTGCCTACACACGGAGGGCCCAGGACGCGAATCCAGGGCCTCCCACATGGTGGAGGGGAGCCCAGCTGACTGAGCCGCAGCCACTTCTCTCAGCCACTGATTTTTAAATGTATCGAGTACTTCCTTTACATTTTCAAAACTAAACATTAAAGCTTGGTAGAGTCTAAGCCCTAGGATAAAAAGGAGTATAAAATAGGGACCAGGAACTTGAGCACTTAAAGTCTAGATGGTAAATACTATATAAGTAAATAAAAGAACATGTTAAGAGAGGTGATACTAGGTGTTGAATAATCGCAGTAAGTAAAGACTGCTGTGAGAGCAAAGCAGAGAAACTGAAGAATGTATTTGCTTCAGGAGGAAACAGCAGCACTGGCATTTCTGCCATTTGAATGTGTGTGACGTGTCAGTGGACTTGAGTCTCACAGTGTCACGCAGCAGAGCTGTATTTTTTAAAAGCCAGGCTGCAAAAAGTCTAGTTAGGTATTTAGGATTCGGTCTAGTTTTGGAGGAGAAGGGAATCCAGGGTGGCGTTGCAGGAAAAATGAGCCGATGACTCTGGGTGGCACGACACAGAGCGGAGGGAGCCTGGGGATAGCACTGCTGGGAGGGGCTTCGGGAGCAGAGATGTGCAGCCAGGCTGCCGCTTCTTTTGGTTAGCTGATTCAGCTGCCGATTCAGCTGGTTAGCTGAGCCCTCTGCTTGGCCCGGGCACTACAGAGGCAAGAGCAGCCTGGCTTCTGCCTTTGAGGAGAGATCACAGAAGAGTCAGGAAAAAGGCCAAGGACACCAGCAGTCTGGAAGGCGTACAAAGCCACTTGGGGTTGCAGATCCAGAAGCCAACACTTAAAAAACTAAGAGACCAGGAGAGGCTGTTCCCTGGTGACCCTGAAGTTGGAAGTTAAAATACAGGTAAGAATTCACTAGAAAGTAAGCAGCGGGCATTCCACGAAGAAAGCAAGTATAGGGTCAAGACTTGGATTAAAGTAGTGGCAACAGATATGGAAAGAGAGTGAAAGTCACTGTCATCAGGCCGTGCTGTCCTCCTGCAGCCTCAGTCGCTGTAGCAGGCACTGGCGCAGTGGTTCTCAAAGCACAGCCCTGCCCAGGCAGCTCCGGCAGCTCCAGGGGACTTGGAGAGACGTACACTATTGGGCCCCACCCCAGACTTTTGGAGTCGGAAACTGTGATGCTGATAGCCTGCCAGGTGGCTCTGAAGCATAAAATTTGAGCACCATTGCTCTTGCCATTTAAAATCTAATTATGAGAATAAGATTTGCATATAAAAACATTTAGACCACACAAGAAAGTATGCGATGAAGGGCCATTAAGTGTAATTAAGTTTAGAGAAGTGAGAGATTACTTGCTCGTCTAGTCCAGGAAGCCTCCTTAGAAGAGATGGGCTTTAAATGAGCTCTTAAAGCGTTTTTAAGAGGGGATGATTAGGCCAGCAAGATGAACCTTCATCTAGAGCCTTTAGACAATTGGAAAAGTTATAAACATAAACCTTGTTGAGGTACAGCCCTGGATGTATTCCTGCTAATTCTTCCCTTGCCAAGAAATGTAAGGCGGGCATGCCAGTTTATGCTGCCACCAACACTGAAGATTTGGGGGTGGCTTCACTAACGCCAAAATTGAGTACTTGCTAGGGAAGCCGATCCTTAGAATGGCCTGGCCTCCTGGCTGTGGATCCATTCATCTTCTTCTGGGTGAAATGCTTCTCAGAGTTGCCTGGGATCCTAGAATAAACGGCACCGTTGAGCTGTTTTACGTGCCACAAAACAATCGTACCTCCATGTAGCACAGTCTTAGGGGTACAGTTATTGGTCAGTAAATAAAAATACTTGTTAATTTAAGTCAATTGATTGAAAGCAAAGCCTTATCATTTCTTGAAAGGATACTGGTATTTTATTGACAAATCATATTTAATTTCCTGGGTAATCCAAAACCAAGAAATGTTTGACTTCTATCTTTAAATAGACGTTTAGAAACATTTCTCTAATTATTAACATCAACATTCAGAAAAAAGAACCTAATAGTCAACGCTTATTAAATGATTTCCATTGTGCCAGAAGTTTTCCCAAGTGTTCTGTCGGTATTTGCTCATCTAGTCCTCCGGTACCCTCAGGATTGGTTCTGGTGCTCCCCCCCTTTCACAGATGAAGAAATGAGGTGTGACACACCCTAGTACTTGCCTGAGTCACAGAGGGCTATTGGAGCGTGCCCTTGGAATTGCCTCTGGGGGTTAAAGAAAGAGAACTGGGCACCAGGTGAAACTGAAGTCCAGCGCAGCTCAGAGAGGCCTCCGCACATCCCAGGAGCTCTGTTCTGCCCGGGGCCAGGGGCCAGGCCGCCCTCACCTGCACCCTGCGGGCCTGGGGAGGGCCCAGGGCCAGGGGCTCTCTTGGTGGCACCTCCAGAGACCCTGGGCCAGAGGTCCTCATCTGTGGGCCTCAGAACACCTGCAGGCCTTTCCAGATAGCTGGGGCACCCCAGAGCTGATTCAGTAGGCTTAGGGTGGGGCTCAAAATTTTGCCTTTCTAACAAGTCCCCAGGTAGTGCTGACGCCACTGGTGCAGAGAGCACACTTGGAGAAGCACTGCACTGTGGCTGTGGTCTTGTGGAGCATACCTAAGTCACCGTAGCCTCTGTGCACTCTCACATCTTCTGTAGCACTGTCCTTGTCACTGCACCACCACCGTGACCTGTGGAGCATACCTAGGTCACCATAGCCTCTGAGCACTCACGTCTTCTGTAGCACTGTCCTTGTCACTGCACTGTGGCTGTGGTCTTATGGAGCATACCTAGGTCACCGTAGCCTCTGAGCACTCACATCTTCTGTAGCACTGTCTTGTCACTGCACCACCGCCGTGACCTGTGGAGCATACCTAGGTCACCATAGCCTCTGAGCACTCACATCTTCTGTAGCACTGTCCTTGTCACTGCACCACCGCCGTGACCTGTGGAGCATACCTAGGTCACCGTAGCCTCTGAGCACTCACGTCTTCTGTAGCACTGTCCTTGTCACTGCACCACCGCCGTGACCTGTGGAGCATACCTAGGTCACCGTAGCCTCTGAGCACTCACGTCTTCTGTAGCACTGTCCTTGTCACTGCATCACCGCCGTGACCTGTGGCGCATACCTAGGTCACCGTAGCCTCTGAGCACTCACGTCTTCTGTAGCACTGTCCTTGTCACTGCACCACCGCCGTGACCTGTGGAGCATACCTAGGTCACCGTAGCCTCTGAGCACTCACGTCTTCTGTAGCACTGTCCTTGTCACTGCACCACCGCCGTGACCTGTGGCGCGCATGTCGGGTCATCTTAGTCATCCCCCGCAGCACTCACCTCTTCTATAGCTCTGTCCATGACACGCATTTTGGCACTGGTGGTAGTTTGTTGTAGCTATTTATGTCTATGTCTTATTTTCCAGTGAGATTGTGAGGTCACTGAGGAGAAAAAATGGTTTTGCTCAGTAAGTAGTTGTCTATTAGAATTGATTTAATATTTAAGTTTTGTGAGTGCGTGATTTTTCTGTGACTCTGTGATCTTTTCTGTGAATTCACTAGAATTGCTAGATAATGGATTCTTTATATTTTCTGGATTAAAGAGAATAAAAAGAGTTGGAACCTGGTTGAGAAGATGAAACAATCTTTTCTGATTTCACTTTTTTTTAAATATAAGTCAATGTGAAAATAATTTCACATTTTCTATAAATATATTTTGGGTATTGTTTTACACTCAGTTTTATCTTTGTTTTTTTTCCCCAAAATAATGATTTTAATATGAAGTGAAAAGTACATTTTATGACCTAGTTTTTGCTCTCTATCTCTTGAGGTCTCATACTTGGTTTTATTTTTTTTTTCTAGATGCTTTAAAAGTAAAACGGTTTATAACATTTGGCATCAGTGTCCTAGTATTAATGTTTTGTGTGGCTTTTTAGACCCATATGTGATATATATATATATAATTGCATATAAATAAACACATTTTCCTATATGTAAGTTTTATAAAGATACTTTACATCATAAAAGTTTATATTCAGAAAGCATCTTGTTTTTAAAAGACACTTAACCTAAAAGCCCATATATGTTTTCATCACTTTTATTTTGTTCTATATATAAATTTAATAAGTACTTAATATAGAAAATCAAAAAGGTGAAAAAGTATAATTAAGAAAATTTAAATCATGCATAAACCTAGCCATAAATATCCCAGTTAACATTTTGGCGATTTTTCTATTTTTCTTCTTCATGTGTGGTATGTTATTGGGAGCCTGCTACATATATAGGTTGCCTTTCTACTTTTTCCATTTCATTAACTGTTCTTTGAAAGTAGATTTTTTAAAACCGCTTGAGAGTCCAAGTTAGGCCTGTGGAATAATTTATTTGACTGTTTTTGAAACATTTGGGTTGTTTAAAGTTTCTAAAGAACATTAAATTTTGGAAGATGATGTAGAAGAATTTTAATGATACTCAAGAATTCAGCTAAAAATGTGGTTTCAGCCTCTGATTGCCTGCATTGACCTGATCTCTGTTCATTGTGCTTTGAAAGATACAACACCCAATTCAATTCATATCTTATTAGATACTACTGTGAACAAGATAGTAAAATCCAGTGGCATTCTTGCATTGAAAACGAATGGAATGGTTGCTAACACAGCTTCATGTAAAAGATCCTCTGTTAGGTTTGAGGATTTTTTCAAAGGTTTTCACATTGTTTTTCATATGATCAGCTAATGAATTCTGCACAGCTTCCCCCACCCCCAGCCTTTTTCTCCTGTTTAGCATTTTCCACTTCTTCCTCTGTGATGTACAAGCCCTCACTGGTTAATTATGTATATATTTAGCTACTGCATGCGTTGGGCTTATTATTGTCATCTAATTAGATGTAACTTGAACTGCTTGCTTCTAGAAAAATCATTAAAAATTCTTTCCTAATGACCTAGAGATGACAAAATGTCTGTAAAGTGTGAAGAAGCAGACAAGCCCAGGAACATCGCTCTTAAAGAGTGTTAATCCAGATGCTGCACGCTTCTAATTAAACAATAGTTTGCTGTCATTAACATCTTCACAAAGGAATTGCAGTTATAATTTCTTTGTCAGCTGTCTCTAGATCAGTTTACCTTCAAAACTAAAGCGCCACATAAAAACCTTAAATTGGATGGTTTAATTAAAAAGTTTGTTTTTAAATGATGAAACATATCCAGTGTTTCTGAGATCTCATTTACTTTGCTTCACTTTTATTGTTTGAGTGGATTAGAATCATAGACTTGAAGTATTTAATATTCGTCTTCTAGGAAAGAAACTTACCAATTACAGCACACAATTATTTGCTACACTATAACTAAAGAAAAAGGGGGGGAAATGGCAAATAAGTACCTAGTTGTGCCAGAACCTAACAGGTTTTTTTTTTAATGATAATGTATCACTTTTTAGTTAACATAGTAAATAGTAACTTTTTTATCACAAAAATATTCACTAAAATAATTAAAGTAATCATGCTAACTCATGGTTAAAAAATATTTGAATGTAAAGTCCCAAAGTATTACTTAATCACTCTTTTTCTTCCACATGCTTCTGAATACACTGTGCATTTTTAATTCAAGTCAAAAATGCATGTAGATTGTCCATGTCCCAAGGCTTTTATGTGGAAATTTTTATTTAAAAAGGCTTTAATGTAACTATATCAGAACATTTACTTATAAAATTTATTGCATGTATTAGAATCAAAATGTTGCTGTAAAGCTTTCTTAATTTAGAAATTAGTAATTTTTTTGTCAGCGTTTATTTTGAAAGAGAGTTCTAAAAAATATTAAAGTGAGTTTCCAAAAATTCAGGACAGATAAATTTCCATGAGCTGTGACCAGTGGCATGAATCTATGTTTGAGTGTGTGTTTTAAAAATGATGCCGTTTTCCTTTATATTTTCCCCCAAAAATAGCATTATTCCTTTCCCTTTACTAGAAAATCATTTTTATTAACATACATATACCTTCAAAGAAGTTTTCTCTTTTTATGTTGTGTTTATCAGAAATTTTAAAAACAAATATGGTATCTAATTTTCAGCTATTATATGAATAATACAAATATATGCTGTATCAACAGTACCAACTTTATCCTATAAAAGGGCACTTAAGTACCAAAAGACCTGTTTTTCATTGAGATCTATAGATTTTTAATGAAAACTTTGTCCCAGAAGATGGCAGGGCCTTAAATATCCCATGGACCCATTTAGAATCCCAGAAATAGCTGGCTGTGGCCAGTCTAGACTGTATGCATGCTTATAGATACACACACACATACACACATATGTATGTATATATACACACACATGGAAAAACAGAAGTCAGGTGCCTCGGTTCAGAGAGATAATGAGCTCTCAGTAGTGACTTTTTAACTTCTAATTGTGCAGCTTGCATTTTACAAGAATGGTGGTGGTTCAGCAGAACCTTTTCCCCTGCTCCAGCCTCCTGCGACTGCTGCAGGTTCCTTCACCACAGACTTTGGTGCGTCAGCTGCATGCTCCTTGGCTGAGCTCCCAGCTGCGGGCATTTTCCGCGCACCCAGGCAAAGCCGCTTCCTGCCACGCGGACTTCTGTGCCTTTGCTTAAGCCTCATCCTCCCAGGAGACTGGAGGTCACCTTCTTGCCTTGGCTTATTTTTGCTCATCATTTAAAATTCGATTCATTTTGTCCCATTTTTATCACATGAGTAGTCATTCAACAAACATTTATTGAGCACATAGTATGTGGCTGTACTCAAGAGCTGTACATACATGCACACCCCGCATTCGTGATTGTCCAGCCTCTGGTGAGGCAGACAGCGCGCCGGGCATTCGCTCCGGGTTTGCAGGGTGCCTTGTGAGAGGAAAAGGGGAACCACATTCCCATGCTCACCGAGGTGCAGCAGCATTCAGCTTTTCACCAAGCACGCAGCATACAATCTGTATCTACATAAATACGCACGTTGGAAACAGGCCCAGATTAACCACAGGTAGAATAGTCATGATAAAACCTTTGCCAAATGAACTAGGTTCATTAGATGCTTTTAATTCTTAGCAGATTTAGTTCCTCCTCAGGTTGTGGCTTGTTTATTCTGCTTCCCAGTCACATTTAGCAGTTGCTATAAGAGTAGATTATTTAACGTCACTTGTGGCGTATCCATTTCTGTGTTACTGTTATGATGTATGCAGTGTGCAACAAGAGGCACAGGGTAAACTCCATATTACTAAATACTAGTGAAATTGCTCTTTATATGAAATTGAATGGAAATTTAGAAAGTTGCCCACGATTTGATCATAACACATTTAACAAAAGAAAAAAATCTCATCCAGTGCAAGTTTTCTTCAGATGCTGTTCCTTTGACGGCAGGGATTCCTTCGAATTCATCTGCTGATGTGTTCTCAGTGCTGAGGCCCCCACAGCTTTGCACGCTTCCACTGTGCCTCAGGAACCTACTGGAAGGATGAGGTCCCCTTTCTGTTACAAAATAGACAGCCCTGGCCTGAGGTCCATTAAAGTACAAAGTACAAAAGGGGTGAAAAGCACCCGCCGACGTCTGCAGGCTTCGGAGCACCTTGTCAGCGGCCCTGCCCCTGCTCTCAGCCAGGCACCGTGGTCTCCTGTGCGCTGGGAGCGGCGTCCGGGCTGCCAGCGGCGTCCGGGCTGCCAGCAGGGTGGCCTGCCCCGTGCTCTCGTCCAGGGACCCCGGCCACCCAGGCTCAGCCTCCGAGCTGCAGTGTCGACCTCTTCGTGGTCAGAGAGAGCGGATCCTGGGGGCCAAACCAGGGGGGGTGCAGGCCCTCTGCTCCCGCGATGGGCGCGAGAACTGAGGCCACAGGCTCGTGTGGAGGTGAAAGGCGTCGCCTGTCCCAGGAGGAGAGCTCAGTGCTGATCAACAGCCAGCGGCCTCTCGCTAGTAATTCTAGCTGCTCAGTTCTCATCCTGGAGTTAAGCAAGTCACTTGAGACACCTTGTTAAAAGCATGCTTTTGATTAAACAATGGCCTGGTTCAATACACAAAAGTCACTTTTCACCTGATATGTAAAAGCTGCCTTATTCCTCATAAAAACAGGAGCCATTTCATAAGCAATTAATGTACATAAAGTTTCGTTTTTCTTTTTCTTTACTAGGGCGGACATATAATGATCTTAACCAGTATCCAGTATTTCCATGGGTATTAACAAACTATGAATCAGAAGAATTGGACCTGACACTTCCGGGAAACTTCAGGGATCTATCAAAGGTGACTTTAAATACCTGGGTGTCAGTTTTCTTCCTAAGACTATTCTAAAAGCTTTTCTGCCAGGGTTTATACATCCAGGTAATGTTTGTAAGAAAGTCAGTGTGGTTGTCTTGTCTGGTGGTAGCCAGTGTCTACATCGCATCAGTTTTTCGCACAGGCGCGAAGCCCCAGGAGAGGGGGCCATTCTGGCATAAGCTAAAGGGTTGGGTATTGAGAAGAGCCAGTGCGGGAAAGGCTGCTCAGACACCCTGTGCTTAGCAGGCCACGCCAGTGAGGATAGTGAGTCATCCTGCGACGTAGAGCTGGGGTGATAAAGCACATTATCTTTTTTTTCTTCTTTTTTTATTATTATTTTTAAAGAAGCTTTCGATTATATAAATATTCCATAAAAATACAGGGGATTCCCATATACCCCACCCCCTCCCCTTCCCACACTTCTCCCCATCTTTCATTAGTGTGGTACCTTTGCTACAATTGTCTTTCATTAGTGGGGTACATTTGTTAGAATTGATGAACACGTATTGAAGTATTGCTAGTAACCCTGATCTGTAGTTTACGTTATGGTTTACACTTTGCAACACACATTTTTATAGGTTTTGACAAAATGTATAATAGCTTGTATCCATCGTTGCAATATCATGCAGAGCAATTCCAGTGTCCCCAAAATGCCCCATGTTATAACTGCTCTTCCCTCTCCCTCCCCTCAGAAACTCCAGTGACCACTGTCTTTATATAAGTGTTATAAGTTCTTCCATTACTAGAATAATGATGAGTCTACTTTACTCCATAGTTGGATTCCGCCCTTATGTTTGTTCATTCCTCAGTCTTGGGGATTTAGGGATTATGATGCCCACTCTGCTTCTGATTGAGAGGGGGCTTAGATCTCATAGGGCAGATGGATGGAACTGTCTTGCTTGCAGTTATAGATACTCTCTGTTTTTTGGGAGGGGCATTGTCTGTCATCATCCTTTTGTTAGTTGTCCTGGGTGAGTCCAATGAATTGGACGGTAGGTGCTGGCTGCAACTCTGCTGAGATTCAGCGATCAATTGGCATAAGAACAGCTAGAAGATTCCAGTCTCTGGGACACATATTTAATGGGTATAGTGCTAACTATAAGTTCAAGTAAAAGGGACTTAAGAACCATGTTTAGAAAAATTATAAGTGAGTCCCACTGTGATATATTGTAGGGATAAGTTATATATTCCAAGGTAAGGCCCAATGACAGGATGCTGAGTTCCTGGGTTATCTGCCCTGCCTATAGGATCCAGGTATCTCTAGAGCCCTCAGGAGTCCCCCTGCTTGAGGCATTGTTTACTGTGGCAGTCATTGAGATCCTTCTGAGACATACGTAAGCATTACCTCTGGAATGATCTTCCAACTCACTTTGAAACCTCTTAGCCGTAAAATCTCATTTGTATTTAAAATTTCCCCCTTTTGGTGGAAGTCTTTTTTTCAAATGTATCACTAGTTGGCTCTTGGTAATAATCCCTTAGTGCCAGGGAAACTCATCCCTGGGAATCATGTCCCATATAAGGCACATTATCTTCACCATAAACTACATTCTTATGCATATGCACACACCCTAGCAAGAAGGATGAGATATAAGAAATAAAAGGCAAAATTGTGTTTAGTTTACCTCTTTTGTCTGGAGGACCCTACCTGGGATACTGGACTTTTTGAAACTTAGTGAGGAGCTGGAAACAGCCTGAGACGCTTCTCCATAGTCGAAGCTGATGTCCGAGTAGGCCTCAGCCCATTCATGCCCAATTCCTCTCTGTCTCCTTCAGACATCCTGGTGTTCTGGGTTAGCAGTCCACAGATGGGCAAGCCATATGTGTATAGACTTTTTTGTTTTAATTTGGGGGCTTGGGTGTCCTGGTGAAGGGCAGCCTGAACCCTGGGAGTAAGAACACGCAAGGAGGATCAGATTCTCTAAAGAGAAGCAAGAAGAGGCACCCTTATGGTGAAAGAGGACCTAAAGCTCACTTTGATTATACTAGATTGGCCAAAAATGTCCCAAACATTTGAATTGTGTTTAACATATGCTGATTAAGAAGTCAGTTGTAAAAATGGTTAAACCTTTTAAAAAATTTCTTAGTGAAGTAGATTTACAGACTCTCTTGAAAGTCTACTGTCTTGGCATACCTCATTTCTTTTTCTTTTAATTGAAGTAAAATTCACATAACATAAAATTAGCCACTTCAAAGTAGACATTTCAGTGGCATTTAGTGCATTTTCTTCTTCTCCAAAGGAAACTCTGAGCCCATTCAGCAGTTATTCCACCTTTCCCTCTTCCCCCAGCCCCCAGCAACCCCTACTCAGCTTTCTGCCACTATTTGCTTTACTTGTTCTGGATTTTCCATACAAATGGAGGTATGCAATATGTTACTTTTCTGTCTAGCTTCTTTCACTTAGCATAATGTCTTTCAAGTTTCATCCATGTTGTGGCAGGTATCAGAATTCACTCCTTTTTAATGGCTTGAGTAATATTCTCTTGTATGGAACAAGCCACATTTTATTTCTCTATTCATCCATTGATGGATATTTGGGTTGTTTCCATCTTGTGGCTAAAATGAATAATTCTGCTCTCAACGTTTGTGTACAATATTTAAGTATCTGTTTTCAGTTCTCTTGGATATATATATATATATATACCAAGGAGTAGAATCGTTGTCTATATATAACTTTTTGAGGAACCTCTCATCTCTTTTTAAATAAAAGTTACTATGCATTACAGTGGTGTTCTGTTTTATTTTTTACTTGGGGCAGACATGAGTTGGACCTCATTGATACCCTAGAAAGTCTATCCATCTGGTCTTTGGAGATCAGGGCCATTTAAGGAGAAAAAAGAAAAAGAAAATTGATCTTGTAACTACACGGAACTTGAAGGGCCTCTATTTTGAGACAGTCACTATGCAGTGAATTTATGAAATTCATGGGAGTGAATTTATGGAATTAAACCAGCAGAAGAGGTGGGTAAGAGGAGATTTGTGAGCTAGAGTATGGCGTTGTGGCCAATACAAAACTAATCCCATAAATGGTATACACTTTCCCTTGACTTTGAAAGCTAACTCCACCAAAGTTGAAGTTGTGTATTCCACTACTTACTAGCTGTGTGACCTGAAGCAAGTTTCTCTTAGCCTCAGTTTCCCCATTTGTAGTATGAATAATACCATCCTACCTCAAATAGTTGTTATAAAGATCAAATGATGCAAATATTTAAAGACTGTAACTTGTCCCATAGAAACACTTTGTGAATATTAGCTCTTATTCTGAAATACCTGTTTTTGAAGTCTGCTTACTCGTCTGTGTCCTCATCTATCATTCACTCTGCAGTTCTCTCATTTTATTTGACTTCCTGATCAAATCTTAGTTGCCAGCTCATTGCAGGTTTTAGTTTTGACATTCTAGGTGCTAGAGGGACCCAGGGATCAATTAGCCAACGTTATACTGAGAGACAGACAGCTGGGACACTCCTAACGTCATGGAGTGTTAAACAGAAGAGTAAACCGAGCCTGAAGAAATTCAAGCACATGAAAGCTAACAGTACTTTTGCCAGCATCAAGTGCTTCGTGTTGTGAACATTTGAACCCGAGAGCTCTTACAATAGCATTTTCTTCCAATTCTACTGTATTCCATGCTTTAGCAATTTGTTCTTTATATTCTGTCAGACTAACATGATAGGAAAATGTTAGCAAATTAAAGCCTCTTAATGTGTTAATAAATTACTCTTGCGTTGCTTCCATGCTCCATTGCATTTCTTAATAGGAACTTCTTACAAATGGGCTAGAAACCCAAGACTATCTCGTATAAAAATCATTAATAAACAAGAGTGTAGTGTATGAAAATATATTATGTGCCTAATGGGAAGATGACACTTTAAATATAGTAATGTAATTGGGGCACAAAACGACTTTAATACAGTAGTGTTTGGTGGAGAGATGGCCACTAAGAAGCCACAACATTTTTGTAGTTTTATCGATACCACAAAGGGAGATTTAATGGAGAGTTTGTTAGTCATCTTCAGAAATTCACAGGAGAATTGGAATGTTTGAATGGAATTCTTCACCAGAATCATTCTAAAAGACCCTGAACGGCAAAAGTAGTTTATAAACAAAGACTGGGAATCCTGAGTCAAAGCCTACAAATGAATAACTCTGAAATTTATTCCTAAATGAACAACATTTGGGACCCCAAATAATTTTTACATTCGGTAGTTTATAAAAACAATAAGAAGCTATGAAACCTACAATCCTAAAAATATTGAATTTTTCCTTTTCTTCCTTTATACCAGTACATTACAATGACTTCATAAAATTCTGTGTTGTATCAGTTAGGAACCTTTGAAAAACAGTTTCAGAAAACCCAAATCAAATTGACTTGAAAAGTGAATTCATGCTACTGGTTCCAGGGCTGGGTTTTCAGCAAGATTTGATCCAGTGGCTCTGACAGTGCCAGTGCCGCCAAGGATCTGGTTCTGTCCTTCTCGCTGCTTTCTACATTTTGGCCTTCATACACACTCTCCACTGGATATCCCCCACTAGCTCTAAACGCATCAATAGCAAAATGGCTGCAACAGTTCCAGAACTCACATCATATTCCAAAAGAAGACTGAAGACTGATCATCTTACCAGAGCGCTCCCATGGAAGATAAAAGAAACCTTTTCTTCCCAGAAAATGGCTCCTCATGTCTCACTGGTGCTAGATAAGTTCTTCCGCCATCTCAGAACAAGTTGCTGTAGCCAGGGGGCCGGGATGCTCATTGGAGATGGGATAAACCAGTTGTTTCCATGCTCGGATTTGGAAGTTGAGTCAGGATCTCCCAAGACACCCGCTGAAGAATGGTGGCGTGGTGGCTTACGCTGTTCCCAAATGAAAGGGGCTAGTTGGTGGGTCCCTCTGTTACAGGTGTGAGACACAGGGTATTTGAGGGTTTCTTTATAATTTCTATGATCTGGAGACTAGGAAATAAGTTGCAGGACACATAGCAAGGTGCTGAGAGGCCCGTAAGGCTTATTCCTGGCCTTATGGATGCCCATTGTTCAGGGGGAAAACAGTCCAAAGGAAAAAGTCAGCAGGCAGTAAGTCACTTCTCATATGTAGATAGAGGTACAGATTTTAATAAGTGGACATTAAGTGGAGGCAGATAAATTTACCACAAAGCTAACGAAGCTTAAGTTGTAAGCACCTGTGCTTTAGCGGCCTCCTTCCTGTGTCCTGTCCCTGATTTTATATTCTTAGTCTTATGTTCATTTTCTTAGAGAGCCCCTCTCCTCCAAATTGTGGAAATTTCAAGCCTCACAAAACCTGCATCTTCCCCTGAGTGCAGAGGAAGGCACTCCGTCTTAGGTAAGCACGGGCGGCTTCCTGGAAGAGGCAAATGAAGAGAGCACAGAGGGGCTCAGGTGTCTCCTGCACCAGGTTGTTTCTTCTCCAGCTGACCAGACCCTATCCCAGCTCTTACTGGCACCTCTTGCACACTTGCCTTAGACCATTGAGAAAATAATGCTTTTGATATGTAACAAATGCATGTTGAAAACTAATATTTTTATGGAATTGTGCAGACAAGAATGAAAAAATGAGCCACAAAGTAGATGAATGTCTCTGCAGCAGAAGCACTTCCTGTGGGGGGTGGTCACCTGGACAGGCCAGGGGAGGGGCCTGGGTCCAGCCTTGTGCGGCACTCCGCTCTCATTGGCGCAGGAAGCTCTTTATTAGCTGCCGTGGAAGGTTAGTCCCGAACTTGGCGAAGCTCTGTTCTTTCTCCTTTGGACGAGGAGTAGCGATGAGAGGTGGTGGGTGGATCCCGGGGGCAGGACGCGGGCTGTGCCGGTGTGGTTTCCACGGGCTGCGCCGTCGGCCGCTTCCTCATCTTTGAAACGAGCGCAGCGGTACTCATGTGCAGGTGCTGGCAGACGAAACTGCACCGAAGTAGGCAGCGCACCTCGTGAAGTGCGAGGCGCACACGTGGCATTTAGTGACAGCGCCACAAAGCAGACTTTCATTACCTTCGGAATGATTTTTTAAATCTATTGAAACGGCAGTTGATTTAATTAATTTTTATTCTAAGAAAACAAAAAGCAATACCTTTTAAATAAGGATTTCAATTTCATCTCATTAAATTATTAAATTATCAATGCCTTAAACTTCAAAATACTGGTTAAATTAATTGCATATGGAAACTTGAAAATCCACTTTCATTTAGACTAAAATATGTATGTATTTATATTTTATATAAGATAAACTGTTATTTTATATTTTATATAATTTCTATTCCTAATATTCTTACTCTCTCCTTAGCCCACTTAATTGAACATTTGAAGATTGCAGGAGCAATGAAAGTTCTTTATTAGTAACATGTATTAGACCACTTATTTGAGTAGCCATTGCAGATTCAATTTTTTGTTGTTGTAGTTCCAGGTTAGAGCTTGTAGTTTGACACGATGAACAGCTGATGAAGCAGTCCGCCCTTGACATGTCTTTTCAGTACTCAGCCAACAGTGAGTTAGAGAGTTGTTTTTCTCAGTTGCTATAGATTTCCCTCCCGCAGCTGTGAACTTTGGGGAACTCCATCCTCAAACAGGCTGTGTGCGCACGCTTCAGGTGTGCTCAGATTCCCGTGTGAACTTTCTTAAACCGCGGTGGTCGGCAGCTCGGGCGCGGCCGGCAGCCTGGCTCAAGGTCAGTGGAGTCAACCTCCGTCCTGGGCATGCCCTTGGTAAGTGAAATCGCTTCTGCACAAAGGGAGCCTGCTCACACCCGCACACGGTCATCGAGGGGGAAAAACAGATTTCAGCCCTGACTCAGGAATTGCTTGGCAGGTGATGATAAGCCAATCCTTATGCCCCTTAGAAAGAGGACATGGCGGTGCCTGGAGGCTCCACCTGTGACGGTGCCAGTGGGTGCACCTGAGTGCCAGGTCCAGCCACCACCCCCACCCCCGGTGCTGCCGACTGCCCGGTGCCACGAGAAAAGGGGGCGCCCAATTCAGCAAGAGCGCAAGTTCCCACAGTTACTTGAAAGCTCTTTTCCCCCATAAGTAAGCATCTAAAATTACGTTTGTTTTATTTACTGTAGTGTAATCTACCTCATGCTTAATTTTTTACACCACAACATGACATATAGGAAAATGTACTGAGTGTATTCATTGCTGACTATGGTGATATGAGAGATAAAAGTGGAAATGTGTAACCTCAATGCTAGACCATCTACAAACCTACTGCCAGATTTGACATCGTCTAAGTGTGTGCTGACTGCAGCCTTACCCCCACCCACAGCATGTCGACAGCTGCTCTTGTTGGGCTTTTCTTATCTGGCAATGCAGAAGGATAAGTAGGCTTAAGGGCAAGGTGTCCATGGTCAGTATTTGGCGACTGCTCTGAAGCTCATGGAGCAATCAACGCCGGAAGCATAACTGGCAAGGGGAAAAATACAGGAGGGCACCAAATTCCAAATGAGATTGACTTAAGTTAATGATTTTATTCCTTTGCTCCTTCTTTCATTACACGTTTAACTCCATGCACCCCACAGCGTACTATGTTCTTTTCCTTCTAGTAGAAGGGAAGGAAGCACAGACTAGAACAGGACAGCCACAGTTACTTACAGACACTGCGGCAGCAGAAGCTTCGAGGTCGTTGCGCGCTTGCTTTTTATCCCCACTGCCACGTGCAGTGGAGTGACAGGAAGCTTCAAGGACAGGGACAGAGCTCCCACCCACTCCCTGGGCTCTGTCTGCTGGGCAGAGGTCCCCTCACCCTCTTCTTCGTTCCTCTCGGGGGAGGGCAGCAGTGAATACCAGAGCCCGCTTGGAAACAGTCGAGCCCCTTAGGAAGGAACCGCATCCTAGGGCTCTCCTTCGAGAGGCACTCCTGGGGAGAGGAAGGGAGCCTGCTTTGGGGGCTTCTGATTTCACAACCACGTGTCCCCTCTGCAGGTGTACAGTTGCCGCGGCACAACTAGGCCAGAGTCAGTGTCCTTTAAACTTTTCTTTCCAGCTGAAGCGGATGATGGAACCTGAGAGGTGATCATGAAATGAGTGTTCAGCTACATCACTCTCCGATACTTAACGATAGAAAACGGGGAGAATAGACCGTGGAGACTGCAGATAATTACCCAGCCACGTTGTAGCTATGGAAAACGGTTGCTTTCATTAGATAGTGAGCCCCGGTCGTCTTGGGGATTATTCCAGGATATTCCTGCCCTGCACCTCTTCCATGCATGCATTTCACCCTCACAACTCTGGGATGGGTCGCTTGGTTATGTGGTTTGTTACCTGTTATTTCTCAACAGCAGGCAGGTAGATCTACAATGAGGGGGGAGAGCCTAGTGCCTAAGTTACCTTCTAGACACCCTCCACCTTTCCTAAATGCCCTGGACGTTTGTATATGCAACCGAAAAAGCCCTCCCTGACACCCACGAGGGGCACAATCTTGTATCTTGGACAAAGCAGTCTCTTGAGGTCAGAGCAGAGGAGGCAAAAGTGCACGAGAGAGTCTTCCAGAGACTCCAGTCCACCCTAAGCTGCTGATAAATTTTGCCAATCAAAAATCAACTTTGGATAAACATTTGTTTCTTCATAGTTTGATCAGGTGTGTTTATCTTGCCCTATGAAAGGAAGTAGAAGTATACTCAGTTAAAGCAAGCAGAGTAATAATCTTAACACTTCCTTTATGAATGCTCCAATTACTTCAGGTTCCACTTTTTAAGAATGTATTTGTAAATTGTGTAGTGATTAGCTGAGTATCATCGGATAATGAGAATGTTTTATGCAAATTCATAATATGCATAAAACTGCAAAGGTGAGATCTAAACCATTTTAAGAGAACACAATTTTTACACATTTTAGAATACAAATGTTCAAACTAATCATTCTAAAGTTTTCTTTTCTGTAAGAGCAACCCTAAAAAGTAAACACTGTAGAAAGAACTTTTTTGTTTTGCTTTTGCACTGCATTTTATTTTGAATTTTTATTATGAAAATTTTAAAACATAAAGTACCAATAATAATTAATACCCACTTTCCACATACTTGGGCATAACATATTAGTCTTATTTTTGATTACCTGGAGTGTTTTAAAGTAAATTAAAGAGATGATACTTCACCCCTAAATACTTCAGTATACAAAATAATATTAGCATTTTCCTATGTAGTCAGAATACCATTACTACCCCAAACAAAGCCTACAGTAACTCCCTATTGCGCTGGCCCACACCAGGTTTTCCCAGTTATCCTGCAGCCGTCTTTAAACCTGGTTTGCTCCAGCGGGACCGGGCAGAGCTGCGCAGGGGTGTGTCGCCGGGCCAGGCCACACCTCCCCTCCCCGCTGTTCCGTTGTATCCCTTCTGGACCTTTTTTTTTTGTCCCCTTGTGTCATCATCTAACTTGTTTGAACGAGTACAGGTTTAATGTTTGACAATTCGAAGCGCAGTGGTTAATAATAGGCAAGATTTGAAAATCTGTGGTCTTTGTAAGTTACTATTGTTTATTAAAGTTTATTAAAATTAAAATGTTCACAGTTGAAAGATACTTCAGGGTCATAGAATTGAAAAAGCCCACTAAAATTCTATGCATAGAAGAAACCAATTTTTGTTGACATAGTAAAAAAGGGAAAGGAAGACTATAAAAGTCTTAATCATTGCCACACCCTGGAGGTAAATATCGTTAGAGTGTCTTGTATATGTTCAGCACAGTTTTTTTCCTCTGGATATTTGCACAAAGGTATAGTGCGTCTGTATTATAGGATTTTTAGAGAATACGGAACTGTTTCTGCCATCTTTTTTCTTCCAGTTATCCCGCTACTAGTGATCATTTCCCCCTCCCTGTAACCCATTTTCCACAAAACCATTGGGTTTACCTTTCAAAGCAGAGCGCGGCTCTCGTTTCTCTCGAGCCTGAGACCAGCCAGTGGCTTTCCACCACTCGTGCTCCTCACGCAGGCTGCAGAGGTGGCTGTCCGCTGGCCCCGCCTGTCCCCTCTCCTCACGCAGGCTGCAGAGGTGGATGCCCGCTGGCCCCACCTGTCCCCTCTCCTCACGCAGGCTGCAGAGGTGGCTGTCCGCTGGCCCCACCTGTCCCCTCTCCTCACGCAGGCTGCAGAGGTGGGTGCCCGCTGGCCCCACCTGTCCCCTCTCCTCACGCAGGCTGCAGAGGTGGGTGCCCGCTGGCCCCACCTGTCCCCTCTCCTAAGCCCTGGGCTGCAGAGGTGGGTGCCCACTGGCCCCACCTGTCCCCTCTCCTAAGCCCTGGGCTGCAGAGGTGGGTGCCCGCTGGCCCCACCTGTCCCCTCTCCTAAGCCCTGGGCTGCAGAGGTGGGTGCCCGCTGGCCCCACCTGTCCCCTCTCCTAAGCCCTGGGCTGCAGAGGTGGGTGCCCGCTGGCCCCACCTGTCCCCTCTCCTCACGCAGGCTGCAGAGGTGGGTGCCCGCTGGCCCCACCTGTCCCCTCTCCTAAGCCCTGGGCTGCAGAGGTGGGTGCCCGCTGGCCCCACCTGTCCCCTCTCCTCACGCAGGCTGCAGAGGTGGGTGCCCGCTGGACCCACCTGTCCCCTCTCCTCACGCAGGCTGCAGAGGTGGGTGCCCGCTGGACCCACCTGTCCCCTCTCCTAAGCCCTGGGCTGCAGAGGTGGGTGCCCACTGGCCCCACTTGTCCCCTCTCCTAAGCCCTGGGCTGCAGAGGTGGGTGCCCGCTGGCCCCACCTGTCCCCTCTCCTCACGCAGGCTGCAGAGGTGGGTGCCCGCTGGCCCCACCTGTCCCCTCTCCTAAGCCCTGGGCTGCAGAGGTGGGTGCCCGCTGGCCCCACCTGTCCCCTCTCCTCACGCAGGCTGCAGAGGTGGGTGCCCGCTGGCCCCACCTGTCCCCTCTCCTAAGCCCTGGGCTGCAGAGGTGGGTGCCCGCTGGCCCCACCTGTCCCCTCTCCTCACGCAGGCTGCAGAGGTGGATGCCCGCTGGCCCCACCTGTCCCCTCTCCTCACGCAGGCTGCAGAGGTGGGTGTCCGCTGGCCCCGCCTGTCCCCTCTCCTCACGCAGGCTGCAGAGGTGGGTGCCCGCTGGCCCCGCCTGTCCCCTCTCCTCACGCAGGCTGCAGAGGTGGGTGCCCGCTGGCCCCACCTGTCCCCTCTCCTCACGCAGGCTGCAGAGGTGGGTGCCCGCTGGCCCCGCCTGTCCCCTCTCCTCAGCCCTCGGTCTGCCCCCCTGCCCGAGTCCCCCCTTTCCTTCTGTTCTTGGGCGAGTCACCTGAGCCTTTGCCGTCCCTCTGCCCCTTGCCCTGGACTCCAGACCTGGCTCCTTGCTCGGCTGAGCCTGAGACACTCAGTCTTCCCTTCCATCCCCTCACGGCCACCCTTTTATTCTGTTTAAACTGTCTGTAGAGCACTTAATCTGGTATATTCTCGTTTGCCTAATCGTTTCTTTGGGTTTTCTTGCTCTCTTCTTCCAAAGTGTGCAGGTGCACACGCATGGAGCTTCGTGGGAACAGGGGCCTTGCTGCGCTATCCCCTGCCGTATCTCCAGGGTCTGCAGTCGTTCCTGATACGTAGTAGGCGCTCAGTTCGTGTGTATTGAATGACTCTCTTCGAATCCTTTCAGGTCCGCCTTCCTGAACAGCTGCATAGTCAACAGCAGTGTGTCCGTACCGTCATTTATTTAACCAGTCTCTGATTGAACATTAGAAATGCATCTAGTTTTTGCCATTTCAAGCAATGCTGTGAGCAATATATCTGATTCTTTCTATATTATAAATTCCTCAAAGTGAAATTACTCAATCAAAAATGTGTGTGTTTTTTTTTCATTACCAATTTGGCCCACAAGGAATTTCTCCTAATTTATACTCCTGCTTCCAGTATTATGAAGGGTTTTCCTATACCCTGGCCAGCACTGTATATTTTGAAACTTAATAATCTTTGACAATCTAATAAGTAAAACTTGTTTTTGTTTGACATTTCAACAAGTAACAGAAAAATCATCTTACTGGCTTTCATTTAAAAGAGAGTTTATTGGCTTCGACACCCGACAGTGGAGATGGGGTGGTCAGTTCAGGAACGCTGGACCCAGGCGCCACAGGGCCTTAGGGTAACGCTCCGTCCGCCGCTTTTCTGAAAGCAGTGCAGTGGTGCGCAAAGGAGCTGTGTCCCCCTGCTGAAATGAGGTTCCTAGTGAATTCCCTGCCGACCTCGAGACTTCTGAAAGTCACCTAGAAAGCAGACATGAAGACGGTGTCGTGTGCAGATGTCCAGACCATTACCAGGTGCACCTGGTCGTTGGGCCTCCTGACCCCGTGAGCCCACGTAGCACGCACTTGCCTCGTGTGTCTCTGCACGTGTTGTCAGGACACACCAGAGCTTCCAGGGTCTTCAGTTATGTCGCAAAGAAGAATTTAAGAGTTTATTGAGAAACAAGAGCAAAGAGAAAGGCACACACCCGCGACACAGACGAGACCACCGCCTCCCGCCTCCCTGACCCATGTTGGGGAGCGGCCCTGGCTGCCTGCTGCTCTCACCCCACCTGTTAGCTCTCGGGGTGATGGGGGCCTTTCTGTTTGGAGTCACCCGGGCTTGGCTCGAGCAGGGGCTTCCCGATGGGTCCTCGCGGCCAGGGCGCGGCAGGGTCTCGCTGGCTCGTTCTCGGAGCAGCCTCCCCCTGGCTCCGGCCCCACGGCCACGCTCTGTCCCGTGGAGTCGCGGCTGTGACAGGACTAACCTGCCTCAAGCAGAATCGGCCCCCACGGCCTCCTGGGCCTGTTCAGTTCCTTTTGATAGACCAGTGGTAAGTTTTATTAATATTTCTTTAATTGGGATTCTCCTCACAAGGCTTTTTTATTCCTAGAGATGATCAGCTACTTTGATAGCCTCAGGTCTGTCCACCTACAATATTTATGTATTTGTTCAAAACTTTCCAACTCTGTGCTCAGAACTTTATGTTCTCTAATGTCCTTTCAGTGCTTCCTGCAGTATTTAATAAGTATTTTTTGTGTATGTTATTTCAGTTGGTCATCTTTGCTTATTTTATTTATGTACACGTGTTCTCAATAAAGGACTTGAGGGAAGCAGACTTGGCCCAGTGGTTAGGGCATCCACCTACCACATGGGTGGTCCAGGGTTCAAACCCCGGACCTCCTTGACCCATGTGGAGCTGGCCCATGCGCAGTACTAATGCACGCAAGGAGTGCCCTGCCACGCAGGGGTGTCCCCCGTGTAGGGGAGCTCCACGCGCAAGGAGTGCTCCCTGTAAGGAGAGCCACCCATCGCGAAAGAAAGTGCAGCCTGCCCAGGAATGGTGCCACACACACAGAGAACTGACACAACAAGATGATGGAACAAAAAGAGACACAGATTCCAGGTGCTGCTGACAAGAATGGAAGTGGACACAGAAGAACACAAAGCAAATGGACACAGAGAGCAGACAACCTGGGTGGGGGGGGGGGGAGCAGGAAGGGGAGAGAAATAAAAAATAAATCTTTTAAAAAGTAAATAAAATAAAGGACTTGATATAACTTGCAGAGTTTTACAAAATAGAAAAGTATCAATAGATCAAGGCTACATGAACAGAGAGGAAAATGAAGCCAAGGAAAAGTTTAATCCTCAGAAATACGGGGCAGAAGGATCCCGAGCAGTGTTTCAAAGCATGTTTCCAGGAAAGCACGTTCTGCTGCACGTCGTGGCTGTGGGGAAAGCAAGAAGGACGAGGCCTGGGTGGGACGCGCGCAGAGGAGACGGGCCGGATCGCATAGGCCTGCTGACGGTGGCCCTTCTCATGGCCTTGGAAGTGTGAATCTCCATGAGAGCTGCCAGGATTTTGGTTCCGTATGATAAATAATCAGGAAAGTAAAGCTTCCCGTGGCCCATGTGAGACAGATTACTCATCAAAAAAGGGAAACTGAGTGAGGAGCAGAGAAACTCCCCAGCGTTCATTTCTTCTGTAAACATAGTAGAGTTTCATGTCGACATGGAATTTTCTAGACATTTTACAAGGAGTGTGCGTTTTTTAACACTGGTAATCAGTCCCACTGAAAACAGTGCTCTTTGCACGTTATGTGGGCTTCATAGCAGTGTTAAAATCTGAATTATAATGAAGTGTCTCAGAGGTAGCAGTTTTTCAGAGTTTTACTTTGTTCTCGGCATCATTCTTTCCTGTCACATAAACTTACAAAGAAAAAAGTAACAATAAATCTAATAGAGAATTTTCAACTTTCCCTTAAACCTTTTCATATGAAAACACCTAAAGAGCTAAGCTCTACCTGAAAGCCCACTGTTTAAGAGAAAATGAAACTGGTACTTGCTACAGTAACCATGATTTTAAAAATCTAAAAAGACTGCAAATTAAATTATAAATTTCTTTAGGTATAATTGTACTTTTTCACCAGAACTCTTACCTTATCCTTTTGTTAAATCCAAATGATATTGACATTGCATTATTTGCTCAAATTTTAAAAGATAACAAATTTACAAGCCTATCAATTTATATACAGGCAGGCAGATAGATAGATAGATATTATATTTGTTTGACTTGCATAAGTAAATGCATCATCCATGATGAAATTTTAATTTCTTGAACAAACTTTTGAAGCTTTTTCTCTTCAAATGGTTTATTGTTTCTTGAATATTAGAAGCAACATAAAAAAATAATGCAAAGAAAATCATTTATATTATGTTCTATAAAATTCACTTCTAAATGTGCATTAGGTAAAAATCAATTTAGAAATCTATTTTTAAAAGTTACTAGGGGAGGCATATACAGATTTTAATAATGTGCAGCTATTTCCTACGAAGTATTATTCTGGAAAACACTAAAAGTTACTTGGAAGCTTGAGTTAACTAAAAAATGTAAACATTAATTTTATCCCTTTTCCAGTAGTTAAGGAGAAGTCTGGAAAAGATTAGAGACAGGGTCATGTTGCTTTTTCCAGAATGTTCTGTGAGGTCTGCAGAACAAACAATATCAGATAAGATTGCTCCTTAGGGATTATGTAGACATTTTATGCATGTGAAAGATCTTTTAGCGTATTTGGAACATAGCAAAGTATCAAGGATTTTAAATGTTTAAAGAATATACTTCTAAGACTGACTTAGAAAAACAGATACCTACATACCTAGAAAAGCATAAAGTAAATGAGCCATTTTAGAGTGAAAACCTACTGTTTGAAGTTAGTAATAACTTAGATTCCCTTTTTAATAATTATCCTTTTACCAAAACAGTAATTATATGCTCATTTTAAATATTATGAATTTTTATGTGATGTTTCATGAAATTGTATTGACTTTTTAAAATCTATGTAAAAAGATTTGAAAAATAACCAATGAGAGTTAATATAGAATAAAGTTTAAGCCTTAGAATAGTTTTTTAAATGTATTTAAACAAAGTTTTGCACTTTCATAATTCGTTCTACAAAAATGAATACAAAAGAGTTTAGGAACTTTAAAGTATTAATGCTGTTGTACACAAGAAATATAGCTTTAAAATTAAATTGTTAAATTGGGCTGTATCAAGTCATAATTAAAGTTAAAGAAAATTAACAAAATTTATAAGTAATTTTAATATTCAGTATAAGAACCCTTGCATATTAGAGCTTATTATGGAAATTCTAACAGACTTTTAACTGCTGACATCATTGTATTGTTTGAATTAGACTCCTGGGACTAAAAGAAAAAGCTCACACACAATTTATAAGCAGATCTTTTTCTCTTGTGTAATATTATTTGTCCCATTGAAACACTAATTTTCCACTACTTCTCTTGTTAAAATTAAGCCTTGGGGGGGGGGAGTTCATAGTTAACTAGTAATAGTATATTTTGAAATAGAAGAGTTATATATTCTATTTAGTACTCATCTTACATTTTCTTTATAAACATTTATTTTTATATCATACAACATAAAGCAAAACAGCTATCATAAGGGCAGATTCCATGGACCGTCAAACCAAAGTCAGACAAAAACTAAAGCTAAGGCGGTGTGCTATTAGAAAGTCGAGGGCTGTGGGCTAGAAATTCTGAGTGATTGAGTCTGCTGAGAAATTGAAGACAATGATCCTGTCAGCACGTGCTTTGCTGAAAAACAGAAAAGACAAGACTGCGCAGTGTGCATTTATGTGCCCACCCCGGGGTTGGCGTCCCGCGCGGCGGCCGGATGGGGCGGCCTCAGTCACCCTAGAAAAGGCTTCCCAGGGAACCTGCCGTGTCTGCTTCTCGCCCTCCGCCCTCAGGTTTGCTTTTCACTTAACAATGGCAGATGGGTCAAACATTCCAAGGGGTTTCCAGATGGGTCTTGGGTGCCAGGGCTTTCTCTAATGGACAGCACATGGTCAGCTGCTTCCCATGCTCCTCCTTGGATTTCCTGTATTCCAAGCCAAGTTTTTGTTATGTATTTTGTAAAGTGGGTGGAAAAATAGCATAAAAACATGGGTTTGGGCTTAACCATTTAAGCCAGCTCAGCTTCAAGTGACCCACTTTACTAGAACTTTGACTAAGTCCAGAAGCCTTGCATGCCTGAATCATCTTCTCAGGTGGTTTTCCACGAGTGTAATGATTTGCGGCAAATATCACTGTCCAGTTTAGTTCAGATACAATACAAAATAATTTGTTTCTATTCTGTGGTTAAGCTTGACTACAGTGAAGTAATTTCAGGATTAAGATTTGCAATCCAGACTGTCTAATACAATGTACGAAACAAACTGTTTCTCTTTCTCTTTCTGTAGCCCATTGGCGCTTTGAACCCCAAGAGAGCTGTGTTCTACGCAGAGCGCTACGAGACGTGGGACGACGAGAACAGCCCGCCCTGCCACTACAACACGCACTACTCCACGGCCGCCTCCACCCTGGCCTGGCTCGTTCGAATTGTGAGTGTCTTCATCAACTGCACTTCCTTTTAATCCTTTACATTTTTTAACATCCATAAATTAAAAATCAAATACACTTAATTTTTTTTAAAAAAAGGATTAAAGACCAATAAAGAGATTTCCAAAGTCTAGCAAAAGCTAAATGCTTTTTTTTTTTTTTAATGAATCATCTCCTTTGCAAAATCGGGTTAGGAAGATTATCGTGAGCTCCGTAAAGCTAAACCTGTCGTAAAGGAACCAAACTCATAGACTCATTTTCCTTTATCCCACTGCCTCCTTTCTCACAAGTGCTTCTAGCTGCCACGCACCCTGTCCCTCTTTCTCGTGCTTCTTTGGCAATGTAGTGCCAATGCATTACAATTTCTTAGTGTTTTAAAGACCTCTTTCTGTTTGCTATCTCTTTATCCTAAGATATAGCTATATTCAAGTCTCTCTTATCTTTAAAAAAACAAGGAAACCATGCTCCTTCCTTCTGGCCCCCGCCGGCTCCACAGTCAATTCCCCATTTTTCTCCTTTCAAACCTCACGTATTAGAATGGCCTCTACCACCCTCTCTCTGCAGGCCCCGTCTCGCTTGCCTCGGACATGGAGTATGGGTAGGTTTTAACCAACCTGTAAATCACGGAGAGGTGTTCTGCCACAAGCAGTTACTGCTGTAAAATGTTTATGATTCAGTTTATTTGAACCCACATTTTACATTTACAGCAGCAACTGGGTTGTGAGAATTCAGTGAGATTATATATGCGATAGATAGTATTTTGAAATGTGTAAGGAGTATTCAAAGGTTTTTGTGTAATCAAATTAGCTTAAGCCTGACTTACAGGACTTATTCAGATACCTTTCAAGTGTGAGTCCATAAAAATATGTTATCAATAAGTGAGTTAAGTTAACCTACTTCTATTCCTAATAAGCTAAATACTTTAAGTCAGAAATCAGTTTATCCTTGAGTATATTATTCCAGTGAAATAAAGCCTAAGTCGATTCAAGAATATGGAAGAATGTTCTACACGTTTATCTTATTCATGCCCATTTAGTATTGTTTGTAGCACTGCTGCAAAATAGAAATCTAATACAAGGCACTTGTATAACTTGAAGTTTCTGATAGCCACATGTAAGAGAGTAAAAAGAAACAGGTCAAATTAATTTTAGTAAGTCTGTTAGTTAACCTGCTATATCCTAGATACTGTAATTGCAACATGTAACTAACATAACAATGATTAATGAGATAGTTTACCTTCTTTTTTCCAAACTCTGTCTTTGATATCAGAGTGTATCTTACACTTAACGCACACCTCAGTTTGAACTAGTCATATGTCAAAAGTTCAGCCTCCTGTGGCTAGTGGCTGCTATTACAGAGAGAAGGCAGCTCTGGAATTGCTTTTATGGGAACTTGGCTAGCCAACACACCTTACGTCTAGCTTTTACACTCAGCAGTATCTTGGTCTAGTAGCTTACTAAGTGTTTAACCTAATGATGCAAGGAATTTAGGAAGGAGAGAATGCATTAAAATCTGTGTCACTAAGAACTTGTTCATAAAAATAACATAGAGATTAACGTAAGTGTCTGCCCTTTACCCTTCAAGCCCCTTTATCCCTAACTCATTAAACTCACTTTTAGTTTGTCAATATGTTTGATATGATAATGCTAATAATTGCTTAAAATGCTACTGAACTACATACCTCCTTACTTTAAACTAAAAATACTATTTTAGACAAGCTACCAGGAGATCACGCGTCTAAATTTCACCACTCTATATAAGGCTATTTCCTTGCTAGCCACTCTTAGCCAAATGATGCATAATGCATTGTAGCAGAGTTTGGAGTTTCCTCAGGTATTAATAGTACAGACTGACGGCTTTTACTTGGAATGTTGTTCTTTTAAGTCTTGCCCTGGACCTATAATATTCACACAAACATACTTAAATCTTCCCACTGACCCGGCAGCCCTCAGGGACCTACTCGTCTTGCAAACTCATTTTCTTCCACCTTACTATTCAAAACGCACTTCCCAAACATTTACTCATATTTCTGAGGGAGCTAAATAGATTGTGCAGCAAAAGCCAATTTATAAATCAGTTCTTTAGACTTTGGAACTTCTTTATAAATTATAGGTCTTTTGAAAGCTTACCCAAGAGCTTGTTTAAACTGTAATGTAGCTTAAAAAGTGAAGATTTGCAGTGAAAAAATAGTAGAAGCACTTGGCAATCATGGTCATCTAAAGCCACAATCTGATGCTAGGGAATACTAGATGGCTATCGTGTTTGTCTTCGGTATTGATGCTCGAGACAGTGCAGGTTTACTTAGAGGGAGCGGAGGAGCTTGGTCATGCTACAGGTTAACCATAGAAACTTCTGTGAGGATTCTGGAAGATCCCTGGGTTCTTTGAAAAACAATGAGGAGAAAATTAACTTATGGAGTTAGGGAAAGCCCAGTTTACATGCTGGTTTTTCCGTTTCCTAGTGCGTGCCCTTGAACCTTCTCAGGAATAATAATACCTGCCCTGCAGGGTAAAGATGAGGTGAGCTGCCGGGGTGGGGCAGTGCCGGCCCTCCGAGCGCCCTTACCCTGCTCTCCATCACTGCATGTCACTGCACAACTTCCGCCTTTCCTCGTCATTGATGTGCTTATACCCCAGTCATCATGGATGGGTTGGTATTTGGCTTTCAGATGGAATGGAAAGAAGGAAAAAGAAAATTCCAAGGGGAGAGGGACATCAGGAGAAGTTGTCTGTGAGATGGCTAAGCACAAGTGGACAGAATGGGAGGGACGAATGAAGGAGCTGGGTTCAACTGCGGGAGGGTGGCAGGGCTGCCAGGACCACACGGTGCTGGAGGGGCCATGCAGGTGCTGGGGGGCACTGCAGACCCCCAGGGTGCAGGTGGAGAGGCAGCACCGAGGAAGCCGGGGCGTACAGAGCAGCAGGAGGCAGCCTGCTGATGATGACTTGGATCGGGGGACCTAACTCTAAGGCCAAAGAGTGTCTTTATTTCAGTTTCTGCAGTTTCTGCTGAATATGTATTCATTTGTACATTTTATCTCCCAAATGGAACGTTTTTCTAGTATGATGATAAAATACTTAATACGGCTTCATACACACAGAAAATGGTTCCATCAGCATGTGGTGGGAGAATAAACGTACAAGCACCTTAAGTTAATGCAGCACTTGAGGAAATGGAGGGGGGCCGGCCCGGGGCGGAGGTACTAGGGGACAGGTGGAGGGACGTGCTCTCCAGGCCCCGGGCTGCAGGAGCAGCGCTCACTTGGCAGCAGACAGCTGGTCCGTTTCTGTCGTCCTCCACCTCCATAGCGGCCTTCAAAAATGAGAATATATGTCAGCAATGTGTGGCCCTGGAAGAGTTCTTAATCAGGTCCTTCTAAAGGTTCCTTAAAACAGTGAGAGGCAGAATTTTTTAGTGTTCTCAGCTTTGGGGTAATGCAAGATTCCCAAGCTCAGCAGCCAGAAGCTTAACAGTGTCTTCAGAGTACCCGTCCTTATCGCGTATCCACCCATCAGCACAATTCTTGGCATGACTTCGTTCAGGGCTGAAGACTGGGGAGGATTTTATGATTTAGGATGGGGTAGAGCTCAGCTTTTAGTGGCTGATGTAAGAAGCAAGGCTTTGCATGTATAAACATCCATTTAATAGGTGAGAAAAGCATGGAGACAAGTCTGGGCCCCTACATGACTCTGCCTACTACCCACTGAGGGGAAATAAATCCATGCCTTACTCCAGCATCCTGGGATCAGGAAAAGTGGATTCTAAAGACAGGACTCTTTGGGAAGCAGACTTGTCCCAATGGATAGGGCATCCGCCTACCACATGGGAGGTCCACGGTTCAAACCCTGGGCCTCCTTGACCCATGTGATGAGCTGGCCCACGTGCAGTGCTGATGTGCGCAAGGAGTGCCCTGCCCGCAGGGGTGTCGCCACAAAGGGGAGCCCCACGCGCAAGGAGTGTGCCCCATAAGGAGAGCCGCCCAGCACGAAAGAAAGTGCAGCCTGCCCAAGAATGGCACCACACATACGGAGAGCTGACACACAAGGTGACGCAACAAAAAGAAACACAGATTCCCGGTGCTGCTGATAAAGATAGAAGCGGTCACAGAAGAACACACAGCGAATGGACAGAGAGCAGACAACTGGTGGGGATGGAAGGGAAGAAAAATAAATCTTTAAAAAATAAATAAATAAATAAATAAAGACAGGACTCTGTCTGACAGTGGTTAGGAACTCACCTTTAGCCGCCCGCCAGCTCCCAGCAGTCCATCGTTGGGTGCTGACCATGATGAGCCAGGAGCTCACAGGGGACGGGTGCTCGGGGAACCGGGAGGCTGGAGGCAGGGCACCCAGCGAGAGATCTGCATGTTTCACTCTGTTTAACTTTACTACTTCTAGGATATCCCCACTTTAATTTAGTGATCAGATGTACTGCACTCATTTCCTTGTGTTTGATAGCGAATTAGTAGTCTACAAAGCAAATGAAGGAAAGAAATCTCCTAAGAATGTTTTCTCTCAACTTAATTTTGGTGGCATCCGTCTGTCTCTCAGTGACACTCCAACAGCAACGTGGGTGTCTGGGGTGTGGATCTGCTTTTCAGGGGGATCAAGAGTGCCCCTCTCGGCCTGTATATTCCTACAGCATTCTTGACATTAACTCCTCCATCACACTTCTCTCTGACTCACAACCAACAATGAAATATCAACAGTACGTTACAAATTTATAAAATGGGTGACATCAAGTCACAGCTAAAGCTCAGGAGGAAGTTGAGGAAGATGGGCTTTTATGAGCTGGTGCCCCACAGCCAGCCCTTTACGGCTGGCGGCGAGCAGGGGAGATTAAAGGGGCACGTAATGCTTTATGCATATAAAAATTTTAAAAGAATGACATGTTCAAAAAAAACTACAGTATTTAGGAACATGTCATGCTGATTTCTTGGCATTATCAGTCTTAGAGGTGGTACATCGTTCATTCTAGATTTAAGAGAGAAGAATTGAACTATGGAAAAAAAGATATATGTAATTAACCAAGAAATCATTAAGGACAAATGCCATTTAATACTTTAAAAATTGGAATCAAATATGATGATTAGGAAAACAGTGCCTCCTTCCCAAATAAAACTGTGGAAAAGCATTAAAATTGATTGCATCGGGACTTGTGATAATGCTATTCCGAGGGTCCAAGCTATGAAAACACGCCTGGACAGCAGACTCTGTGCTAGCCTACGGTAAACATCCCAGAATCTGGAAGAATCTTGAGTATTAAGTCTCATCTGGACTGTATTTCGTTTACTCAGCAGACATGCACTGCATGCCAGCAGTGGTTCCCGGTGGTGGAGGAAAGACTGGCTAGCAAGAGGTGGCGCGCGCCATCCACAGCGGGCAGCGGCAGGTCCGGAGCCCTGGGCAGCGCGAGCAGGGCGCCCGCACCCCGAGGGGGTCAGCTCGCTACTTGAGCACTGGAAGCCTCGGGGGGCCAGGGAGGTCCGTGCCCGTGAAAATGAGCAGATGGAAAGGACAGAGCCAGGGAGCAGAGCGAGGGAAGCAGGCTGCAGGACGTGGTGGACAGAGGACAAGGAAGGAGAGGCCAGGCAAGGGGTGAGGGGGGCACAGAGAGGGATGAGGGCCCCGGCGCCAAGGCCCCAAGAGCCGCCAGGGACCTCGTGGGGTGGCACATGTCATGCTGGCCAGGCGCAGCGCCGTCCTGCTCCTCTCCCAGCCTCCATGGGGAGCCTGAGGTGGGCGTCCGAGCCATTTCTGAGTCCATTCATTATTGGGAAGAAGGTCCGCGTTGTAAATTGACAGAAACCGGAATCATCTATCGTGAAACCATAGACCATTAAAACCCATCCCTGCAGACAAGGGGACAGGCCACCAGGCACAGGGTGCCGGGTCGCCACCGCCCACCCACGCGGGCCCCCCAGCACCCTGCACTGCCTGCACCTCTCGGGGCTTCAGAGGTGGCCATGCCTTAGGAGCAGAGGGGGCAGCTGTGGGCCCCTTCACAATGATCGAGATCCCGCTTCTGTTTTCTCGCGCAGGAACCTTTCACAACCTTCTTCCTCAACGCAAACGAAGGGAAATTCGACCACCCAGATCGCACCTTCTCCTCGGTGGCCAGGTCCTGGAGAACCAGCCAGAGAGACACGTCTGATGTGAAGGTAGGCGCCTTTGTCTCTTGACATTACTGAATTCCAAAACATGCTTCAATTTGGATTTTTATATTCAAGCTAAATAGAAAGCATTTTACATTGCAGGTTCGTTTCATAATATTTTTAAATTATATGGTACATCTAACCTAAAAAGAAACCAAGGAAAATCATTTTGAACATCACAGAAAATGGTTCAGGATCATTTTATATTACTCTGGGTGTTTTCGTTATTTCAAAAAATTCCTATCTAATTTAGATCGAATAATCAGGAGATGAGAAAAAAGCCTGTAAATTGCCTTTCCTGCTGTTAACTCAATATTTGGCCCGTTCCATAAAACACAGCAGGAATTGGATTTGACCTTAAAGTGTCATATTGTTATAGCTGGCCCAGCTCTGGGTTTGCATGGCCTGGGGCGATTAATAAAGCATTAATGACAAGACCCATTTAAAATGTAGGCTTTTCTGTAGAGCCTTAGCTTTTACTAGCCTGTGCCTGGGGACACCATCCAACAATACACATTAGATTAAACCAACACACACAATTTCCAGAAACAGCCTGAGAGCAGAGTAATTTTACAGTTGGTACTACTTACCTATTGTTAAATATAAAAATTTGCCTTTCATTGACATGGACTCTCCTAAAAAAAAAAAAAAAAGGTTATATTCATAACAATGGCAATATCTTCGTTCTTGCTCTCATTTTGCTCATTTTTTCCTGAGAATAAGATTTTATCACAAAGTTGATGCAAAGGCAGATGTGTTTCTTATTTTCAGGGCTTTTCCTTCAAGGCAAAAATATTTTCCATCACTGTCCCTCATACTATTGAATATAAAAATGTTATGGCATCATTCCATTTGGGGTTTTACCTGTCCCAACAAAAAGCAGTGCATTACAGTCAAAATAATTATACATATATTTATGGATGTTTATTGCAAAACATTTTTAAAAGGCAGTTGCAGTCTTCCTAAATTATAAGGAAACTGGATGAATAGAACAGTTTTTGTTCGGTTCTTTTCCAAAGCAGAAAACAAAGTCAGGGGATCCAAGCAGTGTGAGGCATATCTATGTGTTCGATTAATTGCCATCAAACTTTCCATAACTGAATATTAATTTATACATACAACTTACACTTGGAAAAAAGCAAGAGAATTTAGCATGCATCTTTGGCATATTAAACTCCAAAGACCCACATTTTTCTTATAATAATCTCATAACTTGATTGAGGATTTAAACTCTGAAATATCCTTAAATCATTATTTAAACTGATTTGCTGCCAGTGACACCAGGAATGGAATCCATTTCTTATTTAATGACACTTTGAGAAATAAAAGAGAAAGCAGGGAGTCTTTAGGCTTATACTGAACAACTATATATAGAATTAGGACAGTGCTCATAAACACTCATAAATATTCTGTGTGCGAATTAAAACCACCATTGAACGCTTCCTATCACCTGTAAGGTTATTTATGTCTTAATTCAGAGCTTTTCCCCATAGTATCAAACCACTGCAAGGGACAGTGCCTCTCCAGCAGTGCGTGACGTCCTCACAAGCAGAAAATGGGCTCTTCCCCAGCCCACCTTCCGCACCCTCACACACGGTGGGTCAGTCACTCCAGCTGATGTTCGTGGCCTCAGCTTTCCTCTTCTCCCCCCCCCCCCCCCCCGGAATGCTGTGGCCCCCTCGGCCCAGCGAGCACCTCCCCGCTGCAAGGCCAGGCCAGTCTCCTGGAGACCGGCCACCCTCCGTGCTTGGCCTTCCAGAACTGCAGCGGTGTCCCCAGCAGTTCTCAGAAACTTTCCCGACATCCTGCTACTAGTTGTGATGCTTTGGCTTCTGGACTCATGAGTGAAGGCAGTGCAGTCGAGGTTTGCACTAACTCGGAAGGGTTTTTATTTTTCATCCTCGAACAACCCTACCGAAGACAAAGAAGTATTCATCTTTTAACCAAGACCTAACTGGTTCTGAGGCAGCTCATTTCCCAGCCCCGCACTGCAGAGCTGGCTCTCGCGACAGTGCTCTCCTGCCCCCGAGCCCTTCGGCTCCGGGGACAGTCCACCTTGACTGCCTGCCTTCTCGGGGCGCCTGCTGTCTACCTAGGCAGTCATTTATTCACAGTCTCCCATCGATGGGTAGCTCGTCCTCCCTGCAGTTTCTACTTTTGAACACGAGGCTGCGATGAACATCTTTGCCATGGAGATCTTCACCTTCGTGTGCCTGTGCAAGGGAGATCCCTGCTCACGGGGCCCTAAGGAGACCGATTTTGAAGGATATTCCAAGCAGGACAGTCCCCTCCCTGCAGCAGTGTGTGCAGGTGACTCCTGCCCCGCCTTCGGGCGCTGCCAGCACCAGCGTTTCACCTTTTCCTACTCGAGAAGTGAGAAGGGAGTTTCTGTTTTGTTTGCCTTTCTTTAATTACGAGTGAAACTGACCACGTTTTCATATATATCTGTTGACCCGAAAACTATCTTTTTCCCCTTTTTCTTACTGGTTTAGAAAAGATCTTTGAAATTGCCAAAAGCTGCTCTGCAAGCAGGGTTTTCCGGAGCCTTTCAGTTTGTTAGGTTCCAGTTGTATTTTCAGGCTTTCGTGTGTGTATCCAAAGGAATCAGCCTCTCTTTATAGCATCTGAATTTGGGGTCCTCATGACAGGGATGTTAAAGAGAAGACATGCTTTAAGAAAACGTACTTCCATTTTGGGAGAGGGAAAGGTTCCATGCAATATCCACCCGGTCGGCCGCGTCGTGTGAGGAAGACGCAGGGTGGCGGGGAGGGGCCGGCCGGCCTGTCTTGAGGGGGCCGTGTCCTCCCGTGGGAGGGACACCACCACGGCCGAAGGATGACCTTCCGGGGAGAGGCCCCGAGTCGTCCGACAGCTCGGTGTTACTTACTATTTTTTCCTTTCTCTCCTCCTGCACAGACTTGGTAACAGTGACATTCGACTTCAGCTCCTCAACTAATTTTCCTTAATGCCCCAAAAGTTGTTCTATCACTTTTTGCATAGTGCGTGGATATTAGAAAAGGTAGCTGTGACCAAAATGTCACTAGGGTGACGTGGTGTAAATTAATACAGGTAATGGAGGTGCCCACCACCAACACACTGACACATCATGGGCACTGGTGGACTTAACGGATGCCAGGGGAGCAATCTTTTGGAAAAGAAAGAAAGAAAGAAAAAAAATGGCAGCTTTAAAGCCTTGCAATGAGTTATTTTAGGAAAGTGAAAACGTCTGGGTTGGATTTGATTTCACCAGGACGCCATAAAATTATATACTCTCTGAGCAAAATATATTAAGCTGAAATGTCAGGTTTGATGCCATAGGTATACAGTTATGATAGTGTTGATAATGGCCTTCTATCATTTTAAGACTTACTTTCAAGTCCAATTTCTCAGCAGCTTGAACTTGTCATGAGCTTGTAAATTAGAAATTGTGTTTGTGGATATTTTGTTATTATAGACTGAACACATATAATAGTATTAACTGTGCCGTGGGGTTTTAGTATAGCTGTTAAAAATAAATAAGAGATCACATTTAGAGACACAAAATGCCGGTTATCATTTCATTTTGCCATTCCTTTAATAATATTTAGTGTCTTTCTGCATTGTTTTTCCCTGAAAATGTTTTAAATTACTTGTACACTTTCCTTATAATGAGACCGATTAACGAAAATCTGTCATTGGGAAGACAGGAAGCAGCGCGGCTGCATCTCAAGTTGGCAAAGCGCGGCCAGTGCGCTCGCAGCGGCCTCCTGCCACCTCCCACGGTGGAATCGAGCCCCTGTTTTTTATTAGAGAAGTTGTCAGTTTATAGAAAAATCATGCAGAAAGTACAGAGTTCCTGTATACACCCCACACACCCACACAGTTTTCCCTATTCTTAACACTTTGCATCAGTGTGGAGCTTGGTTATAACTGATGAACGATTTTTTTAAACCGCTAACTGTAATCCTTATTTTGCATCAGGGTTCGCTCTCAGTTATGCAGTTCTAGGTGATTTTTTTTAATGTTTATTCTGGTAATATATATAAAACCCACAATTTCCCATTTTAGCCACAGTCAAAGCTCCATTCATTGGCATAATATTTAAGAGTTTCACACAGCTTTTGTGTTGGTTTTTGGTGGAATCCTCAAAGCAGCACCCTGAGGTAGATGCTGCCCTCATCCCAGTTTCATTAAGCGATTGGCCTGAGTTCGCCCAGCAGGTAAGGAGGTGGTGGAGCCAGCTCTGGGGTCTGCTCAGGAGTCCCACAGCTGTAGCCACTGAATGGAGAACGGGCTGCCCACCCCACCCACCCCAAAGTCATTCCGCCCCGGTCTCAGAAGGTGACCCTGTCTGGACTTGGGGTCTTCGCTGATGAGATTAGTGAAGACGAGTCCTTCACTACAGTGGTGGAGGTCCTCTCGAGGGGGTCGTGTGGAGACACGGCGCAGGGGGAGCCCTCAGGGAAAGAGCAGCGCTGGGGTGCAGCCAAGGAGGGCCCGGGCCCCTTCTCCCTCGAACCTGCCGATGCCGTGGCTCTGGACTTCCAGCTGCGAGAACCCGGAGAGAATAAACGTGTGCAGTTCTGAGCCCCCGGCGTGTGGTCCTCGGCGCGCCGGCCCTGGGACTCTAATCCAGGTGGCACACGGCTGTCATTCTTCCACATGAGCATCTGATCATAGCCGATGGGCCACCATGTAACAAACCACCTCCAGTGGAGCAGCTGAAAATCACAGCGGCCGCGTACTTCCTCCCGGCTCTGCGGTGGGCATCCAGCTCGGGCACGGCTTGCCTCTCACCCACGTGCTGTCAGCCGGTGTCTTTCACTTGCCACGGCTGCTGTGTCACACGCTGGTTGAGTTAAACAGCAGGAATTCCTGGTCTCCGAGTCTCAGAGGCTGGAAGCTGAAAGCCAAGGGGTGGCAAGGCGTGCATCCCCGGGAGGCCACGGGCTCTGGAGCTGGCCTGCCACAGCGTGGTGAGTGCGAGCTCTCTCTCCGCCGTGTGGCCGGCTCTCTCCATCCTGGCATCAGTCATCTGTGACCATGTCCACATTTCCTCTCCTTATAAGGGCACCAGTCCTATTGGATTAGGGCCCAGCCCAATCCAGTTGAGCCCATCTTAACTCTATTCACAAGAGTTCCCATCTGCAGGGCCAGAGCATAACCTTCCAACAGACCTCTTGGGCACCCAACTTGATCCATAACTGCTGGGGTGGCTCACGTGGGGCTGGATGGTCATGACGATTCACTCATACGCCCGATGCTGTAGTCGAATGGCTGGACCAGCTGGGGGCTAGCTGGCGCGCTTTCGTTGCATGGTCTTTGCACCAAGATTGCCGCTCGTTTTCCTGGAGCCTGGCCTCCAAGAGGACAAAACATGGAAGCTACAAGTCCACTCAAGGTCTCGGCCCAGAAGTCACATCCTGTCACCTCCGCACCATCCCATTGGTCAAAACAAGTCCCGAGGCCAAGGCATTATGGGAGAGGAGGAGTGTCCCCTCCCCGCCCCGCCCACCACCCCCCCCACCCCCCGTGAGATGAGTAGCAAAGCCCAATTTCAGAAGAACATGGCAGTTGGAGGTAGGGTTGTGGCCATCTTGGGAGAAACCATCCACCACAGTCCTCTCTTTGATCACAGTTTACATTCCTCCCCACCAGTTTCATCCCACCTTTGCTTCAGGCTCAGAGTCTAGTATCTCGTGATGCGTACCAGAGCAGGTAAGGTGCAGCGGTTCCTAACCCTGAGACGTGGACGCTAAGAAAGTCAAGTTCTCCATCCCATCTACACCCAGCCATCAGTGATGAGCCAAGAAGAGGTGAACTTCCATAGACACGAGAATGCCAAGGGGAGCGTGTGGAGCATTCCCAGCAGGTCTGAAATCCACCCAGGGACATGCTGGCAGTTTCCTGGGCTCTGGGGACAGGGAGTGTCTGTCGATCAGGACCCAGCTATGCTGTCTGGGCATGGCTGCCTAACCCAATGTTCCCAGGACCCTTGCTTACATCCTCTGGGGTCTTGGCTTTGCTCTCTGAATCATCCTTTATTTTCCATAAGAAACAGCCAGTGCTTGCAACTGAGTAGCTTTCCAGCAAGCTTTCTGACCACAGAAAGTTGGAGATGAAAGCCTGTTTTGCCTGAGTTGGTACAGCTCCTTTAAAACTATGAGCAGCGTGGACCAGGTTCATGGGAGTCACTATAGTGGGTCATGCAGACAATGTCAAGAGTTTATATATATAAGACAATATATGTAAAACACTTAGAACAGTGCCAACAGATAGTCAGATACAAATAAATGTTGCCTGCTATTTTAAAATGAACTACCAGAGGTATCATTTAAGCTGATTCCTGTCTTGGAGCACAGATTTTTTTTTTTTTATCTTTTTTTAAAAAGATAAATAGATCACACAAACGCTACATTAAAAAACAGAAGAGGTTCCCATATATCCCACTCCCCACCCCACCCCACCCCGCTCCTCCCACATCAACATCCCCTTTCATCAGTGAGGCACATTCATTGCATTTGGTGAATACACCCTTAAGCACTGCCACCTCATGGACCATAGTTTACATTGTAGTTCACACTCTCCCCCAGTCCATCTAGCGGGTTATGGCAGGATATACAATGTCTTGCATCTGTCCCTGCAGTATCATTCAGGACAACTCCAATTCCCAAATGCCCCGTATCACACCTCTTCCTCCCTCTCCCTGCCCTCAGCAACTCCCGTGGCCACCATATCCACATCAGTAATCTAGTTCCATTGCTAGAGTCACAGCAGTTTATATAGAATACCAGGAAGTCCAATCCATATTATATTCCTCCATCCTGTGGACCCTGGGATGGCAATGTCCACTCCACCTCTAAATCGAGAGGGGGCTTAGATTCCACATGGCTGATGGATGCAATTCTCCTTTTAATTGTAGACACTCTTGGTTCCCTGGTGTGGTGGTTGACCATTCTCACCTCCCCATCAGCTGACCTGGGTACGTCCTACAAACCAAAGAGTAGGTGCTGAAATTCTGCTGAGGCTCAGGGCCTAGCTAGCACATAGACAGTCCAGAGATTCAAGTCTCCTAAGCACACACCAACCCCAGCGCCAATCACAGGTTCAGTAAAAGTGACAGAAGAGGCATGTGTAGAAAGGTCACATCTGAGTACAGCTCCATCACAACCAGGAGCACAAATTCCAAAGTAAGGCCTACTGGCAGGGCACTAAACTCCAGAGCCACGGCCATGACCGTAGGACCTGTGTGGGGCACAGATATTGTAATTGTGGGCTTCTTGGACACAACCAGTTGAAACACAGATGTAACTCTCTTAATCATTAGGTTTTTATCTTTAAAATGAGGACATTTTAAAAGTAATATAACTGTGACTACAAACTATATACTAATGTCTTGTATTTATATACCAATTTAAAGAAAAAATGCTACTTGAAGCAACATTTTAAAACAATAAAACTGAGGCACAAAAATTTGCTCCCGTTTGGCTCCTGCAGTCACTTAGACGTTCTGAGATCTTGCTGCCTCCTTGGTCAGAATGCCCAAACTTTCCCTACTCAGCACCTGCAGGGTTCAGACAGCCTTGGCCCCTGCCAGCTGTGGTGTTACAATGTTACAAAGCCTCTAGGGGCCTTGGGATAAGCTGACTTCTGCTTTGCATCTCTTCCCAGTCGATGTTAGAATTCAGGGCGAGTTGTTTTGCCTCTTCAAACATCACGTCTCAACAGCTCAGTTAACCTGTGCGTCTGCATTCTGGTCGACCAGATAACTGAAGAAAACACTCTTACTCAAGAGTCATCCTAGAGGCCCCGTACTGTGACTTTTCATTTGACTGGTCCCCGTTGACCTTCCTGATGTTCCTACTGAATGCTCTTGTTCCTGCCTCTCTAAATAACCATCAGGGCAGCCCTTCTAGCCTCAGAATGAATCACGGCTGCTTTGGGTTCCCGTCTTCCTAGAGAGCTTCAATTTAAAATGAAAAGGGTCCTGCTTCTACCCCTTCTGCAGCTGGTGTAAAACTTTGCTGGCAACTTTTAAACCAACTTCTTCAACATTTAAAATCAAGCTCTTTTACGTTTTTGAATCTTGCAAACATCATTAGAATATTCAAGACAATATTTTTTTAACTGCAAAAGTTTCCCCTCAAAAGTTACACATTTTAATTCTGGACTCATTTGTCTTTCATTTAGTAAAGCACTGCTTTGGTCCTTTTCCCCACCATCTGCACATTCCCCAGAAGATTTCTAGTGATAGTAAAATAACTTCACTCTCTTCAGTTGTTTAATATTTAATGAGCACCTGCTGCATGCAAAGTATAGCAGCAAGAGCTATAAGGGATTCAGCCAAATATAAACCTCACAAAATAAGACTCTACCGTTTGCTTTTGCCCAAACTGTTACTATTATGAAACCCTATATTTCTTGGGCCTTTGTGAATCTAATTTAATGGCTTGTGGTGAAATAATATTATAGTGGTAAGTAGATTAAAAATAACCACATATTTTTTATGGCTCTCCACCACAGAAAAGATTGGAAAAAATATATATGGAATGCATTATGAAGCACCACAGTAGTTGAAGATAACTCTTTGGACTGCTTTAAATAAATAAAAGCTCTGTTTCACTATACCCTTGTGGATATATATCCCTCTGTCCTCAAGCTGTTCATGTAGTCTAGTTTTAGAGATAGGGCATGAACTCAAATAACCGATGACAAATCCCTGGCTTGTGTGAGTTTCTTGTGTATAATTCGCTCTCCAGACTAAGCCTCTGCATGACCTCACGCTCATCCCCCGCTTCAGACCTTTGGGATGCTATTGCTAGTCACCATCACATAAAGAGTGGATAAATGTGCAAATAGCAACATTTTTCCCCTTCTCCGCACCTTTTCTTCCAAACAGTGAGAGTAAGACCACAAGAAATGTGTCTGAGTCCCTTTAATGCAGTGGAATATCTCTGCATTTCTGGTTGGGTACCAACACATGAGATCAGCAGTAACACTTACTTCCTCCTAATCAGTGGTCACACACCTCTACCAAATTGCTTCTCTCAGTGACTGGTGTCCACTGACATGCTCATCCAGCACTGCCGGCCAAGCTCTTTACAGTCCTTGCTGATAGAATATTGCTGAGGCACCCTTTAGGCCCTGCCTTTTCCATCAGCAAAGCCATATCATTATGGGTAAGGAAACATGTTTATTTACCTTGTGGTTTTTCTTCCAGCCCCTTCTCAGTTTCCCATATTGTGCTCATGTCATTGAAGATTTATGTTAATTTATATAATTCCGCTTCTCCCTTCCCACATAGTTCATTGCACCTGCAATGTATGTTATAAGTAGTTTATTGTTAACATGAGCCTTCTAATTCCCCCCTTTCTGTTCTTACATGCCCAGGCCCACATCTCTGTTAACTCACCGCCTTCTTGCTGACCTTGGTGGCTGTTGAATGTCACTCCCCTTGATAAAGTCCCACAGCCTGACCCTCACTCACCACAAGGAAGAGTTGCCTTTCCCGCGTCCATGGTGTTCTTGCTGCTGGCTCCCCCTCCCCCACCCACGTCTCTACCCCTCCCCAGGCCACCCAGTAGCTTGCAATAGAACAAATTTGATTGTGTCACAAACTCTTCTCTAAAACTTATTTTGCCAATGAGACAAAATGCATTGGCGTAAAATTGCCTTCATCTGACCCCAAATACCTCTCACCTCCCCGTCTCGACCTCTTCCCCCTGCTATGTCCTGCACCCCACCCGTGTTTGGTCTCGCCCTTCCTCGGCTGCACGCCAAATCAGCGCTCCCTGATGGTCCCATCTTCACCTTAACCGTGAACTTACGGCTCAGATGTCTGGTCCCCCATGAAGACTTTGCTGACTTGTCCAGACTCCCTGCTGTCTCCTCCAGGCTCCCTGGCACTCTGTTCAGACCCCTTTCACAGCTATTGTTGTCTGTCACAACCATCTGTTTACGCATCTGCCACATACACCAGACCATGAGTTACTTGAATGGTTAGGCCAAGTCTTGGGGATTTTTTATTTCCTTAGTACCCATCACAGTGTCTGGTACTCAAAATCTTTACTACATGAATAAATTAACATTAGGAAGTATGCAATGATTTGTTTCCATTCATATGGTTTAAATAGAAGAAATTCTCTGTGTAAGTTTCATTTACCCAGAAAATTCAGTTACATGAATCTGCTTCTGCTCTCATAGTGCTGGAGAAAATAAACACTCCTATCTTTTTTCTTGTTCGTGAGAATGGATACTGGTCAGACTCTCACAGAGAATTTCTAGGATCAATACCCACTTATGTCATGACAGATACAGGCTGGTGTCAGCGGAACCTCTGAAGAGGAAGCTTTGAGGTTTGCTTTTTAGAAATTTAAGGCTCAGCTCTAGTTGCAGCCCTCTTGGACTGGGTTTGAATATGTCCTCGGCATCCCAGAGAAGGCACAGTAAGGTTCGGATTCCAGGCACTGCCTCATCGGTGTTGTTCGTGTTACACAAACAAGTGTCCTTGTGCTCTTCACAGCTTAATTTAGTAAATCCTCAGTTAGATATCTGAAAAAAGATGGTCTAGATGACGTACATGAAAACTACATGGTTTTGTCTTGTATTTGGTTTTTTTATTGCATTTTCTCCCTGTTGCTTAAAAAAAAAAGGACAACATGAAATTAAAATGCTTACGGTCTTAAAATCAGCTCATTGCTATTTCACACACATCTAAGGTACTATCCATCAGTCTCAAGTTTGCCTAAAATCTAGTCGTATGTGGCTTACACACAAATAACACAAGTTGTCTTTGCATCCAATTTATTTAGAATTCTCCACCCAGGTGGCATATGAATATTTAAAACTGATTATCATGTTACATATTTTCTCTTCATTGTGTTTAATGGTAGGTATTAACAATAATTTATTTAGCCAAATTACAAAATAAAACTATGACCATCTTTATAAAATCATATATTATGATTGCCAATTTAGTTAAAATAAAGAGAAATGGTTTTTAATAAACACTGGCAACAACTTTTTAAAAATGTATTAAAAATGCATTAATAATACTCAGAAAAGGTTTTTAAGCAGCCTAGAATTTTTCTTAAAGAGCTTTACGTAGTTGTTTACTAGTGCTATTGCAACTGTTGTTAATTTGTATAGCTATTTCTCTTAATTTGTGATAGGATAAGATTGTAAGCTAATAACATTTTGAAATGCTGACTATTATATGCATAAACTGTCAGGTGAATTGTTCAAGAGAAATGTGTTGTCGTCATTTCCTAGACATCCTATCTAAAGGAAATTAAATGAAGAATAGAATTAAGTAACCAGATACCAGTTTTTAATAAAGAAATTATTTTGTGTATTCGGCAGATTTTTATAAACTGTGTTGACTATGCTGCATTTTCACTCTTGGCAGGAGCTAATTCCAGAGTTCTACTACCTGCCGGAGATGTTCGTCAACAGCAATGGGTATAATCTTGGAGTCCGAGAAGACGAAGTGGTGGTGAACGACATCGACCTGCCCCCGTGGGCAAAAAAGCCGGAAGACTTTGTGCGGATCAACAGGATGGTGAGAGCGATCGGGGCTTTGGTTTAGCCGTGATCGGGAAGTTAAACTATTCTGTGGTGGTCTCTTAGCTGTTACCAAATTGCCATTCCTTATCTATAAAAACAAGGTTAAAATGTAGGGGGAAAAACAGCATTTTACTGTGGTCTTTGGAAGCGTGCCTTCTTTTTGTCAAGTGGTCTTGCCTTTGGTGAGGGAAAGGATGTAATTCAGTGATATTTGCTCCTTCGAGAGAGAACCATGGACAAGCGACTTACTGTACCATACTCTAATGCTTAAGAGAAATGTCCAGTCCTTAATTTTGTTAATGATTAAATATGCATTCTTTTTTTCATTCATTATAAAAATAGCCAGAGCCGGAAAAAATGTACATTCAGAACATGTTTGTATGTAGAACGTATTAAGCCATGAAACTTAAGATGTGCCACTTGGGAAGCAGACTTGGCCCAGTGGTTAGGGCGTCCGTCTACCACATGGGAGGTCCTTGGTTCAAACCCTGGGCCTCCTTGACCCATGTGGAGCTGGCCCATGTGCAGTGCTGATGTGCGCAAGGAGTGCTGTGCCACGCAGGGGTGTCCCCCGCATATGGGAGCCCCATGCTCAAGGAGTGCACCCCATAAGGAGAGCCGCCCAGCATGAAAGAAAGTGCAGCCTGCCCAGAAATGGTGCTACACACACGGAGAGCTAACACAACAAGATGACACAACAAAAAGAAACACAGATTCTCATGCCGCTGACAACAACAGAAGCGGACAAAGAAGAACACGCAGCAAATAGACACAGAGAACAGACAACCGGGGCGGGGGAATGGGGAGGAAAGGGAAAGAAATAAATAAATCTTTGAAGAAAAGATGTGCCACTCTTGTTTCTGTGAGAGCTGCGCCTGGACAGGCTTGCTCAGCGGCTCTTGTATGGACGGGCTGGACAGAGGTGCCCCAGGCATGGCCTCCGCTCCAGGGCTTGCAAGAGCGCTTGCCTCGATTGTGGTATGATGGCACAGCTAGGCAGCCCTCGGGAGGAGTCAGGAAGCAAATGATGCATAGTCGCACTGTGGGGTGCCACGCAGCCATCCACAGGAGGCCCTTGGTACAGCACTGTCTATCAAAAAGCAAAATAAGGAAAACAAAAGTAAAGGCGTGCCTTGAAGAGAGTCTTACCTAGATGATGCCATGACTCTTTCATCTGTGTGGCAGGCATCAGCATGTGTCGAAATAAGGGATTTATAGATAGTGTTTACAAGCAGGAATTTTATTGATTTTTCTCTGTTTTTATCTATATAGAAGGAGAATTTAATCTCAGTATGATTAAGGCATGTGGGCATGAACCACTTCACAAAAAGTATCCTCTCTAGTGGGTTGTTTTTCTTGGTCAATTGAAGAATTGTATCAGTAAAACCAGTGAACCAAAATATATTTTTAACATTTTTTCCCTGCCCCTGATTTTTTTCCCAACTGTCTCATAAACATGTTTTATTTTGTTCTTACAGTTTTTTTGAATCAGAATTCAACTGAGGTTGCCATATTGCAATGGACTTCATATATTCCTTAAGCCTCTTTGATTGGTTTTTTGTTTGTTTCGTTTCTTTGGTGACAGCTTTATTGAGATATAACTTGCTTGCCATATAATTTGCCCATTTAAAACATGCCATTCATTGGTTTTTAGTGTATTCACAGTGGTGTGCAACTTTCACCACTGTCGATCTTCAAACACTTTCCGGTCCCCAGAGAGAACCCCCGTGGCCTTTAGCACCCCACCCTGCCCTCTGCCCTCCATTTCCTCACTCCCTTTTTCCTTTGAGTATCCTTTCTGTAGAAAGTCGTGCTGACATCTGTGTTTGCAAGCACCATGTAGGCTCTGTAACCCGGTTTTGCCACTTTGGGGGAACATGATGTATTGCATAAATTCTAAGTGTGGTTTCTCTCACTTCTCAATCTCTGTTTTTGGTACTTTTCTGATATATGAAATTACTTCATATGATCTCCCTGAAAAATAGATTATGTCTTCAGATTTTTCATGTGAAGGATTTATACTTTAGGGATGCACACCCCCAAAACGCTGCTGAGGTTTCGAGCTGGAGCCTGACCACTGAACTCTCCCGCGTGAACGCTGGCAGTGATGTGAGGGGTGCACATCTACGTCAGCCACGCCAGCGCCTTGTGCCTCCAGGGCCAGACCTGTGCCTGGCAGCTGGTCAGCGAGTCTTGGCTGGATGAAGGAATGAATGAAGGAACGAATGGTGTAGGAGGGGTAAACTGAAGGCTGTCCCCATGTGGTCTGGGTAGGCCCCAGCTAGTCAAGCTGATTGGCCCCTCACGTAGCACAGCAGACGGGCTCGCCGGGCCCTCCCACTCACGCCACCCCGCGGGCGGGCACTGGCGCGCAGTGGGCTTCCCATCAGGCCTGGGGCGGCTTTTCGTCCACTTTCATACTTTCTCCATTCCGCAGGTGAGAAATGTGCAGCTCACTGTCCAATAGTGTCTTCACCCAGGGCAGCGACGCTGGTCAGCGGTGAAGTCCCGGCTCAAGAGCGGGAAATGTTTCAAATCCAGAAGTCCCGCTCCCTTCAGCCCCACCTCGGATACGGGCTCTTCTCTGCGCATTCACTGAGGTTGTTGGGACTGTGGTTGAGGATTGGTGGCTGTCAGTTAAGATTTAACTGATTTCCTTTTTTTTTCTTTTTTTTTTTTACTTCATGGATGCTGTGAGTGCAGATACTGTATAAATTCTACACGTTCACTCAACCACACAGAAGAGAACAGTACGACTTATACCTTTTCCTTTCTGCTGGACATTTCACATTTCTCGATTTGCTCATGTATAACCAAAATTAAACTAGTCTTACACTAGGAAATTTTATATGACCTTTTGGTAGACTTTGAATATGCACAAAAGCAGACCAGACAAACAGGCCCCGGTGTCAGAATGAGCCTTATTTCCTGATAGGAATAGACGGTTTTCGGTGGTGCCCAGTCCACGAAGTGGGGAAGGGTTTGCTTTCCTAATGAAAGCTGATCAGTTGAGAAGACAGTCTTCAGGTCAGGGAAGACTTTGTTAATGACACAGGGAAAGGTCTTAGGTTTAAAAGAATTGGAGAGAAGGTTTTCCATAAATACCGTCTAGCCCACCTTTTCTCAAATATGTAAGTGACCAGATCAGCTGATTATATTGTGGACATAGGATATCTGGCCTTTGCGTTTCCAGAAGAAGTTATCTACCCAAGATTGGTTTTTTAAAGATTTATTTATTTTTATTTATTTCTCTCCTCTTCGCCGCCCCCTCCCCCCAGGGTTGTCTGCTCTCTGTGTCCATTCACTGTTTGTTCTTCTGTGACCACTTCTATCCTTATCAACGGCACCGGGAATCTGTGTTTCTTTTTATTGTCAACTCTCTGTATGTGCGGCGCCACTCCTGGGCAGGCTGCACTTTTTTCGCGCTGGGTGGCTCTCCTTATGGGGCACACTCCTTGCGTGTGGGGCTCCCATACACAGGGGACACCCCTGCGTGGCAGGGCACTCCTTGCGCGCATCAGCACTGCACATGGGCCAGCTCCACACTTGTCAAGGAGGCCCGGGGTTTGAACCACGGACCTCCCATGTGGTAGGCGGATGCCCTAACCACTGGGCCAAGTCCGCTTCCCTGAAAGGCCTTTAAGCAGAGCCTTCTTGTGTTAGAAAGAAGCCTTTGGAGAAGCCGGTGGTGTGGACAGAGCGGCTGGCTCCCTTCACTTCCCCAGTAGCTCCTTGACACTGCATTGCCAGAGCAGCCTGTAGTGCTCCAGCGGCAGTGAAGTGTGGGCACCAGACCGGAAGCCTGAGCAGAGCACTGCCTGTTTACTGGGCGCAGCCCGTCAGTGCCGCTCGGTGGGGAGAAGCCACCTGTGCTGCAGAGACGAGGCTGCACCAGGCAGGTGGGCCCCTGGCCCCAGCACACCTCTTCTGAGGGCCTAGCTGCACTCCGGGTCCAGAGGCCGGTCACCTGCCCCGGCTGACCTGCCTTGTCCGGGTCGCCCTCTGTCTTCTCCGATATTCTGCTGTGTACGTTGACTGCCATGGATTTAGGAGATTAAGAGATACCTGTCAAAGTAGGATTCTGAAAGGAAACTGACTTCCAGACAAGTGGTGCAGGACCGACTTGAAATCCATACAGAAGGCCCTCAGCCCTGCCTCCTGCCGTCACTACGCACTAACTCAGAATTGACCATGGACCTAAGGCAAAACCTAAAGCCGTAGAACATCTAAAGGAAAACGAAGAGAAGAGAGAATCTGTGACCTCAGGATGGGTAAGATGTCTAAGATCCAGCATCAAAGCATGAGCCAGAAAGGAAAACAATGATAAACTGACTTTCAAAATTTCCTTCTCTTTGAAAGACACCGGTAAGAAAATGAAAAAAACAAGCCATAGACTGTGAGAAAATACTTGCAATCCACATCCGATAGAGGACTTGGGTCTATACAGCATTCAAAAATTAATAAGAAAATCTAGTTTTTAAAGGATGCAAAAGATTTGAACAGACTCTTCACAAAAAAAGATCTGCAGATGGCAAAAGAGCATACGAAGAAATGCTCAGCATCGAGTCATGAAGAAAAGGCAAATTAAAACCATAATGAGAAACCACTACATATTAGAATGGCAAAAACAAAACAAAACGGCATTCCAAGTGCTGGTGAAGATGCAGAGCAACTGGAATTCAACTGCCCTGTAGTAGGGCAATGGTTTCTTATAAAGTTAGACCCACTTACCATGTAACCCAGCAATCACACTTCTAGGTATTGACCCAAGAAAAAGGAAAACTTTTATCTTTATTCATTATCACCAAAAACTGGAAACTGCCCAAATGCCCTTCAGCTGGTGAACAGAAAATTCTGGCACATGAATACAGTGGAGTCCTAGTAATAATTAGCCATGATAAGGAACCAAGTCCCAATACATGGATCAGCCCCCTAAAGATACACACTGTAGGATTTCACGTGTATGACGTCTTAGAAAGGGCAGATACAGAGGCAAAAAAAACAGTGAAATAGATGAGTGGTCGCCAAGAGCTAGGAGTGGGAGGGGTTGGCTCCAGATGGTCATGGGAATTTTCAGGTTGACGGAACTATTCTTGGTCGTGTGCATTACATGACAGTATGTATTCATCAAAATTCATACAACTGTGCACTACAATGGGTACATTTGCTTATATAAAGTATACCTCAAATAATTGACTTGACAGAAAATTGGTGGCTGTATACATAAAGTACATAAAGGACTACCCAGTCATTGTTTTCCTCAAGAACTCCCATATAAACCCCCTTCTCTCACGGCCCGTAAAATCAGGACCTCAAACCGCAGCGTCTTCAGGGATGTCAACAGAACACTCAGTCGTCTTCCCGCCTCCACTGGATGGTGCTAGCACGTTTTAACAGCTTTGCTGAGATGTAGCGTACCTGCTGTGAACTTCACTTATTTTAAATATACAACGTAGAGATTTTTAGTGAATTCAGAGCTATGGGACCATCACCACAAACCAAACACCAGACATGTCCTTGGCCCCAGAAGGCTCCTGTGCCCATCTGCGGCCACCCCCATCCCTCCCCTGGCCCACAGAGCCGCTCGCCACTTCCTGCCTCTCTTGAGCTGCCAAACCTGGACGTCTCACGGAAGTAGAGTCCTGAGTTTCGGGCCTGAATTCCTTCCCTTAGCACACTGGTTTTGAGGTTTGTCGTACAGGAGCATGTATCGGTACTTTGTTCCTCCTCTTGTCCAGTGCTGCATCATCATATGGCTACATCGACATTCGATTTAGCCATTCACCAGCGGATAGGCACTTGGATTGTTTCCACTATTTGGCTGTTAGGAATGATGCGCTGTGAACATTTACATGCAGTCTCTGTGTTGACATAGCTTTTCATTTCTCTTGGGTAGATACCTAGGGGTAGAGTTGCTGGGTCGTGGTGGATTTATGTTTAGCTTTGTAAGAAACTGCCAAACTGTTTTCCGAAGTGAATGTACCATTTCGCTTTCAGACCAGCAGCGTATGAGGATTCTGGTTTCCCTACGTCCCTGCCAGCGCTCTCTGTCGCCTGTTGTTGCTTTCACTGTAGCGTCCCAGGGGTGTGAAGTGGCGTCTCACTGCGGTTCTGCGCTTCCCTGTGGCTGATGACAGGGAGCATCTTCCTGTGCTTGCTGCAGCCAGAGCATTTTTACATTTGTTCTAATCAAGCAGTTCCAGGGGCTCGTAATGGCCCCTGCCTTCACGTTCTTCTTTGGTGAAGGGAGTTCCGTGTCCCCAGAATTAATAACTTTGTTACTGATGACACCTTGTTGAATAAAAGAAGGGCAGTCGTGCTTCAGGCCCGGAGTGCCACCCGTTACTACAGGTGAGAAACCATCCTTTGAGCTGAGAGGAACTAAACACGCACGACCGTGCACTCTTGACCAAGGCTGCCCGAAAAGTCCCCTCGGTCATCTGGTATGTTGGATATTACCAACAAATTCATTGCCGTCCAACAAATTAACTGTCCAGATAAATACAAAGTTTCTAGATAAGTGAGAACTTTTTTTAAAGCAGTTTTATGTTTATCTTTCTAGTATTTATGACCACATGGTTCCTTATCCTCATACAGAGAATGTGAAATCTAATTCTTCTCTTTAAAAATCAAGATTATCATCCTGAGTATCCCCCATTTTTCTGTGGAGTGATATAATCTCCACCTCTTGCTGTGCCTGTGCTTTTCCTCAGGAAGTCAGCTATCTCCTCATGCTGCCACTCTGTTTCCTCTGTAACAACCCTCTGTCATTTCCATTAGAATTTCTTGCTGTTAATCCTCTCTAGCTGGCCACTGTCTGATTAATTCCAGACTTGGGAGCCGTGTCCTGACAGCTGAAGTTGACAAAGTCCTGTCCTTGGCACAAATGCTGCTGTAGACAGGACCCAGCTGGCATCTCTCCTCGCGTACACACAGCTGGACGCCTGGCCATGGAACACTTTCCTTACTTCCACGGTGTCGCTGAACATAGTTTTTCTCCACTTTCCTCTTCTCAAGACGCACTGCTGGCAACTGCTGCCACTGAGGATGGCTACTTGGATCCTGGTCACTTTGGCCCAAACCCCTGAGTCACTCCAGGGTCAGGCTGTCCAGGACAAAATGATGGCAGCGATTGTGCCAGCACTGGCTCATGCCGTGTATCGAGCGCTTGTTCTGCGCCAGGTTCCGCACTGAGAGCCTCTGGCACATTGCTCCTTTAATCCTCAGGCTCACCCTGAAGCCCGGGGAGGCGACGTAACTTCCCAGATGTCACCTCCTTATCGAAGGACAGTGCTCTGACTGCAGCCTCCAGGACCGAGTATGCGGTGGAGAGATGCACTCCGGTGGGCAAAGGAAACGCGAAGCAAACGTGCCTCCCCGCCGGAAGCCAGTGCCTTCCGGTCGGCAAAAGACAAGCACGACCCTGGGGGGCTGGGTCCCAGCCCAGCAGCTCTCCAGTGCTGACCTTGCGGGCAGCCCCCATTTCTGCCACTTTCATCCTCTGATCGTCTCCCTATAAGCCACAGAAACCTCTCCTCGTGGGGAACTGAGAGAGCTCCAGCTCCCACTGTCCGGCAGGTGTGAGAAGACAATGGGAAATGCCACTAGTTTACACTGTAAACTTTAGAGTCATGGGATTTTAGAGCTGGAATGATGTTCATTCAAATAAGACCGAGGCCCACAGAGCCAAGCGGCCGCCTGGGGCCTGCCGTGCTACGGGTGGACCTCTGCCCATGCGTCCCTCGGTCTCGTTTCCTAGGCACTGGCAGCAGAGCCACGGGAGCTCGTCAAGGCATCGGCACAGTGCCGGCGTCTGTGGCTCCTCTGCCACGTGGCAAGGCTGGTGGTGGCGTCTGCCCGTCTCTCCTCCGCCCCTGGGGTTTGCTGCTTTCAGCTTCTGCTTCCCTGGCTTTCCCTCCGCCTGAGTTTCCTTCTCTTACGAAGGACTCAGTGAGAGGATTAAGTTCCGCCCTGGCCACGCCTTAGCTGAAGTAACCTCATCAAAAGGGCCTTTACACCGCCCTAAAGGTCAGCTTGAAGAACGGATTTTCTGGGGTGCAGGACCTTCCAGACCACCGTGCAAATCTTCACCCGTGTTTGGATTAAATACGGCTTTATAGATTGAGCTGAGAACCCCCACAGATTGGAGTCATGCTCTTTCCACTGTAGGACGTGTTCCGAACACCAGCTGTTCAGAGGACTCGGGGACAGCCACCGTGGCCCTCCGTGTCTGCCCAGTGGCCTCAGGCTCCCATCGGGGCCCCGGCTTCGGGTCCAGTGGCACTCTGGCCTCTCCCGTTCCCTCATCACACAGAGGTCTTTTAAACTCCCTTTTCCTCAGAAATACCTGGTTCTCACCAAATGATCTCATCCTTGGCCGTTAATGAGAGGATTAACAGATTAATCACAAGAAAGTACCACCTGAGAAACAGCTAAGAGACTGTCAAGAAAATTAAAATTCTAAAATAGTTTCCCTTTCATTTTGAGAGATAAGAAAATTGACCGTTGAAATTTTTGAGTAAATAATTTTTGTGCGTGTGTGATTCCTCAGCGGACTTCTGTGGCACATAAATGAGTGGAACAAAAAATCGACTGCTGCGAACATGGCCAGTTCGTGAACCAACTTGTGGTTCTAAAACGCCTTAGCGCTTACATCTGTCTTCCTAGCAGATGACGTGCCATGGAGCAGGGTCTCTAAAGCCACAGGCAGTGCCTTTTTGAACAAGCCTCACTCCGTAGTGTCTTATAAATGTGGATTCACGTGCAGGTGTTGGCACACCTGTGAGGACTGCACACAGTAGGGCAGGATCTCCAAAGGGTTTCCCTCACTGACTCCAAAGAATTAACTTTCACCACTGGCTAAAATAGGGGAAAAACACACTTGTGGATTTCTGAAAATATTATAAAATATTATAAGGAATGAGTTCCAACTTGTGCTTTGAAGAAATGAAAGAAACAAAGGCACTAGGGTTTTTTCTGTCCTGAAGCAAATTCCTGTTGTCTTGTAGGACTTGATGAACCGGGGAAGTCCGGGGAGCTGAACTTGGCTCCGTGGAGTAGAAATCAAACTGCCCCATCTCAGTCCTCTCCCACCTGGAGGAGTTCGTTTGGAGACTCCTGGCAAGCCCAGGAGGCCTGGGGACTGTTTATTCTTCCCACCTTCCTCCCAGGCTTCCTGGAAGAGACCCCGCCCAGTAGGAGAGTTCTATAAACTGAGCCTGGCGTAAGGTTCAGCATACCTGTGTTTAGACCGGGCCTGGCTAAGGGTCCCACACCCCTTTAGACTGGGCCTGGGTAAGGGCTCCACACACCTGTGTTTACCTGTGTTTAGATTGAGTCTGGGTAAGGATTCAACACACCTATGTTTAGACTGAGCCTGGGTAAGGGCTATACACACCTGTATTTAGACTGAGTCTGGCATAAGGGCGCCACACACCTGTGTTTAGACTGAGCCTGGCATAAGGGTCCCATGCACCTGTGTTTACCTGTGTTTAGACTGAGCCTGGGTAAGGGTCCACACACCTGTGTTTACCTGTGTTTAGACTGGGCCTGGGTAAGGGTCCACACACCTGTGTTTACCTGCGTTTAGACTGGGCCTGGGTAAGGGTCCCGTGCACCTCGTGTGTGAGCAGACCCTGCATCCCTGGCAGCTGCTCTGAGGCTGGAATCCAGGCCGGAGCACGGCTGCTGCCTCCGACAGGCCTTGCCATTGGCGTTGCCAGCAAAGCCTCATACTGTCTGGCCTGCTCATCCCTGGCCTGGCCTCTTCCTCCGCAGCCCCTTCCCAGGGCCCTGTGTCCAAGCTCCTGTCGGATCTCCTGATGGCTGGTCACACTCATGTCACTGACGTGATGTAGACCTCCGTGTTGAAACGAGAACGCTAGCCATTACCTACGTATCTCCATTTTTGCTGAAGGAATATTTATCTGGGGGATATTTCTCTAATGTACATGGCCTAGATACTACAATAAAGTACAGAAGTGTTTAAATTTCCCATAAATTCCATGAATACAGCGTCCATTTTTCATGTTGTTTGGTAATATTGAAGGTTTCTAACTGTACGCTGGCTGGTTCTGATGCAGTAGGCTTAGAGGAGCAGAGCTCTCGCACAGTTACCCTTCACGCTGGGATGATCTTCAGTTACTTGAAGGAGCTCTTTGTAAGGAACCTGAAGTGTAAAGTGAGGGTCCTGCCTCCTCAAGACGTTAACGGTGGTTTGAAGCCTCGTTCTCTTTGTATGGATTAATATTCTATATCCATAAGCATTCCCTTTTTCTTTCAACCTGTCATTAAGGAATTCAAGGTATAGAAGATAAATAATGTTATAAAAAGGGATAGCAGTGGTTGTCAAACGAGCAAATGAAAAAGTTTTGGATACATTTGTAGAAACCTTTACTTGTCTACAAACTCATTTCCTTTTTTTAAAAAAATGAAACAGTGCTTTGATTTATTATGATGTTTTCTTTTAGCCCATTGTTGATTTTTTAGTGTGCAATAATATATATAATTAGAGTTGTTTATGTTTTGTAAATACAACGACAAGAATCCTGTTTCACTGAAAAACTGGAACTCAAAATGTGGTCTCATTAGAAAACCTGGCAAAGTGCTGTAGACGCTCATAGGAGATGTCTCAGTGAATTCTCAAGGCGGTCAGTATATACAGCAAGAATTGGTTTAATTTGTCCACCCAGAGCGAGGCTAACGAGGCCCGGCTTCTCATGGAACATTAATAGCGCGTTGTGCTCGGCTCTAGCACGTTACAACCCCACCTTCTCACGGAGGACAGGGTAGCATCACCCCAGCGCTGGCTTCATCAGTCATCATCTACCTGCTTCTACATTTGCTTTAGAGAAGGGCCTTCACGGCGCGCGCTGGTCACCCCCCCCCAGGCCCGCACGGGCACGGGGCAGAGAGCACTCTGCCTTACACGGCTTGCAGAGGCTCTTTCATGGTAGGTACCGATTCCCCGCTTAAAGTTGTACAAAAACAGCGTCACCTAAGGCTTCCTGCAGCCGCTCAGGCGAGGGAGGCCCCTCTCGGGCTGGGCCCTGCCCTGCCGCCTGCCACCACCTCCCTCCGCCAGCCAGGCCTGAGCTGGTGGCTCCTCGCTGACCTCTTTATCTCCAAGAAGAGGATTGGGTTATTCGGTACAATTTTCATCGCGCGCCAACTCTGCGCAAGGCATTACGGGAAACAAGAGAAGCACTGGGCGAGGTGCCGGCTCCAGGGGAAGCGGAGCAGAGGAGCGCCGCCCTGCTCCACGTGCGGCCCGGCCGGAGGCCCCAGCAGCTCCTGGTCCGGCTCCGCACGCGGGCGCCGTGTCCTGAGTGGGGTCCACCACTGGGCCAACTGGCCGGGACCCCAGCGCCCCCAGCGCTCGCTCTGCCTCGAGGACAGACAGGCGGCCCCGGCAGGACCCCGTGGGTCCAGGCCTCGCAGGGCCAGAGCAGCAGGAGCCGGCGGGGGCGCCGTGCGGGTCTTGAGGCCTGTGAAAGCACCGCCGTCCTCATTTTAATAACCCACCTGCCTGGGTAGCGCCGCCACCTCCGTTTCAGCTGACGAGAGGCTGACGTAGCCCCGGCCGAGCAGGAGCACTGCGGTTCTGCAGTTCTCTGGAATACGTGCAGCTCTGCTGAGAGAATCCTCTAATATCAAAAGCTGGTTTTTGAGGCAGGACCAAAAGGGATGGGAAATATTCCTGCTGTAATCTGAAAGAAGAATTAGGAATTCAATAGTCTTAAATAAAACGAATTCAGGAGGAATAGACTTGGCCTCCTCACAGTTCCTTCCGGTAGCCTTGTTTCCTTGGTCACAAGTTTCAGTGAAGCTTTATCCCAGACCTTCTAGAGAAAGAATCCTCTCCTATCTCAGACCTTGGGACAGAATCGAAATGAGAATTAGCTAAGTATTATCCCTCTAAGAGAGAGCCTCTCACTCTCTATTTCCCTCCTGCCAGAGCCTCGGGGTAGGGCTGTGGATTGGGAGTGGGTTGAGGAGGCTTAGCAAGGCCTCTGCCTTTAGACACGCACCGTCAGGGTGAAAGCAGAGGCTTAAGACTGTGTGAAACCACCAACGTCCTCGTCATCAAGCAGTTCGGATTCTTGATGTGTGCCCGTTGTTCTTAAACTAAAGTCTTGTTTCAAAACCCAGAATGGGTTTGTGCATGAAGACGTTCTGCAAAGAACAAATCAAGAGATACCATGGACTTAGTGACAAATGTAATACTGTGTATATACTAGCGAAGACTCTCAGTGTCACACTTAAGCTTTGGCAAGGTTGATATGCTTTAATTATTTGATATCTAATATTCAATTCTTAGATATACATTTGATTTAGAAAAGATTGCGCTGTTAAGTGTTCTAAACCGGATTTTTTCTTTTTTTCTGCACAGTGACTAGGTAAACTTAAAATCTGTAAAACTTCATCTGTTTAACTTCCTACTTTACTGTTTCTTGTCATTTTATTACCAAAAATGGAACAAAATTATTTAACTACAATTTATTATTGATTGAGCTGCACAGCTGCCTCTCTAATAGAATAGAGTAGGATAAATAACTATAAACATAATAGAATTAGAATTAATTAAAGATCATTATGAACAAATTTATGAAGTAATAACTTTTGAAACTGGGATGAAATGGATAAGTAATGAGAAAAATATAAAATGTCAAAATTGGCACCAGAAGAAATAGACACTTAAAGGCATTAAAGAAATTGACGGTAAAATCTTTCATCCCCCAAAATCCTACATTACAGGTGAGTTCAACCAAATTTTTAAGAGATAATTGATTCATTTTCATGCAAGTTGCTCTAGAAAACACAGAAAGCTACCCAGTCTATTTTACGAGGCTCATGTCATTTTGATTCCAAAAGTAGATGAGAGGGGAGCTGACGTAGCTCGGTGGTTGAGTGCCTGCTTCCCATGTATGAGGTCCAGGGTTCAAACCCCCGCACCTCCTAAAAACAAACAAACTAGCAAAAATACCACCTCTCCTTGGGAGCAGATGTAGCTCAGTGGTTGAGCACCTGCTTCCCATGTAGGGGGTCCTGGGTTCAATCCCTGGACCCTCCTAAAAACTAAAAACAAACAAACAAAGAGTAGATGGGAGGATGTAACAGAAAAGCCAAGGACCAAGGATCACCGGCATTCAACCCGAGTGGCTGGTCTTCAGGAAGAAAAAGACACCTTGCTGATGTCTAAGTTTTGGACTTCTCCCAGCCCCTAAGCCATGAGCGAACCCATTTTGTGGTATTTGTAACCAGAGCTGAAACTAATACAACTCCTTATCTTCTCTGAAAACAAACAGAAAACAAAAAAAGGTATGAGAGAACTCTTAATACAAGGAAGGAGAATGGAAGGAAGGAGAGGAGGAGGGAGAAAGGAAAAAGAATCTGCCGGCTGCGATTGATTCTAGTGGTTTGGCTGTTGATTGTGTGGATTCCTTGTCGTATTACCTGCAAATAATGGCAGTTTTAGATCTCTGTTTCTGTATATACATATTACACCCTAAAGAAGACACCATATTTCAATGAAGAAAGTATTTGTTTAAGGACAACATTGGAAAAGCTGTCCCATTATAAAATAGAAACAAAATTCTATCAGCTCCTTACCTAACACTACATGTGAATGAAAGTGGACTCCAGATGGATTAAAGACAAAAATGTGAAAAGTAAAACCATAAATATAGCTAACTGATCAAAATACAAGACGTCATCTTTGTAACTTTAAAGGCTACTTAAACAAAACCCCAAGAGCATAAACAAATAAACTGATTTGATTACCACAAAGTTAAGCATTTCTGTTCAACAAAGAACAACGTGGATAAAGTTAATAGACATAGGACATTTTGGGAAAATGACTCTTCAATGCCTAAAACCAACAAGGACCTAATATCTAAAAAAGTATAAAGAAGTCTTGTAAAATGAGGAAGAAAAGAACAAAGGAAAATTTTTAAAAAGGATCTTCGGTAAATCAACAAGGACAGGAACCCCTACAGAAAATTGGGCAAAGGTATGAACAAGACGCTTATAGAAAAAGAACCAAAGGCCAGTGCGCCCTTAGGAAGGGGTCACACAGGAGTGATCGGAGGAAGACACGTGAAGCGGCCTGGCCAGCACCGGAGCCTGGGCCCTCGCGTGGGGCCTGGGGAAGTCGCCCTGCGTGCTGGAGGGGCCTGTCGCTGGGCCAGCTGTGTGCCAGACAGGGCTAAACAGAAAGGGACATGCGTGCAATGCATGTCCCAGCGGCATTCAGCAGCCTGGCTGCGCCCCACTGGGCAGCAGCTAGAAGCAGTGGGCTGGCTCTGCACCTAGCCACATGGGAAAAAGTAAGAAACAGGAAAACCTGTACCCTTGGGCCATTTTTATAAGTCCAAAATACAAACGCAGAGGAAGAATACTAGTTTATAAGGACACATGCAAACCAAGGACAGACACTGGACACAGCGCAGTGTGTCTGCAGTGGCGGTGGGCGCGGAGTAGGGGTGGGGAGGGAAGGGAAGGAATCAGTCCAGGGAGGGTCTTTACCACCCTCAGGTCACAGCCAACATTTGATATATTGATAGTAATGGTTTTCATCTAACAGAATAAGAGTTGGTTGGGTCGCTCCAGTCTTTCCAGTATGCCTAGCGGTATCCGTTTTATTTGAAATGATTTGTTTTTTAACTGACGATGTTGGTTAAAATCTTCCTTTGAATAATATATTTGACTTCCCTACTATTTTGAATTCCCATGAGTAGACTTGGACAATAGCTATTCATAATAAACCATCATTTATTCGTTTTGTCATTCTTTCATTTATTGCACCAGGCACTGAAGATACACCAGTGATTTTCCTCACTGACCAGCTATACTGAACTGACAAAATCACTTATGCTAACTGATCAGACCAGCACTGCCGACATAACCGTGCAGCGTTTCCACCACCCTCTTCTCGTTTGCATTTTACCTTATGTCCTGTGTCCTAGTCAAACTGTTATTCCAACATCAGCAAGCTATAAAGTATAGAAAATCTGTTAGGTTTTAGGAAGGAAATTCTATTCTGTCGTAAAACCTAATTGGTTACCGTTCCAACTGAGAAACATCCACAGTAATTAGTGTAAAAATACCAAAAATTTTGAAGAAGTAAGCCAAGAAAGGGGCTGGGGGAATAGATTATTAATTAAATGTGCTCTCCGGAAAAAATGAAAAGTATTATTCAGAATACTTCTATATTTGAAAAGTGAAAAGCAATTTCAGAGTGCTAATTTAAGAATTCATTTATTAAGTGAATTCCAAATTGGGTTCGACGCCTTAGGAAACAGACATGCAGTCAGAGAATGACTTCATTCACATATTTAGTTACAGCTATAATTGAGAAAAATGTTTTAAATGGATACGCATAATTGAAATTCAAGAAGCTAGATCTACAGCTTTTTGTCCATGTTGTTTAAGCCGGTGTCCTCTTTCAACCACAGTGAGAAATTGATGCGAAGTGAAGGCAGGAAATGAGAGGCACAGGGGCCCTGCAGAGGTGCCCACGAGCGAGCTCAACCCTCCCTGCAGGCCCAGCAGCCAGGAGGAGGGCAGAAGCTGGGGCTGGCTTCCCAGGGACGGAAACGGCCTTCTTTGCTCGGGCTCTTCACGGACAGTGGCCATCAGGAGTTGGCACTGGTTCCCAACAGCCAGCAGACCTCTCAAATTGCCCAGGGATCCCCAAACTGTAATAGCAGAGCCACCCCGTAGCAGAAGGAAACGTTCCCTTCCAGTGGTGTTAGGGGGTACATTTGAAGACTTTAGGCAGGAAAAAAATGTGCATCAACATCTCCAGTAAAATTACTTCAAACTGATGGTTAAAAATTAGGAACGAGAACTGTTCTTTTAAACATGATTGTGCTCTTGTAAGACACCCATTTTATATTAAAATCCATGCTGTATACATAATGGAGCAAACAACGTAGAGCAAGTGAAGGAGGTTTAACGTAGGTCTGCGCTTTGTTAGAGGTGCTGTGTTGCCATTTCCAGAGCAGACGAGCACAGGAACAGAGAGCACAGCTCCTGACTGATAGAGAAGACTGAATCAGAGTAGGCCTCACGTCTCTCCTGGTCCGTTTCAGGCCCTGGAGAGTGAGTTCGTGTCCTGCCAGCTGCACCAGTGGATCGACCTCATATTCGGCTACAAGCAGCGCGGCCCAGAAGCAGTGCGAGCCCTGAACGTGTTCCACTACCTGACCTACGAAGGCTCGGTGAGCCTGGACGCCACCACGGACCCTGCGCTCAGGGAGGTAGGTGGGAGGGCCACGCCGTTCCGGAAGTGTCTGCCGTCTCCCCTGCGCGTGCCTCTCCATCTCCTTCTCCATAGAAGTGCCCGCCGTCTCCTCTATAGATTTCCTTTCAGCCTAACTTTTTACAAAACGTGGATTTCAGGTTCTTGGCAAATACAGAAAAGCAAATATGTTCTATGTCAGAAGCAAGTGAGGAGACCAGCATGTTGTTCTTTTTTGAACTGCAGGTGTAAAAGTGCACTTCAATATCCCTATTTTATTTGTTTACTTCAGAATCTTTAATAAAAAGTGTAATGCAAATTAGTGAAACCTAGTTGAATATTTAATTATGAATATTTTGTATTAAAATAATATGCCGGGGTATTTTTTACTATAAAAGCAAACTTGCAAATTCTAGACAGAGGAATGTTCAAAAGATGCATCAGTACAACAGGTATTAGCATGTCCTTCCCATATAATCTCCGCACTGAAGTGTTTTCAGCTATCAGTTGGGAATTAGAGGCTATATTATGTGTATAAGTATGTTTGGTGAAAATGTTGCTGTAACGTATTATTCAAGTCACTCGCACATTGCGTACAGTGATTTCAGATAAGTGAACAGAGCGAGGCCACAACAGCTGCAAGATAAGCTGTAGCCCACTCTTCTTCCTGCCAGATAGCTGCCATCTGCTGTATGCAAAGCAAGCCATCATCTGCATCTCCCGGCAGCGGAATGCTGCTTTTTCATGTTATTACTCTTCATTTTCGGGCTGGGAAACATGTCGATTTGGGAAATGAAGCTCTCCTAAAAGAATCTCCGTGCACAGAGCTCTTTCTGCTTCCCCTCTATGAAAACAACTGTGTCTGTGCCGCTGAGGCAGGGCCCATGATCTCTGACAGCTGCCCTTAGGGCTCGGCGCTCAGGGAACACCGCAGACCTGTTTTTAGGGACAGCCTTGTGCCATATGTGTGCACAGTGAAGGGTTTACAGCCTGAAGCCGAGAGGGGCAGAGACAGAACAAGGGAATGAGAATGAAGCCAAATACTAGGAGATGGCTCAGTGAAGTCAGGGCTTTTCTACTCACAGCGCACGTGTCGAATCCCCAGTTGTGGGCAGACTGTGACCAGGTTGTTTCGCAGGAAGTAATTCTGAGCCTATTTCTTCTCTTGACTGTACACCCATGTGGTTCTGGCAACTCCTTACAAAGTACATTCTCCTTGAAAAGCAAGACCTTTTAGAATCAGAAAAAAAGAAACTAACCAAAATACTAATAGCTTGTCCTGACATTCCAAGACCAACTCAGAATTGTTTTTTGACTTTTAAATACCATGGGATTTTCATTCCTGAAAATTTTATTTGTTTTATTCATTATTCAACCTTTTATTACACATTTGTAGTCATTAGTCATTACGAAGGTCTTTCCTTTTAAAGAAATTTCCAGGTTGGTCCCATTAGGCAAAATAAAATTATTTTAAGCATCTTGTATGTGATAAAAGTACATGGCAGCATTGAAATTGACAGAAAAATAGCTAGGTTTTCATATTTAAACAAGAGTCAACACAAGAGAAGTGAGGGAATGAATAAGATTAAAATGGAATTAAAATTGAGACTTTATTCATGTTTATAGTGATTATTATTTGAATCCTATAAAAATACCTGTTTATATAAATTATCATACCATCGCTTTGGACAATGATAAAATACATCCATGTGGACCTTCACTGTTGGACTGTTGGGATCCTCAGGAAACATTACACAAAGACGTATAATTTTTAAAATATGTTTTGTTGCGGGGGGAGCAGTTCAGCCACAGTGCATGCTCTTTGAAGACGCCTGACCATCCTGCAGCCCGCAGGGAAGGGACTGAGTGCCCGCCGCCCTGGGCCAGCTCGCCCTCCCCTGCCAGGCTGTCAGGCAGATGCTGAGGTTCCATGAGGCACTCCCCGGGCCATTCTGTGCTGCGCGTGCCCTCCCCGACCCATGGCTGGGTCGATTCTGAGAAACCCAGGTGAGGAGCGTATCCTCTCCCAGGTGGGAGGCAGATACGCTCCCAGGTGAGGGGCATATCCTCTCTCAGCTGAGGGGCGTATCCTCCCCCAGGTGAGGGGCATATTCTCTCCCAGGTGGGGGGCTTATTCTCTCCCGGGTGGGGGGCGTGGTCTCTCCCAGGTGGGGGGCGTATACTCTCCCAGGTGGGGGCTTTTTCTCTCCCAGGTGGGGGCATATACACTCCCAGGTGAGGGGCGTATACTCTCCCAGGTGAGGGACATACATTCTCTTAGGTGTGGAGGCAGATACTCTCCCAGGTGAGGGGCGTATCCTCCCCCAGGTGGGGGACATAGTCTCTCCCAGGTGAGGGGCGTATACTCTCCCAGGTGAGGGACATACATTCTCTTAGGTGTGGAGGCAGATACTCTCCCAGGTGAGGGGCGTATCCTCCCCCAGGTGGGGGACATAGTCTCTCCCAGGTGAGGGGCGTATACTCTCCCAGGTGAGGGACATACATTCTCTTAGGTGTGGAGGCAGATACCCTCCCAGGTGAGGGGCACGTGCTCTCCTGGGTGAAGGGGTTATAGTGATCTATGGTTTTATATTAAATTCCAGCTAACCTGAAGAAAGTGGTTTTTTAATGCTTAAATTAAATGCTAATTTAAAACAAAAATTATTTAATATATGAATATCATATATGTCTCCTTTATCAAAAAAAAAGCTTCCCTAATCTGCCTGCAGCTTTGAGCTTTGAAGGTAATGCTACGGCTTGAGAAATGGCTTCAGGTTATTGAGTCATTCTTCCTTGACAGGTGAAATCATGAAGCAGCACTAACCACAGCAATTATGGCATTAAAATGTCAAGAAATTAGAGGTCAGAATAGCAGATAATTTTCTTCTCTATGTCAGATTAAAAACTGACATTCTTTGACAGCTTAGGATCTCTGGCTGAGAAAATTATGACAGCTTAACTTATTTTATACTTGTAAAGCGTAATTGATGATAAACTTGATCACGACAGCCTGCGGGCAGAGGCGCAGTTTCGCAGCCAGCCCCTCCTGATGCGTAAACACAGAGCTGCTGGGTGGTGGGTAGTGTTTTTAATTGTCCTCAGTCTCAATATATCATAATCTTCTGGGCCCTTTTTTTCATAGATGAGCACAAATGATTTCTTGAGTAGTGTTTTTAAGCATAAAGTGAACACTGTTTCCTGCCCATTTTTGCATATCAATGCCCAAGTACGTGATTTGCTTCATATTTCTACGTACTGAACAGTGCCCGGGAATCTCCATGTGTATGTCCGGCTTAGGTACAGGCCCTTCTGGCTGTCCACTCCCACACCTGTCAGGTCCTCGTTGTCAGCCGTGCGCCCCAGATCAGCAGCAACACAGGGTCCTCGTGAGGCTCTGGGCCGCCCAGGCCTCCCCAACCTGCTGTGTGGAACGTGCATACTGCAGGACCTCCAGGTGACCTGGGTGAGGCGTTACAGTTCAGGAAGCACTGCCCAACAAAAGGGGTGTTAAGCCGCCTGGCAAGCTTTGTCCCCCTCACCCAGGGGCTATTCGCCTCCTACACAAAGAGAATTGGATAATGAAGCCCCCTGGACCCATCTCCCAACCTCAAAATGTTTCACCTTGTATTTCTTCTCTATCCCCAATCCACCTGTCAAAAACCCAATGACTTTTGAAAGCACGAGGGAAGGTTTTAACAATATGCATGCACTCCCTTCCAACCCCAGCTAACGCCCATCGACTGTCCCCACCCCCAGCACCTTGGGGTATTGGGGAGAAAGTCCAGGCAGGTCTGTTTGAGAACCCTCTCCAGGCGTTTCACACACATTCCCAGCTGAAGGCTCATGACTCTTGTCAGCCTTCTCCTGGAAGTCCCCGCTACATAATGTCAGAGCTTGAGGACAGGAGGTCTCCTGATTCTGGGGTCAGGGTGTCTTTCAGGCCCCAATTTTTTTCTAGGAATTTAAAAATAACTCAATATATACTAAAGCATATTAGTTTTGAGGATAATGTTTCTTATCAGTCTTTTCGTTTGTTGATCGCTCTAACCACTTCTCAGAAGAACACAGTTCCATCAGTCCTCAAGGGCCGTCATGCACGGCTGGTTAAGGGAGATGACAAACTCAGTGAATGCAACCAGATTCTTTTTACCATAGTTTTATGAGTAAACAATAATTCATTCTAAAACTGTTTAGAAATGTTCATACCTACAATGACAGACATAGTAAATCAAACCTCTCTGCCTCAGAGTGTAACCGTATGGTGCAAAGTAGCAGTAAAATACGGTGGGAAGACAAAGTCAGGCCACTGGTTGAGATCACAATCCAGCCAGTTATTGTTTGAATGGCAGTAAGTAAGCCACCTAACTTTGTGTCCCTTGGTTTCCCACCTAAAAAATGACAGAAATGAGACCTAACTCACAGGATCACATAAGAGGAGACAGGTGAAAATATTTTGAAAACTATGAAGCACTATGTAGATACCAATTATTATAACCTGAAAGTGTAATTAAATGAACTATCTTGGAAGAGCTTTCTTTCAATAGTTACTTCTCTCTTTAAAATACCAAAATCATCAATCTGATTGAAAACATTAATAAACGAACAGATAAAATCATTTGATTTGGATTTTATCATTTTGTTAAAATAAATGATTTTTCAAAGGTTCTTTTCAACAGTGTCTCCAAAAATGTATAGTCAGCCTAACTGTGACCTACTCATTGCCTGAAACGTACTTCCTTTGTCTTGATATGTTAGTATTTCCTGTCCCCTATTGTTATTGTTCTTTTTGAAAGTTTTATTTGTGCGTCAAAAGTGAAATAAAATTTTAGTTTAGTTTGACACTCATTATCAAGTGAGTTAGGATAGCTTTGGTGCTGGCATTAAAGCTGTACCACAGTAAGAGAAAAAACTGGAGTCAGTATTCCAACAGAAGCTGCCCCCTCCAACCAGACAAATGATCGGCAAGACACTTCTGCGCCTGTCGTGAGCTTGCCATCATACCTGCAGCCAATGTTGCCAAAATGAAAAATGATTTAAATGACTTCTCTTTGACAGTGAGAAATAATCCATATAAGCCTATCATAAAGGACTGTTTTGCTGGCAGCTATTAGAATAAATGAGCCATGCACTATTTATTTATAGATAAATGCACATTTATCTCTTTACGTTGGAAATATGAAAATATTAAATGTGTGTTAATATTGCCAGCACTCATAAAATGTGATAGTGTTGGTCTAATTTTCTTTGTTACTAATATTTCCATATTACATTTTCGTATTTTACCTCTTTCTTTGCTCTGACAGAGCTAACAAAGCCTCCCTTTGGGTTTGCTGTGGTGAAAATATGCCCATAGGAAGTAGAATAGATCACTCCAGTTTTCACTTTATTTTCTTGCGGAACTGACACGATAGGGCTGTCAAGGGCCAACAAGACAGATGTGTCTTTTACCAGAGCAGCTGCACTGCTGGCTTTCCCTGGAAGGGGAGCTCGTGAGCGCACGGCATGTGTAGTACAGGGCACTTGGTGCACGTGTGTGGAGCCTGTAAAGGGTCCCGAGAGCTGGCCTCTGCGGCCTCTGCGGCCTCTGCGGTCCTTGCCTGTCCTTGCTGGGCCTGCACTGCCCCTTGCCTTTTCTTCCCCCATTTCTGACTGCTTTCTTTGGCGTGGCCAGGGACCCACCTGGACCCACTTGTGTGGGCAGGTGCTGTCCGTGTAGACGAGCCAAGAGCCTCATCGCCTGGAGCCAGGGCTGCAGGCCCCTCCTCCTGGGGAGCTACCTGGAGTGGCGATTGCCATCAACACCCAACTCCACGGCTGATAAAGATTTCTGAAGACCGCCTTAATTTTCCCTGTAATGCTGCATTTTACTGAGCTAGACATTTTAACCAACTCAAAAGCCAAATTAAAACAGAAAGAAGAGCCCTACAGTTTAAATTGTCGGAATAGAACTATCTGCTCAGGGTTCTTTAAATTTGTCAAGAATCGTTTGGGGAGCAAGAACCGGATCCCCAAAACTACCAAGGGCACGAGGTGTCAGTGCAGGAGTGCCAGCTTGCCCTGCCCAGACACAGGGAGGCCGTGTCTCAACAGAGAAATCAGTTTCCAGGAAACTAATGACACACATTTAATTTTGATTAGTGAATAAATCTTCAATTTAGGTTTATCTCTTCTCCTCATAATTACAGCATTTCTCAGCTCGGCATGGTCATCAGTCGACCAGAAAAGCATAAGTAATGTTGCTCACTGAGGTGGAAGTATGTCATGTATGTGAAATGTGCCTTCTTCATCTCTGTGCTATTTTCATTGTGTGGTATTGAGAAGTGCTAATTATTGATTTCAGAAATTCACAGCAAATGCTTTCATAAGCATCTAAAGTCATATTTTACTCGAGAAGGGTGAAAATTGCAGCCTGCTGTTTGTAATAGAAATAGCTGGAAGGGGTTGCCTTATCTTCTATTAACATAGATTTGGGTTATATTGCACAGTTGTTACCTCAGCATAAATTAACAATTATTCAAAACATATTGTGTGCTTCAATTTGTTGAAGTAGATTGACTCAATCTAAGTACCTAAGCATTTCAATTAGATGTTCAGGACTCATTTTTAAAGGTTTTAAACATATTGATAATGGCCCTTTGTAAAGCCATGTGAAGTCTCACTATAGTATATCTAAATTATTGCTTCCCATTATGTCAAAATCAAATAGCGTTTTGTTCTACAGAATACATGCAATGCTATTTTAATCCACATTTAGTTTAATAAGTGTATTACTTCATTTTAGAATATTTATACTACCACCTTGTGAATTTTTTCTCAGCGTCATTCCACCTCCCAAGCAATTCCATTTCAGCGTTCATTATGTTCATTATTATTTCCTGTCAGTGATGAGCGCGCCAGAGAGCTTATTTGGTATGGCAAGGAAAGGTCCTGGGCCACTCCTGTCTTCTCCTTCCCCTCCTCTTCCACCTCCCGAGTCAGCCAGCACAGGGTCACTTTCCGTAAACCGATTCACAGGAGGAATTTGGCAGAGATGGAGTGATTGGTCTCGTGGTGGGGGAAGTCCTCTCCGTGGGCTCCGTTCAGTGGCCAGCCCCAGGGTGGGCGGAGAGCCACGAGCCTGGGCTGCTCGCAGGCCGTGCTCTGGGACGCTTCCTTCCAGGTGCGTCGTGGCGAGTCACGTGGAGACGAGGGCCTCGTTCTCTCCTGGAGGATTAGGAAGGACAGATGCCTCCCCAGGAAGCTCCTGAGACCCAGGTACTCCACGTCCCAGTGGAAGTGGCCCTTACTCGGGCTGGTCATTTGCTTGGTGCCACCTGGCAGAGCTAACCAGCCTTTCTCTCCCGTGTGGGCCGCGGATACGCATCCTGTGTGTACCGGGCAGGCGTCGGCGCGTGGCCCTCGAGAGCTGAGCAAGTTTCCTAAAGACCCTTTTCCAAAGATACGGCCGGGCAAAGGGGTCCCCGGGGGGCCCGGGGCCGCTGCATCCAGTCGGTCCCCAGCAGGAGGGGCCGGGGAGGGAACTGTCCCCAGACCCTGTTGAGGTGGAGGAGTGGAGGAAGGTGCCCAACCGCCAGCAGCAGGGGCCACGAACCCCAGCCCTCCTCCGCCTTCTCGTAACCCTGTCCGGGCTGGACCCAGAGGGAGCCAGTGAGCCAGGGGCTGCCAGCCGTGGGTCCTCAGAGGCCAGCCCCCAGGGGTGGCGGGGGTTCGCCTGCCCGCGCCTGGGGGCAGCCACTTCCCTGGGCTGAGCAGCCATATTCCTGCATCGCAGGGCAGGTCAGCCACTGCCCAGCCCATTACGGTGCAGGTGCATCTCCTGCCTCCATCGACCCTGGCTTATCTTTAAGGAGAAAAATTGAGTGAGCCTGCCACCAGCAGCACTAACCTGATTTGAAGAGAACACGTTCTGGATGGAGCATTTTCCATCCAGGGGAAATGGTGATGGTTTTTTCACAGTCATTAGTTAAGTGAGTGATGTAATAGCATCGTTATAATCCGTAATTCCAGGAATAAATGGAGCCAGCAGGAGGGTTCTGTTTCGGTTTACATACACACAAATAAAACCAGGAACGGAGGCGGGGAACTGAACAAATTAGAATCCCCCCTTCCATATTGTCTAACATAATCTCATAATTAAAGCAAATGTGGTCCTTTTTTACTTCAGTGAGTGAATATTTGCTTAAGTATTCTAATAATTCTGGTAGGTATAGACTTAGCCTTAGAGCAGTTGATAGCTGAAACAAAAGGGAAAATGTTTGCCCTTTTGTGGTTTCTAGGAGAAACCAGAAACAGTTGAATATAAAATAGCATTTTAATTTTTTATATAGTTTAATGTCTGGAAAGGAAGAAATAAAGTACAGATATTATTTGCTTGATTTATTTTGCTCCTGTTTTTCCAGCATTAAAAAGTAATGCTTTATATGATCTTGTGTTATTACAACAATAAACCAGAAGCAAAAGCTTATCAGTTAAAATACAGTCTGCCACTAAGTAGCCTTCCTTTTATCATTTCAGACTTCTCAACATTCCATTGTCTGTTTATTTTTTCCTATTGAGTATAGAATTAGTAGAATTGAAAGTGGAACAGAAGGGTGATATAAAATATTTTTATTGGGCATCAAAATTGTATTTTCTGTTAAAAGAAAAAAAGAATACCTACCTTCAAGCATTAAGGTAAAAGCATTATAACTGAGAGTTGTACAGTGAATTAAATACAAAATTAAGAAAATTTTTTGAAAATCTTTCCCTGCATTCCCAAGTATCCACTTTTACTAATTTTTTTCTTGCATTTTCTGAAAATTGTCGGTGAATCGACTGGTGACTTTGGCGTAGTCTGGTATTTTGTTTTACGGGTGGCATGTCCTCTGGAGGACAGTTTGAAAGCTAATCCAGACCACAGCGGATGGGTGACCAGGTCCATCTGACGGCGTCTCCGTCCTCCCTCGCAGTGTGCCAGCTGAAGGGGTGCCGGTGCAGAGGACCAGCAACCTGCTGGCTTTTATCCAGGGTATTTACTGGGGTAGAAGCACCTGAAGAGTGCAGCTCAAGCTGCTCTCTCACCAAAGTCAGTTCCGTGGGCTGAAGCGAGAGGCTGCTGGTCCTGGTGAGGTCCAGCCCCCTTGGGCTTCCTTCTCATGCCGCTGGCGCAGGGCTCGTCTCTCGGGGCCCCTCTCTCCTGGCCTGGGGTCGTTTCTTTCCAGCTTCTATGAGTCTCCCCTGTCCTGCTCTCTTCCCAAGGCCAGCTGTGACCTCTCAGGCAAACGGCTCATCTCTCCCCAGGCCTCCAGCTTAGAAAAGGACAGTGTGCTCTCTCTCACCACGTCCGACTCGAGTGAGTGAGTCCTGTTGTATCAGACCCCGGGAGGAGGCGGGGGCTCACCCGGGTGAGGGGTCAGTGGAAGAAAACCCGGGAGCAGCCTTAACAGGCATCCAGTCAGGGCATCACTCCCAGCGAGCAGGTTAGTTTACAAACACCGTCTTTTCTCTTGGAGATTCATGAAATCATCTCAAACATCACATAGGTCCTCCAGGCATCTCATCTAAAAGAGACTAGGTTTCCTTTTACAAAAACAGCTAGAAGTGGTAAAGATTCTTTGGAAGAAAACTTTATCTGGGCTAAATTGACTTGCACTGAGGAGACACACAAAGTTCACCCAAGCTTTATCTACTCCTCTCCCCCCAGAGAAGGCACGTGAGAGAAAGCACAGCTGTCCCTGCCCGGCGTTTCTTTTCTTTTGGAGTTCACCTGAACGCCTTGTCAACCGTAGCCTACCTGGGGCAGCGTGTTACCAGGTGTGCAGCTAAGACGGGGCTCCCCCCGCCGACCATTCCTCTCGGGGGGCTCATCCCGGGGATGGGTGCTTCTGGGAAGGGGGGGCCTCAGGGAAAGGCGACAAGGAGGCAGGGGTGGAAAGCCACGGCGGTGAGTCCGTGTCCAGCGACGGCGCCCTTCAGAGAGCCACCTGCCTGCGGGCGGGTCACAAAGGCTGCGCCTTCCACCCGGACTGGGGCAGATGCCCCCCGCCTTCGCCCCCCCACCCGACACGGACCCCACAGCCGTACCAGCGGCGCCGGCCTGCAAGGACAGACGGGATCGCGGGGAGGCGGGGGGAGGCGAGTGCGGGCGCTTGTCACGCGCAGCCGGGCCTGGAAGATGGGGCGCAGAGAGGAAGCCTGGGAGGACCAAGCGTGGGCGGCCACTGAGGAGGAGGGGCGGGGAAAGGGGGCGTCTCGTCTCGGTGGGGAAAGCCGAGCGTGCGCCGTGGCTGGGAATGAGCAGGGCAGGCAGGGTCTTTACGTGTGCGTGTCCCCATGTGCCCGCCCCCACAGCGGAGGCCTCAGAGGCCAGCACCCACACCCCACAGGGGGGTCTCCTAGGCCAGCACCCCACACCCCACAGGGGGGCCCTCCTAGGCCAGCACCCAGCACCCCACAGGGGGGCCCTCCTAGGCCAGCACCCCATACCCCGCAGGAGGGGCCTCAAGGGCCAGCACCCAGCACCCCACAGGGGGGCCCTCCTAGGCCAGCACCCCATACCCTGCAGGAGGGGCCTTGAGGGCCAGCACCCAGCACCCCAAGGGGGGCCCTCCTAGGCCAGCACCCCACACCCCGCAGGAGGGGCCTCGAGGGCCAGCACCTCACAGGGGGGCCCTCCTAGGCCAGCACCCCATACCCCGCAGGAGGGGCCTCGAGGGCCAACACCCATCACCCCAGCCCCCCAAGGGGGGCCCTCCTAGGCCAGCACCCCAGCCCCCGCCGGAGGGGCCTTGTAGCCTCATTCCAAAAGCCTTGCTCTGGGAGGTGGTTATAAGGGAGTGGGAGTGTGTCTCTGTGTGTGCATATTCTCTGAGCCATGCACCTTATCGTTGTTAAACCTCAAAAATACTAAGAAGTTTAAATAACTAAGTAAAAACAAATGCACGTAAGGAAGCTTACATCCAAAATGCCCAAATCCAGTTATCTACAGAGACTCAGAGTGAGTGTTGTCATTCAAGAACGAGCAGGGCCACGTCTCTGTGAGCCCATCGGAGCTGCCCACCAGGAAATCAGGCTTCCATTTTTGTAACAACAAAGATTGTTGTCACATTTGAAAAATCTAGTGTTTCACTCTTATTATCCATGTTAGATTTGTATGAAATATTTAAGACTATATCACTAGTTTATGTAAAAAGTTAGCATAATTCATGGATTTTAAAGGTACACATTGTTTCCATATCCCAGTATTCTGAATCCGGGTGCCGTACCGTCAGTGGTTTACTGTAGGTTATTGGCAGCCGTGTTTACTTGCTCACATCATAAGGATCATGGTTCTTCTAACGATGAGCACCTCCTAGAGGAGATGGAGACAGCGATTTTTTTTTTTTTTAAAGATTATTTATTCAATTCCCCCCCTCCCCCGGTTGTCTGTTCTCTATTTGCTGCGTCTTGTTTCTTTGTCCGCTTCTGTTGTCATCAGCGGCACGGGAAGTGTGGGCAGCGCCATTCCTGGGCAGGCTGCACTTTCTTTCACGCTGGGCGGCTCTCCATACGGGGTGCACTCCTTGCACGTGGGGCTCCCCTACGCAGGGGACACCCCTGCATGGTGCGGCACTCCTTGCACACATCAGCACTGCGCACGGCCCAGCTGCACACGGGTCAAGGAGGCCCGGGGTTTGAACCATGGACCTCCCATGTGGTAGACGGACGCCCTATCCACTGGGCCAAGTCGTTTTCCCCGAGACAGCGATGTTGACAGTGTCTCTCCTAATGTCAGTTTCTGGCCTCCCGCTCCACATCCTCAGGTGCCACAGTGCAGGCAGTGTTAGTTCCTTCTTGGGAAGGGCACTCAGTCCGCTAACAGATAGATTTCTTTAAACGCCAATTGAAGTTTTGGTGCTCAGATTTCACAAGGGTTCGCAGGCCCTGCGTTCTGTGGGAGCAAGACACAGGGCCAGCGGCCGAGGTGCGTCGCGGGCAGCGCCTGCTGCCAGGGCTGCGCCTCGGCCGCGGGCGCGAGAAGCCCCATCCCAGCGTCTCACATGATGCTGCCCAGCCTGGAGGTGCTGGTGCAAACAGAAGCCGCGTCCGTGAGCCGGCCCCCACCCGGGAAGGCCAGTCCGTGCCCGCCGGTGGAGGCAAGCCCCAGAGGGGATCGCTGGGTGGCTCTGTGGGCACGTGTCGTGAGCGTGCTCTCTGGATAAATACAGCCCACCTCAGGTCTCTGGAAGTCTTCTTAAAGGCCCTTTCTGCTAATATAGGAACAGTCCACCTTACAATTGGCCCTAAGTAGTTGGGACATTTGGAAATTATTAAGGGAAAATTCCTTTTTTAAAAAAATTTCTCCCCACCCCCATCCCCGTTGTCTGCTCTCTCTGTCCCTTCACTGTGTGTTCTGTGTACACTCGTGTTCTTGTCAGTGACGCTGGGAATCTTTATCTCTTTTTTGTTGCATTACCTGGCTGCGTCTACTCTCCATGTGTGCGGCACCACTCCTGGGCAGGCTGTGCTTTCTTAGTGTGGAACACAGCTCTCCTTACGGGGCGCACTCCTTGCGCATGAGGCTCCCCTACGTGGGGGGCACCCCTGCGTGGCATGGCACTCCTTGCATGCATCAGCGCTGTGCGTGGGCCAGCTCCACACGGGTCAGGAGGCCCAGGATTTGAACCCTGGACCTCCCATGTGGTAGGGAGACGCTCTATCAGTTGAGCCAAATCTGCTTCCCAAGGGAAAAATTCTTAAGGGAAAAAAATCTTGTCATGCTGTTGACTAGTTATTCCTACTTGACCTTCAGACCTCGGCTCCCGCCCTTTTCCTGGGAGCCCCTTCCCAGCGGCCCACCGGCCCTTCGCCTACCCCTGTGAGCCCACCTCGTGCCCCTCCTGGGGCCGCGGCACCCTGGGGGGCCTCTGCCCTCCCGCTCCCGCCAGCATTGCCAGGCTTGTCGGACCCCCAGACTGGTTACTGGCTGAAAACCTCTAGCCGGAAGTTTAGCACCTGATCTGGTATCCTCTGGCGCAGAGTAAGCCGAATCCAGGAACTGCCGCCTTGCTCTGCGCGTGGGTTAGCGGGGAGGCGAAGAAGCCTGGAGCTTGCTCGGGTGCTGTCCCCCTGCGCGCGCGTCTCTTCAGGGCTGTGGCAGGGCCACGTCAGGTCCTCACCTGCAGGGACTCGACTGAGCAAGCAGCCCACGTGGGCACCTGGGTTCGATTCCACGGCAAAGGGCAGGGGTGTGGAGGGAGGCCGCGAAGGGAAGGTCTGGAGCGCAAGGCGCATGTCGGGGGCGACCTCGAGACCCCTGAGGTGCCCGGGGCACGGCTGCAGGCGGGTGTGTCCGTCCCCGGCCCCCGTGGCTGGGACCTCGCGGCTCCCAGAACGAGGGGCACCCACGCCGCTCCAGGCGGGGGAGCGGGTGGGGTGGGCACCGAGCTCACTCCCCGTTCAAACGTTTCGGTGATGACAAGAAAGAGAATTAGCGGGGACAGGTGATTTTTCAAGATAGGAAAGACCCACCCGTATTTTCATCTGAGGGGAAGGGCTTTTTGAGAGGCAGCACCACAAAACAGCTAAAAGCCTGGGGGAGTTGGAAAGCAGCTGAAAGAGCCTGGGGAGAGCCTTGGGGTCGGAGGCCTGAGGATCGCAAGACGGGGGTCAGCTTCGTCTTCCTAGAGAGACCCATTAAATGTGAGGCATAGACTGACCCAAGCTGAGGCTGACCCACCGGGGGCCCCGTTAGGTATGTTTGTGGGGTGCCCTGCCTCCGTCCAGAAAGGGACCTGCCAGGGCGAACTGGGCGGAAGACTTCTGGAAACGATGGCAGCCCCGTGGCGTTTCCTGGTGGAATCTAACACTTTCCTTTCAGACGCAGAGTTACAGGCGAGCGGAGCAGGTGTCGAGTCATTCCTTCTCCGGGCGTTGGAAGGCGCCTACTGGGTGCAAGGCCCGTCCAGCCAGAGGACGTTCCGTCTGGCGCCGCCGCCCGCCCCCTCCTTTCCCAGAGGAGTGGAAGCACGGCGGTCACGCGTCTGTCACTAGCGGGCTCGAGCGGCCCGTTTTGCAGCCAGCTAGGTGTTGGCATTTGCTAGCCAGGGAAGCTTCAGCAACAAAATGCCTGCTTGTTGTTGGGTTCTCCCAGCAAGTCATTCCCAAGAGTTTATTGTTCATAGTGGAGCCTGGCCGCAAGTCCTCTCTTCTCCCTTTTCTAATCTCAAGTCATGCTCTAGGGAGGTAGAGCACAATTTAGTTACATAGTCACACTTTGCATGTGAGTGGACACCGTGCAAATAAATGTATACATTAAACTGGACAGCACTTAAAGGGATTTAATATTTCATTCCACTGCCTCTGCAAATAAACTAAAGCCCATTTATGCAGTTGCTAAAATACGGTGCATAATGATGCATTCATGTTTAATATCACTAATAAATTTGAAAACTCACGTTTTTATTGATAAACATTTTCTTGAAATGCAGTCTAGGGGGACAGATTGTTAAATTTAAGTACTTTGTAAATGAGAGTTGTAGCTAGCGACATGGCTGGCGACACGGCTGCACAGAGAGCCATCTCCCCGCTCACCTGCGCTCCCATAGGCACACATTTTCCTATTTCACTTTTTGTGTTTTCTTATTTCACTTTTATGTGCAACTGGATTGTGCATAATTTGAGGAGGAAAATCAGCATGGTAGCAGAATTATGATCATAGTAAATAGTATGCTTTCCTTATCGGCTCCAATTATATACTTAGGATATTTCAGAAAAATATTTCTAGGACAGGTTTAATATATTGAAATATTCTGCCTATAGAATTTTAAGTATAGAAGAAATGCTTTGTCTTCTTTAAAACTGTCTCTTTGACACACACACAAAAGAAGATAAATCATAAGTCCAGACATTTGGAGGTTTAAAATTGTTTTAATTCATTGCAAGCCATGAAATCGCATTAATGCTGCCAACTGCATACCCTTTAATGAAAAATCGTATCACTCAGGATGTTTTGGATTAGTTCTTTCTGAAATTTCAGAAAATTTTTGAAAGAAAATTTTCTCATATTTTCATGATGAGAGTTATGTCATATTTACTTATTACAGAAAATCTTAGTGTTCTCTCTGCTTATTGTCCTCTGAGTTGATTGGGACATACAATTTTCTGAGTTTTATGTTGTGGCATTGGTGGACTTTGTGTCTCATACTTTCTCCCATTAAGATTCCAGAAGCTTATTTCATTAGAGATGCTGACACTTTCCTTCTTGCGGAGGACTTTGCTGAGGGAGATGTGTTACACGTTTTCCTGGCCTCCAGCTGCATGCGCTGCTCACGGGTTCACGGCGTCCCGTTTAACCCTCGCTTCTGGAAATAGGAGGAGTGACTTGGTGAACCGAAGCACGTTTGGAAGGAGAAGCAGAGCTTGTCTACAAAGTCCTAGCACTTGGGTGACTCTGCACCCCGAGCCTTCTGGGCGTTCTTCACGGCTGACTTGGGACACCCCTGCATTGTCGAAGCGCGCGTTGGCCCCTCTTTGATGCGTATTGGTGGTGACAGTTGCTCTCTTTCCCCCGCAGGCCATGGAGGCCCAGATACAGAATTTTGGACAGACGCCCTCTCAGCTGCTCATCGAGCCGCACCCGCCGCGGAGCTCTGCCATGCACCTGGTGAGAGGCATCCGCTTGTTGAAATGTTTTCTTTCCTTTGTACCTGAGTATGGAACAAATAAAATCCTGGTTTTAGCCACGGTTTTAAAGAACCCTCAACGGATGAGATAACTCTTCAGCCTAAATATGCACTGATGCCCCAGGGAGAAATCGAGAGTGCGCGGTTCTCTCGGCCGTCCCTCGGCGCACTGTTCCCTTCTTTGTGCACGTGTGCCTCCGCAGACACTCACCCACGCACACACAGGCCTCCACGCGGACGCGGCCACATCATCCCGGGAGGTTTGTAAATTGCAATGAAAATCAGAATGTGAACACTGAGCGGTATTGCCAGATGTAACCTTTTGGGGCAAAGCAGGGGGTGGGGAATAGTTCATTTTAAGAAAAGAAAAGCAATATAGTAATTGCTGGTTGCTGGCAGCCTGGCGGTCAAGCCCGGAGCCCACGAGTGGGCCCGGGGCTGGCATGGCCCTGCCTCCAGCTAGAGAGCGACTCGGGCAGATCCCACCTCTCCATGCCCTGTTTCACTGTCTGTGAAATGGGTGTGAAGAGTCCCCACCGCTGAGAGGTTGGCAGCCCCATCCTGCGTCGCGCAGGCCAGCACCCATGCTCAAGAGGATCTCAGGACATGGAGGCTAACGACAGCGGCAGCGCGAGCTGCTCCGCCGGAGCCTTTCCGCTTTTGTGGAAGGGAGAACAGCATTCTTGTGGTCTTAGCAAGTTTAAAAGTCCGTTTCCATGTAGCAAAACTGTCCTTTTCAGTATATTAGCAAATAGTAATTATTTTTCTCTTTGTCCTTTTTAGCTAATTTAAAGCAGGTAAACATTTTCTGAGAAATTTCTTTTAAAAAATTTGTAAAAATTGCGATTTTTTTTCACTTTTTTTTTTTAATGAAGTATGGCCAAAAATGTGTTTACAAACTTCCAAAACAGATGATTGATTTTCCTAGACAGTTATCGAGGCACGAAGTACTCTGGTTTTAAGTAAAAAGGGCTGGAATGTGGTCGACAACGTGTGAAAACACATGCGGGCGCCGTTACTCTGTGACGGAAGCCGTGTTCATGCCCCGCGTGTGCTTAGTTCTCGTCTTCGTCCTCTGCGTCTCCGTAGCACGCTCGGCGTGGGCAGCACGGCGTGAACGCGGCCGCCGTCCCTCCGGGACTCAGTGGTCAAGCCCGGGGGAAGCAGGTGCACAGCCTGTCTGTTTTCTTTGTCCCTCACCACAGCAGCTCAGGCTGCCTCCGCCCTGGGAGCAGGCGCTGACGAGCTGTCCAGCCTGGCACTGGGCCGCGCGCGTGCAGAGCAGGGGGTTTGCGCAGGCTCCGGGGCCTGCAGTGCCCAGGTGGGGTGGGCGCATGACGTGCCCTGGGCCTCGACCTGGAGACGAGTGGTTCTCATAAGCCCTCCAGGAAAACATCCCGCAAGCTTTTTGTTTGGGCAGAGGAGTTCCACTTCCAGGTTAATTTGCTCAGTTTACTAGGAGTAGTAATAGTAATAGTTACCCTGGAGAAACGCCCAGGCAGAACTCATCGCTTTCCTAGGGGAAGCTGTTAGAGACTAACCTGGTTTGGAACTGTCTGTAAAGAACGTATCAGCTCTGTAGGGTCTCCTCACAGGGAATTCACATGAAGAATACACGGGAGCAGATGTGGCCCAGTGGTCGAGCGCCTGCTTCCCACGTACGGGGTCCCAGGTTTGATCCCTCTACCTCCTTAAAAGAGAAAACAAAGGAAAGACCGACTCTCACTGGGGAGTTGATGTGGCTCAGAGGTTGAGGGCCTGCCTCCCATACGAGGTCCTAGGTTCAATATCTGTTACCGCCTAAAAAAAGAAGAATTCATTTATACCACAAATAATTGCTCAGTGGGAGTGAAGGCCAGACACGGGTTATTTCCAGGGTCCCTATTTTATAGTTTCACACAGTAGCATTTAACGCTCTTAGGGGACTTGCAGGAGAACTCGCACTGTCTCCTGCCTCTCACGTCGTTCTCGAGACGTTTTAGAAACAGACGCTGTCTGGCCTCAGGCTGCTCAGGGTCTGGAAGGGGAGGCGGCGTGAGCAGCAGGGCCGGCGGCCGAGAGCCGGGCTGTTACGCGGCGACTGCGTAGATGGAAACGAAAGCACCCATCAGTTCTCCCCATATTTCCCGTAGACGCTGTCAGCACCGGGGTGACCTCCCCAGGCTGACTTCTTTTACCTCCACGGAGGAACCACGTGGGCACGTCCCGCCGCCGCTTACCCACTGCGCACAACAGCCTGGCGCCCCGAGGGTCCCTGCCTGCGCGTGCCAGCGCCGCCCGCAGCTCTCCTCTGCGCCCCGCCCTCCTCACCGCTCTCCCTTCTCTGCCCGCAGTGTTTCCTCCCACAGAGCCCGCTCATGTTCAAGGACCAGATGCAGCAGGACGTGATAATGGTGCTCAAGTTCCCGTCCAACTCCCCGGTCACCCACGTGGCGGCCAACACGCTCCCGCACCTCACCATCCCCGCCGTGGCCACCGTGACCTGCAGCCGGCTGTTCGCGGTCAACAGGTGGCACAACACAGTGGGTACGTGCTGGGCGGTGCCACCCGCCCTCGGCAGGCGCAGGTAGCCAGGGCCTGCAGAGTGAGTGCGCGGCAGCGGCCAAGTGGCCTGTCCTCGTTTAGTGCCCGCGGCGCTGGGCGAAGGGGTGGGAATGCACAGCTGAGTCGTTCAGGCACTCCAGTCCACCCCACCTCCCCCAGACAATACTTCCAGCCCACACTGAGCAAAACGGGGCGCGGGTCTAGATTTTCTGGGTGGTTTCAACCCTCCTTCTTCCACTTCGTGAGTGCGTTTAGCAAATACCTGAATACACGAATGGCTGAATGTTACATAGCGCCGAGCACGGGGATTCAACTGTGAGCCAGACAAGCCTCATCGCCATCCTTGGGGGGCTTAGAACTTGGAGAAAAATGCAAATTGTCCAGTGATTTCACTGTGCATTCTCCACACTCACCCCGGAAATCTCCAGCCAGTACACCCTGAAGTGACGTAATGCTGTTGTGAAAATGCACAAGTGTCAGTGCTTGCTCCCCTAGGGCGGACTTGGGTGCACAGATGATGGGGTGGCCCGTTCACCACCGCCCCTCTAGGAAGGCCCAGGTTCCGGGGCCGAGTAGACACGCCGTGCTGCGTGAACCAGCCGCTCTGCCCTCCTGGCTTCCTCATCGCTCTTAAAAGCACAGTGATTTACGCTGTAGCCGCATCTCCTAAGAGTTTCTAAATGTGCCTCTTTTATTGTCACTGACACTCTCCCCATGAGGCTCACCCACTTCCATTCTGTCAGAAACGCAGCAGACTTGTTAAGAGAAACAGCACCGGCTCTAATTACTCCCGGGAGTCTTCGTCTCCAGAAGTGTTTTGCATTGAAAGGAAACTGTGATGGCCGCATGTTTTCTTTGTCCGTTCAGATTAGGTACCTTTTAGCATCACGTGGGAAAAAGTGTGACTCAGGAGCTCAACCCAGCCGCATGCGGTGGCCCTGTGGAGGTGGCCTGGGGGAAGGCGGCCGGGGCCGTGGCTGCCTAGAGACAGGCCGCGCCGCCCCCTGCCCGGGAGGCCCAGCGCCCCTCGGCCCCCAGCTCGCTGCGGGCAGCCGTGTCCAGCGGTCCCTGGCCACGCTCCTGGCTGTGTCCAGCCCCGTGACACCAGGAGCCCCTGCGGATGACCACCCAATGCTGCCACAGGGCGCGCAGCCTGAGGGGCGCACAGACACCTCGCCACATGTGCGTCGCCTCGCCGGGGCACCCCTCTGAGCGTCTCACGGTCTCTCCTCTCCCCGCAGGCCTCAGGGGGGCCCCAGGCTACTCGCTGGACCAGGCGCACCACCTGCCCATCGAGATGGACCCCTTGATCGGTACGTGCCCAGCGGGAGCGCGGCGTCGCGGGGCGCAGTTCTGATGGACGCGTGGTGCTCACCTCTCGCAAAAGACGGGGCAGCAGTATCGCCTCTGCCACCAAATCGATGTGAAAACAATACCCAGGGATGGGAAACCAGAGTATGCCACAGAGAACTACTAAAGCAGTTCTTTGTGCACTTTCTCAGTATTGTAGGAGCTCATTTCATTGGGGTATAAACGAGGCAAATAATTTAAACTGTCCTGTCTTTCTGCCTAAAATATTCTTGAGCAGGCCTACATAATTTAAAATACAAGGATCCAAACAAAGAGAGCATTAAAAATAGTCGGCACAACCCATCAGAGGTCTTTGTCCATGAAGCTAATCCTGAAGAACTTCTTTTCTAGAAGTCTCTATCCGATAGGACCAAAGCAATATTTAAAATTACAGTTTCGTAGGAATTGCAAGCTCATCACCTCTAACTCTTGGCAGCAGATACTCAAAATATTTCATTTGACCCAGAGCTAGCAGCCCTGTGCGTATTCACCAGCCCCTGAGCCGGAGCAGACGGGAGAGTGTAACAATGCTCGTGCTACGTGCCTCGTGGGATTATGTGGAGAATTAAATTAGAAAAAAAAATTGAAAACACTATGAAAAATTATTAAGCCATGTACAGACATATGGTGTTCGTTCTTGAATTCAGCCTTCACAAACCCACAAGTGGAATATGATTCAGCCATTTCAGTTAATCACTTACCCCTTTACTCAATAGCATTTAAACGTCTCTGAGAGGTTTAGGGTGAGAAATGCTTTTAGCTGCAGCCTAGCTCTTACTGCACTGGTTACAGCTCGTGGACAGCCACGTAACATCAGTACTTCCGTTCCAGACATTCAAGGACTGATTATCTAACACCTGTGCTTGCTTCTTGCTGCCTTTTTGGTGGTTTTGTTTGTTTTCCTTGCTTACCTTTGCTTGTGGTGTGAGTAGATCTCCAGTTAGTAGCGCGAGACGGGGGTGGAGCTATGCCAGATGGTGGCCCACGCCTGCGCCCAGGGCCACACTTTCTGCTTAAGGATTCAGCCTGGGGCCTTAGCCTGCAAGGCAGGGGCTGCGACGGGCTGGGGGGCAGGCCCCGGGGAAATCAGACTAGCCTCTGCGCCCTGGCTTGACGCAGGCTCAGCCCCAGCGCGCCCCGCGCTTCCTGCCTGTCTCGCCGCCCCAGCCCCTCTCCTCCCTGCCGGCCCCTCTCCCGTCCTGGCGATCCCTCCCCTCCCCGCCGGCCCTCTGGACAGGCCTTCAGCTGCTGACAGCCGGGTCTCCAAAGCTGCTGACCCCACGCTCCCTGCGGGGCTGCCGCCTAACAGCAGGCCTTGCTCACATCGCAACTCTCTTCGCAGGGCTTGCACATGCCCTCAGAAAATGACAGCTCGGGGCAAACACTAAGATCCTCTTCCCTTATCTAACAGGCTTCATGCAATATTTATTCCTCATTTGCCTCTTATTGGATGCTAATGAACTTGTGCATCATGAACATCTGTAGAATTAAATGCATTTAAATATTTTTATGATGTTTTAAATTCATTGTCATGAATTCCTCATAATGTTTTTCATCAACAGAGCAAGAACTTAAATTTCTGGCATAATTTTAAATACGTAATGTGGCTCATAAATAATCACTACTACTAAAAAATTTATATTCCTCAAGGGGAAATGTTAAAATGTTAATAATCTTAGAGCCCGAAAAATCTTTTTCTTGATAAATGAAGCCTAAGTATATTCTTTTCCTTGTGTGGAAACTTGGTGAAACTGTTGTGGACTCTTTAAATTCATTTTCCTCTTCCTTTTTAGCCAATAACTCTGGCGTGAACAAAAGGCAGATCACAGACCTGGTTGACCAGAGCATACAGATCAACGCACATTGTTTTGTGGTCACCGCAGATAATCGCTACATTCTCATCTGTGGTTTCTGGGATAAGAGTTTCAGAGTTTATTCTACAGAAACAGGTAATCTCATAAATGAGTGCTGCTACACCCAAAGCTCCGTGCCAAACCATCCCTGGTAGTGGAGGCATTTTCATTATTCGTCAGTTCAGGTGACCAAGATTCAAATTAAAGCTTCACGCTGTACGCTGAGTAAGCGACCACGTTGCAATCCACCCGTCCTGAACCTCGGCACAAGCTCTGCGCTCTCAGGACCGACGGAGCTGTGGTCCCATCCCCAAACTGAAGCCCAATAAGAGACCTGAAACCTCCCCTTAGCCAGCCCCCCCCCAAAGATAAAAAGCATGGCTGTGTGATTTCCTAAGACCTCTCCCTCCTTAAAAACCCCCGGCCGCATTCCGTGTCAGGTGTCGGAGACGATGCCAGAAAAGCAGCGGCGGCTAGATTGGAACTGCCGCCTGCACCCGTGGCTCAGGAGATCTGCTTTGCGCAGACCTAGTGAGATGAAGCGGAGCGGGTTACCTTCCAAGGGGCAACCGGGAGATAAGTCACGCCGCGGTCTCTGTTGCAGGGAAACTGACTCAGATTGTGTTTGGCCACTGGGACGTGGTCACGTGCCTGGCGCGGTCCGAGTCCTACATCGGCGGGGACTGCTACATCGTGTCGGGGTCCCGGGACGCCACCCTGCTGCTCTGGTACTGGAGCGGGCGGCACCACATCATCGGGGACAACCCCAACAGCAGTGAGTACCGAGGCGCCGGCCTCTGGCCTTTCTCGTCCTTTCCCTGGGCGGGGCGCGGACTTTCGCGATGCGGAACGCTTGAGCAGGGAAGTCGGTTGGAATGTAGCTGCGTCCCAAGTGTGTAAACGTAAAGCGCGTCCCCTGCAACCTGCTTCCCAGCCCCCTCACGCTGTCCCCTGCTCGGCCGCCCGTGCCAGTCTCTGCACACCCCTCCTGGTCCCGTCGGCCCGCTCTTGGCAGAACGTGCAGGAAGGTGTCCCCTCCCGTCCCTGAATTCCCACGAGGCTCTGGTGGTGCCTCACTCGGGCACTTGACGCTCTCCGGTGTGGGGTGTGGTAAATGTCTCTGTGAGGGGCCCCCTGCGCCAGCTTCAGGAAAGCACGAGCTGCACAGGCGCCCCCTTGCTGGGGGTGGCAACCTCCCACGCATTCTTCCTTCACAGTGCTCCCCAGGACGGCCTGTGGGGTCAGAAGAGGGGCCCCGGGTAAACCAGTTGGGAAGCAGCGCATGCCCCCCGTGAAAGCCCCGAGCCTTGCAGCAGACTTGTGCGGCACCTCTGCTCGGCCACCCCTCCGGCTTGTTTTGTTCACAGAAGGGCCGTTGCCCCTGCGCCCCGCTGTCCCTGCGCCCCGCTGTCCCTGCGCCCCGCTGTCAGGGGCTCCTGAGGTCGAATCCCAGTCCCTGTCCTTCCCCCTTAGGCCTCTGGTCCCCAGTCCAGGGACATACAACAGGTTTTCAGTAAACATGGTTAAACGAGTGCAGAAATAACCACAGAAGAGATTGCCTAGAAAGAACAGCGGGTTTGATTGCCAAGCTTTCCGTGGTTCCGTACGTGCTTCCCACGAAGTGCAGCAAGCTCTCGGCAGGTGCTGACAACGGCGAGTCCGTGGACCACGGTTGCTATAACGCACAACCTGTCGCAGCACCCCGGGGTAGACTAAATGGTGTGTTTGGGGATATTTATGACACCACAAAGATGAGAATTTCCCAGGGATCTGTGCATCAGCACCTAAAGCGCCGTCAGGACAGGGGAGAAGGCTGGGGGCCGCGTGGCGGCGGCTCGACGGGGGCTGCGCCCACCCAGGCCTCTGCAGTGTGACCAGGCCCTGCCCGTGAGGCAGCCGGGGAAGGAAGAGCAAAGGACAGCACCTTGGCGCCTCCCGCACACACCCTTCACGCGTTTGACGGGGATTCGGCCCAAACAGGAAATGGCTTCGGAGGTTCGGAGCCTCCAGACCTCTTCTAAACATAAGAGAGGAGACGGAGGGGGCTCAGCAGGTAAGCAGATTCCACACGAGGTTTCCTCGTCAGCAGCCAGAGCGAAGCGCAGCGGACGGAGGAACGGCAGGTGGGGTGAAGGACGGGTCTCGTGGAGAAGCTGGACGAGAGCGCGTGTAGTCTGCATTTAATTATCCGCTCTAAATTGTGAACTAAGACGTGTCATATTGATTTCAGGCACAAAGTATTCCATGTTACTTGATTTCCAACGAATTCAAACAATTAGCTACCAATTCTAAATTGACCAAGCATCAAACTCTAAATACTAATAAGGTAACCTTAATTTCTCTTCTTTTAATCATATCCTTAAAAAAAAAACTCCTGCTTTCTAGCATGATTCTAGTTTTGTGTGTGTGGAAAGCATTTGGCCCACCATCGATGGACCTTATTTTTTCAAGTATGGTACGTTATCAGGCATTTTTTTATCTAAATGTATGTACACACATATTTCCAACTTTTCTTTATTTCCATAGTAGTGTAGCATTTCTTAGAAAAGCTTAATTAAATAGGTCTGGGACCCTTCATGCATATTGACAAAAAATTAGAAGTTACTAGAAAAAATTTTTAAATTAAATGAGAGCTTGATATCCAGTTAGTTACTGTCTTCCAATGAAGCTCAGAAATGATGTAAAGGATATTTCCAAACAAGGGATTCATTTTTTAAAAACCTCCATCTGGTAGCAGAGATAAGATAGTTTGTATAATGTACTGCTCTGAGGGAAAGAATTCCAAAGAAAAAATGTTAAATTATAGCCATTATCTATTTTAGGTGCTCTATTTCTAATGCTCTTTCAAATCAAAAGATGGTTGATTATTGATTATAGGTTTCGTCCATCAGAAGAGTTAAATAGAATAATGTTTAGAGCATTTAAAATTCCTTCCAGCAAGAGCCATGTAAATACAGAATGTTTCTATTAATCCTTATTTAAGGATTGGAAAGGCTATTTTTGTTAAAAGGAGTGTTTTTCTTAAGCTTTAATAAGGGCCAGATTATCTTTAAGAAATGATGACAGAATATCCCAGCCCGGGTTTCTCACTATTGCCTCCCTCTTAGCGTTATTAGGTGTTTTGCTCTCACTGTTGGAACCTGAGGCATTTCCATAGAGTCCACCATGCTGAGACTTCCCTGGACGGTCAACGAGGGCATGTGGTGTGTGACTGCACCTCACCCGTCCCCGTAAGGCAAGGACCAGCAGGTGACGGCCGGACGGGGCGCCTCCCGCGAGCAGGGAGCACCGGCCAGTCGGCCCCTGGCCTCGCGGGCTTTGTCCACAGACACAGGCTGCTTGGCCTGCCGGGTCGTGGCGTCTTCCACGTCACGGGTTGCTCGCAGGCATCTCAGGCACTCCAAGTGCCCATCGAGCGCTTAGCTTTACATCTCGGGCCCAAATTGATGGTTATGTAGAAAACTGGTTTCAGCTTTTTACCAAACGGATAATCAATACAGCAAAAGCAAGAAATAAAAAGTCAGCTGTAGCGTGTGGTGGCCCTGAGTCACATATCTGTTAGGCGGGCCCAGAAGGGTGCAGCCGCGCAGCTCGCGCACGCGGGCACACAGGATCGTGTGGACGCAGGCTGTCGTGTCGTGACCCGGCCGTGGGTGTCCTTGTCCCCGGAAGCCCATCCCTAAAGGAGGCACGCTGTTCACGCACCCTGAGGTTACATGCTCCAGTGCCCAGTTCACAGGCTGGAGCGCCAGGGCTGGGTCCCGTCTCGCAGCCTTGGCTGCTGACGCCCGCCGCCCTCGTCACGTCCAAGTCGTAGTCAGGTGTCTGAGAGGAATGCCCTTTGACTCTGAAGGTCATCTCTCTCAACCAGCACGAGAAGGGGAGGGCCGCGCGTGAGACCTGCCTGCTCGTGCCTCGGTGGCTCCCGCAGCTCAGGGATTGGCCTTGGTGTGGAGGCCGGAGGCCTCGAGGGCCAGAGGGGCGGCCCCTGCGGGCCCCTCACAGCTTAGGAAGCGGCAGCGTCTGCGTTCCAGGATGGCCGCACATGCTTTAGCACACTCAGCTCTCTTCTGCGTTGTCTTTATCTTTAATGAGTAGCCCTGTTCGTGACACAAGAAAAAGAAGCCACGTTTGTGGATTTTTTATAGGTACAGAGGACTCTGGCTCCATTGTTTCAAATATAATTTAGCAAAAGTGCCACAGTGACAATGAAAATTTGTAAAAGGATTGTTACAAAGAGTTTCAGACTTTAAAAGAAACAAAGGCCACCTACCGTATAGTTGTTTCATTAATAGACTTTGTAATACTGTTAATCATCGTGACTCTTTCAAACTTGTGAGTCTGAACATAGAAAATTATCTTAGGTTGTGAGGGACAGATGCTTTCATCTGCAACAGACTTGTGCACAAATTCTGAAACTAATTTGGAAGTGATAAAAATTAATTTGCGCACTCTAATTGGAAGCAGCCGACTGCCTGAAAGAAAGGGGAGCAGAGCTGGCGGTTCGTGCCAGAAGCTGACTGGCCTCGGTCAGGTGTGTTGTGGCGCCGGCCGCGTTCCCCCGGAGCCCGTGGCAGTGCGCGTGCCCCGTCTCCGGATTAGCACTGCTGAACCCCCAGATCCAGGATTCCACTGCTCTCGGGCTTGACGTTTCTCATTATGTGCCACCAGGAGAGTGGCCAGGGGCAGCCCCGCGCTCTCATCTGAGCAGAGCCTGAGGTGCAGCAGGATCTCAGCCCAAAATCCCACCCATTCCTAAGCCCACAGGGGAGGCATGACGAAAGCTCAGGCCTCGATGCGGCCTCTCAAGACCGCAGCGCAGACGTGAGGGTGCACTGTTAGCCTCTCAGATCAACTCTGCAAATGCTCACCGAGCAGCTCGTGTGGCATCGTCCCCGAGCCTTCCTCCTCCGCTTCCAGAGTCTTCAGCCCGCGTGCAAGCTTCGTGGAAGGCAGGCCGATCAGACGGGGGCCTCCACCTGAGGCCGGCCAGCTGCCACGCCACGTCCCCCTCTCCACTGGCACTCAGGCTTCTCTTAAGGAGCCCCCCAGTCCCTACCGAGCAGAGGCGTTCTCAGAGATGAGCACCCAAGGCATGGCGCGGAGCTCTCCATGCTGCGCCTTCCCGACAGGGCACACGTGTGACCACCCCCGCCGCGGCCTCGTGGGCTTGGGGCCCGCCAAACTGCAGGGCGCTCGGCCCCCAGCCTCATCCCGACACCGGGAGGCGCCATGGGGCGCATGATGAGACGGCGGCTGCGCCACGCCGTCCCTGGCACTCAGTGGCACCAAGTCTTTGCCTGGGTCAGAAGGCAGTAAAAAGGCAGAGCAGCTCCCGGCACGGGAGCATCCAGTCACAGGCCGGGGTCCCTGGGCGTCACGCAGAGCCTGCTTCCTCAGGAAGCGGGAGGGTCGCAGCAGGCACCACTGTGCAGTGAGAGGCGGACAGTCACCTACGGGCCCCGACGCGGGCTCATGGCGAAAGGCACCCGCCTCAGCCGCTCTGGCAGGGAGAGCAGGCCGTGGAGGGAGGAGCCGGGCTCAGGTGCACATGGGGTGGCGTCGAGTGAGAGCCCAGCACCTGCCACCCTGGGGCGATTCTCCGCCGGGGCCTCGCAAGCCCTGGTGCTGGACCCCACCACGCGACCACAGGCGCCCGGCACAGCCACGCAGCGCTCTCCCCGCGCCTCTTCCTGACATAGAGTAGGTAAGCAATCTGGAAATCAGGCTCGCACTTTCCATATTTACTTAAAAGCTGTTATTTAGGGAATTTAAATAAAAATGCCATCCAATTTTTGGTAAATGCGAGTGACAGCGTTCTCTGCAATGGTTTTATTTTGCATCACTGCACAAAGGCCATCGATAAAATCCGGATGACGTTTACGAGGAGGTTTGTCCTCCGATTCCAGCAGAAATACAGAGGCCCTGGGCCTGAGGTCCCACCTCCAGTTCCGCTGTGGGCGGCTGCTCCCCCGCCAGGAGACCACCGCGAGTTCAACCTGAGAAGAGCCAGGGTGGTCCCTGCTCACTCCGCAGGAGCAGCCCCCGGCTGCCGTGCCAGCAGCGGCATCTGGCCTTGAACGTTCTTTTCACTGGCCATTTTGAAGACCGTGGGACGGACTTTTGCTCGAGACGAGGTGAAGACTTATACTTGGGGTCTCCAGGAATCTCCATCCTGCTTCGTGGTCTCGAGCTCCTCGCAGGAGAGAGACCACGGGGTGAGCGGAAGGGCCGTGTGGCGCAGGCCCCTGGAGGCCCAGCTGCAGCCCCCTCAGCCGGGCCTCAAGTCCACACTGCATCGCTAGAGCGGGCGGCGGTGACGGGTGCCTGGTGATTGTCGGGGCTCCTGCAGACCATAAACCGGACAGCAGCTTCGCTCGCCGCGGCCCCCAGCTCCAGGCCCTGAGCACGACCCCCTTCTCGCCAGCTGCAGAGGGAGCGGTACTTTCGGAACCCTACCCCTCTCCCCAAGAGTCGCATCCACAGTGTATGCAAAAGATCTGGGGAAATCGTGAAGAAAAGTAAAACATTGCCAACTTCTAAGTCAGACCTAAGTCTTGAAACTTATTTCAAAATGGAGAACGTTAATTTTTATATTACATATATAAGGAGTATTTTTAGGATTCTTGTGCCTTTTGTATCAGCATTCCCTGCAAGAGAACTAGATTGGTGTTTGTGTTTTATTTTACCATATATGGGAAAGGTTCTTAAAACTCTGTGTTTACTTCGGATTGGCTTTATATAAATTTTTTAAAATGTATAATTTCAGGGTTTTTTGGTGTTCCAGTCTTGCCTCAAAATAATCACTTTTAAACGTTGAATAATATTACACATACAATTTTATCAATACTAATCCTCCTTTAGGAGGGTAGTTTTATAAATCTGAAGCGGGGTTTTATAAATTATATGACTGTTTCAGACAAAAATACAGCACATTGGAGCAGCACACAGAGATGTAGAACAAGATGCTCAACCAGCACAGGCTGCTGCTCTCTTCCCTCCACCTGGGAGGTGCCTAAAAGCAAACTGGAAGCTGAGGCAAAGCTGAGCGCGCCTGGGGCAACCAGGTGGCGGGGTTTGCTGGGGGCTGCGCTGGGCGCATTGCAGCCCGGCGCGAGCCCCCATTAGCGCTGCGCTCCTTGGGGCCTTCCCTCTGCCCCTGGGGGCAGAGAAGAGCCCCTGCCCAGCTGGGCCCTACTTGGGCACGGTAGGGCCGCGAGATGGGTGCCCCAGCACCCACAAGTCCAGGGGCCTCCGCTGCCCCCTCCCGCCGCTGTGCACCCAAGGGCCAGGGCGGCCCACTCAGAGGCAGCTGTGGGACGGAGAGCCCCGAGGCGGCGCAGGGTGTGTGTGGCCCGTAGAGAGAGGCGGGCAGGCCTGTGCGGGGAACGCACTGGAAAAGAGAGACCCCGAACGGAGCGGCCGGTGCCGGGGAGAGCAGAGTAAGAAGAGGATGGTGCAGGAATGCACAGAGGCCGGCGTGTCCTCCGCGCTGCTCCAGGGACCGTGAAAGTTCCCGGTGGGCCCCCGGGGGATTTTGTTTGTCTCCTGTAAATGTTGTGTTTTTTCAAATGCATTTTTTAAATTCTGAAGACAAAATCTGGTTCCTGGCCGATGCTGCCAACATGAAAGGAAGCTGTGAACTTGGAGGAAAGCAGTCTACAGCAGCGCTCCTCTGACTGGAGGACGTGGCGCCTTCTGGAATGAGCAAACTTGTCGTCGATGACGCACGGCTCCCCCACTCAGGAGCACGTCCCTGGACCCCATGACCCCAGTTTGAGAGACTGACTTAATTGGCTCATCTCAGTGCTGAAAGCGTATTTCCATTTTAAATCACCAGAGCAAAGAATTAGCATAGCATGCATTCTGACAGCGCAGAGGTTTGATCACTGTAACTGGTAAAAATAAATTACAGTATCGTTAAAACGCAAATCTGAAATTTTAAATTTTTCATAGAACTTTCTTACGTCCAAGAAAATATCCAGAGATCCCAGAGTATAGTGGCCCCAGTTTGAGAAATACCACTCGAGAGAAAAAAAGTCAAGATTTCTAAAGTAGTGTCAGTTACAAGAACAAGTTCCAGCACACCTGCTCAAGGAGGTAAAGTAATGGTTTCAGAAGCTGGTGGCTGAAAGGGATCTGCTGACACACATAGATACTAAGGAATGCTGATGTGTAAACTTGTTCTTTGCTGTGTGCAGAGGATATCAGGATATCGTAGACTCAATGAAATAACACTGATACATCCAGGATAAGCAAACATCATGTGAGTCTGCTGTAATTTTTTTTTTAAATTGAGAGAGAGAAATGGGGGGGGTACATAGGCAGTGGAAATAGTGGGCTGTCAAAAGGCACTCAGTAAATACCTGACTGAGTGACCCAGCCCAAACCGTGCTCAGAAGCGCTGCGCGGCCTGCAGCAGGTTTCCCTCCAGGGAGGCTTTCCATCTTTTATACCCTGCCGGTGTGGCCAGCCTCGGCTTTCTGATCCCCTCTCATCAAAGGAACCCCCTAAATCTACCCAGATGGGGGCCACACCCCATTTACCTTCCAGATCTCCTTCCCAACTTTGGCTTGCCCCTTTTCCTCCCCACTTCTGCACCCCGAGACTGTTGGAGAGCCCTCGTTTCTGTCTCCAAGTACGGGGGGCGCTGCGCCCTCGGCCCGGCCCGCGCTGCCCGACTGCAGCCGACTCGCCCTGCACCTGTCCGGCTCTGGCCCCCACCGTGCTCGGTGCACACACGTGTCCTTCCCCACGGCGGTCACCCGCTGGCCAGCACCTCCGGGAAGCCTGTGGCGGTCCAGTAGCTCTTGAGCGGTTCCCGGTTGTGTCTTAGACTTCTGTATGCTCCCAGCCCCCCGCCCGGCGCCCACCACTGAGGGGCCCCCGCTCGGAGTTGTGAGAGTGCGTGGCTGCGAGAACATGAGCTGCCTTGAGCTCGTGGGCGCCCACTAGGTTTGCACCAGAGTCAAGTGGAGAAGTAATCGGCCCTCCTTGCCTTCCTGCTCCCCCCAGAAACACGCCCTCAGCCCGTCTGGCTGGAGCGCTTCAGTTGCCCTGCAGAAGGGCTCGAGAGCTCTGGGTCAGTGCCAGCACCACTCGCCGGGTGACGGGGCAGGTGGGGTCACCTTGCACAGCCCCAAGTTTCTCGGCTACAAAATGAGGATAGGAATGGCGCCGCCTCGTGAGTGTTGTAAATACTCTCACGAAATCAGGCTCGGTGTCTGTCCCACAGCCGCGATACGAGGAGGATGGCTGCCACCACTGCCCTGCTGTCCTCGGCAGGTCACACAGGTCAGGGAGGTCACAGCGGCGCTGCCCCGTTCGGGCTGGTGCTGGGCCTGGGTGTCCTTCCGGCCAGGCTGGTGGTGACTGAGGGCTCTTGTCTTCCCGTAGGCGACTACCCCGCACCAAGAGCTGTCCTCACGGGCCATGACCACGAAGTTGTCTGTGTGTCTGTCTGTGCGGAACTTGGACTCGTGATCAGCGGAGCTAAAGGTCAGAGGTCGTTTCTTCCCTGTTAGATCTTAAAATAACATGCGTTTTCTCTCGCTGACCACGGCACACGGTGCGCTGCTTTGACGAGCCTCCCCGTAGCCAGGTTCCTCGCAGCTGTTCCGCGTGGTTCACATTTACTGGTAAACGGTGGAAAATGTGCAAAACGTGGTCCATAGCGTTCCGTGGTCCTCCATGGTCCAGCCGGAACGCCGGTCAGTGCTTTGCAGTTCATTATTGTTGATAAAACGCAGCATTAAAAAGGATGTTTTCAAAGACAAAGGAAAACGATCTCCGATGCAGCGGGAGGTGGGCCAGCCTACTCCTTAGACGTGCTGGCTCGTGGGCCCACCTCCCCAGCCTGGGCAGGAGAGCGTGGGGGAAGGAAGGTGGCCCTCCTGCCTCCCCGTGGACCGCAGTGTGGACTCAGGCCCGTGAGGAGCCTGGGTTCTAATTCTGCCTCCAATGCCATCTCTCCATGCGGAGGCCCTGGGGCAGGAAGGAGTCGGTGGCATGGGGAGGGCAGCGCAGGCGGGTCCAGAGAGAGAAGGCTGAAGACGGTGGGGCTGGCAGGTTTTATTTCGAGACGGGTATCGTGGAAACCGTCCACGATGCGACTTGGTTAATCTTTGCCGAGGATGCATGTGGTTTCCGAAGGCAGGGGCCACGCCTGATCCTGGCGTCTATGAGCACGTGGCCCCGAGATGCACGAACGGGGGGTTTTCAATGCAAGCCTTAACTTAGGGCCAGGAAACAGCCTTCTGCTGTCCGGGCGGGCGCGGGCTCTTGGGGACAGCCACCCGAGTGTGCCCTTAGGTCGGCCACCACGGCGCCTGGCTCTTCAGCGGGCCTCTGTCTCCTGACAAATCACGCATCCGTCCCCTGGGCGCCGCCACGGCCTGCGCCGCACTGACCCCGCGCTGGTCCTCGCCCTGCAGAAGGCCCCTGCCTGGTCCACACCATCACGGGCGACCTGCTGCGCGCCCTCGAGGGGCCTGAGAACTGCCTCTTCCCGCGCCTGATCTCCGTCTCCAGCGAGGGCCACTGCGTCATCTACTACGAGCGCGGCCGCTTCAGCAACTTCAGCATCAACGGGAAGCTGCTGGCGCAGATGGAGATCAGCGACTCGACACGGGTGCGTGCGCGGGGCCCGAGCGGGGGGCCGTCTCCGCGACGCGGTCCAGGGCGCAGCCTCTCCAGGACCCAGGTGCTCGCGTGCCGGTCTACACAGCAGGAGAGGCGCTGGGATGAACCCAGAGTTCACACAGCCCACCCAGCACCTCAGCCTCGAGGCCACACCCGCTGGTCGCGGGGCCTCAGCCCATGAGGGGTCACTGTTTACAGTTTGTCAAAGAATCTTCTCTTCGGAACCCTAGACCAAAATCACACGTTCCCAGTTTCCCTTCATTCCCAGAGGAACCGTCATTCCTGACCATTAGTTGAAACCGTTTTGAAGGAGGCGCTGCCCTTTGTTCTCGGTCTCGTCGTAGCCCCGCTAAGGACTCACAGACGCCGTGTGCCTCCGTTCTCGGGTTCTCCCGCACTAGATGGCTAGGATCCCCAGGGCCCGTGCGGTTTTCATCGAGTCCTCTGTAGTGGCACGGCCGCGGCAGCTCCCGGGAGCCGTTCTGCGCCCTGCACTAGGACGAGCAGCCACAGGCGGGGGGGTGGTGACGCGGGAAGGACCCCGGGGTGCCCTCGACGTCCCGGGAGCCTCTGGACACAGCGGCCCTGTCTCCCCCGCAGGCCGTCCTCCTGAGCAGCGACGGCCAGAACCTGGTGACGGGCGGGGACAGCGGCGTGGTGGAGGTCTGGCAGGCCTGCGACTTCAAGCAGCTCTACATCTACCCGGGGTGCGACGCGGGCATCCGAGCCATGGACCTGTCCCACGACCAGAGGTGAGCGTGGGCTCGGCGGGCGGGCCCAGGAAACGCGCCCCGAAACGCCGCTGGTGAGAGAGGGGCGGGGACGGGGGTCAGCAGAGGGGCGAACGGGGCTGAGGAGGAGGCCCTCCCTTTGAGGGGTCCACACCGTCCTGCCTTTCCCCAAAGCCCCCCGCTCTCGGGCCCCCGGCCTCGGGCCACTCCGGCTTTCAGCTCCGCAGAGGTGGGGTGAGCTGGAGGCGGACTTCCAGCCCGAGAACCCCGGGGGAGCTCGCGGGGGCCCTGGGCCGCCTACCCCGAGGCGGAGGCACCCACTCTTCAGTTGAGACAGTCCTCGGTCGCCCACCTTCCTAGCCCCCTATTTCTCATTTGTGTTAATGTGCTGCATTTTGAGTATTCCTTTCAGACACTTTCTGGAATGGCTTGATACAAATATTAATAGGATTTTCCATGTTTCTTCAGTTTGTGATAGGATTTTGTTATTTCCTAAAATTCAACTTGGGGTTATAAAGTGAAAAGAATATTAGGAATATAAATTTTTAAAAAATAAACTAAAACCCTATTATCTTAATATAGCCTATCATATCTCGATTTTTTTGCTATACATATTTAACATAAATAAGAAAAGCTTGTTAACCAACTTTTCTGCAACAGCATGCAGTATTCCTTGTAAGAAAAAATGGTTTTAAGCTATTACAAACATTAAGGCAGGCAGAAACTCAACAGTCTTCTGCACAATATCGTAAAATGGAGTCATCAAGGAGCGTGGCCCGGTGGGGGCACACACCGCCTTTTGAGGGTGTAAGAGGGGTCCCGCGGGGACGCTGTCCCCGTTCGCCAAGGCACTGCTCTGCCGTGCAGTTGCTGGTGGATACCAGCTCTTCCTAAAGTCCTTGGACTTTAGATTCGGTCTGTGTTCCTGAGAAGTTTGTAAACATTGTCCCTGCTGGCCGCACGCCGCGTGGAGTCACTTGCAGACATTTGCTGGTAGGTGAAGTACAAGCACGGAGGGGCCATGAGAGGCGCCCGGCACGGCGACACCGCAGGTGCAGAGCAGGTGCCCGGCAGGAGGCAGAGGAAGGGCCGCCCTGTGCCGGGGGAGGGGAGGGCAGGGGGGACAGGGGCGCCCCCATAGCTGGGAACCCGCGCACCAGGTGTGGCGAGCAGAGGCCGAGCCGCCGCAGCCCTGGGGTCTCCAGAGCGTTCCTGCTTTAACCTCATCCCTCAGCTCCAGTTCCTGCTGGTCTCTCATGTCCCTGAGGCCACGTCCCCGCCGTGAGCGGGCAGCTACGCGGGCCCTGGGCCGCGCGCTCACAGGTGTTCTTCCGACACAGTGCTGGCCGGGACCCGACCCGGAGCCAGGCAGTGGCAGCGAGGCAGACCCTCGGGCCGGGCCCCTGCTGGGTGGTGAAGCTGGAAGGAGAGGAGGCGAGGGAGGCTGACGCGGGCTCGCGGGCGGTGCGTGGGCACGGCGACCCCAGCTGGTCGTGCTGCGGCAGCAGGCGCTGGGAGGGTGGCATGGGGGCTGCAGGAAGAGGCGCCCCACGTCGAGGCCCGTGGCGAGCTACCGAGAGGCCATGGGAGGAATGAGGCTGCGAGGGGGCCCCTGCCAAGGGTGCCGCCCCCAACAAGGCAGGGTGAGCTTGGGGCGCAGGGGGCATCCCGCCTGACGGCCGTCTCTCTTCCAGAACACTGATCACGGGCATGGCCTCTGGGAGCATCGTAGCCTTTAACATCGATTTCAACCGGTGGCACTACGAGCACCAGAACAGGTACTGAAGAGGAGCCAGGCTCGAGCGGGGCACACGCCGCGGGCAGGCGGGCGCGGGGGCGCAGCTCGCCGCGGCCACCCCCGTCTGTACATCCATCGCGCCCAGCAATAGCCACCCTTTTCCTTTGTGTGCTTTTTCACCACCGAACACCAGCTGCTGTCAAGCAAGCTTCTACCATGTAAATTGTATGAATTAGGTGTTTTGGTAATTATTTCCTATCTGTTGTTTATTGAGAAAAGGTTGTAGGACGCGTCACCAGAGACTTTGGACAGTTCTGAGCAACCCCGTGTCCAGTGGGTACAGAGTCCAGCTTTGAACCTGACTGCATCCCATTTCCAGCCTCTTTTCAAGCTGAGGAAAAAAAAAACCCGTTTGATACTTTGTACATCAGATGCATCTTATTTAAAGGGATACTTTTGTAAAAAGTAAAACCTTGTATAAAGAACAAAACGTTTCTTAATTTTACTGTGGAGTACAGCCTGCATGTCCTTTACTCCGACGCGGTGGCACAGGTGCGTTCAGAGGCGCCGGAAGGCCTGTCCAAGGACACAGCTCGTGGGAAAGGGTTGACTTGGGGCTCAATCAGTGATTTTTTGACATCTTCACCAAAATATGGTTTGCACCTTTTAATCTAAATTTCATCCCTTCTAAGTGAAATTTGCTCATACAGCATTTGGATTCCAAGCCATTGTTTGCCATTTTGGTATTTTCTACAGAGAAAATTCAGCCCTGCCCTTCATAATTTGAAGACACAGCAGAAAGGGGCTTGGGGACATGGCGCCTGGCAGTGACTGCCCGGGGCGCTCGTCCGGCGCCGCCCCACCAGCTTCCGCTGTATACGGTCGGGGAGGGAATCGGATGCGAGCAGTTTTTCCTCTTTGGTTCTTGAATAGCTTCATTTCTTGAATAACAAGTTGGACTTTATTACAATAACTGAAGTTATTCTTTTAGGTTCTTGTGAAATTCTCATCGAAAGCCACATTCTTAGCCCGAGGCCCTTGGTCCTCTGTGACATAAACGATGGCTATCCAATGATTTTCCATCCATCGTACTGATCGAGTTACACACCCAGGGGTGGATATACACCTTCCTCACGTTTCCTCTTTGTATATTTGGTGACCGTATCGTCATAGATGTACATATTGTGTCGGTAGGGCTATGAGGCATGTTTCAGGAATGTAATTTTCTCAGAATTTACACTCACTTGCAGTCATTTATTTAAAGATAAAACAAGATAATGGATTCTTTGTATTGGCACTTTGCACCAGAAACATATCATTATTTATTGATGTGATTACTTATTTGTTCTCCACCTTGTACTAGTAAGTTCTAGCCCTGACTTCCTTCTTCATTGTTGTTTGTATTTATGAGATTCTGAAATTACGGGGAATCAGCGTAATGAGTAAGTTCTTCAGCTCCAGCCTGTAAGCAATGTCTTGAGTTTGTAGCTTAGAATTGGGAGGATATTGACCATCTGGAAGACAAGTTCATTTCATCTCAAGATCATGGTGAAATATTTTGGATATATAAATTCCTTAAGCTATTGTAACCATGTTTTATTGCAAAGATGTAAAATACGCCAGATGTGTGTGAGTTGGAAATCAAAAAAAGAAAAATAAAATATGCAAAGAATTCACCGATTGTTTCACATTTCATTAGATGCGCCGCTCACCTGCATTCATTTGGTGGCCGTACAAGTTCAAGGCCCCAGTCCAGCTCATGTGAAGGCCTAACAGCGTCCTGGCGCGGGGCGTACCTGGCTGCACGTGAGCCGCTCCGCTGGACCACGTGGCCGGGAGCTGGAGCAGCAGGCGCCAGAGGGAAACAGCCCTCCTTGGGGATTCCACGTAATCCACCTTTTTGGTTGTTTTTATTTAAAAGGAACCAAATGCAGTTGACAAAGGATATGATGGCTCATCCAATGAGCCTTTCTGCATAATACCACTTTCCTCTTTCACCCTTTCTAGAATTTGCCATTCACCAGGTATGACCCCAGGGGTTGGGGGTGCACGAGCATCAGAGCGGCACGGGGGGCACGGGCTGGGGAGGGGCAGTACTGCGAGCGGCAGGTCCTCCGCCTTCTCAGAAAAGGGAAGGTGCCCGCAGCTGCATGAAAAGGTCAACACTGTCTTCCAGAAACCTCTCCGTCACCACGCGCACCACAGGTGGCTGTCACAGCCCCACACCGGCGCCTGCCCCCAGGCAGCGCCGTCCCCAGGCTGCACCCAGGCTCCACGTCTTGTCCTCGTCCTGAGCCCACCTCCCCCTGTCCCCCCACAGCTGAGCACCCTGCGGTGGCTTCCCGTGGCTGCAGCGGCTGCTCTCAGACTCTCCGGGGCAAGACACACCTGGGAGCTTAGTCTTTAAAGCAGAATGTAGGCCACATGCTCCCGGGTGGTTCTGGGGCGGGCGGTCCTTGGGCACGTTTTCAACAACAGCTTGAAGGCTGAAGCCCCAACTTCCCCGAGCAAGAAGCCCTTCCGAGGTCCACGTGCTCACCTGCCCCTCCCCTGGCGGACGCCCCAGGGCAACCCCACCTGTTCACCAGCTCCTCAGACGCACCCCGCCCCGGGCCTGGTGCTCACCTGCCCTCCACGCTGCTCCTGGCCTGCGTCACCCTGTTCAGCGCCTTCTTTCAAATTGTCCTAAACCGGTTCAGTCACGGACAATGGTTTGGGTCAGTAGAAGTTGCACCCAAACCCTGCACCCTTACCCTATTAGGAAAACAGCACTTAAGTCCACCTGTCCAGCAGGCACAAGACTGATGCCCACGTTACATACAAAAGGCTAGATGCCACAACATTCTAGAAGCAGGACCCTGTGACGCCACCGCCACCCAGAACCCTCCCACCCGCCACCGGGCAGCGGCGCCTCGGGCACCTTCCCTGGGCGCACGCACTGAAGGCCAGCAGGCTCTGCTGACACTGGTCACCGGGGGTAGGAGGTCCCAGACACCTTGGCCAGCCCACCCTGAGCACACACACATCGCCCACCGCTGACTTCCCCCACGAAAGCCGCGTGTTAAAAAGCTGAACCCCACCCGTCCCTTTCTCCGGGGGCTTTGACAGGAGCCATCTGCCTCCAGGGCCTCCTCCATGCAGCCCCCCTGCACTGCCCCGTTAGGCACAGGCTGGCGCCCACCTCACCCTCGGCACCCGCCTCCCGCGTCTCGTGGCCGATTTACACGCTTCTGCCTTCCACCCGGGGTATTTGGCTCTAGTGTCCTGGAGTTTAGCACAGAACCGCGTTGTAGCTGTCACACATCTTCCCCACTGGCCCGTCTGCGACACGCTAAGCCCTTGAAAAATGCTGACGGATCGAGTGATGCGCCGATGAGTAACAGGCGTAGGTCAAGTGGAAAGAAAGCACCGGAGGCCTCTGGAATGTGGGGTCCTGGGGCTGAGTCCACCCCCGGGCGGCTCGGGCGCCCTGGACGGGCTGACGCGAAGGTGCCACGGCGCGTAGACCGTAAATGCGGGCCCCCCCCAGGACGGCGACGTCCTGACGCCGGTGGCCCGACTGTGCAGGAGGACGGGGCCGGCGGCTCCCCCGCCCCGGCCGGACGTGCGGCTGCGTTTTAGGTTTGCTTGGCGCCTGGAAAGGAAGGAAGGTCTTGTTGGGTTTCGTTTGTGTTTTTGTCCTTTTGTGGGTTTTTGTTTTTGTAACGTCCCCTCCCGATCAAAAGAGAAAGAAAAGCCAGAGGCCGCTCAGCACCACCGGGGGCCGGGCCGTGGGGCCGAGCAGGGCCCCAGCCTGCTGGTCTACCCTCCCCTGTCCCTAGAGGAAACAAGGCAGGGGCAGGGCCAGCTGTGCAGCCACACCCCGCCCTCCACCGTCCCAGATGAGGCAAGGCTGGGGGCTGCAGATGGTGGGCGGGGGTCGGGCTGGGGATTGGAAGGAGGGAGGCGCCGGGAGGGCACTGGCAGCGTCGCCGGCCTGGGGGAGGCGGGGAGCGGGTATGGCCCGGGACCTTCCCGCCACTGGACCGGCCCCTCGCAGGGGGGAGGCGCCTCTGGCCTGAAGCGGAGGAGGGCCAGGGAGAGCCGTCCCAAGGCTGGACGCCGCCCCTCCTCTCCTCCTGAGTGCCTTGCGCACACCCCACATGACAGCGGGGCAGCTGCGGGTCACCGTCCCTCACGTGCTGCCTTGACCAAGGAAGTCACGCCCAGAAAGGTTTCGGAGATGCTGCTGGTTCCCGAAGTCCCCAAGTCAGCTCCTGGTTGGAGGAAGTTTGGGAAAGGACGACCCTGAGCCCCGAAACCCGGGAGCCCGCTGCTGGCCACCAGGGACCAGGGGCACAGGGGGCACCGGGCCAGGTGCCACGTGACTGCCTGGGACTGGACTCAGGGTTCAGCAGCGACACCCAAACGCCTGTCTCCCCGACGTGGGGGAGCAGCTGGCTCACCTCTCCAGAGCTTCCATAAGAGCCCTGGTCCTCCTGCAGGAACCCTGGTGCCTGCCCTGCCTGTCAGGGCTGGGGAAGGGGCTGGCAGAGCAGGGCCGGGCACCCCGAAGCCTCCAGGGGCCGCCCTGAGGAAGGGGAGCCCATGGGCTGTCCCGGAGGCTGGAGGCTGGGGACACCAGGCCAGGCGAGGTCTGCTGGGTGGGAGGAGAGTCCCCACCAGAGCTGGCCCGGCTGCAGGGCCAGCGTTGTGGACAGAGGGCATCGTCCTCCACCAGCCAGGCTTGTCCCACGCAAGGGACGGCAGCTCTGCTGGTAGAGGCCGGAAGAGCTTTAAGGAGGAGCACTTAGAAACCCCCTCATTCCAGGCTGCACAGCGGGCCCACGCCCCTCCCCAAAGAACCACTCGAAGGCTGGGTAAAATACAAAGGCCATCGCTAAAGGGCACCGCCGAGCCGGTGCCGGAGGAAGGAGCCCAATGGGCAGGAGGCCTGGTGCCCCCAAAAGGCTGCTCTGGGGGAAATGAGAGCAGCGGGGACGCGGCCAGCGCAGCAGGCGGGGTCTCCCAGGGCGCGGCATTCGCAGGGTTTGCTGTGTGCCTGAGGTTGCTTTGAGGGAGAAAACGGGAGACCAAAGCCTCCCTTTTTACACATGGAGAAGCCAAACTAAGGAGGCCTGCGGGGAGAAGGAAGGTGCTCGCACAGCAGGGCTTCACGCCCCGTGGACGACGGGAACGCGCCAGGAGGGCAAGCTGCTGGCCACGGGAGGACGGGCTGCCAAAGGCCGATGAGGGGTGGGTTCCCACCCTGAGCCATTGAGTAGCCCCAGAGGATGCCTGCCAGGTGCCTCATTCCATTAGTGACTCAAATGCATTGTTTCTTATCTTCACACAAGGCAGAAATGCTTATGAGGGAACTCAGGCCCAGAGAGGTTAGATATCTTGTCCAAGGACACACACAAAGCTTTTCTCACACTGAGTTTTGAGATTAATTATATATGGGAAACTAAGAATTCAAACGAGCAATGATTTTACAGCACATGAGAACAGTTTTCACTTGGCGGTTTTCATCACAGCGTTTGTACAATCCAGGGACGCAAAGAGAGAACGGCTCAAGGAGAACGGCCTTGCAGCCCGGGTGCCGGCCTCCTGGGAATCTGACTTGCTAGAGTGCCTCTTTTAGCAGACAGCAGAGTACTCGGCGGCAGAACCCCTGCCTGACGGGGGGGGGGGGGCGGCTTGTTCTCATGTTGGTGGCAGAGGGCAGATCTGGATGCGTTGGACACCTTGACTCTAAGAAATAAGGATCAGCATCTCCTGGGAATGTTAAGAAGCTAGGTTGGTATTTAGTCTGGGAGTGAGAGCTGCCCAGCCATTAATTCATTTCTTTGACAAATATTTTTACACTCTGCTATTTGCCAAGTTCTCTCTGGAGGCCCTGGCATCACAGGGAGGTGCAGAAGAGTCCTGTGCAAGGGCCAACCACTGCCAATCAGCAAATTCCAAGTGTAAGTGGTGCAGTGAGTGGAGACGAAACAGGCAAAAATGACAAAGCAGACCTCTTCTCCATGGTGTTATATCATGGAATGCCTAAGTTCCTGCACTGACAGTGGTATTTGATTTTAAACTGTATCCCAAACTAGGCCCCAAGCTCTGTTATTCTACAAGGGGTCTAGGACCCAGGCCTGGAGTCTGGGAACTGGGCCTAGGAGCTTCCTTCCTCCCTGCCTCTCCTCCTTCCCCTCCCCTTTTCTCTTAAACCCTTTCCTTCCCCTCATTAAGAAGACAGTGTGAGCGCAAAAAAAGAATATGAAAGTATACAAAGAAACATAAAAAATTACGGGGATGAAAAGCACAGTAGCATAGATTTAAAAATACACTAGAGGCATACAACAGCAGATCTGAACAGGCTGAAGAAAGAATCAGTGAGCTAGAAGACAGGTCAATCTAAGTATTATAGTCAGAAGAAAAGAGAGAAAAGACATAAAAAATTGAGCAGTGTCTCAGGGATTTCAATGACAACACAAAGCACATGAACATATGAGTCGTGTGTGTCCCAGAAGAAGGGAAAAGGGGCAGAAAGAATATTTGAGGAAATAATAGCCAAAAGTTATCAACTCTTATGAAAGACATAAATATCCATGTCCAGGAAGCAAAAGGTATTCCAAACAGAATAAATCCAAATAGACCTATTTTAATGCATACTGATCAGATGCCAAATGCCAAAGATAAAGAGAGAATTCTGAAAGCAGTATGAGAAAAGCAATTCATCACATACAAGGGATCCTCAATACCAATTTCTCACCAGAAATCATGATGGTGAGAATGCAGTGGAATGATATATTGAACATACTGAAAGAGAAAAACTGCCAGTAAAGAATTCTTTACCTGGCAAAACTGTCGTTATAAATGAGTGAGTTTTAAATATTCATAGATAAACAGAATCTGAGAGAGTTTAACAAGAGACCAGCCCTACAAGAAATACTAAAGGAAGTTCTGCAGGTAAGGAAAAGACAGGAGAGGGGTTTGCAGGAGAGAGTGGGAATGAAGATTATAAGTAAGAGTAACAAAGTATAAAAAGAGGGAAAAAAATGTATGACACACAAAAGCCAAAAGATAAAATGGTTGCATTTACAGTAATAACAATGAATGTTAACAAACACCCCAATCAAAAGATGCAGATTGGTAGAGTGGATTTTTTAAAAATAAGCCATTTATATGCTATATAAAAGAGAATCACATTATACCCTAGAATACAAATAGGCTGAAAGTTAGAGGTTGGAAAAAGATATCGCACTCAAAGAGTGGTCAAAAAGGACCTGAGATAGCTATACTAATATTGGATAAAATAGACTATAAATGCAAAACTGGGAAGCAGATTTGGCCCAACAGATAGGGCATCTGCCTACCACATGGGAGGTCCAAGTTTCAAACTCAGGGCCTCCTGACCTGTGTGATGAGCTGGCCCACACGCAGTGCTGATGCATAAAAGGAGTGCTATGTCATGCAGGGGTGTCCCCTGCATAGGGGAGCCCTACGCGCAAGGAGTGTGCCCCATAAGGAGAGCCGCCCAGCACGAAAAATAAAATGAATGCAGCCTGCCCGGGAATGGTGCCGCACACATGGAGAGCTGATGCAGCAAGATGACACAACAAAACGAGACACAGATTCCAGGTGCCGCTGACAAGACTACAAGTGGACACAGAAGAACACACAGTGAATAGACACAGAAAGCAGACAACTGGGGGTGGGGCAGGGAAGGGGAGAGAAATAAATTTTAAAGATAAATTAATTAAAATTAAATTAAATTTTAAAAAACTGTTATAAGAGACAGAAAGACATTATATATTAATAAAAGGGGAAATCTGCAAAAAAGAAATAACAGTCATAAACATTTATGCAACTAATGAGGGTGCCCCAAAATATACAAGGCAAAATACACTAGCAAAAGTGAAGGGAGAAACTGAAGTCTCTACAACAATAGCTGAGACTTCAATATACCATTCTCATCAATAGCTAGAACAACTAGACAGAGGGTCAATAGGAAAATGAGACTTTGAATAATATGATAAGTTAGCTAGACCTAACAGACATATACAAAATGTTGTACCATAAAAGGGCAGGATAGGCATTCTTCTCACGTGCTCATGGATCATTTTCCAGGATAGACCACATGGTGGGTCACAAATAAGCCCTCAATAAAGTTAAAAAGTTTGAAATTATACAAAGCAATTTCTCTGACCCTAGTGGAATGAAGCCAAAAATCAACAAAATCAACAACAGGTAGAGAACTGGAAAATCTACAAATATATGGAAATTAAAAAACACGCTCATAAACCATCAGTGGGTCAAAGGAGAAATTGCAGGAGATATCAGTAAATATCTCAAAACAAAATAAGAACACAACATATCGAAATTTGTGGGATGCAGTAAAGGCAGTGCTGAGAGGGAAATTCATAGCCCTAAACACATACATTAAAAATGTATAAAAAGCTAAAATCAAAAACCTGGCCACACACCTGAAGTAACTAGAAAAAGAACAGCAAACTATACCAAAGTAAGCTGGAAGAAAGATTAAAGCAAAAATAAATGAAATAGAGAATAGGACACACCAAAAATTGGTTCTTTGAGAAGATCAATAAAATTGTCAAACCCTTAGGCTAGACTGACAAATAAAAAATAGAGAAAAGATGGAAATAAATAAAATCGGAAATGGGGGGGGCATTACCACAGACATTAAAAAGATCGTGAGGATACTATGAGCAGCTATATGCCAACAAATTAGACAACTTAGATGAAATGGACAATTTCCTAGAAACACATGAGCAACTTACACTTACTATAGAAGAAATAGAAGACCCCAAGTAACCAAATATAGGTAAAGAGATTGGATCAGTCATCAAAAACAAAGAAAAGCCAAGGACCAGAAGGCTTCACAGGTGAATTCTACCACTGACTCCACAAAGAATACCAATCCTGTTAAAATTCTTTCAAAAATTTGAAGCAGAGGGAACACTCCTTAACTCATTCTATGAAGTCGTCATTACCCTAATACCAAAGCCAGATAAACATACTACAAGAAAGGAAAACTACACGCCAATCTCTCTAATGAATATAAATGAAAAAATCCTCAACAAAATACTTGCCAATCAAATCCAACAGCACATTGAAAGAATTATGCACCATGATCAAATGGGTTTTATCCCAGATATGTAAGGGTGGATCAACACAAGAAACCCAATTAATGTAACAAACCAAATTACGAAAATGAAGGGCAAAAACCACATGATCATCCCAACTGAAGCAGAAAAGGCTTTGACAAACTCTAGCATCCTTTCTTGATAAAAACACTTCAAAAGACAGAAATAGAAGGAAACATCCTCAACATGATAAAGGCCATATATGAGAAACCATAGCTAACATCATACTCAGTGGTGAAAAATTAAAAGCTTTCCCTCTAAGATTGAGAACAAGAGAAGAATGCCCACCGTCACCACTGTTATTCAAATTCAACATATGCTACAAGTTCTGGCTCGAGCAATTAGACTAGAAAAAGAAACAAGTGGCAACAAAGCTAAGTGGTAGAATACAAGATCAACACACAAAAATCAGTAGTATTTCTATACACTACTAATGAGCAATGAGGAGGAAATAAAGGGAAAAAAATTCCATTTACAATACCAACTAAAAGAATCAAATATCTTGGAATAAATTTAACTGTACTCAGAAAATATAAAACATTGTTGACATCAAAGAAGACCTAAATAAATGGAAGGACATTCTGTGTTCATAGATTAGAAGACTAAATATTGTTAAGATGTCAGATCTACCCAAATTGATTTCCAGATTCAACACAAACCCAATCAACATTCCAACAGTTTTCTTTGTAGAAATGAAAGGGCACATTATCAAATTTATTTGTAAGTGTGAGGGGCCTCAATTAGCCAAAAACATATTGAAAAAGAAGATCAAAGTTGGAAGACTCGCACTTTCTGACTTTACAGCATTTTATAAAGCTACTGTGGTCAAAACAAGAATAGACGTATTGACCATTGGAATCAAGTTCAGAGTTCAGAAATAGACCCCCACATCTATGGCCAATTGATTTTTGATAAGGTTGCCAAGTCCACTCAATTGAGAAAGAAGAGTCTCTTTATCAAATGGTGCTGGGAGAACTGGCTATCAATATGCAAAAAAATTAAAAGAGGACCCTTATTTCACATCATATACAAAAATTAAGTAAAAATGGAACATAGCCCTAAATGTAATGACAAGGACCATAAAACTCCTGGAAGAGGGAAACGGACTTGGCCCAGTGGTTAGGGCGTCCGTTTACCACATGGGAGGTCCGCGGTTCAAACCCCGGGCCTCCTTGACCGCTGTGGAGCTGGCCCATGCATAGTGCTGATGCATGCAAGGAGTGCCACCCCATGCAGGGGTGTCCCCCGCATAGGGGAGCCCCATGCGCAAGGAGTGCACCCGTAAGGAGAGCCGCCCAGCGCGAAAGAAAGTGCAGCCTGCCCAGGAATGGCGCCGCCCACACTTCCCGTGCCCGCTGACGACAACAGAAGCGGACAAAGAAACAAGACGCAGCAAATAGACACAGAGAACAGACAACGGGGGAGGGGGGAGGAATTAAATAAATAAATAAATCTTTAAAAATAAAATAAAATAAAAACTCCTAGAAGAAAATGTAAGGAAGCATCTTCAGGACCTTGTGTGAGCGATGGTTCCTTAGACTTTACACCCAAAACACGAGCAATGGAAGGAAAAAAAATAAGTAAATGGGACCTCCTCAATATTAGAAAATTGGGGGGTTCAAAAGACTTTGTCATGAAAGTGAAAAGACAACCTACTCAATGAGAGAAAATGTTTGGAAACCACATACCCGATAAGCATTTAATATCCAGAATATATAAAGAAATCCTACGACTCAATACTAAAAAGACAAACAATGCATTAAGAAATGGGCAATAGACTTGAATAGACATTTCTTCAAAGAGGATATACAGGGAAGCGGACTTGGCCCAGTGGTTAGGGCGTCCGTCTACCACATGGGAGGCCCGCGGTTCAAGCCCCGGGCCTCCTTGACCCGTGTGGAGCTGGCCCATGCGCAGTGCCGATGTGCGCAAGGAGTGCCCTGCCACGCAGGGGTGTCCCCCGCTCTAGGGGAGCCCCACGCGCAAGGAGTGCACCCCATAAGGAGAGCCGCCCAGCGCAAAGGAGGGAGCAGCCTGCCCAGGAATGGCGCCGCCCACACTTCCCGTGCCGCTGACGACAACAGAAGCGGACAAAGAAACAAGACGCAGCAAAAAGACACAGAAAACAGACAACTGGGGGAGGGGAGGGGAATTAAATAAATAAAAATAAATCTTTAAAAAAAAACAAAAAACAAAGAGGATATACAAATGGCTAAAAAGCACATGAAAATATGCTCAAGTCACTAGCTGTTATGGAAATGCAAATCAAAGCCACAATGAGATATCATTTCATACCCACTAGAATGACTACTATTAAAAAAAAACAGAAAACTACAAGTAATGGAGAAGATGTAGAGAAGTAGGATCACTCATTCACTTCCAGTGGGATGTAAAATGGTACAGCTGCCATGGAAGACAATTTGACAGTTCCACAGGAAGCTAAATATAGAGCTACCATATCACTCAGCAATCCCATTACTAGGTATATGCCCAGAAGAATTGAAAGGAGGGTATTTGCACAGATGTATTCATAGAGGCATTATTCACAATTGCCAAAAGATGGAAGCAACCCAAGTGTCCATTTATCCAATGACTGGAGAAGCAAAGTGTCATATATACAGGCAATGAAATATTATTCAGCCACAAAAAAGAATGGAGTCCTGACGCATGTGACAACATAGATGAACCCTGAGACATTACGTTGCGTGAAATAAGTCAGACACAAAAGGACAAATATTGCTTGAATTTCTCTCATATGAACTAATTATAATAAGCAAACTCATACAGTTAGAATCTAGAATATAGTTTAAGGGAAAGCTTAGGGTGGGAGAATGGGGAGTTGATGCTTAATTTGTACAGAATTCCTGTTTAGGTTGATTGTGAAGGTTTGGCAATGGATGGTTGTGATGGTAGCACGTCACTGTGGGTAGAATCAACAGCACTGAACCATATAGGTGACTGTGGTCAAAAGGGGAAACTCTAGGTCATACATGTTACTAGAATACAAATTAAAAGATAAAACCTAGGTCCACACAACACAGTGAACCCAACTGTAGAGGATGGACGTCAATAGACATGTATAAGAATGTTCTTTCAGGAATTGTAACAAATGTACGACACTAATAAAAGATGTTAACGGTAAGGTGGTATATGGGGAAAATACACCTAATGGAAACTATGGACAATAATAGTACCATTTTCATATTTTTTCATCAATTGTAACAAATGTAGCTACTGTTTTAAAAGTTATACAATTGTAAAAAAGTGCTGTCATCAATTGTAACAAATGTGCCATACAAAAGCAAGGTGTCGGTGATGGGGAAGTATGCGGGAATCCTGTATTTTAGGCATGATTGTAAACCCACAACTTCCCTAATAAAAATTGTTTTTAATTTAGATCTAAAGAAATTGCCTATAATACAGAATAGAAAGAATAGGGATGGAAAAATATAAAGACAAATGCTAGAATGAAAAATTCTTCACATTTCTAATTGGAGTTCAGAAAATGAGAGAAAAGCAATAGTCAAAGAGATAATGGCAAAGAATTTTCCAAAGTGAATGCTAGATATTTTCAAATCTTCAAATGCAAGAAACACAAAGAATCCCGAGCAGGAATAAGGATAAATAAAAGAAATATAAACCTAGACACATTGCATTGACAATGCAGAATACCAAACACCAAAAACAAGAAGATCTTAAGAGAGGAAGGAAGGGGCGCCCTGCAAAAGCACAAGGAGACCGATGGGAGACTTCTCAGCTGGAAGCAGAAGAGAAAGGAAGGACGTTTCCAATGCACTCAGAGGAAAATAACAATTAGCCTAATATTATCTACCCAGCAAATCTACCTTTGGGGAAACGGACTTTGGCCCAGTGGTTAGGGCGTCCGTCTACCACATGGGAGGTCCGCGGTTCAAGCCCCGGGCCTCCTTGACCTGTGTGGAGCTGGCCATGCGCAGTGCTGATGCGCACAAGGAGTGCCGTGCCACTCAGGGGTGTCCCCCGCGTGGGGGAGTCCCACGCACAAGGAGTGCGCCCGTGAGGAGAGCCGCCCAGCGTGAAAAGAAAGTGCAGCCTGCCCAGGAATGGCGCCGCCCACACTTCCCGTGCCACTGACGACAACAGAAGCGGACAAAGAAACAAGACGCAGCAGATAGACACCAAGAACAGACAACCAGGGGAGGGGGGGGATTTAATAAATAAATAAATCTTTAAAAAAAAAATCTACCTTTGAAGAATGAGGGAAATAAAGACGTTTCCAGGTAAACAAAGGCTGAGGACGTGACAGCCCCAGACCTTCACAAGCAGAGGTAATATCCTTCAAGTGAGGAAGAGGGTCCGGGAGGGCAGGAGATGCCAGGAAGAGTCCAGCGCAAGAACTAGGTAAACACAGGGGCCAATGTAAACACACACTGACTGGACAAAATAACAACAATGTTCAACACGGGGGTTAAAGAGACAGAGACCAAGTCGTGGACCGCAGCAGCAGGTGCAGGGAGATGAGTGGTGAGCCAGCACCCTAAGGTCCTGTCACCTGGGAGGCTGATGGGGGACTCTGCGCCTTAGGCACCCACAGGTGGCAGGAACCAGCCACCTCCCCGTCCCCATCAGCACAAACCATTCCCTGCAGGGAGTGCGAGACGTGGAGCCCCCTTCTTGCCCTTGGCCATGGTTCCTGCTTCTCTTCTCCACTGTAGTGACACGAGTGACATAAACGCTTGTGTTTTACTAATCTGAACAAGAAAAGGCTGTAAACTATTTAGGTACAAGACTTCTTTCTTGAGCCTTGGTTGTTTAGAACGGCTGGTCAGCTGAGGAAGGCCAGCGGCGCCCGGCGGGAAGGCTGTCCCGGGACAAACGGCCCTCAGGACGCTCAGTGGAGAGGACTGTGCTTCCAAACCTCCTTACTAGAACGTGACCACTACCAGCCATTCCCCAGCCCCCTGAAGAACTCCCCTTCCAAGCCTCCTTCGCCATTCACTGCACTTTAAGTTTTGCTTAGGCAAGAAGACGTCGACGTAACAAATGGATGCGACACTTCTTGCGTGTTCCACTTGGAGCCCCTCCTCACCCAGCTCTTAGGCTGCTTTCCTTTCAAACCAAGAGCAGAGGACTGAGCTCCACGTTCCCGAAAGGCAGGCAGGGCCAGGGCAAGGAAGGTGCTCGGCCCCTGAGTGTCCCTCCACGTCCCCGTGGCCCTGGGGGGGCAGTCGGAACCAATGACAGCCAGCCATCTTCCTGGCCTTTGTTGGGGTGGGGGGTGGGGGACAAAATGGTTAAAAAGCAATAACTTCTCTGCAACTGGGGGCCACTAGGGGATCATTTTCTGGTGGACCCAATCGGGAAACTGCCCTTCGGTTGAACGGCCGGTGAAGCAGTGATGTCACGCAGAATCCTAAGTGGGAAGAGAGGAGAATGGCCAGGCTGACCAAGAAGGGTCCAGCAGAAAATGCAGCAGGGAGGAAAACACCTTAGAAAGAACACTGAGAGGGTGACATTCTGAAAAAGAACAACCGCAGAGCTACAAACAATTCTTTTGTAAGAAAAAAGATCCTGATGTAAAGGCCTGAACCCCAAGGGAGGCTGAGCCGGGGCGAGCGCAGCAGGACGGCCGAGGGCCGAGGGCAGGTCCCAGCACGTCGGAGAAGGGTGTCCACCGATTTTTAAATTGGGCAGATAATTGGGAAGCGGATTTAGCTCAACTGATAGAGCATCCGCCTACCATATAGGAGGTCCAGTGTTCAAACCCAGGGCCTCCTGACCCGTGTGGAGCTGGCCCATGCGCAGTGCTGATGCGCGCAAGGAGTGCCGTGCCACGCAGGGGTGTCCCCCACATAGGGGAGCCCCACACACAAGGAGTGCACCCCGTAAGGAGAGCCGCCCAGTGCGAAAAAAGTGGCACCTGCCCAAGAATGGTGCTGCACTCACGGAGAGCTGATGGAGCAAGATGATGCTTCAAAAAGAAACACAGATTCCCAGTGCCGTTGACAAGAATGGAAGTGGACACAGAAGAACACACAGCGAATGGACACAGAGAGCAGACAACGGGGGGGGGGGGGAGAGAAATATAATAAAAAACCCTATAAATAGAAAATTAATAAATGATAGTTCAGCGTGACTCTTTTTGCCCACCCTGTAGGTAGCAGGAATGTATAGTCAATGTGGTGTGATTTGGTGGGGCCCCCCAAAAAAAATTGGGACAGATGAAAGTGGACTTTCTAATTGCACTGCCTGATCGTGATTACGTGAATGTGGTTTTCATTCCAGTGTGGGGCCACCCACCTAGTCTTCTCCTTCTTCAAGGACTTCTCCAGGTCTTGTCAGGGGTCTCTGGGCAGACTGAAATGTCTGACGCTCTCAAGGCAAGAGCCTGGTTCCCAGCACTGGATAAAAGCAGGGACACGGCCCCCGCCACCCTCCCAGCAGGAGCTTGCTTGAGGGGAGCCCTCCCTTACGTTCGGGTGTGTGCTGGGCCACGCCGCCGAGCCGGGCAGAAGAACGCTGCCTTAGAGTCTTCCAACACGACCTGCCCCAGTGACCCTGGCCCACTGGCCCTGGAGTGCTTCCTCTGTAAGGACGGGCGTAAGTCTGCCCACCGCAGGGTTTTGAGAGGGTGCATAAGACACCACGTGGAAATGTGTGGTCCCGGGCCCCATAAATAGAAAATTAATGAATGATAGTTCAGCATGACTCTTCTTTCCACTACCTACCCTGCAGGTAGTAGAAATGTACAGTCAACGTGGTGTGATTTGGCAGGGCCCAAAAAGAAACTAGTTTGCCTACAACACTGATATTCTAGAACGAAGCAGCTTGAAGTTACCTCCAGAGTTCTGGGGGTTGGATTACTTTCTTGTTTTGGGTCCCTTGTATGAGCAGCTGGAGTGCCAGAAATCATGTACTTTGCCTTACTTTCCAGAGCTGCCTTTTTTCCTTCCTAAAATGAGAATTAGGATTAGCAGTTAGATAGTCTATGTGTCTCTCTTAGAGAGAAAGCAGCTCACTTACTTGCTCCTGGAGCCTTTAACCTGATGTGTTGAGCGATGTTGCTGATGTTAATTGACAGTTTGCTGGAAACCATCTCTTGAGATCTCTGCCCAAGACCTGTTTATTTTGTTACAGAATTAGAAATCAAGGAGAAACTTCCAGAAAGAAAAAGAGTGTGTGTGCACGTGCATATATTTCTGGCTTTTATACTAGTGAGAGAGAAAGAAGAAGGGAAAAAAAGAAGCAAGTAGACATGAAATTGTACCTGTGTTTATACAGTTCCCCGCACTGGTCCAGGGCTGACTTCTGAAAGTTTGTAAACTAGCCTTCCAGCTTAAATTGAATAAGTAGGTGCAGCTGAGTAAATGGAGAGCGCTCAGTCTACAGCCATGTGTTTTCACTTTAAAACTACATTGAAGAGGAGCAGACGGGGTTAGAAACAAAAATAAGAACGGGAGATGGACGGCAGGCTGCGCTTAAAGGCGCACGTGGGCTTTCAAAGGCAGCGACCGCAGAAGTCCTGCCGCTGGCCCGGGACCGGCAGCCGCTCACCAGGGGACTCCACACGCCTCAGGGGACGCTGGCGTCCTGCCCTGGAGGGCCCCACCTCCCTCCAGGTGTGCGTCCCCGTCCTCCCCAGGGAAAAGCCGGTCATCCACTCACCTTAAAACCCACGGACGCCACCCCTGCTCTCGACAGGGACAGCGACGTCCTCCGCAGCTGCTGAGGAAAACGGCTGGAAACCCCAGGTACACGTGGTCGTCGCGGGGAAGCCAGCAGGGCGCGGGCAGGGCAGCTGCCTCCAGGCCGCCCCTGCCGCCGTTCCGGGCTCCTTGCCTGCCCGCTGCTCCTGGGGTCCCAGCGCCCCCAGCCCCCTTCTTCCAGGGCTTCAGCTCCTGGAAACACGACGAGGGCCCCGCCCCGTGCCTCCAGGGGCACCTGCCATTCCAGGCAGGCGAGGGCCGGTGATTCGGCGTATTCGGGCTACAGGGATCCGGCTGCTGCTCACCTGCTCAGCCTCACCTCCCTGTCCCCTCCTCCCTGCCCCCCTCACCATCACCCCAACTGCGACACGGGCCGACGGCCCCCCAGGAAGGTCCTTCACAGCCCTCCCCCCTTTCCCGCCCGCGCCGGGGCCACACCTGGGCGCTTTCCACTGCGAGGCAGGATTTCCTAACTGAAAGCCCGGCCTTAGCAGGAGACGTTTGCTGAAAGAATAAATAAGTGAAAAAAGGTGATGGAAGGGTGCAATATAAAGACAGATTATAAAGGTACTCAAAACGTCCCCCTCAGCAGCCTCTGACGACCGCCAGGCAGGGGCGAGCGCCCCATCAGCGGCTGCGGGAACTGCGCCCCCTGGCCCGCAGGTGCAGGCGCGGCCCCTCCAGGCGGGCTCCTGGGCCACCCTCACGTCTGGGCAGCTGCCCCCAAATCCCGGGGCTCCCCAGCCCCTTGGGGTTGATTGTTCGCTGGAACGACCCACAGAACTCGCTGGAGCTGCTGCGCTCGGGCCGGGGCTTTAGTACAGGACAAGGGTGCAGAGAAGCAGCCGAGAGGAGGGGCACAACGGCAAGAGCTCGGGGCGCGCTGCCAGCTCCCGGCGCACCCCACGCGGGGCGGGGCCCGCGCTTACCTGCGGCCCCTGTGGAGGCGCGACTGGGGAGGAGCCCCCCCCAATTCCAGGCTTGGTCTTTCTGGCCTCCCCCCCACCCCCCCGCCCCTGGCTGCAGGTGTGGCTGCCCCACCCCAGGGTCTCCTTTGTCGATGAACTCTGGGCTCCCTTAAATACCAGACACTTCCAACAAAGAGGGTCGGAGGTCCCCACCCGGGCAGGCACTGGGGCAGAGACAGCTGAGCTCTTCAGACTGCACGGGTGCACGGGTGTGGCTGCTGCTGCGTGGGTGCATTTTCCTACAACTGCTCCTGTGCTGGTGCAGTCACCTGTGGCTGCTGCTGCATGGGTGCATTTTCCTATGACTGCTGCTGCTGCACGGGTGCACTCACCTGTGGCTGCTGCTGCACGGGTGCACTCACCTGTGGCTGCTGCTGCGGGGGTGCACTCGCCTGTGGCTGCTGCCACATGGGTGCATTTTCCTACGACTACTGCTGCTGCGCCAGTACATTAGCCTGTGGCTACTTTTGCGTGGGTTTACTTGCCTGTGGCTGCTGCTCCTGCATGGGTGCACTTGCCTGTGGCTGCTACTGTGCTGGTGCATTTTTCTACAACTGCTGCTGCTGTGCCAGTGCATTAGCCTGTGGCTGCTGCCACATGGGTGCATTTTCCTACGACTGCTGCTGCTGCGCCAGTACATTAGCCTGTGGTTACTTCTGCGTGGGTGTACTCGCCCGTGGCTGCTGCTCCTGCACGGGTGCACTTGCCTGTGGCTGCTACTGTGCTGGTGCATTTTTCTACAACTGCTGCTGCTGTGCCAGTGCATTAGCCTGTGGCTGCTGCTCCTGCACAGGTGCACTCGGCTGTAGCTGCATCATCTCCCTGTCCCCTCCTCCCTCCCCAGCTCACCCCAAATTGCTCTGCCCCTCACCATCACCCCAACTGGTTCATTTTTCTACGACTGCGGGCAAAGCAGCCCCAATGGAGCTGGTGCAGCCCACGTGGCTTCAGAGGAGAGGCGTGAGGATGGCCCGGTGGGGTCACGCAGCTGCTGGCTGGGGCTGCCTGGAGCCCAGGGGTGCGGCCGGCTCGCTCGTGGCTGCCTGGGCTGTGGCCTTGGGACAGGCAGCTCCGCCAGTGCCAGGGCAGCGGGGTCTAGGCCGGAGGCCTCAACAGGGTCCGCCCGACTGCTGCGGCATTGTGCCGACCCGCTGAGGGCAGCGTTCACAAGGGCGTGGACGCCAGGAGGCCTCAGGCAGGTGGCCCCCGCGGACTCCACCTGAGTCACAGGCTGCCGGCCAAGGCCCTCCTCGGGGGCTTTCTCTCCTGGACCACGATGGCCAGTCCAGTGCACATGCGGCCTCCTTCAGTGCCGGGCCTCTCCTGGAGGCGGTGCTGCCAGGCTCCACTGGACGGTGGGGGCGGGCAGGCACCCCGTCCCTGCCCACGTGGTCGCCGGGCACTGAGGCCTGGAACAGGGCTGCCAGGGGGCTTGTCCCCCGCCCCTCGTGGCTCCCTTGTTTGCTAATGTATTTGCTGTTGTTTGCACTCATTGTCTGTTTGTTGCTCTTGCTCATTGTCTATCTTGTGTCTTCTTTAGGAGACACCAGGAACTGAACCCAGGACCTCCCATGTGGGAGGCGGGTGCTCAACTGCTTGAGCCACATCCACGCCCGCTTGTTTTGTTTGTACTGTTTGTTACCAGCCAGTTCCTACAGGGCACGGGCGGGGCGTCTGCAAGTCCAAGGACCCTCGCGGTAGAATCAGACGTGAGCATTATTTACGGGGACCTAGGGACAGGAGAGAGACTCTGTGGTGAGATGCAGATAGCGCCCCACAAAGAGGCGGAGAATGAGGGGCGATTTATGTTGAGAAAGGGTCTCGGAACAAGGACACTTCACGACGGTTTCTGCTGGGGCCGCCTGGAGCAGGGAAGTGGGGTCCGGGGCTGTGACTGCAGGAGGGAGCTCGAGAGCCGGTGGAGGAACCATCTAGACTCCCTGAGGCCGCTCGCTGCCCCCGCCAGCGTCCTGCTGCCAAGCGCAGCGTCCAGGCGCCAGGGTGGCTTCCTCCAGGACGGGGCCTTGGTGCGGAGGTCACGCCATGGTCCGCTCCGTCACACCCACGGCGCGTCCTGCCACTGCCGTCCTCCGCGCCAAAGCCGGCCCCTCACCCCTGGCACCCGCCCTGCGAGCAGGACCTGGGGCCGCAGCCTCGAGGCCACCTTCTGTCCCCGGATTTGCGTATCCTCGAAGTTTCCTGGGTGGACGCTTGCCCTCCGCGTCCCTCTGCGCCTCACGCCACCCGCTGGGGCTTCAGGCACCGTCCAGCCGTCCCCGCACCAGCTGAAGCCACCAGCCAAGGCGTCCGGGGCCGCTGGCCGGAGGCGCACCCCAGCCTTAGGGGGGACCCCGAGGGGCCGCTGGGCCTTCCCTGGAGCAGACCCTGCGCGGGCAACCCTGAGCTGACCCTGGGGCCTCCGACCTGGTCGGAGCCAGGTCGCCCAGCAGGCAGGGCCGTGCCCTGGGCCCACAGCCAGGGGCTCTCCGTTCCCACACCTCCCCCTGGGGGTCTGGTCACCCCTCCCCGCGGCGTCGCGTTTCAGGACGCGGTGGTTTCTTTTCAAAGCCAGCCTTGCTTGGATCACCAGGGCTGCCCCTTGGCAGGGCGGGGCTGGCCTGCGCCTCCTGCCCGCACCCTGCCTACCTGGGCCCCTCCCTGCCTGTGTCCCCTCCCGCCCAGGGTCCCCTCCCTGCGGTCGCCCAGGCAGGTATAGGTCCCCCCTTCCTTCCCTCTGCTGCCTGCTGCCCTCCTCTGCTCCCTCTGCTTCCCCCCGGGGACCAGTTTCTCCTACGGGGGCAGGACAGGCCCAGCAAGTGCCCTCTCCCCAGCGGGGAAGCGGGAGCAGGGACATTGCCTGCCCGCCCGGCACTCAGGGCCCAGGGGGACCCCACTGGGCCCCCCCCCAGGGAATTCGGGGTGCATGGGCCCATCTCGGCTCACGAGGGCTGCTGTAGTAAAGCCCCGCAAACTGGCTGGCCGAAAGCAGCAGAAACTTTCTCACAGTTCAGAAACCCAAAACCCAGGCGCGACGGCCTCGTTCCCCAGAAGTCTTCAGGGCCTTCCTGGTGCTCCAGCCCTGTGGCGGCCGCCCCCCGGCCCCCCTGGCCCTCCCCGGCCCTCCCCGGCCCTCTCCGGCCCTCCCTGACCCTCCCTGGACCCCCTGGCCCTCCCTGGCCCTCCCTGGCCCTCCCTGGCCTTCCTTGGCCCTCCTTGGCCCTCCCTGGACCCCTGGCCCTCCCTGGCCCCCCCGGCCCTCCCCGGCCCTCCCCGGCCCTCCTTGGTCCTCCCTGGCCCCCCCTGGCCACCCCCTCGGCCTTCCCTGGCCCTCCTTGGTCCTCCCTGGCCCCCCCCCCCCCGGCCCTCCCTGGCCCTCCCTGGCCCCCCCGGCCCTCCCCGGCCCTCCCCGGCCCTCCCTGGCCCTCCTTGGTCCTCCCTGGCCCCGTCCTGGCCCTCCCTGGCCCCCCCCCCCCGGCCTTCCCTGGCCCTCCTTGGTCCTCCCTGGCCGCCCCCCAGCCCTCCCTGGCCCTCCCTGGCCCCCCCAGCCCTCCCCGGCCCTCCCTGGCCCTCCTTGGTCCTCCCTGGCCCCCCCCCCCGGCCCTCCCTGGCCCCCCCCGGCCTTCCCTGGCCCTCCTTGGTCCTCCCTGGCCCTCCCCTGGCCCTCCCTGGCCCCCCCCGGCCTTCCCCGGCCCTCCCTGTCCCCCCGGCCCTCCCCGGCCCTCCCCAGTCCTCCTTGGTCCTCCCTGGCCCCCCCGGCCCTCCCCGGCCCTCCCCGGCCCTCCCCAGCCCTCCCCGGCCCTCCCCAGCCCTCCCCGGCCCTCCCTGGACCCCCTGGCCCTCCCTGGCCCTCCCCGGCCCTCCCCGGCCCTCCCTGGACCCCCTGGCCCTCCCCGGCCCTCCCTGGACCCCCTGGCCCTCCCCGGCCCTCCCTGGACCCCCTGGCCCTCCCCGGCCCTCCCTGGCCCTCCCTGGACCCCCTGGCCCTCCCTGGCTCTCCTCGGCCCGCCTTGGCTCACAGAAGCATGGTGCTGGCCTCTGCCTTGCTGCCCCTGCAGACCCTGAGCTCCTCTTCCCTCTGTCACGGGGGGCTGAGGCTCGCCCTGCCCCGCAGGAGCGCACTTGAACCTCGTGTGCTCCAACCGACTGTGCCCAAACAAGCCACAGGCTGGGGGTCAGGGTTGGAGGATGGGTTGGACGGTGAGGGCCTCAATGTGTCTTTTTCACAGGACACGATTCGGCTCATAATGGCAGCCAACAGGAATGAGTGTCCCCATCTCCACAGAGAACCTGAGGAAAGTGTTTGCTGCAAAACCACGAGGACGGCCACTAAATGGGAAAGGGAAAATAAATGGTGGCAAGGATGGAGAGAAAGAGGGAACTCAGCACAGTGTCGGTGGGGATGTAAGACGGTGCAGCTGCAGGGGAAACCGTTCAAGGTGGAATTCCCAGTGACCCAGCCATCCCACTCCCAGAAGAACCGGAAGCAGGAGCTGGGACAGGTGTTTGCACCACAGCGTTCGTCAGAGCATTCCTCACAATCGCCAAAAGGCAGAAGCAGTTAAAATGCCCGTCAACAGAAGAGTGGATAAACAGAACAGTCCAGCCACGTGACGAAGTGCTACTCATCCATAATCGGAGGGAACTTCTGACACATGCGACGAGATGGAGGCAACTTAGGAACATTATGCTGAGTGAAATAAGCAAGACACAAAAGGACAGATATCATGGGATTCCAATCAGAGGAAATACCTCGATCGCTGAAACAGGCACGAGCCCCCCGGCCGCCCCCGGGCCAGGCGTGAGAGAGGCCGGCGCGCCCAGCAGGCTCCGCTCTCCTCCCGGGCGCAGCCTGCGGGCGGCCAGGCGGGTCCAGGCCGCAGGCCGGGTGCCACTGACACGTGGAGACGTCCCGCACCCCTGTCCCCGCGCGCCTGCTGGTTTCAAACGCCGCTGCCGCCGCTGCGCCCCGGGCGGCTGCAGACTCCCCAGCGGGCCCGTCTCTAAAAAATAAACTCGGCCCTCGCCTCTGACCCCCGGCTGCATTTGATCACCGCGTCATGAAAGGCTTTCCTTCCCGCTTTCATTCCCCGTCTTCCTTCCCTCCCCAGACAAATGGAAACATAACTCGATCCCCTCGCCTCCCTCCGCCCTGGGTATCCTCCCCTCGCGGCGCAGCGCCCGGGTAAGTGGGAACACGTGTGCCAGCGCGGCCGCCCCGCCGCGGGCCGCCCCCTCGGGGCAGGGATTCCTTCCGGAGCTCCGGAAGGCGCTCATCACAGCTGGACCGGCGTCGTCGTTCCTCGAAATCCAGGAAAAAAATCACCTCCCGCTTCATCATTGGGCCATTTAAGGGAAAACGTGGTCTGTCTCCTCCAGTCTCCTTGAGGTTTGACCGTGGGGTGCCGCGGGCCCCACGCAGCTGCTTTGGCCAAGTTCTCTGAGTCGTGACCTCGGGGGCCGAGGGTGACACACGCGTATTTGGACGTTTCCCTGCGTGTGGAGCCGCCATGTGCCAGCGCGGGAGACTTGTACTCCCCGACGTCCGCGCACGCGGGCGCTCGCCATGGAGTTGTGTTTTTTGTTTTTTCCCGAAGCAGGGTTATTGAAACATTCGCAAGCCACGCAGGCCTTCTGAAGTGTCCACTCCATGGCTTTTGATATCACCACAGTTGTGCCTTCCTCATTGCGATCAAAATCGGGGCATTTTCATCCCTCCAAAAAGAAAACCCCCTACCGCTTAGCAGTCCTCCCAGTCCCTTCCCTTCCCCTGCCACTCGTCGCTGCTAATCTGATTCCGTCCCTCTAGGTATATTGACATTTACATTTTGTACGGAGGGAGTCAGCTCATACGCAGAGCTTGGCGTCTGGTTTCTTTCACTTTTCATAATCCTTTTTTTTTTTTTACCATCGATGGGGAAATATTAATATATCACTATTCCACAGTTCGCCCCAGGAGTATTTTTGCCCACACACCACCCTGTTAGTAGCGTCTTGTAGTAGTAACGTAATTGGTTCTGTTTCGTGGAAAAACGTTCTTGTGTTTGCACTATTGACCGCACTCACTGTCCACAGTGGGGCTCACCGCGCTCCGCCGTCCACGTGTCGTCCTGGGCTCGCCTGCTGGTGGCGGCCACGGCCCCATGCGTCCCTCCCGGCCTTGGTCGTGCCCACATGCCAGCCCCGATGCGCTCTCACCGCCTCTTGCCATTTCCAAACGCCACAGTCAACCTTCCGACAAACGCTGCGAGACCGGCCTCAGCTCCCGCTTCCCTAGCCTCATTCTCTCAACAGAGTTTTTTACTTAAATAAATCATCCTCCGTGCAATTCTCTGTTAAAGCTTGAACTTTCTGGAAAACATGCTGTGAACCTTGCTATGTTATTTTACTGTGGTCGTTCCTTCACCGCCTTAAAAACCAATCCCCCTTAGATATCTGAATATGATTACAAGAGGAAATGTTAAATTGTATATAAAAACTTTTTTAAAAATCCATGGACTTTGATTGTACAATTATAAAAAATGTGCTCTCAACGATTGTACCAAATGTTCCACACCAGTGCAATGTGGTGGAAATCCTGTATTTTAGGCGATTGTCCTGTAAATCCCACCTAGTAAAGAAACAAACACACCCCTTTACTTTAACAACAACACACAACAGCACCACGGCGTGTTGCCGTGGCAGTTTAGCCCCCTGGCCGACCCCCTCAGAGGGACCCCAACATCCTCAAGATTTCCTACCAACCTCCCCCACTCGGGTTTAGGGAAACGCCTGCCAACGGGCACTGCTGTCCGGCGTGCCAGCCGTCCTTCTGTCCAAGCGGCTCTGTTCACAGGCCCCTGCGTCAATAAAAAGTCTATATTTAACAGATGCGCTTGAGCGCCTTGGACAGGACTTTTCTCTCCAGTGCGAGCACCTCCCGGGGAAGCGGGGAGGAGCGAGGGCGGCGGGGCAGCCCTGGCCGCTGCCCGCCAGGGGACGGCGCGGGGACGGCGCCCGCCTGCGCCTTTTGATTTGGGTGTGTAAATCTGCTCTCACCTCCGGCTTGGCCGCTCGGCGGTGCAGACACACATTAAACTGATTATTTCTGTCGGAGCCTTGTGGGGAATGTGCACTCTAAATTGCACATAAAAACTCCCCAAAATAGTACCACCTGCCCCCAGAAGTATCATTGGCTCGTGCCCAGAGACCTTGGGGCACCTCAGCTATCCCGGGGGCAGCCTGAAAGGGGGGGATGGAGAGCCGCGAGGCGGGAGGGGGGTCGGGGCTGGAGGAAGCCAGCGAGAACAAAAGACGGAGGAGAACCTGAAAGTGCAACCCAAACGCTGGTGGCCGGGAGACAGGAGAGATCGACAAACCCGGGGAAGAAAGAGAAAGGAGCGTAAGGCTGGAACCCGAGAGCCGTGTCAGGTGTAGGAAGGCGGGAGGAAAGGGAGCCCGGCGGGCCGGCTCCAGGGACCGAGCTGGCCTCCTGAGGCCGTGCCGCGGCTCGGGGCCTCCGACCGCCTGCCGCGCTCTTGCCAGTTGCAAGGAGCAACGAGAAGCGGGGGGAAGGAGGGAAGGGGGTCCTGCCCGTGCGGGGCGCCCCGTGCGGCTTTCTTCTCGAAATAGCTCTTCCGCCCTCGCAGCCACCCAGCCCAGAGCAGAGGGGGCCCCTGTCCCCAGCCTGGAGACCTGATGGCCTCACGGTCATCTCCGCAGCGGGGTGGTGGAGCCGAGAATGCTCCGGAACGTTCTCTTCTCGGGGTGCGCAGCCTTGAGCGGCCCAGCACGAGCCCCCGGCCTCGGGACCAGCCTCGCCGTCCACCTCCGGCCCCGGCCGCGAGTCTCGCCCGCTCTCCCGCAGGCTTCGCCCCCGTCCCTGTCCCCACCAGCTGCGACCCTCGCCCGTCCCCAGCCTCGCTCCTCCTTTTGCTTCGGCCGAGCTCCTCCGCCAGTCGTGCCCCCGCGCTCAGGCCCCTGCAGGCCGCTGGCGCCCCGGCCTGCTGGCCCCCGAGGCCACGGGCAGAGGGTGCTGTGCAGCGCCCCCGGGCCCCCGCTCGTGCCCACGCTGCCCTCCCCTCCCGGCCCGTCTCCTCTGCCTCTTGTGGCTCTTCACCTGTCCCCCACCCCCCAGCTTCTCCGTCACACTCGGTCTCGGAGGGGCCGTCTGGCCGGTGGCCCAGCGCCCTCAGCCCTCTGCTGCTGCACCCTGGTGGGCATGTCGCAGGGTGTCCGTGGCCAGCTGGGTGCTGGTCCTCGACGATGGCCACGCCCTGCACCCCACACCCTGCGAGTGCTGCCGGATAGGCAGGTGGGAGCAGCTAATGTTCTTGGGGTGAGAGAACACCGGATGACCAGCCGCGAATGCCGTCACAGGAGTCCTCGATAGAGGACACAGACACGGGCGCACAGGGGAGCGAGGCACCCACCAGCCAAGGGGTGCCGGCTGCCTCCAAAGCTGAGCGGGGCGGGAACGGGTGTTCCCACCGACCCCACAAGGATGCAAGGAAGCAGCCCTGCTGGCACCTACCTGAGCCCAGGGTCTCAGCTGCCAGAGCTGCTATGACAAATACCAGCCCGAGGTCTGGCTCCCCCAGCAGGAATCCCCTGGCTCGACGTGCGCTATCCAGATGTCTGCAAGGCCAGGCGCTCCCCCGAGATGGGCTGTCTCTCCTCTCTGGCTTCCTCTGAGCTTGTCCAAATTTCCTCTCCTTGTAAGACCTCCAGCTTGATGGATTAAGAGCTGCCCTGACTCAGTTGGTCACACTTTAATAACGGCATCGTCAAAAGGCCTTAGTGAGGGAAGCATCTGTGGCTCAGTCAGTTGGACTCCCCGCCTACCACATGGGAGGCCCTGGGTTCGCATCCCAGGAACTCCTTGTGAAGTCAGGCTCGCCCGCACGCCACAGAGAGCTGACAACCTGCAAGCGGCGTGGAGCACCACCCTGCCTGTAAGTGACGTGGAGAGCCAACTCGGCAAGGTGACGCAACAACAAAAGGGAGACCAGCAAAGAAAAAACACAGAAGAGTGTGTAGCAAATGTACACAGAGAGCAGACAGCAAGCAAGCTGCAAGGGGGGAGGGGAAAGAAAATAAATAAATACAGACACAGAAGAACACAGAGTGAATGGACACAGAGATTAGACAGCACACAAAAAGCCATAAGGGGGGAGATTAAAAAAAAAGTCCCTAGTTACACATGGCTCACACCCTCAGGAACCAGGATTAAGAGCTGGACGTCCTTTTGTGGGGACATGATTGCCCCAGTGGAATGCTCTGGACTTCTGACCAGAACTTCTATATAAAGTCAAGCTCAGGATTCTTTATTTTAAAGGTACAAGGACAGTTGTAGGAATTTTATTTTGGGTTATATTTGAACTGTATGAATGGTGGCTCTGAGCATAGAGAATGTCCGTGGTCTTGTTTTGAGGTAAAATATACAGATAATTGATCAGTTTCAGTAACTGCGACATGTTCTGGTTGCACACCAGTTAGGCACGCGGAGGATTATACTTGGGAAGTTTGGATGCCTGGGAAGAATGATTAAACACGTGCTTCTAATATTTCAGTGTTTTGTATTTGGCTATTTGTATTAGGTTATTTAATCCTTGTATCTAAAACTGAACAGCTACTGCGCTTTATTGACTTTTTGGGAGTATCGAACAGACCTTGTTTCTGTATGAAACTAGTTGCAAAAACCACTGTTTTAGAAATTAAAGTGTATTTTGACATTTACAAATAGAATGAGTAAAGCTATTTTAAAGGGGTGAACTGAAGACATTTAGATTTTGTTCTGAGGTCGATCTTTAAAGCCTGCCTGTGTATTTTTTCACTCATCGCCTTATTTGGATAAAATGTGAATAATTGTCAAAGCTGTCCTGTCGTGGTCATCGGGACGACATTGTGCCTGTGTGTCTGCAAACGCGAGCCGTGGGCCGCGCCGTGGGAGCCGGTTACAGCAGCCGGGGGGAACGGGCATCCTCCTCCTGGGAGCCGACGGTCACCGCCTGTCCCCACGCCGGCTGGCGAGGCGTTGGCCCCGCGGCCGCTCCGCCCTGGGCAGCTCTTCCCTGGCTGCCGGCCAGCGCTCTGCTCCGGGGGCCCCTCCGTGAGTCTCCCTGGTGGGCTGGTTTCTCAGGGGCACTCCCCCCCCACTTGGTATTGCTCCGTCCAGCATTTTGCCCTCACCTGCCTTGGTCGTTCATACCACGGGTTACCCTGGACTGTTTCCAGGGCCCGGCTCGGTATCTTCAGCCCAGACAAGCCCTGGTCCCGCCCGTCGGGCCACAGAATGGACGCCTCCGCCTAGATGCCGGGAGGCGGGTCAGACTCCACAGGCCTCAAACTACCTCTCCCCGCCCGGCCCCCAGCCCGGACCTTCTGTACCCACAAAACCCCCAGCTCCGCGGAAGCACCCGACCCCAGACCCACCCGGTTCTCACGAGCGGCCGAGGGCCCAGCCGGGTCCAGCAGGGCCGCCGCCAGGGCCTCGCCGATTCCTGCCTCCCGCGTGGACGGGGCTCACCGCTTCCCCAAGCCCTCGCCGCCTCCAGCGCCTTTCCCGAGCCTACGCGGTCCCACTGCTCCCGCCCGCGGCCCCTCTTACAGCCTCCCCGCCTGGGATCTCAGCCCTCCGCACCCAACGTGCCCCCCTGCCCTTGCCAGAGGCACCCTGGGGTCAGCCACGCAGGGTGCATGGGGTGTGACCATGTAGCAGTTTGATGTTATTGATGAGTTCCAAAGAGAAATATTGCATTATGCCTGTCATCTGATCTGTACCTGGGCGCGACTGAGTTATGATTAGGGTGTTGGGGGGGCGGGGTCCACTGAGGGGTGGGGACTCACAGATAAAAGGCATGGAGAAGGACAGAGTGGAGGGTTTCTGATGTTGGAGTTTTGATGTTGAAGTTTGATGCTGAAGACTTAAGCTGGAGCCCTGGGAAGTCAGCTCACAGAGGAAAGAGAAGCCAGCCCCAGGAAGAGAGGAACCCTGAGCCTGGGAAGAAGCAAGACCCTGGAAGGGAGGAGCCCAGGAAGCCTGAACCCTCGCAGCCATCAGCAGCCATCTTGCTCCAACACGTGGAAATAGACTTTGGTGAGGGAAGTGACTTATGCTTTACGGCCTGGTATCTGTAAGTTCCTACCCCAAATAAATACCCTTTATAAAAACCAACCAGTTTCTGGTATTTTGCATCGGCACCCCTTTGACTGACTAATACAGTCCATCACTGGGCCCTGGTGACACACACATATAGACTTGAGCTATAATTCATGTGCCACACCACCAGCCCGTTTAAAGAGGCTTTTAGCATATTTACAGTGTAGGTAACGACACCACAACCAATTTTAGCACTTTCATCACCCCAAAAGAAACTCTGTACCTCTCAGCAGGCATCCCCCACCCCGGCAACCACTCCCTGCTTTCTGTCGCTAGCGAGTCACCTATTTTGGACATTCCGTGTATGGGGGATCATGCAATATTTGGTGTTTTGCAACTGGTTTATTTCACTTAGTGTAATGATTTCAAGGTCATGCGAGCAAAATGGCCTTTTCATGGCTAAATAATATTCCACTGTGTGGCTATGGCACATTTTGTTTTCTGTTCGGCAGTTGATGGGCATTGGTTGTTTCCACCTTGGCTTTGATGAATATTGCGGCTCTGAGCTCTCACGCACACGGTTTTGGGGGAGACATGCCTCGGTTCTCTTGTGTAGACCTCAGGGTGGCACTGCTGCATTGTGGGGTGACTGCTGACCCGTGGGTGGGCCGTGCTGGCTCACGTTCCTGTCAGCTGGGTTTGAGGCTCCGCCTCTGCACGTCCTCGCCAGCACTGGCCATCGTCGGGCCTTTGGGGTTCCAGCCGTTTTGAGGTGTCACCCTTTCTTTTTTTTTAAGATTTATTTATTTATTTCTCTCCCCTTCCCCCCCCCCACCCCAGCTGTCTGTTCTCTGTGTCTATTTTGCTGCATCTTGTTTCTTTGTCCTCTTCTGTTGTTGTCAGCGGCACGGGAATCTGTGTTTCTTTTTGTTGCATCATCTTGTGTCAGCTCTCCCTGTGTGCAGCGCCATTCCTGGGCAGGCTGCACTTTCTTTGGCGCTGGGCGGTTCTCCTTACGGGCGCACTCCTTGTGTGTGGGGCTCCCCTACGTGGGGGACACCCCTGCATGGCACGGCACTCCTTGCGCGCATCAGCACTGCGCATGGGCCAGCTCCACACAGGTCAAGGAGGCCCAGGGTTTGAACCGCGGACCTCCCATGTGGTAGACGGACGCCCTGACCACTGGGCCGAGTCCGCCACCAAGGTGTCACCCTTTTGAGGCGCCATCAGGCGGGGATGGTTCAGGGCACAGGAGTGGGTCTGCCCTGGGCCCCAGTGCAGTTTCAGGGGCTCGTTTGCCACAGAGGCTGTGGGGACCCTGTTTCCTGCCGCACAGTGGAGCCGTCCAGGAGCGCTGGGGCTCGGGCTGCCCCACAGGGGGGCTCGGGCGCAGCAGCTCCCAGCCCAGCTCCTCCACTCAGGTCGCGTGACCCCGGGCGAGCAACCGGACGGCTAGGGCCCTCGTTTCCCCATCTGTCATCAAGTCTCCCTCGAGAGAAGTCAGGAGGGTTACATGAGGCTGTGGGTGGCGCGCAGGGTGCCTGGGAGAGCCTGGCGGCGAGGGGGCCACCGAGCCCTGCTGCAGGCCCCGCTCTGGGTTTGTACTATGATTGGCTCCGGCCCCATCTGACGAGATGGTGCAGCCCGAAGGCCCGCCCAGGCCCTGCGCCGCCCGCGTGCGCTGCCCGCTGGGTGAGCGGCCCCCTGCAGCGGCCCAGGAGCCGGGGACACCCATGCTGCCTGGAGTGGGGTGCTGGCGGAGTTCCCATTGAACCCCGACCACGGTACGTTCTTTAAAAGTTGGTGAAGGAGAAAGTAGAATGGAACTGGTAGTGAGAATACAAACTCAGTTTTCCTTCTTTACTACAACAGGAAGGGATTTGGGAGACATACCACGGACCAAAACCTGCAGAGACTTTTTTTTTTAAGACTTATTTTTTATTTCTCTCTGCCACCCACCCCCCCACCCCAGTTGTCTTCTCTCTGTGTCCATTCACTGTGTGTTCTTCTATGACCACTTCTATCCTTATCAGTGGCACTGGGAATCTGTGTTTCTTTTTGTTGTGTCATCTTGCTGCATCAGCATTCTGTGTGTGCAGCGCCGCTCTTGGGCAGGCTCTGCTTTTGTCACGCGGGGCGGCTCTCCTTATGGGGCGCACTCCTTGCACATGAGGCTCCCCTATGCGGGGGACACCCCTGTGTGGCACGGCACTCCTGGCACACATCAGCACTGTGCATGGGCCAGCTCACCACATGGGTCAGGAGGCCCTGGTTTGAACCCTGGACCTCCCATGTGGTAGGCAGATGCTGTATCCATTGAGCCAAATCTGCTTCCCCACGTAGACTTTGGACTTCTCTCCAAGGAGGGGTTGTATCGGTTGAGGCAAGTGAAATCGCTTTTTATGTATGGGTTATGTATAGTTGTAATTGCACTGGTGCAAAATTATTCTTGGATGGAAACATTTAAAAATAAGGTAAAACATGTGTATGTGCATTTTGACACATTTATGTTTTATTACACCAGGAGACCCAAATAGAGGGGCCAGGGTCCCTGGGACCCCAAGGGGCCAAGCACCCATCATGGGGGCACCTCTGCCCTGCCTGTTCCTTCTCTTCTTTCTGGTCAAAATCGTTTTCCTCAGCTGAGACTCAGTTTCCCTCAGCTCCCATCTGCAGAAGTCTTCTCAGATCTGCCCTGGAAGCTGGTGTGAGGATCCTCCAACTTCAAAACAAGGATTTCAGCTCCTGAAAACTGGATCTTCAGACCCTTTAGTCAGACCTCACAGGCATGATGGCGAGACCCCCAATCCTCTGCCTCCTTTACGTCAACACATTTGAAGCCCACATTTCCTATTTGCAACTCGAGCTTTCCCATTTGGCCCACTTCCAAGTGTACGATTCTGTACTCGCCATGCTGTGCCGCCATTGTCACCTGCCATCACCCCACTCTTCCGTCACCAAAACAGAACTCTGCACCCAATAAGTGATCACCCCTTCTTCCCTACCACCCCAGACCCCTGGTAATGATGACAGACTGTTTATGAAATTTGCTTATTCTAGGTATTTCATGTAAGCAAGCTCAAACAGTAAGTTTATTTTCATGCCAGGTAAAGCTCATGCTCCATCTTAACTCCTACCAAACTCTGCAGTTCTCTGAGATTGAATTGGGCATTGAGAGTTGTTATCACTCATGATAGTGGATTCAAATACCGGTGTTCTTTTTTCTTTCCAATTCCTGAGCTTTAGAAAATCTGCAATAAAACTAAGGAAACTATAACACCCATAGGCAAAATAATTTCTCTGCAAGTTCATGGAAAGTCTTTGACTCACCTTCCATTTCTATGTCTTTCCATTTTCCACCTAATCTCCCAAATCATTATTTCTAAAGAGCAAATCTGATGGTGACCCTCTCTAGCTCTCTCCTGACCTCCCATGGCCTTCAGGATATTTTACTCCCACGAGGTCCATTCTGTGGCCCACCCCCAGCCTCCAATTTTTGTTCCAGGAGCACTCAGTCTTTTCCCATCACCGGAATCTGATCTCCAAGCCTTGATTTTCATTCATGCATTTCTAGCCCTCAGATGCAATTCCCTCATTGAACCAAAGGTACCTTATACACATGCACTTAAAATAATCTTTACAAATTTTTTAAACTCTTCATTTTGAAATAATGTCAAATTTGTAAAAATGTTGCAAAAATCCCCACATCTTAACATCTTATAAAAGTAACATCTTAACATCCTGATCAAAATCTGGAAACTGGCACTGCTCCCATACAATCTACAGACCCTCTTCAAATTGCATGTCATTTTTCTGTTTCAGGATCCAATCCAGGATCATCCTCTGCAATGAGTTGCTGTGCCAACACAGCCTCCTGTACCATGGAGCGGTTCTTCTGTCCTTGTCTGCCTTTCACGGTCTTAACACTTTTGAAGAGCTCTGGCCAGGTATTTTGCAGTCTTTCTTAATTTGGGTTTGTCTGATGTTTCTTCATGATTAAGTTCAAGTTGTGTCCTTCTGGCAAGAATATCAGAGAATTATCCTGATATCAAAACCAGACATGGGCATCACAAGAAAAGAAAACTGCAGATCAAAAATAAGATACAGGGAAGCGGGTTTGGCTCAATGGATAGAGCATCTGCCTACCACATGGGAGGTCCACGGTTCAAACCCAGGGCCTCCTGACCCGTGTGCAGCTGGCCCATGCGCAGTGCTGATGCACGCAGGGAGTGTCCTGCCACGCAGGGTTGTCCCCCGCGTAGGGAAGCCCCACGGGCAAGGAGTGCGCCCCGTAAGGAGAGAAAAAAACCAAAACAAAACAAAAAACAAAAAATAAATAAATAAAAATGAGATGCAAAAATCCTCAACAAAATATCGGCAAACTGAAACCAGCAACACATATAAGGTATTATATATCATGACTAAGTGGAATTTATACCAGGAAGGCAAGATTGGTTTAGCGTATGAAAATTAATGTAATTTGGCATAATTAAGAGTATTAAAAAAGAAACCACACAATCATCTCAATAAATGGTGAGAAAACATTTGACAAAATCCAATAGTCTCTTTTCTTTTTTAAAAAAGATTTATTTATTTCTACTCCCCCACACACTGTTTGTGCTCTCTGTGTTGACTCTCTGCCTGATCATTGTGTGCTCTCTGTGTCTGCTCCTCTTCTTTTTTAGAAAGCACCAGGAACCAACCCAGGACCTCCCATTTGGGAGGGAGGCACCCGATGGCTTGAGTCACCTCCACTCCTGGTTATTGTGTCTCTTGTTGTGTTTCCTCATTGTGTCTCTTCATTGCATTACCTTGTTGCATCAGCTTGCTGTGCCAGCCCATTGTGTCAGCTCACTGTCTTGCTCATTTTCTGTAGGAGGCACCAGGAACTGAAACTGGGATCTCCCATGTAGGAGGTAGGCACCCAACTGCTTGAGCCATCTTTAAAAAACAAAACAAAACAACCCAGAGTTGACATCATAGTTAACAGTGAAAGACTGAGTTATTTTCCCATAAGATCAAGACAGGAGAAGGAAGTCCACTCTCACCATTTCTAGTGAGCATTTTACTGGAGGTTCTAGCCAGGGCAAATAGACAATTAGGAAAAGTAAAACATACATGCAAACAAGCTATTAGAACTAATAACCAAGTTCAGCAAGGTTGCAGGGTACAATATCAGTAATACAAAAATCAATCGTGTTTCTATGCATTAGCAATGAACCATCTGAAATAAAATTAAAACAAATCCATTTGCAATAGCATTAAAAGATAACATATTTAGATGTAAATGTAACAAAAGAACTGTAAGACTTGTACATGAAAGCTACAAAATATTTTGTTAGAAGAAATTAAAGAAGACCTATAAATAAATGGAAGGACATCCCATATTTATGGATTGGAAGACTTAATATTGCTAAGATGCAATGCTTTCAAAACTGATCTACAGATTCAAAGCAATACCTATCAAAACCCAGCTGCCAGCGGCAGACTTGGCCCAGTGGTTAGGGCATCCGTCTACCACATGGGAGGTCCGTGGTTCAAACCCCGGGCCTCCTTGACCCGTGTGGAGCTGGCCCACGCGCAGTGCTGATGCACGCAAGGAGTGCCCTGCCACGCAGGGGTGTCCCCCGTGTAGGGGAGCCCCACGCGCAAGGAGTGCGCCCCGTAAGGAGAGCCGCCCAGCACAAAAGAAAATGCAGCCTGCCCAGGAATGGTGCCGCACACATGGAGAGCTGACACAGCAAGATGATGCAACAAAAAGAAACACAGATTCCCGTGCCGCTGACAACAACAGAAGCAGACAAAGAAGACGACGTAGCAAATAGACACAGAGAGCAGACAACCGGGGGGGGAGGGAAGGGGAGAGAAATAAATAAATAAATAAATCTTTAAAAAACAAAACAAAACAAAACCCCAGCTGCCTTTTTTTTTTCTTTTTGCAGCAATTGAGAAGCTAATCTTAAAACTCATATGGAAAGTCAAGACCTAGATTAACAAAATCTTGGGAAATAAAAGAATAACTGACCCCTCCCAATTACAAAGCTTACTACATAGCCACAGAAATAAGGCAGTGTGGTATGAAGTGTAGACATATGGATCAATGGAAAGGAATAGAGTCCAGAAGCAAACCCAGACCTTCACGGCCAATTTATTTTCAACAAGGATTCTGAGACAGTTTAACGGGGAAATACAGTCCTTTTAACAGACAGAGCTGGGACAACTGGATATGCACATGCGAAAGAATGAAGCTGGATCCCTACCTCATAACATTAAAAAAATGAGCTAAAAAATGAATCACAGACCTAAATCTAAGAGCCAAACTAAAAAATTCTTAAAAGAAAATATAGGGGTAAGTCATCATAACCTTGGAAAATTAGGCAGTGTTTTCTTAAATATGACACCAAAGGCACAAGTGACAAAAGAAAAAAAAATGCCTAAATGGGACTACATCAAAATTAAAAGCTGTTCACTGCAAACAATGCCATCAAGAAAATGAAGAGACAACCTACAGAATGTGAAAAGGTATTGTACATCATATATCTGATACTTGTATCCAGAAGATATAAAGAAATCTTACAACTTTATCATATTAAAATATATATATTATAATACTATAATATGTAATAAAAAGGCAAATAACCAAATTTTAAAATAGGCAAAAGTTTTGAGTAGACATTTCTCCAAAGAAGAGATACAAATGGCCAATAGGCACATGGGAAGATGCTCAATAGAGTTAGCCATTTAGAAAAGTGCAAGCTAAGACCACAATGAGCTGCCATTTCACCTGGACTAGAAAGGCTGAAATAAAAGGCAGACAGGATCAAGGTGAGCAAGGATAAGGAGAAACTGGAACCTTCATTCATTACTGGTGGCGATGTCAAACGACGCAGTTACTCTGGAAAATTGTTCAACAAGGAGTTACCATATGATCCTGCAATTCCCTCCTTCTGTGTGTGTGCGTGCGTGTGTGTGCGTGTGCCCAAGACAAATGCGAACAAATGCCCATGCAAAAACTTGCACACCAACTCTCAGAGCAGTGTTAAGTACCAGCCGCTCCGTGGAGACCACCCGCATGCCTGTCACTGATGAGCAGATAAAACGTGCCTATGCACACGATGGAAAACCACTTGGCGATAAAGAGGAGCTCAGCACTGATCTGCTGCGCAACACGGATGAACCATGGAACATTACGTGAGGGGAAAGAAGGCAGACCCAAAGGCCATGTATTACACGCCCATTCGTGCCAACTGCCCAACGCAGGCTCTTTATAGAGACAACGCAAATCAGGGGTGGGTGCTGTGGGGAATGGGGTGACTGCCAATGATGTCAGGTTTCTTTCTAAGAAGACCAAAATGTCCCAAAAGTACCTAGTTGTGGTAGTTGCAAAAAGCTGTGAATTTGCTATAAAGCGCTTAAAATGAGTGAATTGTACGATATGTACATTGTACCTCACTGAACCGTCTAAAAAGCACAGGAATGCCTTAGAAGCAATGCCGTATCTTTCTTGGGGCTTCGTAGTCTCAGGAGGTGCCCGTTGCTGACGTGTCCATCCTGGGAGGTGGGAACTTGATTGCTTAGGGCTGCTGGCTTCTCTTCCCCCTTTCTAATTAAATAGCAAAGTTGCTATTTTCCCCTTTGTAGTTAATAAGTATCTTGTGGGGAGATAAATATCCCCCACTAATTTTACAGCTGACGACTGTGTCCTGCCTGAAACAATGATCACTGCAGAGGTTGCTGCCGTGATTTTCTGTTGCCCTCATTCCTTCTCCATTGAGTAGCTGGAATTCCATCGTAAGGAAGCGCTGTCCTTTCCGCTCTGTTTATTTATTTATCCACTTAGTTATTTACAGCAGTGTGTGAACCCGTGGGCTCTGATTCTGTGGGTGTAAATACACACACACACATACACACACACAGGCTTTTGTTAGCTGACTCACTTATTCAGGCAGGCCTGCCCCATGTCAGACTTTCTGGTCCCGTGGTGCAGTGCTGAGCAGAACGTTCTGGGCTGCTGGAGCTCTCCTGTGCCTGTACTAGTCAGCCAAAGGGGTGCTGCTGCAAAGCACCAGAAACCTGTGGGCTTTCATGAAGGCATACGTTTGGGGCAAAGCTCACAGTTACAAGGTCCGGAAGAGCCCAGCTCCGGGCTGCTTCCTCCCCAAAGTCAGTGGCCACGCGCTGAACCAGATGGTGGCGGCCTCTGCCCGCCGCTCCTTCCTCATCCTCGTAAGGCTCCGTGGCCCAGCTTCTTCCATCTCAGCTGTGGGCTGGCACAGGGCTCGTGTCTCCCTGGGGTTCCAGGATGAAAACTGACAGAGTTCTTTCTTCGTGTGTCTACTTGAGCCAGTGTCCCTCTAGATGGCCCACCAGGGGGGCGGGATCCGACCCGAGCTACTCCCTTCTGACGTGGTCAGCTCAGAGCTCTGGTCTTCGCATAATTTAATCAAAGGCATCTCAGGGGACTCCATGCAGCCAAAGGGGGGTGACGCCAGAGGACTGACCAGTTTACAAGCACGACCCTTCCTTCCGGCTTCATGAACACCAAGCTGCCGCCCATGCTCTCCTCCCTCCTCCTGCTCTCCTCCCTCCCCCTGCTCTCCTCCCTCCCTGTGCTCTCCTCCCTCCCCGTGCTCTCCTCCCTCCCCGTGTGCTCTCCTCCCTCCCCCGTGCTCTCCTCCCTCCCCCTGCTCTCCTCCCTCCCCGTGCTCTCCTCCCTCCCCCTGCTCTCCTCCCTCCCCCTGCTCTCCTCCCTCCCCCTGTTCTCCTCCTCCCCCTGCTCTCCTCCCTCCCCCTGCTCTCCTCCCTCCCCCTGCTCTCCTCCCTCCCCCGTGCTCTCCTCCCTTCCCCGTGCTCTCTGGCCTGAGTGGGGCTGCTGGCGGGGTGGGAGGTGGAGAGGGCACCCCAGGACACCAGGAGGGGCCCAGCTCAAGGAGGCTGATGCCCACCTAGGTCTTGAGACATAGAGAGAGAGGAGGGGAGAGAGGGAGAGGGAGGGGAAGGGAGGAAGAGAGGATGGGGAGGGGAGGGAGGAGGGATGGAGGGAGATGGGGAGGGGAGAGAGGAGGGGGAGGGAGAGAGGAGGGGGAGGGAGAGAGGAGAGGAAGGAGGGAGAGAGGGTGCAGTGTGGGCCTGGCAGGGGGCGGCTGGCCCTGCCTGGGGGCGACCCTGCCCCCTGGGGCTGCCCACTCTCTCTGAAGGTCAGGGTCTGCCTGGAGCCCAGGTGGGGAGCCACCCGCAGGCGCCAAGGCCCCGCTCTTCGCCCACCAGGGGCTGAGGCCGCACTGTCCCAGGCCCACGTGGACAGGAGGGCGCAGGAGCGCAGCTGGGTGAAGGGCGGGGGTCGGGGAGGGCCAATGGGGTGGTGGGGGGTGGTGGGGGGTGGTGGGGCCTGTGAGAGTCAGTGGGGGACGGAGGGGGTTGGTGGGGGGCAGGGGGGGACGGTGGGGGCTGGTGGGGGGGCGGGGGGGGCCTGTGGGGAGTAGTGGGGGCGGTGGGGGACGGAGGGGGTCGGTGTGGGATGGAGGGGGCTGGTGGGGGGCAGGGGGGGACGGTGGGGGCTGATGGGGGGCGGGGGGGCCTGTGGGGGGCAGTGGGGGGCGGTGGGGAACGGAGGGGGTCGGTGTGGGATGGAGGGGGCTGGTGGGGGGCAGGGGGGCCTGTGGGGGACAGTGGGGGGCGGTGTGGGACAGAGGGGGTCGGTGTGGGATGGAGGGGGCTGGTGGGGGGCGGTGGGGCCTGTGGGGGGCAGTGGGGGGCGGTGTGGGACAGAGGGGGTCGGTGTGGGATGGAGGGGGCTGGTGGGGGGCGGTGGGGCCTGTGGGGGCAGTGGGGGGTGGTGAGGGACAGAGGGGGTCGGTGTGGGATGGAGGGGGCTGGTGGGGGCGGTGGGGCCTGTGGGGGTTAGTGGGGGGGCGGTGGGGGACGGAGGGGGTCGGTGTGGGATGGAGGGGGCTGGTGGGGGGCGGTGGGGCCTGTGGGGGGCAGTGGGGGCGGTGGGGGACGGAGGGGGGCGGTGTGGGATGGAGGGGGCTGGTGGGGGGCGGTGGGGCCTGTGGGGGGCAGTGGGGGGCGGTGTGGGACGGAGGGGGTCGGTGTGGGATGGAGGGGGCTGGTGGGGGGCGGTGGGGCCTGTGGGGGGCAGTGGGGGGCGGTGTGGGACAGAGGGGGTCGGTGTGGGATGGAGGGGGCTGGTGGGGGGCGGTGGGGCCTGTGGCGGGTAGTGGGGGGTGATGGGGGACGGAGCGGGTCGGTGTGGGATGGAGGGGGCTGGTGGGGGGCGGTGGGGCCTGTGGGGGGTAGTGGGGGGCGGTGGGGGACGGAGGGGGTCGGTGTGGGATGGAGGGGGCTGGTGGGGGGCGGGGGGCCTGTGGGGGGTAGTGGGGGCGGTGGTGGACGGAGGGGTCGGTGTGGGATAGAGGGTGCTGGTGGGGGGCGGGGGGCAGGGCGCCCCTCCCGGCTCCCGCTCGCCCTCGGCCCTGTGGTCCCGGCTCGGGGCTGGTTTTGTCCCCGGGCGCTCCTGCACGTCCCCTGACGAAGGGGCCACGGCCACTCCGAAGGGGCCACGGCCACTCCCGGCACCCGCCCAGGGACGGCCACGGCCGGGAGCCGGGTGCCCCCCCCCCCCCCGGGACAGCTGAGCAGGCCCCGCGGCCACGCCGAGGGCAGCCCCCTCCCCCGCTGCACCCGCAGGGCCCACCCGGGCCGAGGCTCCGTCCAGACGCGGCTTCCCGGCAGGGCCCCCGGACGTAGCAAATGGAACGCGGGCGCCCAGGGGACTTGGTTTTCAGGACCGCAGCAGTGTCTTGGCACCAGGGTGTCCCCGGCAGGAGGGAGCCTGCAGGCCTTGGGGCGCTCCACGCAGGCAGGCGTCCCAGGGAAGGCCTGCGCACCCCAAAAGCCTCCACCACGCCGTCACCCCGGGTTCACGCCCGGCCTCGGTCCCTGCCCGGGGCCCCCCCAGCAGCACCCAGGGTGTGCTGTGGGTGTGGGTGCTGCACCTGGCCGCCGCAGCGCTGCTCCGCTCCCTGTCCCCCGCGGCTCGAGAGAGACGGGCTTTCCGTCCCACCCCTTTGGAACGTGCGGGAAAAGGAACGCCGGGATGCGGTTAATCCAGCCGAGGGGCTGCGTCGCAAGCCACTGCCCGTGGCCCCGAAGCCAGAAGTCCCAGCGGAAGCCACTCACTGGCCCACGCAGGGCGCAGGACCACCCAGGCCCCTCTGTGTCCCTTCGCTGTGTGTTCTTCTGTGTCTGCTTGCATTCTTGTCAGCAGCACGGGAATCTGTGTCTCTTTTTGTTGCGTCATCTTGCTGCATCAGCTCTCCGTGTGTGCGGCGCCATTCCTAGGCAGGCTGCGCTTTTTTTGCGTGGGGCAGCCCTCCTTACAGGGCGCACTCCTTGCGCGTGGGGCTCCCCTACCCACCACAGGTGGGCCTGACCACGTGACCACCCCTTAGGGTGGAGGGTGAGAAACTGGGACGGGCAGCCTCCCCGCATCACGTGCCTGGAGTGCAGGGGCGGCTGCCCAGAGGACGGGGTGCCGAGAATGAACACAATGACAGCCACGCCTTTAGCAGCCACACCTCCCACAGCCACGCCTCCGACTGCCACACATCCAGCTGCTGTGTGTCTGACTGCCATGCATCAGACAGCCATGCCAATAGTCACACCTCTGACAGCCATGTGTCTGACTGCCACATATCCAACAGCCACGCCTCTGACTGCCACTTCTCCGACAGACATGCCTCTGACAGCCACGCGTCCAACAGCCACGCCTTTAGCAGCGACACCTCCCACAGCCACACCTCCGACTGCCACGCATCAACTGCCATGCGTCGGACAGCCATGCCAACAGCCACGTCTCTGGCAGTCATGCATCCAACTGCCACACCTCCAACTGCCATACATCCGACAGCCACGTCTCTAACAGCCACACATCCAAATGCCATATGTCTGACTGCCACATATCCAACAGCCACGCCTCTGACAGCCACGTGTCCGACTGCCACACATCCGACTGCCATGCGTCGGACAGCCGTGCTGATAGCCACAACTCCAACAGCCACGCCTCCAACTGTCACTTCTCCAGCAGCCACACCTCTGACGGCCACATGTCTGACAGCCACACGTCCAACGCCGTGCCTCCGACAGTCACGTGTCCGACTGCCACACCTCCAACAGCCACACATCCAACAGCCACGTGTCCGCCTGCCCTGCGTCCCACGCCCATGTAACACGCGTGGGACTGTGCAGATGCCCGGCACTGGAAAGGGCTCAGTGGCCGTAGCTGAGAGTGGAGTGGGGCTAAGGCGGGCAGAGGCCACTCTCGCTCCCCGGCGTGCGCGGCGCTGCCTCTGGCTGGACCCAAGAGGAGGGCGAGCCTGTGCCTGTGGCCGCCACACGGTCCAGCGCCCACGCGCCAGGATGGCTTCTCGTGCGGCCATGACCTTCGGCGTTCACGGCACTACCTCCCAGTACCCTTGGTCTCCACGGCAGCACTTCCGCTGGGCACACTCCGCTTCCTCTGGGAATGGCCTGAGAGGGGCGGCTCGCAGGTCTTCTGCCGCCCTACGCCGCCTCCTCGGGGCTGTCCCTCGCCACAGCCCCGGACAGGCCCTGGCACCTGCTGGGCGCCGTCGATGGGCGAGCCGTCCCCCGTTGATCACCACCCCATCGGAGCGGCTCCAGCAGGACGAGGCGCTGGCTGCGCATGGCCCCCGCCTCGGGCCCGGGGTGCTGGGACCTCCGCTCGGCCCTGCTGGTCCGCGTCCCTCCGCCGGACAGCGGGGCGCCCCCGCAGGTGTGCTCGTGACCGCGGCAGCGGGCGGGTGCTTTCAGCGCGGACCCTCCGCGCCCTTGGCGGAGTCTACCCGAGCCGAAGTCGGGGCGCAGGGCTCGGCCCGCGGAGGCCAGGGCTGGGGGTGCACGGGGGCTCGCTGGTGTGTCGCTTGGCAGGGCCCCCCCACGCCGGGCGGCTCTGCGTGTCGAGGCTGCGGCCTCACCTGGAGGTGGGACTGAGCGCCCGAAGCGTGGGTGCGGCCCGCGGCTCCCCTGCTGTCCCTCGGGGTCACGTGTTCCTGGCGAGCGAGTCCTGCCGGGCATTTCCCTCAGGCCAGCAGAGCTCTCCGGTGGACGGTCCTCCCTGCCAGGCTCTTCCTGTGTAAACTTAGCCCTGTTGTTCGCAGCGGGGTGTGTGGGGTACTTGCTGGGTGCCGGCACCCCGCCACGCCCGTCACCTATATTATTTTTTAACAGGCGCCGCTATAATCCTGCCCTATAATCCTGATTTTACAGCCCAGGAAACAGGGAGGCTCCAGGGCTGGGGACTGAGCCCCAGCCTCATAGGTGGCAGGCTGGTGCTCAACCGCTGGGTCCACCAGCTGCCCCACAGGGGCCTTCTGGGAGCAGCAGATGCCTGATGTGGTTGGGGTTACACGTGTGTCACACACGGTGCGTTAAAGAGGGTGAACTTTACTGCCTGCTGATCTCGACAAAAAAGTAACGATTGTCTCCACCCGTTCTTTCGGTGTCCTACCACTCTTTCTATCCCTTCCCTTTCAAACTCAAACGATAACGGTGTGACTAAAATCAACATGATATTTAAAAATGACCACAGGAAAGCGACTTGAAACGCGGGTGCGAGGGGCCCAGTGGGCGGGCGTTACCTCCTGGGGCGCGGCTCCCCAGCACAGCTGGACGGGCGCGGTGCCGAGCGGGGCGGGGGCTTTGTGGCCGCAGCCGCCATGGACTGGACTGACCCCTGCTCTCCCGCAGAGGCGCCGGCGCGTGGGAACGGCGTCTCCTTTAGCGAGTGCGCCAGTGATCCGACGTGCCCCCCCGGTGACACGATGTGTCCCCCCAGTGTCGCTGGTGTGTCGTCCCCCCCCAGTGATGCCGATGTGTTGCCCCTGCTGTGATGCCTCCACTGACTCCGACATGTCCCCCCTCTGCCCCCTCTGGGGACGTGGCCAGCGGCGCGGGGAAGCGGGACTGCGGAGCAAGTGCACAGACGGGCGGCTCCGTCCAGACCCGGGGAGAGCGGCCGCCCTGGCCCGGGGCTGCCCAAGGCCGATCTTGGGGGGACGGGCCGGCGGCCGAGGTCAGCAGGGAGCCCCAGCTGGAGGGGCGGCAGCCAGGGTTTGGGGCGGAGGCCCGGGGCCCGAAGAGGGGGCCCTGGCCGTGTGGTCCAGCCGAGGAGAGCGGGGTGCTGCCCTCCCCGCGCCCACCGTCCCGCCCGCGCCCCCAGCCGGCTGTGGAGACGGTTTCAAAGGAACTGGATTCCGTGGGGGCCGCTGTCTCCGCTCACGACCTGGCAGGGCTAACGTCCCTCTCTTCTCAGCTGCCTCCCGTGGGCCCCCGAAGCCCTGGGCTCCAGCTTGGGGACCCCTTCTGCGGCTCCCACCCCGAGCCTGCTCTTTGGGGGTTCCCTCCTGCAAAGGCAACCTCGCCGCCCGCCAGCAGGGCCCGGGGCACCCTCCTGCGCCCCTGCCGCCGCCTCGCCTCGAGTCCAGCGGCGCGCAGGGCGACAGCTGCTTCCACGGCGTGGCTTCCGCTCTCCGTGGTGGCAGGGCCTCTCCCTGCACTGTCGCGGGTGTCTGGTGTCAGCGGCTTCTCCGTTTCTCTCTCCCTGGCCCTCACACGCACATTAGACATTTCTCAGGGCTAGGGAAAGTGTCTTATTGGTCTTCAAAGCCCACCCTCTCTCCCAGGTTATCTAGATACACAACAAAATTCTGTGGAATTAAGCTGAAGTTCTAAAATTTCACAGCCCATCATGAAGGTGGCGTCTTGGAGACCAGTCGGTCAGTGACAATAACCAGGGGACCACGTTTGCAACGAGATGACCCAGAGGATGCGGGGAGGGGGCAGGTTCTCTGGCTCACAGCCTGATGGTGGAGACACACAAGCTAACATGCCATTCTGACCCCTGGTTTGGAACCCAGGCCTCGGGCCATTCAGCCTGAGCTGGGACCCCCACCTCACCACCTGCCGGCTGCAGGCCTTGCACAGGGGACCGAATCGTTGTAAGGGCTTCGCTTTGCCAAGTGGGGTCATGGCGACAGTGAGCCTCAAGAGAGAGGACGCACGGACGCTCTCGGGCAGTGCCCGGGCCTGGGAGCGTTCGCCAGGCCGGCTCTTCCCCGTAGCCGTGTTCTCCTCCGCCTGGGGGTGACTTACCACCGCTTTCTCTGGCTGCATCCTGAGCTCTGGGAACCCAAAGACGGGACATATCCAAAACTGAGCAGGTTTTCTCAGAGTGGGGCACACGCTCCGCGGCTCTTTCTCTCCAGGTAGGCCCCTTGAAGGCGGGGCCTGGGCCGTGGCCCTTTATTGTCCCACGTTTTAATAAAACCTCTCTAAGGGGGTGTGTGAAGGAATCGCCCAGGTGCTCCCAAGTCTGGGTTTGACGAGCGACCTGGAGCAGTGTGGGGGTGTTGGGGCTCCTGGGGGCCGCGGGGGCCAGGCTGGGCTGAGAGTCGCCCAGGGCTGCGGAGGCAGAAGGGCCCGCGGGAGCCTCCTGACGCCGCGCAGTGGCCCTCCGGCCGCCGGCCGCGGGGAACGGCTTTTCTGAAGTGACCCTGGACCTTGGATAAGAACCGAGAGCGTCTCAACCGGGGAGCGCAACACTTTGAGATTTTGAGGGCGGTATTAAAAGGCCTCTGAAACCGCCCTCCAGGTGTGTTCCTTCCCTTCTCCCCTTGGCAGCGTTGCCCCGGGGAGGGGGGCTCAGCAGCAAGCCCTGCGAGGCAGAGGGCAGAGCGGCTGCCCCCGGCCCCCCGAAGCCCACCCCAGGCCGGGCCTCACCGGGCGCCTCCGCAGCCAGCCCGGGCGCAGGCAGCTCCTCCAGGAAGCCTCAGGAAAGGAAGGGGACAGGGTCCTGGGCAGGTGAGACCCCAGCGAGGGCCGGCGGCCCCATCGCGGCCCAGGGGACGAGCCCCCCACCCTGGCAGGTGCAGAGCCGTCCCGCCCCCCGCTCAGCAGGTGCAGAGCCGTCCCGCACGGGCCTTCATGCACAAAGGCTGCGGTGCACCGTGGCACCCGCCAGCCTCCCTGCCTCGACACTGAGTGCCCCCAGCCGCAACGCAGTCTGGCCTCACGGGCAGAGGATACGGAAGAAACGGAAATCACGTTTTGGACAATCAGGTGGAAAAGGACCTCGAAATAGGAATTATGTAGCAGAAAAAATTCAAAACTCCTTTTTCACACACCACCGAGTGTAGACGAGACTGATCGGGCCACAGCCGCGGAGCCCCGGCATGTCTAAGCGGCCGGCCCCAGCTTCAGTGCTGCAGGACATCCCCAGGGGGTGGCGCCGGGCACTGGCGGAGGAGCCCCCGCGGGCGAGAGGCGTGCGGGCTGCGCGGGCAGCTGCACAGCCTCGTCTGGAAGACGGCGCTCCTGGACGGCGAGCAGCACGCGCTGCTTCTCCCGCCCGAGGTAGGCCTGGCTCTTCAGGAGCCTCTTGGAGCTTGGTTAGACCAGAGGCGAACAAGGAGCCCCCGGCGGGTGCCAGGCTGCCCCGGGTGGCGCTGACCCCTGGCGTGGAGATGGCGGTGCCTGGCGCCGCCTCGCGTGGGGTGACCACGGTGGCCACTGCCTGGCCGGCTTCTGACTCAGTTTGTCCCCCTTGCATGTGTGTGTGGCCTCGCGCTTAATATGTGCCAAATAAATGTTTGCTGGATTTTTTTTTAAGTTCTTTGTTGTTGTTGGTTTTCAAAGATTTATTTATTTATTTATTTCTCTCCCCTTCCCCCCTGTTGTCTGTTCTCTGTGTCTATTTGCTGCATCTTCTTTGTCCACTTCTGTTGTTGTCAGCGGCATGGGAATCTGTGTTTCTCTTTGTTGCGTCGTCTTGCTGTGTCAGCTCTCCGTGTGTGTGGCACCATTCCTGCACAGGCTGCACTTTCTTTGGCGCTGGGCGGCTCTCCTTATAGGGTGCACTCCTTGCACATGGGGCTCCCCTACACGGGGGACACCTCTGCATGGCACAGCACTCCTTGTGCATACCAGCTTTGAGCATGCGCCAGCTGCACACGTGTCAAGGAGGCCCGGGGTTTGAACCGCGGACCTCCCATGTGGTAGACAGACGCCCTGACCACTGGGCCAAGTCCGCTTCCCTGTTTGCTGGATTCAACGGTGCTGTGCCGAGGTCGCGCCAGTGAGCTCCCGGGGGGGCCGGTCCAGGCCGGTGGTGGCCGTGAGAACCAGCGCGGCTTCGTGCAGAGGCGTCACCTGGGCCATGCTCCCCGAGGGGCTGGCGTGTTCAGGGGTCTCTGAACTGCCCGGCCCGGATGCCCCTGGACGCAGGCGCACGCCTTGGCGGCACAGAGCGCACGCGGGGGCTGCGAGGGGGGGGGGCGGCTTGCTCTCCCCAAGGGACGCCCGAGGCTAGAAGGGCCCCGGAGCCAAGGCAGTGCCAGCTTCCTGGGCTGCGGGCAGGGCTGGGCGGGGTCCAGCCAGTCCCTGGGGAGCGGGGCAGGCCACGGGCGCCCCCCGGTGGTCGCCCGCCCAGCTGCAGCCACGCGAGAGCAGGGGTCCCGGCCACCTGTTAGGAAAGAGGATCAGTGGGGCCGGGAGCCCGAGGGCCCTGATGACGTGCCCACGCCGTGGGCGTCCTCCTGGATGGCCTTTGTGATTGCATCTTGAAGTCCGGCCGCCAGGAGCCTTGATAAAACCCTTCCATCTGCATTAACCAGGGGGCCAGGTGAGCACAGAGCACGGGGCAGGTGAGTCCATCGGCGACGCGAGGCCCCGAGGTCAGCGTTCCAGGGTCCTTTCCGGAACGGGGACATAGGGCCGGGGCGGGACTGGCCCTGGAGATGCCTGGAACACGTGCGGAGGAGCCCCCGGAGCCGGCGCTGGGGAGGCACGAGGGCCTCCGCGCTCGGCGACTGGAGCGAGCCCGCGGCCTCGGTGAGGTCAGGCGGGGCTGCCGCCCGCCGGGGCCACGAGGGCATCCGCACTTTTCCAAGGAAGTTAGAATTATTTCACAGATGAGGGCTTGGTCGCAGGGTGAAAACCGAGGTTCTTCAAATCCCCGTACTCAGACGAACCATCCCAGTAAGCAATAAATCTTTAAAAAGGTTATTTGCAGTTAAGTGTGACTTTAATGTGATCTTTTTAACAAAAGGATTTTAGAAAGCAAGACATTGGTGGTCAAAAGTGGGCAAGAGGGCACACAATGGAGCATTCCTACTCTCAAAACAAGCAACTAAAAAGAACGACTTTGTATATCGGCCGGTGTTCAAGAACCTGGAAAGCCAAGCTACTGAGCCCAGAGCCCAGACTTTCAGGCAGTTGGAAACACTTCATTCCCACAGCATGGACTCCATGGTGCTTTAGTTTATGCCTCTAAAAGTTACCCAAGCAAGCCTTTAAATAGTGTGGCTAGAAGCTTCTGTCTAGAAAAGCACAGGCTAGTGAACCAAATCAAAGTTTTTAAGACAGCGCAATTTGCTCTGCAACTTGTCATACACCCATTTATCGGATGACTAAACCAAGGAGTCCAGGATCTTGCTGAGCATTCTGACATAGCGTTCAGGACGCACACTCCACCACACATGCGCCTTCTACATGCCCCTCAAGTCATGGCTAAATAAAGCAAAAATACTTTCTTGGGGCTTTCATGGTAAAGACAGGCCTTGAGAAGTGGTTTCTGAGGAAAGCAATACCCCCCAATGAAAAACTGGTCATAAAACATAAAAGAGGAGCTCTCCTCACCCGCCAACGGCCATGTGTCTTCTACTGTATCCCGTCTTCCAAAGCGCTTCAAACGGCCCAAGAGCCGAATTTGAAACATTCGCTGCATTAACGCAAAATGGAGCTTAGCCAGGGTCTTTATGGGTCTTATAAATATTTATACTTAATAACATCTGGGCCTGAGCTTTCATTTGGAAGCCCGTGTTTGCTGAATGAGTCCAGTTTTTTTTTTTCAATGAGAAACGAGGTTGGGGAGAACACCTCCGGTTTTGTGGTTTGAGTTTTCACATTGGTTTCTCTAAGCATTTCTCACAAGAGCCAAAACAAGGTCTGCTTGATTTATTCATTTTATTACTAATCAAGAGGCACAGAGTGAGGCGGGATGGGGGAGAGGGGCGAGTGGAAGGTGGAAGCTCTCTTAGGACCGGCTCGCACAGCTGAGGGTTGCACAATTATCTGCAAATGTCAGGCCTCCAAAACCACTTTGGCCTGAATGATGTGATTGACTGTCCCAAAGGTCCCAAATTCCCTCTAAATAATTGCATAATGTTCCACTTGGTTTTAGCTAAGGAGACTTAATCATGAGAATCCAACAAATGCTGGTGATGTCCTCAGGTTCTCCAAAGGCTTGCAGGACCGATGGCTGATTTACGATGGGCCAGCACAGCCACGTTTGCTAGCCAGAAAGAGCGACTGAAACATGTGGATGCACATGAAGTCAGCCCTCGATTATTTGTGCTGGGAGAAGGGGGGGTTATTTAAAAACAAACAAACAAAAAAACCCACTGGCATTTGCTTTGGAAATGGGTTTGTACTTTTAATCAAGTCCAAGCCTTAGAATTTTGTGGACATTCACTTCCAGCTGAGCCAGGAAGCTTGCTTTAAAGATCGACTTTCAAGGAGCGAGGAAGGGATTTTCTTTTCCATCTCTTCACTTGTTTTATGCCTCAATAAAACCTGGGGGTGGGGGGATGGTGACAGGACTTTCTCGCAGGGTCTGAAGGTTTTAGGAAAACCTCCACAGCCCTTTCAAACGTCTCTGGAGCAAAAATGGCAGCATAATTTATGTGGCAAGGGGCTCCCCCCCCCAGGAGGAACACTGCAGAAAAAATAAGTGAAAACTAGGGGAGGCTGCGTGTCAGCAAGGCAAGGAATTAAAACGCTAGTGTTTCTGACAGAAAGAGAAAGCTGCCAACCTGGAAAATAATTACACGGTAAGTGCTGTCAATGAGTTTGAAAGATTTGCCTCGGGTAAACCAAAATGCAGATAATGGATACATAAACACACACACACTGCAGAAACCCACGGAGACAAGGACGCTTTTGACTGAGGGAGGGGACGGGCTGGAGGCAGCCGCTGGGTGTGGCCGGGGCTGGGCGTCTGTCCTGCAGTTCCCCGACCCGCAGTTCTTACATTTCATTGTCTTGCATTCGCTCCACGAGCTTTTCTTTTTCTGCACTGAAGTGCAAGCGCTGAGCCTAACAAGCCCTTCCCTAGCTCTGGGTCCCTCTTTGTGCCAACATCATCTCCTTTGAAAGGAGAGAGACGCCTCTGCTGTCTTATTAGAAGCGAGTGGCTGGGGAAAGTGATTTTCCCACCGTGGGCGCGTCATCCAAAAGGCGCCCGAGAGCGGGAGGGCTGCAGGAGAGAGGAGGCCCGCGCCCGCCCTGGCAGGTGGCTTTGGTCTGAAGGCAGGAGCAGTCTTTGCCACGAGGAAGCAGGTGGAATCAGCCCTCATTTTCCTAACGACACGGTCCTCTCACACCCTGGGAAAAGGCATCCCTGCGGGAGTATTTCTAGCCCATGATGTGAGGTCATCACACATTCCTGCCACGCAGCGGGCGAGGGGGCCACAGGGACACGAGGTGACTTTTTCGTGGTTTTCTGCATGGGGCCGAGAGGCGGCAACGGGGCAGACCGCCTCCTGCTCGGACGTGGGTCCTATGGCTGTGCTCCAAGCCGCATCCGAGCGACCCCCAGCCCGAGGGGCCCCCGCTGACCCCGCTCTGAGCCGGGCCTTTCCCGGTGCTCTCTGAAGGCCTGCGTCGCTGGGCCCCGAAACCTGGGGCTCTGGGAAGGCGCTGATAAAAAGAACCCCCAGGGGAAGCCGCCGAGCTGGCCTTGGAAGAGAGCCTCACATTTCGGAAATAAAATTCAATGATTTCATTTAGGACAGTTGTAAGAGAAAGAACACTCCTTTCCCACCAAAATTCATCATGCAAGGAAAAGATATAAAATGTTTCCAGCTCAGGATTTAAAATACAGCAAGAACCCTATCTGTAAAATCTTAGTCTAGCCGATGGGGGGGGGGGGGGCGGGAGGAGCCTCGTTACTTCTTTCACACAGAAGCCTCTGCAGCCCTGGCCGCTCTCGCAGACACACCTTCAAGGGGGGGTTACCCAGGCCGGCCGCTCCGTGGACGCCTCCACGAGCTCAGCGGAAGTCGTCCTTGGGACACCGACGAGCAGGAGTGCTCCTGCCGTCTTTCACCTGGGGAAACCGAGGTTCCGAGGGACAGCCACAGGCCCAGCCTGCGCTTGGAAGCCGACCCCACACCCCTCCTCCAAGCCCACACCCCTCCTCCAAACCCACATTTCTCCTCTGAGCCCGCGGCGCTGCCCACCCCCTGCCCTTCTTCCCGGCATTGCTGCCAACAAAGAGGCTGCGGCCCCGCCAGGGCCCCTGCCCTGCCAAGCCCCAGACCCACCAGGCCCCTGCCCCACCAGGCCCCTGCCCCAACAGGGCCCCCTGCCCCACCAGAGCCACTGCCCTGCCAAGCCCCCTGCCCTGCCAAGGCCCCTGCCCTGCCAGGGCCCCGGAGGGCTCAGGCCGGAGCTTGGCCCACTGGAGAAATTCGAGGCGGCCAGGCACGTGGAGCCCTGGACGAGCCCAAGCCACGCGGCAGGAGGCGAGAGGGCCACACGGAGCCTGTCCGGAGCGGACACCAGTGATGGACAGTGGCCCAGCCCTAGCGGGACAGGCCGGCACCGTGGCGGGGGCAGCAGGAGGGGGGGGGGCAGGGCGGCCCTCCTGACAGGCCCTGGCGCCCCAGCCAAGGTGATCTTACGTTAACAAATCACGGAAGCTGAGCTAAGGGTTTGGCAGAGCCAAATGCCCCACAACCAGAAGAGCCAGGGGGCGGGAAGGCAGGGGAGGAGGGCAGCCCCTTTTCTGGGGAAATCCAATCCCCCGAGGTGAAAGCCCTGCAGCGGGCCGAGAACAAAAGGAAACACACCTAATGGGGCGGGATGAGAAAGCGGCTCGGTTCCCAGGGCTGGGCCTTCAAAGGGTTTGCAAGGAGCTCCTGGGGTCCACTGCCAGCCACCTGCGGGCCTCATTATTTGCCGAGAAAGCCGGGGGGCGGTAACTGCGCTCCCAGCCTCAGGGGATTAGGGCCCCAGCCACCTGCGAAGAGAACAACGCCGGGGCAGCTCAGCTTGGGTGCTCTTTTCCAGCGGGTGGGGGATTTTCCGTGTGGTCCTGGGAAGCTGGGTGTCCCCCGCCTTGACGGGATCGCTGCGGGGAGGGGTGGGGCTGACTAACAGCAGATGTTTTTTATAGACAGCGAGGACACGTGGGAGCAACGACCTGTGAACGGTTGGCTTACAACCCCCTGAGTTAATTTAGGAAAACTTGGTCTCCCTACCCGTAGTTTTCAGTTGACAGTGCCAGCGGTTTATTTTTTTGTTTAAATTTATCATAAGTTTATGTAATTGCAGAGGCTGTGATTTCCTGGCACACTGTAAAATTTGACAATTCAAAATATAAATGCTATGAACTCTTTTAAATATCTTTACTTGGATGATTTAATACTCACTGTCATCTATTTTAAAAGCATATGTACAAAAGGCCACATAGTAAATGATTCCATTTATATGAACTATCCAGAGTAGGCAAATCTCCAGTGACAGAAAGCAGACTGGAGGTGGCCAGGGCCGGGGGTGGGGGGGTGGCAAGAAAGGGAGACTCAGCGGGTCCAGAGGCTTCCTGGGGGGCGATGAACAAGTCCTTGAACTCGATGGTGCCGAGCAGAGCACAACATTGAGAGTGTCTCTAAAGCCACTGATCTGCACACTTTTAAATGGTTAAAATGGCTAAATTTATGATATGGGTCTTTTTCCATAACAGTAATAATAATAAAGACCACGTGTGCAAGCTCCTCTTTAACGGGAGGAAGTTTTACGCCATTCCTCTTTCTCCCTGAAATTGTATTTCCGTTTTAGTTCTCCTCAAGATTCATCTTAATGTATTATATTTTTGGGCTTGTCTTTTATGATCTCTCTATTTCTGAGAAAACATGCATGTATTTTTGTATATTTAATAAGTTTTAAATTTCCTAGGGCCTTAAAGTTGTAGGTGTTAAATTTTTTTCCTGTGGATTAAAAGATGATTACGGTTAGTATTTTTAAAATGAATCATGACAAAGATTTTACAGATTTTGAAAAGTAATTATAAGCATACATTAAAATTTTTACTGGCCATTTGTCTGAATGAGATGGAAGAGAATTTATGGTGTCTTGAATTATTCCTTTGTCTGGTGCCCAGGGACAGGCAATGCAGCACAACGAGTTGTTTTATTTTCAATAAAATAGGAGAAGGAAGAGCACAGCAGGGAGATGGCAAAGGAGAACACCAAAGGTTTGTTCTCTGACCACCAGTTTTAGGAGAGGACTCACGGGAGCTGAAGAGTTATCAGGAGCAGGTATGAGAAGGAAGGGGGTGAAGCGGAGGGTGGGGCCTGTGCGGCGAGAAGACCGCTGCCCGCACGGGTGGCGCTGTGCACCCCAACAAACCCCCTGTTGTCTTCTATTCCCTGTGGCTTGGAACCCACAGTGAGCGGGACCTGGAGAGACCCCAGTTCTCAAGACAGGGCATCCCCACTAAGTGAGTGGGGGTCTCAGTTCCAACCATGGGAGGCCATCAAGTAAACCCGGGAGCAGCCGAGGAGGAGCTCATGGGAACCGGAGGAGAACGGAGGGGACGGCGTGTGGCCGGGGGCTGCCGACCGGGGCAAGGCAGGACCTGGCTGTGCCCTGGGTTCGAGCTGCTGGCCACAAAGCCCTGAGCTGATAAAACCCCGTCGCTAAGTCAGCCCATGGTGTGGTATTTGTCATAGCAGCCTCCGCAGACTGAGGCTCTCAACTCACTGTGCACTGTCACGCAGTCCTGGGAGGGGCCGGAGAGGCCATCAAGAATGGGCCGGTGCATGGTGAGCGCAGGCCGTGCGGGGTGGGCACAGGCTGTGTGCCCGCTCTGCACAACCCCAGCAAGAGGAGCCTCCGGGCACTCAGCTGCCTCGTCCTCAACACGGGTGCACGAAACCTGATGCCATGGGCGAAAGGACAGGGCGGCCAGATGGCTCTACCCCCTCTGCCCTTCTGGCCCTCTCCCCCCGGGCCCAGCAGCAGTTCAGAGTTGCGCAGCAAGCTGTGCACCTGAGTACAGCCTGCCTGCTTCGACTGCTCTCAGGAAACCCTAGGCCTTCTTGACCGCGCCCGTCTCCACAGACCCCACGGAAGTGCTGGGGAGCCGTAACCACCCTGCTGCTGGCCCTGGAAGTGCTCGTTTAGGTGGTCCCTGTGGAACTGTAACCCCTGCCCCGCTCCTGGGCACCGCCCTTCCTAATCACACGCCCCCTCCTGTGGCCCCTGCAGGTAAAAGCGCCTCTCGCTTTGGGGCGGGGGCAGAGGTCAATTCTCGGAAGTGCCACGCTATCCTCCCACTCCGAGGACGAGGATCCCGGGCACCACTAGGCTTGGCTCCACCACGGGGCAGAGTTCACCCACGCGAAAACTGATGAGCACCCGCGAGCCCGGACAAGCCCATGGGAGCCCGGACGAGCCCACGCGAGCCCTGATAAGCCCACGCGAGCCCTGACGAGCACCCGCGATCCCGGATGAATGCCCGCGAGCCCAGATGAGCCCACACGAGCCCGGACGAGCGCCCGTGAGTCCTGACGGGCCCATGCGAGCCCTGACAGGCCCGCACAAGTGCTGATGAGTGCCCGTGAGCCCCAACAAGCTCCTGTGAGCCCCAAGAGCCCACATGAGCCCCAATGAGCCCACACGAGCCCCAACAAGCACCCACCTGCTCACCACTGCACTCGTCCAAGGTCTTTTCTCAGCGTGGTGGGCACTGCCACTCCCCTGGCTCCCTGCCATCCTCATGGGCAACCATGGGTGCTCAGTGCATGTTGCTGTACTGCTACAGAAATTGTCCAATTACTCGGCCTTTTCTACATGGACGATTCTGTGTTCTCTGCAACTCGATGGACAGAGCTCTGCTGTTCCTATTTAGAGCTGGCACCACAGCAAACAGAAGAGTCTCCTCGTGCGACTGCTTTCCTCTATCTCACCACACCAGAGAGGTCGGGAGCCCGCCTGGCCCACCGCCCCTGCCATCGGGGATCCTTCTTTGTTCCTGTGAATAGAGCCCAGCCTTGGCTACAGAGTGTGGAGGTATTGCATATATTGAGGCACCAGCAGGGCCATGGCAGCCTATTGGGGTCTCAGGTCCAGCTTGTAGGCCCAGAGCCCTGCCCCCACTCAAGGAGTTGGGGCCACCTGACCAGTGGAACCCAGAGCACAGGCTGTGGCTTCGACTGGAGCCCATCCAAATCCCAGTTCTCTTAGTAGCTGGGCAGCCTCGGGATGTCATTTAACTCCTTTAGGTTCAAAGTCCTTTGTCCATGAAACATGGTTGCCAGTGGCACTGACCTCAAGAGGTTGTTGGGAAAGTAACGGGGTGCCCCCTTCCTTAGCACAGTGCTCGTCATGGGCGGGCTTCAGTGAGCGGCTTTTGTTGCTGAAGCAGGATAGAATAGGGACCTGAGGAGGAGGGGACAGGAAACCTAAGAAGCCTGTAAGAGAAACCGAGGCCACAGCCTGCTGACGGGCATTAACCACTGAGTCACACAAGCATGCTAGGAGGGGCAGCTGAGTGCCCACCCCTGCAGCTCGCAGCGCACACCCAGCACCTGTGTTATCAGAAGGCACTCGGCAACGTCACTCCACGGCACAAAAGGGGGAGGGGGCAGGGGGCACCCGCCCGTTCAGGTTACCTCCCACCTCAGGGACAGTGACCAGAGACCCATCACCACTGGCCGGCACGCCCTGCAGAGCTGTGGACAGCAGCCAGGGGCCACCCAGCACCAGACAGCACCCCTCACCGCCTAAGAGAATCAGGTTACCCAACAGAGTGCCCCTGCTGTGTCCCAAATAAGCCAATCAGCACAGACCCTGGAGTACTGTACCCCCATAAAACAGGGGGTCCTAGGGCAGAACTCAGCTTTTTTCTCCACCTTCATCCTCAAAGGTGAGCTTTCTGGTCCTTGCTTTACCCCCTAATGAATTCTCTGCTTGCCTCGTGGACCTGTGGCTCGTCCTTGAATTCTTTCTTGCAGCAAAGCCAAGAACTGAGACTCCGGCTCTGATTGCATTATTGCCTTAGAACATTCCCCCACTTTATTGGCTAGACTCACCTTTGAAATAATACGCTTTTTAAAAGATTATCTAGAGCTAAATTCTAGAGCACATTTGGCAGAACCATGTTTCAAAATGATTCTCCACCTCTGCTTCCCTCCACTTCCCATTTTCCACATAACCCATAATCAGCTCTGGTTGTCCAATCCTGTTGGTCTCAGGTTTTGCCTGCTGGGAGGAAACCACCTGCAGAGTGGGCGAGGTGGCTCAGGCCCCATCCGACCAGCAGGAAACGGGAAAGAAGGCCGGGTTTGGCCCTCGGGCTGTGTTTCGGTTAGCTGACGGCTACGGGCAGTAGACCGGAAGCAGGTTGGCTCCCTGAAGTACACGGAGCAGTGGGGGTGCTTAGTTTAGCTTTACAGTTCCGAGGCACGAAATGTCCAGATTCATGTCCATCAGGCGATGCTCTTCCCCCGAGGACCCGCTGCTGGTGGCCCTGGACGCCCTCCCGTGGCTGGGCACGTGGCGGCGCCTGCCGGTCTCTGCCTTCTCTCCAGGCCTCATTGGTTCACTTCTTGCTCTCGTAAGTGTTCTCTCCTCTGTTGGTTTCCTGTTTCCTGCAGCTTTTTTCTGCGTCTGTGGTTTTCATCCTCTGTTTATAAGGGACTGCGGGAAGAGGACCAAGACCTACCCTGGGTCACGCAGTGGAATCCAAGGCCCTTAATGGAAGTGATTTTATCAAAAGGTCCCAGCTGCAAGAGGTCTACACTGCAGGAATGGGTTAGCCCTAAGGCCATGATTTTCTGGGGTCACGCAGCTTCAAACTGCCCCAGACAGTTAATGAGGAGGCCCCTTTCATAAGGCGAGGACGCCCGCCGAGCGTGTCTTGGGATTCCTGAGTTTGGGGATTTGGGAGCTCAAGGCAGCAAGTGCTCAGAGAGCGTCCTGTAGTTCCGGCTCATCAGAGGCGCCACATGCCGGGTTGGGAATTCTTCCCCAGACCGGGGGTCCTGCCCCTGGGGAAGGTGCTGGAATGTGTGTGCTTGCGGGCAGGGAGTTTGTTTCGTTCGACACTGCAGTCCCCGCACCTGCAAGGGCCCTGCCCAGCAGAGGGACATGTGAGTCCAATGTGGAATTCAACGTTTTCTAGTTGGTAAAAATAAATGGGTGAAATTAACCTTAATTTCTATAAGCAAAGAGATCCAAAATATTATCATTTTACCCAACGTATGGTTAGTCCAACACGTAATCAATATAAAAATCATCAGAGAGCCGGCGTTCCTTTCCTCGCTGCCAAGCCTTTGGAATCCGGTGTGTGTGACGCGCCACCCCTCTTGGGTCAGACCGACCACGTTTCAGGTGCTGGGCAGGTGGCAGGCCCAGGTGGCCCGTGGTACCGGGTGGGACAGTGCACGTGGCAGGCCCCCTGACAGTCTTGGGTTTCCCAGGGGTGCCGAGACCAATTACCAGAAACTTGGGGGTAAAAGAAATCTACTCTCCCCCAGTTCAGGGACCCAGAGGTCTGAAGCCACGGGTTGGTGGGTCTGGTCCCTCCGGAAGCGCCGCCCCTGCTTCGCTCCCGGCCATGGCCACGGCCACCTGCTGTGGCCGCAGCCGTCCTTCCAGGGCCTCCTCCTCGGTTTCCCCGTGTCTTCCTGCCCCTTAAAAAGGCCCTCGCACCCACCTCCTCTCGAGCCTCACCTTTTTTCCATCCACAAAGACCCTTAGTCCAAATAGGGTCATGTGCTGAGGATCCAGGTGGATGTGGAATTTCGGGGGGCACTTTCCACCAGCAGCCGAGGCACTTGCATTTTTTAAAAGTAGGCCCAGAAAAGCGCTGTGTTGCCTGGTGAATTCTCAGCAGCCCTGCAAGTCTTTTACCCACAGGGCATCTAAAGTTGGAAGTGGGAGTAATTTGCCCAAGTTCATGGGCTGGGATGACGGGGCCAGGCTGAGAGCCAAGTCTGCTGACGCCTGCAGCCGGTGCTCAGTCCACCTTGCACTGCAGGTCTGTGGGTGCTGGCTGTCACCCCCTAAAAGGCCTTTGGAGACACGTTTCCAGTTTACCGTGTCCAGCCTTCGAGTCTGCGGTTGAAGGAAGACATCGTGGCGCGTTTCCTGTATTTGCTCAAGCGATTTCTTCTGTATGAGGACCATCTTTTCCACCAGGTTAGGATGCTACCAGCTCTACGGAAAGTTAAGAAAGAATCTTCCTTTTCCATCTTCAAGCTGGGCAGGCAGGAAGGAAGAGTGAGGCAGCTGCACCCCGTACCCCGCATCCTGCTCTTCAAAGGCGTCAGCGGGTCTGGCGGCACAATCCGGAACGCGCCTGGCCGTGGACACCGAGCCTGGAAGAGTTCTGGGGAAAACATTGGTGACACGGAGCCAGTTTTGCAAAAGGAACCCAGGATTCCTGCACTAGAGGGGGCGTTTGTTCCCACAACTGACTGAGGTTTCCCTCCGGGGGCAGAGACTCGGGGGACAAGGAGGGAGCGGTGCGGAGAGCACTGGTGGTGGCGGGTGCCGGCAGAGAGAGGCAGGGGTGGAGGCAGCGAGGGGAGCTCGTGCTGGCTTTCCCCGACCCATCAGAGCAAATACTGCACCGTTCACCTTCTCCTCTTACTTCTTACCAGATTTCTATTTGCCCCAAAAGAGCAGAACCAGCCATACTTCTGGCGATGGGAGTCCCGACAGAAGGGGGCCGAGGAGGGCGGCCGAGACCCGCGGGACTGGCTGTTGGCACTCCTGGAAGCCTGCCACCTGCCCTCTGGCCTGGACCCGCTGGGCGAGGGGGCATTCTGGCTCCTGGCACCAGACTGACCAACAGCTAGAGGGCTCGTGACCCAGCCCTGGGGGAAGTTAACAACTACACAGCAGCCCAGGAAGGCAGACGCTAAACTGGCAGGGGACTGGGCCTTCCTAAAGAGCATAATTAACACCTAATTGTGATTACTAAATCAGTATAATTGTAAAAGAGCAAAAGGCTAATACCTGGAGCTACTGAAGCTGGCTGGAGCGGTCTCATTCCGTCTGAGGTTACTCTAGACTTAGCTTCACCCTAGTATGTGCTGACTACTGGGAAGGAATTCTAGATTGAGCGCACCCTTTGTCTGTTGACACTTGGGAAGGTAATTCTAAATTGAGCTGACCCTTGTGTCTCCTTACTATTGGGAAGCTAATTCAATATAGAGCTCACCCTTGTGTCTGCTGACTACTGGGAAGGTAATGCTAGATTGAGTGCACTCTTCACGTCTGCTGACGCTTAGGAAGGTAATTCTAGATAGAGCTACCCTTGTGTCTGCTTACTATTGAGAAGGTAATTCTAGATTGAGAGCACCCTTGTGCCTACTGACGCTTGGGAAGGTAATTCTAGATTGAGCTACCCTTGTATCTGCTTACTTTAGGGAAATAATTCTACACTGAGGGCATCCTTGTGTCTGCTGACGCTTGGGAAGGTAATTCTAGATTGAGCGCACCCTTGTGTCTACTTACTATTGGGAAGTTAATTCTAGATGGAGCTCACACTTGTGTCTGCTGACACTTGGGAAGGTAATTCTAGACTGAGCTAGACTTCTGTATGCTTACTACTGGGAAGGTAATTCTAGATTGAGCTACCCTTGTGTCTGCTTACTTTAGGGAAGATAATTCTAGACTAAGCTACCCTTGTGTCTAGTTACTATTGCGAAGGTAATTCTAGACTGAATTACCCTTGGGTCTGCTGATGATTGGGAAGATAATTCTAGATTGAGCTCACCCTTGTGTCTGCCTGCTATTGGTAAGGTAATTCTAAATTGAGCACACCCTTGTGTCTACTTACTATTGCGAAGGTACTTCTAGATTGAGTACACCCTTGTGTCTGCTGATGCTTGGGAAGGTAATTGTAGATTGAGGGCACCCTTGCGTCTGCTTACTATTGGAAAGTTAATTCTAGATTGAGCTCACCCTTGTGCCTGCTTATTGCTGGGAAGGTAATTCTAGATTGAGTACACCCTTGTATCTGCTGATGCTTGGGAAGGTAATTCTAGACTGAGCTACCCTTGTGTCTGCTGACGCTTGGGGTAGGATATTCTAGACTGAGATACCCTTGGGTCTACTTACTATTGGGAAGGTAATTCTAGATTGAGCTCTCCCTTGGGTCTGCTTACTTTAAGGGAAGGTAATTCTAGATTGACTCAGCCTTGTGTCTGTTTACTATTGGGAAGGTATGTCTAGATTGAGTGCACCCTTGCATATACTTAGTATTGGGAAGGTAATTCTAGATTGAGCTACCCTTGTGTAAGCTTACTTTAGGGAAGGTAATTCTAGATCGAGGGTACCCTTGTGTCTGCTGACACTTGGGAAGGTAATTCTAGATTGAGTGCACCCTTGCTTATACTTACTATTGGGAAGGTAATTCTAGATTGAGAGCACCCTTGTGTCTTGTGATGCTTGGGGAGGTAATTCTAGATCGAGCTACCCTTATGTCTGCTTACTATTGGTAAGGTAATTCTCGATTGAGCTATCCTTGTGCCTGCTTACTTTAGGGAAGGTAATTCTAGACGAGGGCACCCTTGTGTCTGCTGACACTTGGGAAGGGAATTCTAGATTGAGCGCACCCTTGTGTTTGCTGACCCTTGGGAAGGTAATGCTAGACTGAGCTAACCTTCTGTATGCTTACTACTGGGAAGGTAATTCTAGATTGAGTGCACCCTTCTGTCTGCTGATGCTTGGGAAGGTAATTCTAGACTGAGCTAACTTTCTGGTATGCTTACTACTTGGAAGGTAATTCTAGATTGATCTACCCTTGTGTCTGCTTACTTTAGGGAAGGTATTTCTAGGATTGAGCTACCCTTCTGTCTGTTTACTACTGGGAAGATAATTCTAGATTGAATGCACCCTTGTGTCTACTTACTATTGGGAAGTTAATTCTAGATTGAGCTCACCCTTGTGTCTGCTTATTACTGAGAAAGTAATTCTAGATTGAGCTACCCTTGTGTCTGCTTCCTACTGGGAAGGTAATTCTAGACTGAGCACATCTTGTGTCTACTGATGCTTGGGAGGATAATTCTAGAGTGAGCTATTCTTCTGTATGCTTACTACTGGGAAGGTAATTCTAGATTTAGCTCCCCTTGGGTCTGCTGACTACTGGGAATGTAATTCTAGAATGAGCTCCCCTTGGGTCTGCTGACTTCTGGGAATGTAATTCTAGATTGAGCTACCCTTGTGCCTGCTTACTACTGGGGAGGTAATTCTCGATTGAGGTCACCCTTCTGTCTGCTGACACTTGGGAAGGTAATTCTAGACTGACTCCCCTTGGGTCGCTGGCTACTGGGAGGGTAATTCTAGACGGAGCCCTCAGTGTTGGGGTGGCGGCCACTCCACCCACCCTGCTTAATATCCAAATGAGCCACCTTGTAACTGACTTGCTTCTGTGCACCCCACATTGAGTCCTTGGGGTGTGCTACCCCATCCTGCTCAGCCCCCTAGTGCTTATTAATGAAGGAAGCCGTGTCGAGCTCCACCCCAGTTTTTCACTAGCACCCTGAGCTATAAAATATTAGAACCTCTGCCGATCAGGGACGAGCTTTGTCCATGAGGCCCCTGATGCTCCATTCCTTGCGCAACCAATAAAAACGCTTTCTCGTCTTGGAAACGCTGGTGGTCAGGAAGTGGCTTTAAAGATGTATCAGGAGGAAGGAACCCGCTTTTGCTCAGTATCCAAATGGCCATGAGCCCTTAGAACACATGTGGTGGCTCAGTAGTGGTAAAAAAACAAAAGGAAAACACCACAGCGGAGCGCAAATCTAAACCAAACGCCCTGCACACCCTCCTGGGTAAACAGACACGGCGGGACTCGCCGCCCTAGGATGGTATTGAATTAATTAATTAATTTTTATTCTCTCCCCTTCTCCCCTTTTGTCTGCTGTGTCCACTCACTGTGTGTTCTTCTGCATCTGCTTGCATTATCTGGTGGCACTGGGAAACTGCATCTTTTTTTTGTTGTGTCCTCTCGCTGCGTCAGCTCTCCTTGTGTATGGCACCAGTCTTGGGCAGGCTGCGCTTTTTTTCACGCTGGGCAACTCTCCTTGCGGGGCGCACTCCTTGCACATGGGGGACCCATAAACAGGGACACCCCTGCATGGCACGGTACTCCTTGCATGTGGCAGCAGCACTGCATGTGGGCCAGCTCACCCATGGGTCATAGGGCCCTGGGTTTGAACCCTCGACCCTCCATCTGGTAGGCGGACGCTCTGTCAGCTGAGCCACGTCCGCTTCCCCCTGGGACGGTACTGCGCGGTGGTGGAAAGGGCAGTTGTCTTTGGAAGAGCATCTCTTCTGAGCATGGGGGCGCCTCGGGCTCCGAGGGGTGCTGTGGGCAGGGGCGGGGCCCCCGGCCTCGGACCCGCCTTCCTCCTGCCTCTCGTTCCCAATGGGCCGCGCTCTCTACCCCCTGGCCCCCGGGGCTGCCGTCACAGGCCGCAGGGCCCTGGCCTGGGTGGCTGGAAACCGCAGAAATGCATCCTCCCCCAATGGGAAATCAAGGTGGCCCTGGGGCTGCGGCCCTCAAGACTCGCCTTGCTGCCTCCAGCGTCCCCTGGCCTCCTCTGGGACCTTCTCATCTGTGTCCACGTCCCCTCTTCCCATTAGGCCACTTGTCACGTGGCTCAGGCGCCCTGATCTGCTGTGACCTCATTGTAACTCATCACATCGTCAAGGGCACTTCTCCCACATCCACCGAGCACGTTGGGGCGGGGACGTGTCCCTTTTGGATAACTCCGCCCCCGACACTTTCCAAAACCTCTCCCGCGAGGGCGGCTTGGAAGGGATTATCTTGCTGAGGAGTGTTCCTGCCGCCTCCCCTGTCTTCTTCACGCCGTGGCTGAACCTTGCTCTCTTCTCAGCGGCTTGGGAGGAGGGGGGCTTCGGCCTGACGCGGGGGGCGGCCCCTCTTTCCCAGGCTGCATGATTTTAATTTTCTCCGGACTCATCTGTAAATTAAGGATGTACAATCTTCCTCAGATCGTTTCCTTACCTAAAACCATGTTTTCCCTGACAAGAATTCTTTTTACTTTTTTTTCTTTTTTTCTTTAATGGAAAGAAATCTCAGAGCAGAGTAGAGATTTCCTGAAAGGTCCAGCAACCAGAGGCAGGTGGGAGGGAATTTACCCAGCAGGTGAAAATGCTGAGCTGGTGTTGGGAATGCGAAGACACAGGAGCTCGCCCCTGCTTTTAAAGGCTCAGAATACACTAGAGGGGAGCGGGTGCAGCTTAGGGGTTTGAGCGCTTGCCTCCTATGTATGAGATCCTGGGTTCAAGCCCCGGTACCTCTTAAAAAAATACATAAAAAACCATATAATCGGTCCTCCTTTACTTGCTAAGCTTTTCAGAGGAAAGAATAAAAATAGCAGTTTTTTTGTCCTGCCTCCCCCACCATCATTTCCTGAGCATGCACCAGGTTTTTTTTTTTTTTAGGATTTATTTTTATTTATTTCTCTCCTCTTTTCCCGCAGTTGTCTGCTCTCTGAGTCTATTCGCTGTGTGTTCTTCTGTGTCCA